>NC_136741.1:17245000-17935000 GCF_936440315.1 Barbus barbus
TGAAACTTGTAAATTGATTTACAAAGGTTTGCGGTAGTCAATTTACCATTATTCAATGCACCAAAAGCATTTCTTAATACATTTTGCATTTGACGTAGCTTCGATATTAGCTAAATTGCGTTGCTCTTGGTAGATTACATGATCTGGCTGCTTCGTGTTAAATTTCATGGGATCGTAGTCCTTACTAATTTGCCCTGTTTAGTAAATCTGGCACTTTTTTGGAAGGCAATGGCAGTGGTCATCATAACGATACAAATATCATCATATGCCTCAGTGCACTACTAGTTCTCCTGTTGTTAGTTCACTCTCTGTTCATATACTTCCTTTGTTGTTCTTGGTGAAATAAATGTGCGGTTTTGTGCTAAACAAGCCAACATGGGGTTAGGGCTGTGACTTCAACAAGAAGAGAAAGAGAGAGCGAGAGAGGGGAGGGAGGGGTGAGTGAGCAATTCAAGCACTGTTTAGTCCATTAGCATCTGTTATGTTGCTGTGCTGTAGGTGCTCAGAGAGGCTTTGCGTGGAAGCTTCCAACTAAGGCAAGTTCCGCACACATACACGCACTCAAACACACATTCGCGCACGGAGAGCAGCTGTGTGTGATTTGGAGCTGTCCTTCAGCACCACAACACAATTGAACTCCCACATGGAGGGGTAGAGACAGACACGGAGAAAAACGCTCGGAAACTTTCGCTCACTGTAGATTCCTGCGCGGCTCTGAGAAAAGAGCTTGTAAGTATGCTGATTTACTTTTAACTTCATTGAACATTAATTTGTAGCTAGAGTTAGTGTTTTATTGTGCATTAAATGTTTGAGTGTTGTGAATGTGGCATAATTTAATGGTTGTATTTTTCATGAGGTTTGAGGTTTTTTTTTAGTAGAGGATATTTAAGACTTTTTTTTAATATATTTTTTTATTTGCCTCGACTTTTACTTCAAAGACATTCTTGATGATTCAAAACCTGTTGTCAGGTCTTTATCAAGATATAATGTCAGCATTTCTGGTTCTATAGCTTGAATGTCTTTCTTACGTTCTCTTAAGGTCAAACATGGGGAAAGAGCAGGAGCGTTATGTGGGTTAAACCACTGAATAATTCATGAACCTTTTCACTGTTTCAGTCTAGCGTGACTTCCTCACGCAGTTTGAGTCCTGGGAATGGATGATGGATTCACCGGGTCTATCTCACTAAATAAGATTTCTCCAACATATCAGACTATATCCGTCCTCTCTACCACTTTACGGCTTGCACAGCTGTGCGTATGCTGATGCATCTGTCTGCTATTTAGTGTTTATACATTTGTAACACTCACACCAGACCTTAAACAGAGATCCTATACTTTCTCCAAATGCTCTAAACCACACATCATTTTTATGTCTCTCTCTTTCTGTATGACTTTATTCCCTCCATCTCCATCGATATTACCGATCCACCCTGAGGCTCTAGGTGTTTGAGGTTTTTTTCCTTGTCGTTTATCTCTTCTCAGCAGGACAGCATGTGTAATGTTGTTTTCTGTATTTCCAACAGAGTACAGTCGATTTGAAGCCAAAATCCATGATCTACGGGAGCAGATGATGAACAGCAGTATTAGTTCAGGCTCCGGCTCATTGCGGACTAGTCAGAAGAGGACCCTGTATGTCAGGTGAGCTTTTACTAATCGCCACTAGTTACATTTGATCTTCCAAACATGCTTAGCTCCTTAATCCTCCGAGATCAACACAGGACTGTGGCACTTCTGCAAAAAAGCACTTTGCATAGTATGTAGTACATGGTTTTACTGTATTTTCTACCCTTTTATTATTATTGTATACATACAATTATTTTACTATTTTATATCTAAAATCTAAGATTTAAGATCCATTTTTATATTTTATAAAAAAAAAAACTTTTCATGCCAAATAACATGCTGGTAGTATAATGTGTAATTTGAAAAATGTATAGTAATTAGTGCTGTCAAACGATTAATGGCGATTTATCACATCCAAAATAAACGTTATTTTTTACATAATAATTTTGTGTGTTCTATATATTTTTTTTATGTAAATATAAAGACACACACACACACAACATATATTTTGAAATTTACATGTATATATTTAAATTCCTATAATTATATCATAAATATTTTTAAAATAGAAGCGTAACATTTTTCTAAAATATATACATGCATGTGTGTGTATTTATATATGCATAATAAATATACACAGTGCACACACATTATGTAAACAAAAACTTTTATTTTGGATGCGATCAATCACGATTAATCGTTTGACAGCACTAATAATAATGCAAAATAAAAGCATTTTCACTGATGGCTTCATACATAGACAAAATGGGGTGTAATGTCTATAAATAAGTACTAAATATTCACATAGTTAACAATCCATCCCTAAAACCCATGCAAAAATTGGTCATCCTGTTATGGCCTTCATTCATATTTGACCAGCCATCTCCTTGTATTTTTTTTTTTTTTTTTTTATGCATATTGATTTGTCTGCCGCTGAATGCGTCATAGACCCTTATGTGAATATGTAATTCTCTGAAGTGTGCCTGTGTTTTTTGCTGCTTTCAGGACATTCAGGCCAGTGGTTGCACAGTAGATTGAATAACATCATTCCAGACAGTAACACTGAGGCGAGACATGAAGGGCTCTGTATTGACTGAAAGTTTGCCATGTTTTTGGAGAAAGTCTTTTTACCTTCCTGTGTTCATGGATTCCCGTTGCTCATAGCCTAGCGCAACGGTAGCATTTAGACCTAAAGCAATAGATGATCAGGATTATGTAAAACCGTTCCTGAAGTTTTGCTCTTACGTGGCTTTAGTTTAACTTTATTCACTAGCTCTCAGGTTGCTGCTCTTATGTTTTAATAAGAACAGCTTTGACATTTTGAGGATTCGAAAGCCCCTGGGCACTGGGTTCTCTACACATGCATGCGGTATTCACTGATTTAAAACCTAATGTGATTTTTCAGCTGTGTAGGTCACATTCAGCTCAACCCATAATGCATTGTCCCTGTATATTTATGTATGCGTCATGCAAAATATTAGCCCAATTGGTTATCATAAGAAAAATAGCATTATTTTAAGGGACTGGAAATCTAATATAAAATGAAGTGAAGGACATACAGCAGAACGTCTTGCATAGTAAGTGTATATAATGAATGATTAATGGAAACAAACAGTGATGGAAATGAAGAGTAAGAAGCGCTTCCATAAATACCCTGCCTCTAAAAGTGCATGTTGCAGGGGGGCTGTTTGCTCTAGTTTGGTTTATTGCGAACTGTTTCTGAAAGATGTATACTAACACAAGCTGTTGTGGCAATGTCAACGTAGCTTGTTTTCATCCAAGTGGATGCTGCACACTGGTGGTGGTTGAGGAGAGACCCCCCACATGATTGTAAAGCGCTTTGGGTGTACAGCAATACACAATAAGGCGCTATATAAATGCATCATTCATTCATTCATTCATTCATTGTTTTGATGGACGCATAAAATCACGCAAGGATGTAGGTAGAAAAGATGGCTTTATATTTAGCATGTTTGTGAGAGGTTTACTAGCCCACTAGTGACATGTAGAACATGTAGTGCTAATAAATTATGTATTTAGGCCTTTTTCATGACTCACGGAGCATAAATCAGTAATATTTTCTAGTAAGTGTCTAGTAAATCCATTTAAAAATATTAAATTTTTCCACTGGCTGTCAAAGTACAAATATAATTTTGACCTTTCTGAAAGAAACACCAGTTTTATGATCTGATATTACATTAAAACCTCATATCTACACAGATTGAGCTTTTAATCTTCGGTCTGCCAGCCGTTTATTATGACTCTGAAGGTCTCTGTTTCAGCTGTACAAGGATACAAATGTAGCCTATTACACCTCTAAGCAGATTAAGACAGCACAGAAATCATCTGCATCATTTGCTGAAGGGTTAAATAAGGGTTCTTTATGTGCTTTTAAGTGTTAAAGAAGGCTTTGGTGTCTGTATGTTCCTTAAAGCCCCATAAACTTCTCAGATGCCCTGGCTTCCTCCTGGAAGTGCTTCATTATTGATGAGGAAACAGAGATAAGCTAGTCAAGAGCTTGGACAGCTAGTTACTTCAGCTCCAGTTCTTTTAAATACACATGCACAGAACAGCAGTGGCCTACTTAACATCTCAGGGAATCTGTCTGTAGGCAAATGAGTTAGGAAGACTGGCTTTGTAATATATAAAATAACTTTGGCATTAGAAAATGGTTTCACTGTCTTTATGGTTATTTGATATTCATAAACTCATATGAATATCTGTATGCACAGTCTAGAGGTTTTTCTTGCTGTTGTGTCTGTATGATTTATTGTGCTTTTTTTTTTTAAGAAAAGGTTTCATTCTCCCCTAGAAAATCCTAATTTTGTTTGACATGCCCCATTTTTACCTTCCCTCTGACCTTTAAAATAAAGGCTGTTCTTGCTACTGCATCTCTAAAACTAAAGTGCTTTTTTTAAATACATTTTCCTATTCTAGCTTAATATAAACTAAACCTTAGAAATGTAAATTCTTTGGCGAAATCAAAAGATGCTTTTTGTTTGAACATCCAGACCAGTCAAACGTTGCAGCATTAGCACAACCAATAGCATGAGTTTTCGGCGGGACAATCAGTTTGTTCAACCAATGGAAAATGAGTGTTTGAATCGCAAAAACATATTTTAAAATATTTTTGCAGTTTCTGTTTGGCGTTGCTAGTGGCACAGAAATTACACAAAAATATTTCACTTGAAATGTCATGTTATTGACTAAAAATTTAGTAGGATATTTTTAAAAGTAACATTATGCAAACTTTTATGTGGGAGTGTGTGTATATATATATATATATATATATATATATATATATATATATATATATATATATATATATATATATATATATATATATATATATATATATATATATATTAGTCATTATTGTTGTTATGATTTTATAATGTTAATTTTTTATTATTATAATTTACCTTGTCATCAAAGAAGATTAATTTACATTAATTGGCTTTTTGCTGTCTTATTTTTTCTTCTTTTAAAAGTAATTCTTATTACATTCTCACTCCTCCAGAGCCCTGTTTGATTATGACATAACGAAAGACTCCGGCCTGCCCAGTCAGGGGCTGAACTTCCACTTTGGTGACATCCTACATGTCCTGAATGCTTCGGACGAGGAGTGGTGGCAAGCACGGCATGTGACTACAGATGGCGAGATGGAGGAGATGGGCGTCATTCCCAGCAAGAAGAGGTAGGCTGTGCCCCCATGCATTCCAAAGCACACCGTATTGTAGAAATGTAGTTCAGTTAATCCTCTTTACAGTGATTAACACAATTGTGTGTTTAATGCCACATTACCCACAACTCATAGTCTTTCCACTAATGTTTCTTTCACAATGTCTTCTGTTTTAGTTCACTGCCTTTCTTCATTTTGGTTTAATTGCCATGCATTATTCATTGTAATTTGTAATAATGAGCCATGTGCACACATACATCTGCACAATGGCATCCAAGAATTATCATACTTGAGACTATATATGCTTGCATAAGCTCTCTGTGTGATGAGGGTTTTAACTTGACTAAGCAGCTAGAGATAGAAAACTGTTTGAAGAACGTTGCCGTTTCTTCAATCAAGAGCGCTTTCTTTTATGTCCTAGGGATTTTATTTTTTAACTAATAGATTAAATTTTTTTTGTAAGTCTGCTTGGAGACTTCTATGCCTTCATTATTTATTTTTGCTGCTTTTAAAATCTATTTTATGTGTAGCTTTTATTTTACACTAGTCACAGTCCCAGGCTTTAAACAAAGAGTCAAATAATCATAAAAGCTTTCAATGTTTATTGTGGAAAATATATAAATGATCAAAATTACAATGGCACATCAGTCATGGCTTCTTTTCCACCACAGCCAACAATTTTGCCCCCAATAATGTTTTATCAAAACTTAGTGTACTTGGTTACTAAACTGAATGCTTGAGATGAAATATAAGATGTTATAAGTGAGTTACATACAAATGTGTGACAAAATAATTCAATTGTATTTAGAATACAAAGATACAAACAAGTCTACTCTATTTTTTGCCAAAGTCATGGGTTTACTGTCATCCATGTCTAATTAGAGCCTTATATTTCAGCACTGATGTGTGATGCTGTGAGAGTTTCTCTCTCATTCTCTTCACCCAACTGTATGCTGATTGAAACTTGATAATTGACTTCTCACCTCGTTCTAAAAATTTGCCTCTCTCGTCTCCCTACTGATGACGCTTGGTCTTGAAGCACAGGGGACAGCCAGCAATGCTCTGTATTTTTAGAAACAAGTTGGGATTTCTCTTGGTGAAAGTTTCTGATCTGCGTCATATTTCGTGATGCTTCAACATATTTGGATTTTGGAGGTTAGATGTCATCTAGATCCATCAAAGCACAGTTTTTGTAACAAAATGTCTCATGTAAACTCTCTCTAAGAAGCATGTTAGATCAGCGTCTTGTGAATGTTACCATTAAAACATAAAAATTTGTATTTTAAGGATAATATGGGGACAAATATTACCTACGCCACATGTTTATTCCTTGTCTTACTACAATATTTGTATCCTTGCAAAAAGCAAACATTTTTGAGCTTCATACATTTCTCAACATACTTTTTTCAGTTTATATACACATACATAATGAACTCAGGACAGTTGTGGTGTATTAACAGTGAAAATACTTGTCCTAATGTCTTTGTCTCCTCCTTCTTCAGGGTGGAGAGAAAAGAAAGAGCCAGGTTAAAGACGGTTAAATTCAACTCCAAGTCTCGAGACAAAGGGGTAAGTGTTTGCTGCTCAAATATTTACCATGTATGGCTTGACACAAACAGGCTTTTAATGCCTTTAAAAAGCAGCTGTTTATAGACTAATACATAATAAACGGGCCTTTTATGTAAAAATTTAATTTAGTTTACTTGCAGTCATGCCGACATAACCTTAATTTGACAGAAACCATTTTGAACACGCCTTGTAGCCTATTTTGAAACATTATTTTATGCTAATTTGAGATGAAAAGTGCTAACAAGATGTTCAGCATTAGAAACATTTTGTTGCACCTTTATCTTGTGTGACTTTTCCGAAGCCAAATATGTTCTCACATAAGATGACTAACAGCTGGCAAGTGTAAACTCTAACAAAGTAGTGAAGTATGTAAGTTTCTTTTTGTGAAATGAATGCAAATGTCTTTTTTTCTGTATGTAGTGTACTAATCCTGTATGTTTGTTCACTATTCTCTCCTGTGAGAGGATTCTTAACCGCATGTGACTATTAGGGCTGGGCAATATGGCAAAAAATATGTATTATACATAATTTTATTCAGCAAGGACACATTCAGTTCAGTATTATTAATTCAAAACATGACAGTAAAGACTTTTATAATGCCGCAAAAGATTTCCATTTCAAATAAATAAATAAATAAATAAAGAATCATGAAAAAAAATATTGATATAACATGCAATGTTACATGAGTACCAAATCAACATATTAGAATGATTTCTGAAGAATATTTTGACACTGCTGACTGGAGTAATGGCTGATGAAAATTTAGCTTAATAATTTACATTTTGTAATATATTCAAATATAAAATTATTGTTTTAAATTGTGATATTTCACATTTCTGTTGTACTGTATTTTTGAATCAATCAAATGCTTCCTTGGTAAAAAATAAATAAATCTTACTGTATGCTCTAATATAAAATAATAACATTAATTTAATATTTGGACTAACAGATTTTAATTATATGAATTATCCTATTCTCTTAATGGGCTTCAGTGAAATATACAAACATCATTACATCAGTTATGAACAGATTTACTGAAATGAAAGTTTGACCTCATTAAGAGAAAGAAAGCTTAACAATTTACTCCAACCCAGTTTTTCTTATGAAGTTTAATATACAGTATATACTGTGACAAGGAAAGACTGCAGAAGTAGTCTAATGACATGATCTTTAAAAATTGTAGCAGAAAAAATCCTTAATATTATAGCAATATTCACAATGTTGATTAATTTTATATCCCCACAGAATGTATTGTTGAAATTCAATATATATTTTGCCCAGCCCTAGTGATAGTCTTTGCAGCAGTATTGTGTTTAGCACTGGACCAACTCATCATCCACTCTTCACTGTCTTAGCATTTTCAACTGCATTCACCAATGCAGCATGAGTGCATGAATATTTCAGAAAACAAAAAGATGTATACGCTTGCCATTGATGTCAAACTGCTCTTCACTTTCTCTTCCTGCACATTACACATCTGTCCAACTTTAAGTGTTTTGTAAATTTGTTCCTGTCCAAACCCTTTGATCAATGCCAATCACTAACTTTTATCAACTAACTAATTTAGGGGGCTGCTCTGCATGTCCTTGCATTTGTACTATAAACCCACCTTGCTAACCTTGTTTGTGGTAACTACCCTTTAAATTTATCTGATGTTCAGTAATCCCTCAAACTCTACTGTGTCTGTTGCCATCTCCAAACCAAGATCTGGTTTCATATCTATTTATAAGTTCTCACATTAGTGATTTTTTTGTAATTCCAGCATCATTTTATTGGATGGCGGTGGCTATAGAGTCAGTTACATGGGCATCTGTTAAGTTGGGCATTTGTTCATACTTCAACTAGACACCCAACACCATTCCATCTGTTCTTCCTTTTTTGTTCTCCCCCCCTCTCCATCCCTCCCTCTCCTCCTTCCCAGCAGTCACTCAATGACAAGCGTAAAAAGAACCTCTTTTCGCGAAAATTCCCTTTCTACAAGAACAAGGACCCCAGCGAACAGGAAACAAGTGATGTGGACCGTAAGTACATTAGCCGTGTGCAGGGCAGGGTAGCGCCACACGCGGCAACGCCAACACCGCTGAACAAAGCTCTTGCTTCTGCAACAACCCTAAACATTACGGCAAATTTGGTTGATCTCTACTATTGTAAATCATTGTGAAGTAATTTAGGGACCAAATATCCATTGAAAACCACCGAAGTCTCCCTATCTGGGTTTGTTGCAAGGCAGGATCAGTGTTCATCGGTAAGACGTGATGTGTTGTTCCAGTAATCATTGTTATTTTTGTGGTTTTCTCTTGTTCCGTGCTCTCTGCCGACTGCTCTACAGGACCTGAGTGACGACAAAGGCTTGAGTAAGTCCACAAAGGCAACAGCAGACCTTCAGTACCCCACTGGCCCCACCAAACTTCCTTCGTTCCCCATAAATCTACAGTAGGGCAAATAAGTATTTGATACACTGCCGATTTTTCAAGTATCCCACTCACAAAGAATGGAGAGATCTGTAATTTTCATCGTAGGTAGACAGAATATATATAAAAAATCCAGAAAATCACATTGTATGATTTTTAAATAATTAACTTCCATTTTATTGCATGAAATAAGTATTTGATCACCTACCAACCAGCAAGAATTCTGGCTCTCACAGACCTGTTAGTTTGTCTTTAAGAAGCCCTCCTATCCTCCACTCATTACCTGTATTAATTGCACCTGTTTGAACTCGTTACCTGTATAAAATACACCTGTTCACACACTCAATCAATCAGACTCCAACCTCTCCACTATGGGCAAGACCAAAGAGCTGTCTAAGTACACGAGGGACAAAATTGTAAACCTGCACAAGGCTGGGATGGGCTACAGGACAATAGGCAAACAGCTTGGTGAGAAGGCAACAACTGTAGGCACAATTATTAGAAAATGGAAGAAATTCAGGATGACTGTCAATCTCCTTCGGACTGGGACTCCATGCAAGATCTCGCCTCGTGGAGTATCAATGATCCTGAGAAAGGTGAGGGATCAGCCTAGAACTACACGGGAAGACCTGGTCAATGACCTGAAGAGAGCTGGGACCACAGTCTCAACGGTTACCATTAGTAACACACTACACCGTCATGGATTAAAATCCTGCAGCGCGCAAGGTCCCCCTGCTCTAGCCAGCACATGTCCAGGCCCATCTGAAGTTTGCCAAAGACCATCTGGATGATCCAGAGGAGGCATGGGAGAAGGCCATGAGGTCAGATGAGAACAGAATAGAACTTTTTGGTATAAACTCCACTCGCCGTGTTTGGAGGAAGAAGGATGAGTACAATCCCAAGAATACCATCCCAACCGTGAAGCATGGGGGTGGAAACATCATGCTTTGGAGGTGCTTTTCTGCAAAGGGGACAGGACGACTGCACCGTATTGAGGGGAGTATGGATGGGGCCATGTATCGTGAGATTTTGGGCAACAACCTCCTTCCCTCAGTAAGAGCATTGAAGATGGGTCGTGGCTGGGTCTTCCAGCATGACCATGACCCCAAACACACAGCAAGGGCAACTAAGGAGTGGCTCCGAAAGAAGCATTTCAAGGTCCTGGAGTGGCCTAGTCAGTCTCCAGACCTGAACCCGACAGAAAATCTATGGAGGAAGCTGAAACTCCGTGTTGCCCAGCTAAAGCCCCAAAACCTGAAAGATCTAGAGAAGACCTGTATGGAGGAGTGGGCCAAAATCCCTGCTGCAGTGTGTGCAAACCTGGTCAAGAACTACAGGAAACGTCTGACCTCTGTAATTGTAAACACAGGTTTCTGTACCAAATATTAAGTTCTATGTTTCTATTGTATCAAATACTTATTTCATGCAATAAAAGTTATTATTCAAAAATCATACAATGTGATTTTCTGGATTTTTTTTTCAACCTCACAGTTGAGGTGTACCTATGATGAAAATGACAGATCTCTCCATTCTTTATAAGTGGGAAAACTTGAAAAATTGGCAGTGTATAAAATACTTATTTGCCCCACTGTATCTTGCACGTTTAGCGGTGATGTTTGGTTAGAATGGTTGCGTCTGCAGCCTATGTTGTGTCTAGATGGCTATAAAACACAAGCTTTGCAGAGCAGTGCTATGCTCAGGTCCTTTGTTGGCAATTATGCCCTTAACATGATAATTCTGCTGCTCTTAACGGAATAGTTCAATGAAAAATTTATTTTGTCATAATTGACTAATTTATAGTATTTTCATAATTTGTTGTTTTACAACAGGATGGAAACATGTTTAACTGTTACAAGAATACAATAGAATTGATTGTGGCAGTAAATTCTGTCCTCCAACTCTTCTAGAGTACTGTTTAAAGTGATGGTTCACCCAAAAAAATGTCTTTCCAAACCTGTATGCATTTCTTCTGCAGAACATAAGATATTTTGAAGAATGTTGGTAACCAAACAGTTTAATTTCACATTGGCTTACATTGTATGGGCTAAAAATACAATGAAGGTCAATGGGAACTGAAGCTGTTTGGTTGCAAACATTCTTCAAAATGTCTTATTTTATGTTCCACAGAAGAAAGAAAGTCATACAGGTTTGGAATGACACGAGGGAGATTTTCATTTTTGGGTGTATTTATTTGCATTATAAATGCATTGATTAAATCGTGGTGATTTGTATTTCTAATTCTTCGGTGTAGGGTTTCTTAATTGGGGTTATGCAGAAACTGCAAGGGGTTTGTGAGTTGATTAAAAAGCTAATAAGTAATTAAATCAAATGGAACATTAAAATAAATTGTGCAGCGTAATTGAAAACTGAAATAAAACTAAAATAGTGATGTATCTTATGAAATCATGATTTTCAAAACAAAGGCTCAGGTTTAATTTAATACTTTGTTTATATTCAGATTCAGATTTTCCAACATTTTTGTTCCAAAATGAACAAAACCAGTGTTCTTCCAAAAATAAAAACTTGAGGATTTAACAAGTGTTTGAACATTTGAAAGTAAAGAATTTAAGAAATAAAAATGAGTATTGTAACACCCTAAAAAGTAACTGTTTCCATTATTTGTAGAATTGTAGTTTTCTTTGTGTCTGGATGTCTCAGCAGGAGCAACATATTTTATATAATAAATTGAAATTTAATTTAAAAAATAAAACATTTACTAGGAATAATAATTATGCAAAAAATTTTTAGAGATCCAGGCAGGCAAAGTCTTTCAGTAAAATATATTTATTGAAAATTATAAATGATAATAGTAATGAAAAATAAACATAAAAAATAGAAAAAATCTAAAACTGAATATACTGAGTATATTCTGTTAAAATTCCTGAGAGTATAATCTAAATTGAAGTATAATAATCTTAAGAAGTCAAAAGACAAAGCCTTTGGAGTATTTGATATGAGCAGAAGAAAATAAGAAGCTGTGCCAGAAGCCAACTGGAGTAATATACATATACTAGAGACTTACATCCTATACAACATCACCAGATGTTATGTCTGAGCGATAGATGTCAGGGAGATTTTTTTTTTTTATATACACCTGGCACGTATTTCTCTGCCCAAGTTACTCTAAGTCAAAGAGAGGTCACGGTGACATGATAAAGGTGGTCATAGATAAGATCAGATAAAAGTACAGTACCAGATGAACTTGTGGTTTTACATCCTTTGTGCACAAACAGCAAGCTTTGCAAATCTTCAAATATCAGTCTGCAAATTCCAGTTAGCTCTTAGAAAAGCACACTTGGTACCAAGAAAATCGAAGACACATTCAGCAAACATTCTTGCATATAATAAAAAATATTCTGTAGAGAATAAGTTTCCAACATCCTGTTGAAACGTCCCTTAAGCATAACAAAATGTACCTTTTATATGTCTCATAAAGAAAAATATACTTTGTCTATGGATTATGAAGAAAAGAACAGTAATAAAGAAGAATAAATGAATAATACTTGAGTATATGAGTAACATAAAACAGTAATATGAATATGTAAAATTAATATAGCATGACAGTTAAATAATCCTAAAGGATAGCTCATTAAGAATATACTGTACAAATGAATATGAAAAATAAGAAATGTAACAACATTGGAAATTTGCATACACCAAAATAGATTTTATATTTGATCTGTTTCTTTTATGCTGTGACGGTTAACCAACATCAGAGAACTGTGAACATGCAAATTATAATGTTAACTCAAAATCTCAGGGGATGCTTCAAGTCAATATATTACTTCGAAGGGTTTCGGGTTTAGGGCTCTGAACAAATGTCTAACCCAAAGTATTAAATGTTGGTGTGTAACTCGCATCTTTTCCTTTACTTATTCCCCCCACTAAGCAATTGGACATGTTATTTTTTTTCCTGGTGAATGACTAAATGGGCAGAAAAAAAGAATCTCAGGGCTTGGGGAGTGGGCTTTTTTAACTTGCCAGTAAGCAGCCGCCTAGCAATTGCGTGGCAATGCCTTGGAAACCATCCACAACACCTTAGCATTGGAGCTAAGAGTTTTGCACCGCTCTGTTTTCTTCTGAATTTGTAAAAATATTTACATTTACATTTATTCATTTAGCTGACGCTTTTATCCAAAGCGACTTACAATTGCTATATATGTCAGAGGTCGCACGCCTCTGGAGCAACTAGGGGTTAAGTGTCTTGCTCAGGGACACATTGGTGTCTCACAGTGGATTCGAACCCGGGTCTCTCACACCAAAGGCATGTGTCTTATCCACTGTGCCATCACCACCCCAAAAATGTGGTTACTGCTGTAATTTTGCTTTGGGGGGTGAGTTTGATATGTGCTTTTGGGGACAAATGCCAATAATGTCACTGAAGTAATTTAACACTCATGTTCTGTTTGATGTTGACACTTCAGTTCTTTATTTTGATTTCTTTCAAACTACAGTAACAAGTTTCTGAAAAATGCATATCTACTTTGTGATATAACAATCTTCAATAATATCTACGTACTTGGTCAAATCAAAAATGCTAAAATTCAGCAGTCCAGATTTCAGTGTCATTTGATCCTTCAAAAATCATTCTAATATGCTGCTTTGGTTCTAAGGAAAGATTACTTATTATGAATGTTAAAAATATATATCTGCTTAATGTTTTTGTGGAAACAAAATTATTTTATTTTTTTTGAGGAATGAAAAGTTTAAATGAACCGCATTTTTAAAAATTCTTATTCAACGTAAGTGTCTTTACTGTCATTTGTAATTGATTTTAATATATCATTGTATCCTTGCTGAATAAAGGTATTATTTCTAAAATAAAAAAAAATGGCCCTAAACTTTGTGAAAACAGTCACAACAGAACATGAGGGGCTTGAGATCAGCATGGCTGATATGAAGGACAGTTATGTACAATCTTCCATGATTCCTGGATGTGTAGTGTCCTCTCTTAGACTTCTAAACTTCTTTTAGGTGGTGGAGTGGAGCCCCTCTGTCCATCAATGGTTCACCGCACCATGACTGTGTTAAGACCCCTTGAGAGACATGCATTCAGAGGGTATTAGGTGATTTGAAATGTTTCAAACAGTTAAAACTACCAAACTAATTTTGTACAAGCAATTTTGTGATAAACCAAGCAAAATAAGATCAGCTTCAAAGCCTCATAGTGACGTCATGCACAGGTTCTTAACACTGCCATCTGCTGGTGACTGATCTTAGCATTGTGTTTGTCATATTCCTGCAAAGCTTGTTTTTGGGTCTGTGGTGTTCATTTTCCCTTTTTATGGTTTCAGAGCATGTAACTTCTAATGCCAGCGATAGTGAAAGTAGTTACCGTAAGTTTGTTTTCCCCTTTATTTCCTTTCATCACAATGTTATTGAATTCATCTCTTTAAACTTAATGAGTTTGAGCATTTAATTCCCTTTGTTCCCTCAGCTTTCCTTTTGTGTTGTATGCATACACAAAATTTAAATATGTGCACTATTCAAGACCAACATTTTACACAAAACAGTTTAATTTTAATATTTCAAATAAAGAAATATCTTGATGGAGGTTGTTTAAAAATGCAGCAGCAAAAGCCGAGATGATTACAACGCACTATTGATTTAACCAACAGAAGCTCACTTTACTCTACTATGCTTTATAGTTCATAAGTTAGTTATATGACTTGCCCTACATGGTAGTTTCAGGTAATAAAACAGGTGCTGGTTATCTGTGCACCTTGCTTAGTGATTATGCTTGGGACACAGCATATTATGGCCTGTAATATTACCTTCAAATATCATGTCACAGTCATTTGAACAGCCTGTGTCTTTCAACAGTTTTGACAGAAACTGGCCTGTCATTCACATTGAGTGGTCTGAAAAACCTCTTGAACTTTGTTAATGCTACATGGCTCTTAAATCATGACTCACATTTGAACAGTGAGTGAAAATTAGAGACTACTGTTCAAAACAAAAGCATGTAACGCTGCTTTCATAGGGTGACCAAGTAATCTATTTGAAATGAAAATGAATAGCAATGAATGCAAAAGAAATGCATTTGAACACTCAACATCAGGGCCCGTGTTCACAAAACATTTTATCTTACCACTAAGAGTTCTCCTAAATAGCAGTAAAAGTTTTTAGCTAAGATTTTTCTATTAAAACCTATTCACAAAGCTGCTGAGACCAACTTTTACTAAGGAACAGAGAGAAGTCTTAAGCTAAGAGTAAGGGCGGGATTGACCTCGTTGCTATGGATGACATCAGCATGCTTACTAACTATTCGCACAGTGATTGGCTGATAGGGGTCTCAGACAGGGATTTATTCTTAGAAATATTGTAGAGCAGGATATTAAGTTGCCATATCAAAATAAAGGTTTAAAAAATAATGTTAATTGCCACATTCAAATAAAGATTTTAACATGCAGGCTAAGTGTCAGTAATTAAACAAATATATGTTCAGCTAATTTGCAGGGGCGGTTCTAGGGTTTCATCTTTAGGGGGGCTTAGCCCTCAGAGATACAAATGACCTAAATAAACAGTATTTTACTGTGCTTATGAAAACAATTACAATTACCTATTAAAGTTACATAAGTTACTTAGTGAGTGATTCTCATGTTTTTCTTTTGTCGTTTGATTAACATTATTAGCCTAATATCAGAAATGCATACTGATAAACATCCAATATTTTCTTAACGGTTTATGTTTAAGATGTAGCCGACTGCGTTTACTTGGATACTAGTCAAGACAGCCATTGTGACATAATATTTTGTATATTTGCTTATTTGTTCGAGAGGATTCGAAAGTGAATGACAGTCTCATGCAAGTTTGTTTCAATGGCACAATTTTCTGTTACTATTTGGTGTGCTATTTATACACAAAAACTGACTTTGGTGTGCATATGAGACACAATGATTAGGTATAGAGGTGTGGGCGAAGTGTGTATCACAAGCACACCAAATAGAAACAGAAATTTGTGTCACTGAAACGCACTTTCATGAGATCATGCTGGTGTGTTGTCTGTGCAGTGCCTCTCAGTGCGTGCGCTCTTCATTCAAATGTGTGAGCGCACATTAACGATCTATCACAGTGCGTGATTACCACATTGAGATCGATAAACGGGCGAGAATGATTAATTTTCTTGAGGAAGCAGCACTTACCTGATCATTCAGATAGCTGATTATAGTTTTAGGAGGGCTGAGATGACAAATAGGGGGCCTGAAGCCCACTTAAAAAGGGTCTAGAACCGCCCTTGGCTAATTGTCAGTCTCTTACATGTATGCTTCTCGTAGTGGATGCATATAAACCGCCTTTTAATTAACAGAGTAGAATAATCGTGGCTGATAGTAAGACATGCAAACGTAAAAGAAAACCAAACTGGACGCAAGAACAGCTGTAACTTCTTGCCCAACTGGTTAATGAAAAGGATATAATCAAAGGAAAATTTGGAGTTGGGATAACCTCCAAACCCTAAAGGTGATACCTTTTTAAAAGCTCATTATCATCAAATGTTTCTAAAATGTTTATATTCCGAGGCAGATTGCCGGCAACAGCCATTTTAGGATAGTTGTGAGTTGGTCTTAGTGACTGAGGAGTCCTCTTCAGTACTCCTAACGTTTCACAGATTTAGGAGCTAGTTTTAGTGCTAAAACGCTTTGTGAAATCCTCTTAGAGGAAAAATTTAGGAGTCCTAAATTTAGGACTGACACACCCACCATTTTTAAGATTTTCTCCTAAATCGGCGAGTTAGGAGCTACTTTTAGCCTTAAGATGTTTTGTGAATACGGGCCCAGCTTTACACAGTATATAAGGATTTTTGAACTTATATCAGTGTTTCTGTTTCTACTAGGTGGACAGGAAGAGTATGTCCTCTCATATGAGACTGTCACGCAACAGGAAGGTGAGTGTCTTTCATTATGGCTTTCTTTTATTATGGTACATTGGTTAATATTACTTCATTTAACTGTGTCGGTGTGTAATTCTGCTTGATCGATTGATTGTAAGGAAGGACCCATTGTAAGGCTATTATTGTGGTTTACAGTGAGTTATGCTCGTCCAGTGATTATCCTTGGACCCATGAAAGACCGGATCAATGATGATCTAATCTCAGAGTTCCCGGACAAGTTTGGATCATGTGTTCCCCGTGAGTACATAATCATGGTTTTATCATTTCTTCTGCAGAATTACATACCGTCTGCATTATTTTTATGGTCGTTTCTGTTCTTTGACCAGACACGACTAGACCAAAGCGAGACTACGAGGTTGATGGCAGAGACTACCATTTTGTTATTTCACGGGAACAAATGGAAAAAGACATTCAGGATCACAAGTTCATCGAGGCCGGTCAATATAACAACCACCTCTACGGGACAAGCGTGCAGTCAGTGCGAGAGGTTGCAGAAAAGGTGAATGGGTTCAACTTGTTAGGAAATAATAAAGGAAATTATGGCAGTAATAAAAAAGGCATTTTTGTGTGAGAGTATCATGCTGACCTTCAGATTTGCATTGCGTACCATTTCTCACATGATGATCTGTTTTTCATTATTCTTTAAGGGCAAGCACTGCATCCTGGATGTCTCAGGCAATGCCATCAAACGACTCCAGTTAGCACAGCTCTACCCCATTGCGGTGTTCGTGAAACCCAAATCAGTGGAGAATATCTTGTATGTTATTTTTACTGTCAAACACACAATAAATGCTGATTGGCACTAGTAATATGTCCTCTGTGTCCTTCACAGAGAGATGAATAAGAGATTGATGGAGGAGCAAGGCAGGAAGACCTATGACAGAGCCATGAAACTGGAGCAGGAA
Organism: Barbus barbus; assembly: GCF_936440315.1. Lineage (NCBI taxonomy): Eukaryota > Metazoa > Chordata > Actinopteri > Cypriniformes > Cyprinidae > Barbus > Barbus barbus. Next base: position 17,263,022 of record NC_136741.1, read on the forward strand.
TTCCTAGAGCACTTCACCGGTGAGAACAGTAGAGTAAACTTACATCCCAATCACTGCTTAGCTATTTTCACACACTGTACACATGTCCTGCAACAAAGCCATACTCTGCATTTAAACTCTCTTTTGACACACATGCAATTTTTAATTCCACCTGTTTATTTTCATTTAAAGAAATAGATCACTAAAAATGTTAAATTCGGTTATCTCTCATTACAAACCCATGCGACTTTTATCTGTGTAACGTTATTTTTTATAATAACTGTATAACTGTTTTTTTTTTTTTTTATTATTATTATTATTTATTTTTTCCTGTCCATACAGTTAATAGGGTCTAAAATAATATTGGGCCCCAGCTGAATGTCATTGCATAGACAAAAAATAAATAAATAACAAACAAAAAAACTTTTTTTCAATATTCATAGAGGTACTGATGGCAGATTTTTCATTTTTAGTTGAACTATTCCTTTAAGATTTAACATTATTTGTATATTTATCCCCCTGCCAATAAACGCTCTATTGACGAAAGCCAAGCTTACTGATTAGAATTTGATTAAAAAGCAATCATACTTTGCACAAAACCACTGCCATTCAAATAATAAATAAGGTTGTGGTCTTTAATAAAACATCACACAAAGGTGGAGGATGCGCATCTTTACTGTGTGGTTTTATAGCTCCTCACAGCAAGAGGAAAGACTGCCTGGAGTGTTTCCAGAAGATTTTCCTGGCGTTTATGTCTTACTGTATTATGTTTACTTTCAGTTAAGTTCAGTATTCAAAATAAATTAGTGTTACATTTTCCAGAACAGAACATTAAAAGAGGAAGCAATCGGTTTGGAGTAAAAAGTGGGAACAGACCTTTGAAAACGAACTCACTGCAAATGACATTGTGTCTTTGTATTAGTGCTTACACAAAAGATTTTTGAGTTTCATATTGCTGTATCAATATAAACATAAAATGTAGCAACACCAGCTTAATGCATAAAACGTGCTGCTTGGTTTGAAAGTGATTTCTGTATGAGGTGTGCTTCATACATCTTTACATTAATGACAATGTGCAATGAACCTGAACATTCTCCAAATTGTTGCTTATGTGGCTGCACCTTAGGACAAAACAATATGTACCAATTTTTTATTTATGATACGATAGTTTGAAGTATTTTCTTAAATATTACTAAAGAGTGACAGCATTTGCTACCAGTGGCAAATCGTTGTGGGCCGCCTGTATCCAGTCCCACGTTTCCTGTGAACTTTTATATTTTTTCCATTGAACAAGATGTAGTATGATACTTAATGATGTTCATCTTATCTTTTCTTCAGCCATTGTACAAGGGGACACATTAGAAGAGATCTACAACCAGGTTAAGCAGATTATCGAGGAGCAGTCTGGGCCGTTCATCTGGGTACCTGTCAAAGAGAAATTGTGAGATGGCTGGAGACAAATAAACCTTATTCTTTAAACTTTTTTGGTATTTTTTTTTTTTTCTTTCCAATTTTTTTTTTTTTTTTTTATATATACTAACCTGGCCTGCTACTTGCATTGGCTTTTTGACCCCCGAGCATAGGAAATACATTTTCTTTGGATGGGCTTGGGGTCACGGTGGTCTTAGGGCCACCTCTCTCTCTCTCTCTCTCTCTCTCTCTCGCTCTCATGCCTCTCTTTGAAACTGCTGTCTAGAACTCGCATCCCAATCTCCGCATTTCATCCTCCGGTGGGAGGGAGACATGCCTGACCAGCGACTTACTGGACAGATTATACGGTACAGATTCCTTAATGTTTAAGGGAGGTGACTTTCTCGAAGGAAAACCAATGAGTTAATGCATTATATACATTTTGGTTTGTTCTTTTTCCCATATATGATCAGAAGTTTCATGTCTGTCTCTGAAAAGACATAAAGCCACACTTTGCACGTTTTTGCATTAAGAGCATGTTTTGAATAATTCTTTTTCAGTTAACATAATGTTCTTACGTTTTTAAGCTATGTGAACTGCAGCCACCATATTACTTCTGTTTTCTCTCATTTATCTTGTAAAATCAAGCAGCCCACTAATTTTAAGCAGCTGATCTGTTTTGTCACAAGTGCACAAAGAGGACAAAAACATTTGGCACAAAAGTTCTTCTTTTTATATTAAATGTCTATTTGTTTTAACAATCTGTGTACATTTTAATCGAGGTGCAAATGGGAGTAGCTTTTAGTTGAGGTAAAAAGGAACAGCTTACAATTACTGTATCTTTCAAATCCAGGTGATGACATATTCTTACTTAAAGAAACAGCAATGCAAATATGAGAGTATAAATTGTAATGTATATTCAACCCTCAGTATACTGCCTATTTTGTTATAATAAAGTCTATATTGAGCTTTAATTAAACTCCAAGTATGGGAATTATTTTCGTTATAATGTCAAACTCGTATGAATATGCGTGTATGCATATAAAAAGAAAATATAAATAGATATATAAATATATATTTTCCTTTACTTTTACCACCATCACTTTTGTTGTTAATGGTTTGTTTTATGCAAAAACACTGACACACAGGACACATGGGCTGAATGGTGGTGATCCATTTGCATTTGATCAAACAATATGAAATAAAACTCAAGTTGGCAGTTTGTAGTCTTCTGCTTTCTCTCTCTCTCCTATGTAGTTATGCTATATATTTTTTTTCATGTGACGTGCATGATTTCTAAAAGCAATAGTCTTTGACACATTAAACATGAGCGAGAAGCGGAGGAGAGGGCTTCTCGTTCTGTTTTCACCTGGGATTGTGAAAATGTGAGAGTTAGCATGAACTGTAAACGTTAGAGGCTAGGAGATTCTTGCCTCCATGTGTGTGAACTTGTCGACTGCCCATAGCTGAAGAGAGATTTGCTTTGCCACTCTCTAACACAAGCCTTTAACTCTCCACCAGAGGGTGCGCTGACAGCATCCCCTTTCATTCTTAAGTTACTCGGAGATGATTGTTTTCTAAAAGATTGCTTCTCTAACTTGTCATCTTGGCTTTCTAACACATTTTTGACTAGATTATGTACATAATCTGCCAACTTGATTCATTCCATTTGTCAAAATGGAGAACAGCTAATAAAAACGTTTTTCTCATATACAGTGTTTTTGTGTATCAATTTGTGTGTGAAAAGGTAGACAAAACATTTCTTTAAAGTTTGACAAAAGTATTAGAGAGCAAAAAGGTCTTTGTTTCAAGTAATAAATAAATGTTACAAAAGCTTCGTTCACCCAAAATTGAAAATTGTCATCAATCTGTAAGACTTTACTTATTCTGTGGAACATAAAAGGAGGACCCCCCCAATACAGTACAGGTTATTTCTAACCAAAATTCTTCAGAATATCATCTTTCTGCAAATCTTTGGCTGAACTATCACTTTATGGAACACACCAGAAACATGTTTCCATCCTGTTGTAAAACCACATTAAATCAGTGACAATTCTCTGTTGCCATAACATCTCTAGGTAGCAGCTGAATAGATGTAAGACTATATGATGACGGTAAAATTATTAAAACGAATACAATGAAGTCAGACAAAATCAGAGTGTTTGAGTCTGTGAATAATTTTAATACTTTGTCAAGAAGTGTCTAGCTCTGTGGTTTTATTCTATAGCCCAGGGGTCACCAGACTCTGTCCTGGAGGGCCGGTGTCCTGCAGAGTTTAGCTCTGAACCCTAATCAAACACACCTGAACCATCAAAGTCTGACTACTTGAAACTTCCAGGCAGGTATGTTGAGGTAAGTTGGAGCTAAACTCTGCAGGACACCGGCCCTCCAGGACCAAGTTTGGTGACCCCTACTATAGCCTATCCTGCATGATTGGAAAATGTATTGTTTGGACAATTTTGGACACTTTAGGAGGGGGGGGGGGGGGGGCTGAAACTGACTACCAGAATGTGTCCAAACACTTTGTCTCCGTTTTGAACAAAATATCTAAGTTTGATTGTCATTTGCTTCTTTTTCAAGGTTAAAAGTTATTTTTCCTGACTCTAAGTGACACTGCCCTTCATTCAGAGCTTTTTTTCCATTCCATTATTGAAAAAGGTGGAGTTTCAAAGAATGAAAGACCCCTCTGTGTGCACTTTGGACCTCCACCCATCTCTTGGACGTGTCATTCCTCAGTCCTCATGTCTGGTCACATTATAGTCTATAAATCCTGAATTTGACAGCACGTAGACCTATCTTTATGATTACGGTACCATATCCCGTGTAGTTATGCCGAAGGGCCGAATCGTGTTTTGGACTTTGCAACAGTCTCAGATATAAAGCTGCAGTAACACACTAACATCTGCGCACTCTCGAGTCAGAGATGGACACCTGGGCTATTCTAAGCATTCTGCTCGCGGTCACGCATTATGGTAAGAAATATTTGAAGTTAATGTCAGCGGGGAAACTTGATTTCTATCTCTGTTTAATTATTAGAGCTGTAGCTACTGCAAGAAATATATGTTTTAATTATGTAAGCAACAGAAAGAAATCTGAGACTGAGATAAAGGTGGAAGGCTAAAAATAATGGTGATAATATTATAAATAACTTCGTCCAGTATCAGGTCAGAGTGCGATAAGATGGTGCACTATTTCTCCTGCGGAGGAGTCCAAATGTAAAGCAATGGTTCAGGCCTTCACCAGCGCTGCAATTCGACCAGAGCTACAGTGCGTTCTCGCCTCATCTAAAGCCGAATGCGCTGAAAAACTCACCGTAAGTCTGTTTATCCAGTCACCCACTCAGCTAACAAAACGTTCTTGGAATTTTGACTAACGTTCTTTCTTCCAGTAATTGACATTCAGTATTAATGTTTTCATAACTTAATAGGAACGTTAACAAAACGTTCTTAAAACATGTTAGCTTATCTATCATGTTTTTTAATGTGGTGGAAATGTGCATGTGATAAAATGAAATTTTACATGTGACGATTATCTTTATATTTTTTAGATCTTTTGCTTAAACAATTCTACATTGTATCATAGAACAGAAAATGCCAAACTACCTGGAAAAAAAATGAAAACCATGTTTATAATTTTCACATTTAAATTATTTAAAAATATATTTTAATACATTTGTTTATGAGGGTTGTAGCATCTCAGAAAAAGGTTCCGATTTAAAAAAGCTTTTTTGCCACACAAAGAATTTATCACAAACATACAACAAATGAAAATGTGTCCCTGCTCAGATATTGTGCTTTGTAGTCGTTTGTCTGTTCATTTTATTTGCAGAACAGAAGTACACTAAAATAATTTTCTTCACAGAAAATTTTTAATAATCAAGTTGCAATTGTGATCAATATTGCTTTTGACAGAAAAAGGAAGTTGATGCCTTCTCAGCCAGTGCTAAAGATATATATGACATTGGCAAGCAAGCCAGCTTCAAAATTGCAGCTGGAGAATCTGGAGCAGATGGTATGTTCTTCTTTTGGTGCTGTAGATACCAGATTATGCAAGTTGTAACTCAGTCTTTGAAATGGAAAGTCAGTGATTAAAGACATAAATGTCAACATCAACATTAGGTTAAATATTAACAGATTAACAATGGCTGTATCTGTATTTGATTGCATACTTTATTACAGTATAATAAAAAAAGAAATGTAGTGAAAGTCCATTATAAATATGGATGTTATGGACTATCCATAGTTTTATCTGGCAAAATTCTACTTTTAGAGCAACTAGTTAATCAACAGAGTCTTTAAATTTGTTCTTCATCTAACGGCCACAGGGAAAGGAATAACATACTATGGCGTTGCTGTGGTGAAAAGAACAAATTCAGCTATCAACATCAACAATCTGAAGGGGAAGAAGTCTTGTCACACTGGCAAGCACCGCACAGCTGGCTGGAACATCCCTCTGGGCTATTTGATTGACAGTGGAATGATGTCAGCCACGGGCTGCAACATCCCTCAAGGTACTCCATTGTTTATGGTGCTGCACATTTTAAATTGTCAGATTGTCTTTTTCAGATGAAAAAGTATCTTGTGGCTTATCTTGATGTTTTAGGGGTTGCTGACTTCTTTAGCGCCAGCTGTATCCCGGGGGCTAAAGATGACCCTCCGTCCCTGTGTCAGCTGTGTGTGGGAGATGGAACAGGAAAATATAAGTGTAATGCAGACGCTCACGAGCAGTACTATGCATATAATGGAGCATTCAGGTACCATATTTATTTAAAAATTAAAATCATACTGTAGTGAAACATAGCTGGTGCAGTTACAGCTTTGATAATGAGAAATCTCCTCAGTGTGTCATTTAACTTGTTTTGGGCTTCACAGGTGCTTGGTTGAGGATGCAGGTGATGTCGCCTTTGTGAAGCACACAACTGTAAGCGAGAATACAGATGGTAAATGTGTACTCCAGTGTTTCTCAACCAGGGAACTTCAGCAAACTTCCAAGGGGGGTGCAGGATTACTTAAAAACATGTTATATTTATAATAATAATAATATAATTAATTAATATAATAATATAATTTATAGAAAGTATAATTATTCTATCTTAATTAATGAAGATGCAACATGAAATCATACAAACATATAAACATAAATAGGTACAGTATATTTCCATGGCAGCAAATTATCAAATAAATTTACAAATCAAAAATAATTCCTCAGTTTCTGTTAATGATATAATATAGTTAATGTTATGGTTAGAGCTTTTATGCACAGCAAAGTGTATGTTAGTGATTCTAAGAAAATAAAGTGAAAGAAAGCACAGATGCATTGTAGTTCTGATATCCTAAGTATACACAGTGATTATACAGGAAGTGTGGACACTAGTAAAGTTGGATTAGTGATAGATTATCATTGATCATCAAATTAATAATTAACCTTTTAACTTTGTGTCTCAGGTCAGGGTGAGACTGAAGGCTTGCACTCTGATGACTATCAGCTCCTGTGTCGGGACGGCACTCGCAGTCCAGTCAGTGATTATGAGAAATGCCATCTGGCTCGAGTCCCATCGAGGGGGATTGTTGTCCACACTGACATCAGCAGTTCAGTGGTTTACAACATGTTGCGTGAGGGACTGGTATGATCCTTTTTGCAATTGTAATTTATTAGGATTTTGAAACAGCGTAAAAACAAATTGTACATTTGCATTTCAATGTGACGGTTTCATTTAAGTTTGTGTGTGTGTGTTTCTCTTTAGCAAAAGTCTGGGTTCTCCATGTTCTCCTCAGCAGGCTTTGATGGGACAAACTTGTTGTTCAGCGATGCTTCAATCTCATTTATCCAAGCGGGAAATGAAAACTATATCAAATGGATGGGCCAATACTATTACATACTGAGAGCTATGGACTGCACAGAGTCAGGTGTGAATCTTTGCATCTTCATCAAACAATCAAAAATTACAATTTGAAATGCAGCAAATTTACTATGCATGCTATTTGAATTTTTTTTTATATTGTACTCAAAATCTGTGTTTCTCTGTGATGGGTGTGTGTAGATGTTCCATCTAACCTACGCTGGTGTGTCCTGTCTCATGGAGAGCAGCAAAAATGTGCAGACATGGCTGTGGCTTTCAAAAGCAAAAATCTGATTCCTGAAATTCAGTGTATCCATGGCACATCTGTGGAGGACTGTATGAAGAAAATACAAGTATGCCAATCAAGAGATATTTACCAAACTCTCATATTCATACCTGCTGACACCAAAATGATAACTATAAAGATATATATAATGATAACTATATCATCAAATATATCAAGCCCTTATACTCATAGTTTCCCTAACTAAAATCTGCAATACATCACAACAGTCAAGTTCAGAGTCTAAAAATTCCTTTCATTTTCACCATGGAGAAACAGATTTGTATAAACTCAAGGCCGTGGAAAAAGTGGGCGGTCACTGTGCTGTATTTGAATGAGATTCTTTTCCTCCAGAACAAGGAAGCTGATGTCATCACTCTTGACGGAGGTTACATCTACACAGCGGGCAAGAGTTTTGGTTTGATACCTGCTGCTGGGGAGAGCTACACAGGTTAGAGCCATACACTTTCAATGTACTTTGACTTTTGGACCATATGCTTTTTATATGAATATATACACACTGTATATAAAGACAATAGCAAAAACAAATGTGTAGAATTTAAAAAGGCAGTGGAAATATGATTATACGATTCATTATATTAATATGTATAATTGATACACATTAATTCATTATATTATACAATTAATAATTAATTATAAATTTATGAAATTACTTGAATATAGTATAATGTGAACAGTTAAAATGTGCTCACTAGGTGACTGTTTTCTTTTTGGGAAAGATTTTCAGCAGTGCCTGATGAAACATCAGCTGTTTTATTCATAAATGATGATTCATTTTCACAAGCTACTGTGATTCTCTGTCTTAGGAGACACAGACGGAAGCATTTATTATGCTGTGGCTGTGCTGAGGAAGAGCAACAGAGACATCCAGAGATTCAGTGACCTCAAGAGCAAGCGCTCCTGTCACACAGGTTATGGAAGGACTGCAGGCTGGAACATTCCCATGGGTCTGCTAATAGAAAAAGGCATCATCAGACCGCAGACATGCCAAATGGCCCAAGGTAGGACATGTACTGTAGTGCACACATGGGTTCCTAAGATCTAAAAAAAACAGTGAAAAGCTTTCAGCTTTTTACTCAGATTGTTACTTGTAATTTTGTATCAGTAATTACAAAGGTATTGAAATAAAAGGCATATTATTCTGCTATATAAATAGCGAAATCGGTGTAATGAGAGTGTGATTCTGCCTTTAGCTGCTGGGGAGTTCTTTGAATCAGCCTGTGTACCTGGAGCCAATCAGAAAGGTTTTCCAAGTAACCTGTGTGAGCAGTGCATTGGAGACTCCAGTGGTCAGAACAAGTGTGAAAAAAACAAGGACCTATACGACGGTTACGATGGAGCCTTCAGGTAATCCACTATACTGCACAAAAGATCTGAAAGATTTGGTGCTAATTTGTGTTTTACCAATTGAGTATTTGCATAACAACTAAATATTTATCATGGTCTCTGTTTATATTCTCAGGTGCCTTGTTGAAGGTCATGGTGATGTGGCCTTTGTCAAACATTCCACTGTGTTCCAGAACACGAATGGTAAAAAGATCTCTGTTGGTTTAGGCCTTTAAACATCTTTATAGAGCTGTTCAGTCATGATGTCAATTTGTAGGCCAAACCAGACAAGTAATTTGCCATGGATTCCCTCAGGATTATACATTTTAATACATCTTATTTTTATAGCACAAAATTTGTATACTTCACATAATATAAAGAATATTTTATATAAAAAAAGAAAACACAACAAAAAGTAAATAAATAAAAACCAAACTATAAAATAAGACAACAGTGAAAACAATTCGCCGTCTTGGAATTATAAGGATCTATCTGCATTCTGAGCAGTTTGGAGAGATTGAGCTTCAAAGTTTTTGCATTCCATAGACTTCTGTAGATAGAGCCCTTTTTGTTTTCTTACAAAAGGCCCAAAATAATGCAAACACATGTATCACATAATGTAAATAAGCCGTCACAGAATAAGAATATGAATAGCTCAATTAAAAAAAAAATATCAGATAGAACCTTATAATTCCAAGACGACAAATTATAAAAACAGAAATAGTTGTAATAATAATGATAGTAGTAATAATAATAGTTACTAAATGTAATTAAAAGTTGATTTTAAAATGTCATCACATGATCTTTCAAAAACGTGAATGGTTGGAAGTGGTCTATAATTTATATTTCTTATTTTTAGAGTAGCAGTTTTTGATATATGAGTAAAATTAGGTGCTGTATGTGATTAACAGTACTTGTGAGAGAAAACTAAGAATAAATGAAAACTACTACTCAAAAAAACTAAGAAAAAAGTTTCAGAGAAAACCCATGGCTAAAAAATGCTCATTCTTTTCTGGGTTGAGGGCTACAAACTGAAAGGTTATTTTATGCATTTTACACACAGCAAGCAGACCATTACTTCATGTGTAAAAGTCTCTAGTAGTTCTCTCATGTCAGAACTGTTATTTCCAGGAAACAATACAGATTCTTGGGCATTACACCTGGATTCCCGTGAATTTCAGCTGCTTTGTTCTCAGGAGTCTCGTGCTGAAGTCACTCAGTACACTAAGTGCAACTTGGCCCGTGTCCCTTCCCACGCTGTTATGATAAGACCTGATACCAACCACCACGTCATCTTTGGCCTCCTAGACAAAGCCCAGGTTGATAAATCTAAATGTCATTTTTCAGGGTCATTTGAAAATGGAGTTGTCCTTGTTTGTATGACTTTTTGGTTTGCATCTTTCAGAATTTCTTTGGAGATAATGCTGCCTCAGGCTTCAAGATGTTTGACTCCAAACCCTATGAGGGATCCGACCTGATTTTCAAGGATTCAACTATCACTTTAATTGGTGTAGGAGAGAGGAAGACGTATGAGGAATGGCTTGGCCAGAGCTACCTGGATGCCGTAATAGCCATGGAGTGTTCAGCTTCATCAACAGGTACGGCTCTCATCAACAAGCCTCTCTCTCTCTAGAAATATATATACCTGGAATCTTTTAATAAGTCTTTTTACTTTGTGTTTCTCTTACAGTGTTTTCCTCATCCTCACTATTGCTGATGTCCATTTTGAGCTCCCTGGTGTCTCTGTTGGCTTTGTAGCAGGTCTGCCAGCCACAGAAGTGTTCCCAGTGACTTCATCCCTCCTCGACTCTTCATACTCGTGCCGAAATTTCTAGTATTTAGGTGATTCAAGTTCAAATCAAATCGCTAAATCTAAAGGTACAATATGCTTAAGCAATAGCAATGCCTTTTATCTGTGATTGTAATGGTACATAGTACATAGTACGCACCTAGTACGGATGATAAGATTTCTAATTGGGTCTAGGGAAATTTTGAGGACCATCTTAAATTAGGAACTGCAAAGAGTTGGCTAAAGTCTTTCTTCAAACCAAAACAAAGCTGGTTTGTTATTGTGACCATTTGTATTATTTCTACTCTGAAATTGTTGAGGGCAATAGCCATATCAGTGAATATGCTTTGCCTGTTACATATTTATTGCACAATGTTTATTGCAGCTTTTAAAACCAACATTTTATTATGTTATGAACTACTTGAAGGCACATGCCATATCAGGGAATATGCTGTGTCTAGCATTTTCCTCTTTGCTGACTTTTGTAACTAGTATCGTGCAGTTGAATGCAGCATGCACTGGAGTTGTACTACTGAAAGGTTCTTCTCCTCTCGCATTCAAACAGATTCTTGCTTGCTTAAATCAACAGCATACTGTGCTCATGCATTCAAAAACCTTTTTTTTTTTTTGACCAATCTAATTAGTCATTGAGATGAAATAAGCTTTTGAGCTTTGATAAACTCAGCAATGCTTTCTATCAGGGAGAGGAGGAGTATTTAATTTCAACGGTTGTTCATTGCAACGTTGTCCATTACATGCATTTAGTCAGTATTGTTGCAATGCAAGTGTTAAATTCCTTTTACTAAACAATGTTCTCAAACTATTTTAGCAAGGCAACAATTTGCTTGCCTTCCTCTGTGAAACTTAAATTCCAAAAATGATACATACCGATCATGTGAGTGAGGTTAAACTACACTATGAGATAAATAACCATAAATACTGTTCATTAAACTTTTTTTTTTTTTTCTTCAAAAATCTATTCTGAGCGCATGGGGCTTAACAAGAATAATTTGCCTTAAACCCACAATTGTGCTCCAGCTGTGTTTAACACAGTATCACTTACTTGCTTTCTTGCTTTATGATGCTTCTTTGTGAGATATATTTTTATTTGTTCAGATACCATATCAGTGTATATGTGCTGACACATAAATGTCCTACATTAATGCCTGCTTTGTCTTGCAATTTCTTAATGAAATGATGGAGATATAACTAATATTTAGTTACCAGGCCAGTGCGTCTGCTCAAGTATTACAGCATATTGTCACTTATTTTAAATAAACAAGCATCTTAAGATTTGTGTTGTTGTTCATCACTGCTTTGCTGCAACAGAATGATTTAAAGATTGGCAGGCAAATGATAAAACATGATTATTACTTATTATTGACTGAAGAGGATTGTATTTTCATCGGTCTGTGTTATTTGAAAATTATGTGGAGATGTCCAAGATTTTATTTTAGTCCAGATCTGTTATTCTCCAGTTATGTTTTTGAAGGTCATATTGTAAAATGACCCTGAAGAAGACACTTTCTAGAGTTCAGTTGTGTTATAATAATGTATAATCAGGTATGTGCAGCCTGTTATAATATATATTTTTAATTATTTAAAAAAAAATATATATATATATATTAATAATTAATGATTATTTTTTATATGTAAAATTCAATATTATATTCAAGCGCAGTATGCATAAAGCTTGAGCTATTCAAATATATATATCAAATATTTGTTATTTATGTAATAATATATTCTCATTATTTAAATGATGCATTTTTTTCTTCAATATACTGTTTTTACTTTAATATATTACATTAAAAAAAAGGGTTTTAAAAGCTGTATCTTTATTAAAGATGAGAGGATAAATCATAAATCTGGCTACATATAGCACCATCTGCTGATCATATTACCATACTGGATCCTACACGTGGACGTAATGGGTCATTATGTGTACTGTACATCCATAAAGCTTCAAAATACTGTGTAAGCAAACCAGGAAACGGTTGTAACATTAAAGGGGGGGGTTTGTATTTAATATCAACAACTATTGGGAGCTGAAGATGTAATTGAGGTTTCTTATATAAGGGCCAATAAATAATAAAAAGCTTTCTACTATATTGGAAAATATTAGTTATATTTTAGAATTTCTAAATTATGGTAGAAATATTTTATACACTATATTTATGTCACACGTGAAAACTTTCTTTTTTGGGACTTTTATTTTAAAAAATCGGAGGCCCCTCATTATAGTTATAGTTTTGAGTCGTTGACGTTTACTTCACAACACTACAACCTCATTCACGTTTACAGGTGTTTTAAATCATCTCATATTTCGCATTCATGTCTCGATTCAAACGAGGAGCACATGTGGACTCTAGAGCGGGATTTAGGCAGGAGAAAGAAGACTGTCCTGTCCCATTTGGTTTACTGAAAGCTGCTAGAAAGAGCGGACAGCTCAATCTGTCCAGCCGCGGTCTAACTGAAGGTAACAGTAATTACTAACTTTACCCGACAGCAGTCACAAAAATTACCATAGCAACCAGCAGATATTACATTTATCATTAATGGCATGGGAAAATACATTAAAATTAGATTTTGTTCAGGTTTCTGTCCAAAAAGTTTGAATGAGATCTTATCATGACTCGCATAAAATAACAACAACAGCTGTAGCAACAGTTGGGGGAAGAAATGTTTACTGTGGTGAATTTCTGAAAGTGTAACGTTACTCTATTTGGGTTCAGTTCCTCCGAGTGTGTGGAGGCTGAACATAGACACACCTCAGGAAGCTCAGCAGAACTTGTCGTTTGGAGCTGCAGATCGGTGGTGGGAACAGACGGATTTGACCAAACTTCTTCTGTCTTCCAACAAACTCCAGAGCCTCTCTGAAGACATCAGACTCCTCCCTGCCCTGGTTGTCCTGGATGTAGGTTTTTGCACAGCGCATTTAGTTTGAGAATGTTTTTACAAACTAAACCCTGCTTATCAACACTTTTTATTCTATTCCTTAGCAGAGAAATTTAAATGGTTTAATTCCTATGGTTTAATAAATGTAACCACTTCTATAAACCACATATTACCATTACATTGTTGTATTTTATTTCATTAATATACAGGTTCCACAATATTCATATTTATTTTTTTAAAAACAAATTATAAATGTAACTTGAAAAATCTTAGTATTTTAATTTCCATGTTTGTGGGTCTACATTGTCTATACTTACTATAGCAGCTTTCTGTGTTGCCCTTTTCCAGATCCATGACAATCAACTAAACTCACTGCCAGATTCTATTGGAGATCTAGAGCAACTACAAAAGCTCATATTGAGGTACTAATGGAGACAACACTATGTACGGAGCAATATATCTACCTATTTTGAGTGTAAAACTTGTCATAATACCTGGTCCTCTCTGCAGTCACAATAAACTGACAGAATTGCCTTCGGGTCTTTGGAGACTTACAAACCTGCGATGTCTTCATCTGCAACAGAATCTGATCGAACAGATTCCCCAGGATTTTGGGCAGCTGGTTAATTTAGATGACCTTGTAAGTGACAGAGATCTTGTCTTGACCAGCAACAAACTCTTAACTTTCCAACAGCATTATACAAGCCTAGATCCTCAGATAGTAGTAATATCTTTCATTTAACATATACGCACTACCATTTAAAAATTTGGGGTCGGTAAGATCTTTTAATGTTTTTGAAAGAGGTCACTTCATCCACTGCTGTATGAAGATCATTTGTTAAATCTTTGGATTCTCATTATTTAGTTGTTTCCTACTCTTTCCTCTTGAAGGATCTCTCCAACAATCATCTAATGGACGCTCCAGAAAGCCTGGCGAACCTGAAAAATCTTGTGAAATTGAATTTGTCCTGCAACAAGCTCAAGAGTCTCCCTCCTGCCATCAGTGAAATGAAAAGTATGTTTTGACCGTAGCGGGTTAGATGTGAATCATGTTTATCAATTAACCTGTGAACTCATCCATTTTCTGTTAACCCTAACAGACCTGAGAATGCTGGACTGTTCCCAGAATCAACTGGAGAGCATTCCTTCTGTCCTGGCTCAGATGGAGTCCCTCGAGCAGCTTTACTTAAAACACAACAAGTTACGCTTCCTTCCCCAACTGCCCTGCTGTAAAACACTCAAGGTAAACCACAACCACTGATGTGGTAGAATAAGTTCTAATTGTCTTGAGAAAAAGGCTAACACAGCGCTGTTTATATATATTAAGGAACTCCACTGTGGGAACAACCAGATTGAGGTATTGGAGACAGACCATTTGAAGCACTTGAGTGCTCTGAGTTTCTTGGAGCTCCGAGATAACAAGGTGAAGAGCCTTCCTGAAGAAATAACCCTACTGCAAGGCCTGGAGCGTCTGGATCTTACTAACAATGACATCAGCAGGTGCTGGGAATATGTTATTGTGTATATATACTGTAAAATATAGTGCTGTGTTTTGTCATGTTCCACCAGGGAAAAGAATTATGGACTATCGTTATTTTTTATAACTCCGTAAACTGAAAACACTGTACCGTAAGATGGGAGAGCGCAGATTTAAAAAATTCTCTTTTGTAGAGTACCAGTTTTAAAGTGATGTCTCTCCCAAAAATGAAAATTATTTACTCTGCTCATTTCATTCCAAAACTATATGACCTTCTATATTCTGAACCTAAAAAAGAAGGTATTTGAATAATTTTTAAACAAATTGGTTCCATAATATCCATATTCCATAATTGTTCAATGACCAGAAACAATGCAGCAAAATGGAAGAAAGTGGTCACCAAAACATCAGTTTTGTTACCAGCATAATATCATCTGTTGTGTTCTGCAGAAAAAAGAAAATCCTAAAAAGCCTCTCTTTTTATTAAACAGTCTGCCGTGTGGACTTGGCGCATTACCCAAGCTGAAATCTTTGACTTTGGAGGGCAATCCACTGAGGGCAATCCGCAGAGACCTCCTGACTGTGAGTGTTCAACACATCACAGCTGGCCTGTAAAAGGGCTTTTCCTGTCTCCTTTTTGTTCTTAGTAGTCTCAGATACAACATTTAAAAAGTCTGAAATCAGTCTTGTATAATATATTCTATGCAGAAAGGCACTGGTGAACTCCTGAAATATCTCAGAAGTCGAGTACAAGGTACGTCTATATAATCGTGTAAAGGTTTAGTATAGTTTTTCAGCCTCAATTATTATAAAAAGGACAAAGAATGTTCTCTTTTGTAACATCATTGTGGTTTTGTCTTGTTTGAAATGTAGAGCAACCAGATGGCGTCTTGAAAGAAGAGCCAAAAACAGCATTGACCCTCCCAAGCCAAGCTAAAATCAATGTGCATGCCATCAAAACTCTGAAAACAGTAGACTACAGGTAAAACAAAAAATCCTCCCAAGTGACTTTGCAGGATTTTGTGTATTTAAAAGTAAAAACCTGCCATTTTAATTAGTGAGAAACATGAGGCTTCCATCCCAGATGAGGTGTTTGATGCAGTTGGCGATAGTCCTGTGGCCAATGTAAACTTTAGCAAAAATCAGCTGACGGCAGTTCCACCCAGGTAATAATTGGCCATTCCATGTCGTTAGAAGCGTTTCAAAGATTTACTGAACACTTGCTATTCTCATTTCCTGCAGAATTTTGGAGTTAAAGGACACCCTAGCAGACATTAATCTTGGGTTTAACAAGCTAACAACCATTCCGGTGGACTTTTCCAAGTTGAAACAACTGGTACATATAGATCTCAGGTAATCCTTAACTTAATTTATGTCCTTTTAAGGCTCCAATTTAAAGATCTTATTTTGCTAATTCGGTGGTTCACAGTTGTTTTTGCCACATCCTCTCTAAATTATCCTCTCTGTTACTCATTTAGGTAGAGTGCTATTTTTAAGATGGCACAGAGTAAAAAAAAACTACAGTAATTACATACAGTAGTAGATGGAAGTTTTGCAAAGAGGAAAAAAAGTAATATCTGTATTTTTCAGATATTTTGTGCTCTGATAAATGTCACTTCAAAGCAAAATATTGCTTAATGAATATGATTTTAAATATATAAGAGCTCTGAGGTCACTTAAGTGTGACATTTTACCATAACAAAGTGCACTGAACTAATGCCTTTTTTTTGTTTTAGAAACAATCTATTGATCTCACTGCCAATGGAGCTGGAAGGCTTAACCAAACTGCGGAGTGTTATTTTGGCTTTTAATAGGCAGGTTCTACCATTTTCACCCTTACCCCACTGTGTAAAATGAGCAATTATTAAATCAGTTTGACAATCTAAACAATATCACTGTTTTGGTGGGATTTTTTGTGGTCTGAATAGTTATTTACATTTCTCTTTAGGTTCAAGTCATTCCCAGAAGTGCTGTACCGCATCTCATCCCTTGAGACCATTTTAATCAGTAACAATCAAGTTGGAGGCATTGATCCAGTCCAAATGAAGACCCTAAATAATCTGTCTACTCTGGATCTGTCCAACAATGATATAATGCAAGTGCCACCAGAACTTGGCAACTGTACCAGTCTGAGGTGAGCGTAATTTTCCTTCTGATTCTAGCAAGCTGTGGACTCCATATTTGACCTTTTTTAATGAAAATGAGGCAGCGAGAACAAACGTACAGGCTGTTCAACTGAAAATCTGGACGAAAACTCTGAAAAACTGAGTACTGTTACAAAGGTCTTGAGCCTGTTAGTTAAGTATGATCTTATGATTTATCCTATATCTTTAGGGCTCTAATGCTTGATGGGAATCCTTTCCGTAATCCAAGGGCTGCCATCCTCAGTAAAGGAACAGATGCTGTCCTTGAGTATCTCCGAAGTCGTATTCCAACATAATCTTCACTTTTAATGTTACTTTAACCGTCATTGATAAACGATCAATTCTTGTGCCATAACACTTTGATTATTTGCACTTCCTGACAGTATAAAACAACAAGACACAATTATAAATCATCTCCTGCCACTTGTTTTAATTCATCTTACCTGTCACTCTACCCTTAAAAATGACATTGTAAAGTCATTACAGGCTTTTATAAACAAACCTTCGGCATGCGTTGTAATGAAGTTAAGACATTGTCAAAAAAATGAACCAAACAATGTTGTTTGTGTTGAAGTTTTAAATTTTATAATTGCTTTTCAGTGTGAATGTTTATATTTTCTATTATGAAAGCACTAGTAATAAATTATGAAAATAAAGGCTTTTTTATCGTCTATAAAGGACCACAGAATGACCAGTAGTAACAATAGTGACATTTTTATTATTTGTACAATAAAGATACATTATTCAAAACACCTCTTAGATACTGAAAAAAATCTGTACTCCAAAGCCGAAAATGGCTCCAATATTTGCTGAACAGCAATGGACTTTCTTCTCCTTTTTATACAGGTTTGTTATTTAATTTTTTTTTAACTAAAATTTATTTTAAATATGTACATATATCATCTGCAAAATGCATTCTAGACACAGAATATATGTCATCAATTACATATTTGCGGTAATACAGAAAAAAATTGGAAGGAGAAAACTTGCATGTGCAAATAAATGATAAATTGTCACTAATTCTTTTGAACTAAATTGAATTTCTTCTAGATATAATTACTTTTCACAAAAATGAAACGGCATTCAAGTTCAGTAAGTCTTAATACTGCAGAAAGCTTTAAGTACATTCACAATCTATTGGAATAAATTATTTAAATGTCTCCATTCATAGTTATTTACATCAATACTGCAATTAGACTGAATAGTACCATATATTACCTTTTATATTCAATAGGTCTTTAAACACATACAAAAATGACCATTTGTATATTCATATACATATGTTTATGACACAAATTCACAATTACTTTAGAAAGAATTGTACATATTTGTTTCTAGTGTTTCCTTCCTTCACAATCTAACTCTCTGTCCATACATTGGTTTTGTTCTTTATAAAATTTAACAATTTGAGCATGGCTAATTATATCAATATATTAGAAACCATTATTTGAAAACATTTAGTAAAAATAATCATTATCAAATGTTCTTTCACAATAGTATTTGAACAATTAATTGCATCATCCATAATAATCTTTATTTAATAATCAACAATATTTCTCTGAAGCTAAATGCAGTGGATGTTGTGTCGGGGTCTTTCAGAGTGCATTTCGGCTCCAAACTCCTCCTAAATGCTACATTTTTAGCAACATTTGAAACATGCCCAGGTTTTTTTTTCTTCTTTGAGGGATATTATGGCACTGTTTGTCACAATGACTGATTAAAAAAAAAAAGGCCAAAAGATATGTAAAACAATGGTTATGTAAAAATGCTTTGTCCAAAACACATTGACCCCTAATAAGCATCTTAATAAAACAAGTTTAAGAGTGAAAGCATGCTCCAATCAGTAAAGCCTTACATGTGTACACTGTATCTAGTCCGTTTTATGACAGGATTTCCCTTTATTCTGTTAAAAAAATATTTAAAAACCTTAAAGCAGCGTAACAACAACGAAGCAACTGGAATTAAGCTTTTTTGCCTTTTTTTCCTCACTTAAACTGTAGTATGTGATATGAAAGTACATTTTTATATAGAAAACTGTGTTGCCAATAAACTGCCACATGTGTATGAATTTTCCTGGCAGCCACCAAAGATATATGGGAATAATAACAAATAAAAAAACATGGAAATGTACATTCACATTACTTAGCAAATGAACAAAACCCACCCTGATCTGGGCTAGGAAAAATCCATGAATACCAATAGATGGTGCTGCAGGAAAACCACACAAATGGAAGAAATATTGCTTCGGGTTTCATTTCTGTCATTTGATTTGTGCAAATACAGAAGGTTAGGATTTATCAATATTAAAAGGGGACTTTTTCGATTTCCCTAAATTGTCTTTTTCGTGAGATGTCTCTTCTAAGTTGTTACAAAAACTCATCGATGTGTTAGAAAATCATCAATGTGTCTTTCACATTCTACACTCTTATCACATTTGAGTTGTAAATGTATATATTTACACAAGGCATTTACAAAGTTGAGGCAGTGTTATGGTGGGTAAATGTCCTTAAAAGCAGATGTGCTTTCATGCTCCAAGATTAAACCGAAAAGCTGCTAGGAAAAATAGGTACAAAATAATACGCCATATAAATAAGCAGGAAAAAGTGCACCCACTTACAGCCACAGGCTGAGATAAAGAAGAATATCAGCAACATCAACGAAAGATTTCAACCAATGTATGTTCATGTAGAATGTGTAAGCCATATGTAACGTTATTATATATGTCCTCTAGTGTACATTTGGCACTGGAATTTGCCATTGGTCCAGCAATTGGCAAAATTGTTCCTAGATAAAAAGATGATGTACAAGTTCCTGTGTTCCATCTGGGTGAGAAGTCTTTAAGCTATAAAAATATTTATGTTGTGCTCTCCCTTAAGATTACCAAGTCCACAGTTTTCGGGAAATTCTTCAGAAGAGACACTGCAGTTTCATGCTCCATGTGTAAGAAACTATGTCCGTTGGCCTGCAATGCAAGAATGAAGCACATGGTAAACAAAATGAACTGGGAGAGGCGTGGAAGAAAGGAGGGAGGAATGGAGGAGGGCAGCAACAGGCACGGTAGCACAGGAGGGCTGGGAGCAGGCCTAGCTCAGAGAGGATAAAGAGATATACACTGTGAGAGAGAGACAAGAGAGAGAGATGCACACAGGAGATCATGCTGTAAAAGGAGAGAAGGTGGAAAGAAGCTGGTCTTTAGACACTCTGGATCTGTGGAAAGAGAAGGAGCTGCTTTCTGTAGGCCATTCTAGTGGCGTGCACAAAACCTGAGACAACCCAATAACTTCCCATGAAGTTATTTAGGCACACAGAGGCTGGATTGCCCCTGTATAAGTAAGGCAGCAATGCCAAGCTTTTTGCTTTTGGCAAAATTTGTAAACCGATACTGAACAGCAATTTATAGGCTTGGATGATGATTGCATGGCACTTTATATGTGCTTTTTTTTTTTGGAAATGTTCTACAAAAAAAATATTTTTTTCTATATTCTATAAGTATATTTATCCATACTGCAATTCAAAAGGTTTACTAGAATTCATTAAGATTTATTTTAAATTCAAAATAAATAATTCAGTAAGGATGCATTAAAAGACACAGGAAAGACAGTTACAGTGTTTTAAATGCTATTCTTTTGAACTTTTTCTGTTAAGCAAAGAAAAATGTATCACGGTTTCCATAAAAATATTAAGCAACATAACTGTTGCACATATGTTGCACATAACTGTTAACACAGATATTAATAGGAAATAGGTAAGACTTTAAAATGTTAAATGCATTAGCTAGATAAAATGAACTAACAATGGGCAATATACAGTGTTATCATAATGTTAATTAGTAAAATGTAATTCATTGTTTGTTCATGTTAATGTTACCCAATATAAATTTTGAATTTAAACATGCATTAGTACATGTTGACATTAACATTGATTAATATTAATAAATGTTCAAGTATTGTTTAACTAATGTTCACAAATGAAATCTTAGTTTAAATTGCTAATAATAAAATAATATTGTTCAAAATAATAAAGATATTTAATTAGTCATTTTTGGGAGGTAAAAGTATATATTTCACTACACTTTAGAAAGACCAGATTCAATCTGCATCTCAAAGTTAAATGTAAATTGAGGTTGGTGGTGTACATTAGTCTGACGAATTTACATTAATTTTGTAATATATGATTAATAAATTTATATTTTATGCCAAATATTTCATGCCATTTTATTGACTTGCAAGACAAAAGGTTATAATAATCTGTTCTTTAAAATCAGAACAATAATGCATGTCAAAGTTGGTCAGACACTAACAGAGGTCCATGCTCACTTGTTTGAGACACACGCGCACACACACACACGCACACACATACATACATATTAGACATTTAATGCCACATGCAAAGCCCTCCACTGGCAATGTGGCGGAAGAGGGCATTGTCACAACTTGTGGGACAATGTGATGGAGAACAGTGTTACCTTCAGAATTTTGTCCCCTGGTCGAAGAACGTTGGAGGCAGGTCCATCAGGCTGTACCCTAGTAACAAAGATACCCTATAAGTCAAAAGTGATATGAGGTTAGGAACCACATGGTGACTATGGTTTAGAATCTTTGCCTTTTAATCTGGATTTAGATTTTCTTGTTTCTCTCTCTTTTTTTTCTAATAAATTCCAAGGAAATCTATTAAAAAAATTACCTTCATCTATGAAAGTATTACCTTTTACAAGTAAATGTTAAACTGATAAAACAAATATAAAACGATTAATTTATATTTTACTATAGAGAATAGTGTTTTTGTGCTGGAATCAAGGCAGAGATTATAAAGCATAAAGATTAAAATTACATGTGGGACCCATCAGTATGCGCCATGTCAACACATATCAAGTCTTATTATTGGCGCCACATGTTGAGAGTCCACCAAACTTTACATCATTTCTTCAGGGCTCACAGGGATTCGGCTTCTTAGAACCCCAAAGTAACAATGCACAACACAAGCAGTCTTTATGCTATGCTGAAAACCTTATGGGAAAAAAAGAACGACACTTTTTCATGCAAATCTAAACATAGTATGATATTAATACACATTCCTAACATACAGCTACACATTAAATGGAAACTTGGTCTTTTTTCATGTGCTTCAGCAACATCTGAGTCACAAAACACTTGTTTTAACTATCGCCAAATGTTGCCAAGACATGAAAAGGTTAAAAGGTAATGCAGTCAGCTGGTGTTCAAGGTTGTGCATTGCAGTAGCGCATGTTTCCATGGCAACTCTACTGAGAGACACACTTTACTAACTGAAGAGAAATGGCTTTGATTTTGTTCTATATAAAGCATCATTTTAATGCGATTTCTTAGAATGCTGACATGCTGAAATTAGCATATTGTTATGCTCTATCCTTTAAAAAATGGTCTTACCATGTCCGAGGGCTTGAAGGGGTTCCCCTGTCCACTGATTCCCCCTGAGATGCTGAAACCAAGGCCAGGGTTCTTCTCGATCCTCACACAGAGCTGTCAAAAACATAAAACAGAATTTCAACTTTAAGGCAATGTCTACATTCTTCTGGACGCATTTGAAAATGCATTTCTTTATCTGCGTTTTGGCCTTTCATTCACATTATGATGTCGTTTTTGTAGACACTCATATTGTTGACAATTCGTGTTGTAGTGTCAACTGTGAAAAAGGAGTTATTCGAAACCGATGATGTTTAGTAATTTGACGCATATCATACGCATCGATATCTATGGTTGTACAAGCATTGCTACAGGATAACAAAAGTAATTGCAAATTTTTGTCTCTCACATTTTTTGGTCACACTTTATTTAAAGGTCCAGTTCTCACCATTAATATACCATTAACTAGGACTTTTGCTTCAAAAAACTTAATACAGTATGTGCTTTAAAAGTACTAATAAACAGCCAATATGTTAATAATATAAACTCTAAATTCTGAGAAGAAAATGGTCAGAAAATGGTCAGAATTGTGAGATAAAAAGCCAGAATTACCTTTATTTTTATTTCATTGTTTCAACAAATAAACAAAACCGAATTACGAGATATAAACAATTTTTATTTTTTATCTCCTAATTCAGTTTTTTTTTTTTTTTTTTTTTTTTTTTTAAGAATTGGGAGAAACATCCAAATTGTGAAAAGTCACAATTTACCCTTTACAGGTAATCAAACCAATGTTAGATTGTATGTTGTACAAATCTGCCATTTTTGTACAACATACAAACCAGACCGGAGAGTAGATAGTTGGTGGACTTGAACTTCAAAAATGGTGTGTATTGACATCTTTCTGCGTTTCAAAAAAGGTACCTTCTGATGTTCATTCATGTTTATTTCAAGCTATAGTTAGTAAAGAAGAGATGATCGGTTCACCTGCCGCTTGAACTGAGGCGCTACAGCGATCTGTTACGACACTTTAAAGAGCTACAAAACGCTATTTATTGTTTGAATTTCTTAAAAAAAAAAAGAAAAAAGACCAAGTTTGAAACTGTAGACTGCTTTTTCTTGTCTGTCAACGTGTTGTCAGTTTCCTCTTTGCTCCATGATGTATTTTTCACTGCGTGAGAACATGATGTATGGCATAAGAGCAGCATGGCTTGTCAGACATAGCAACTATACCGAAGGGGGGCAGGTCTTTGTGAAGGGTCAGTTACCTTTTTTTTTTTCTTTTTTTTTTTTTTAATTCTGTGGCTTCCATACATTCAATTTTAAGATTTTAGTGTATATAGTGAATAGACCTTGGATATTTTTCTAATAAAATGATTGTGCCGGAAAAAAAGTGCGAGAACTTTAATGTCTAGTCTCTCTGTATAATTTTAGTGAACTTTTATTATGATTTATATGTGCGCAGTAAGATGATTTAAGTGTTTTCTGATGTTCCAGTGTGGACAAGCAACTTTTGGAAAATGCTAGTGAACCCAGACGCCATTTTCATATCTTTCTGAATTAAAGCAGATATAGCCTTAGTAATAAGAAGTAGGAGATTCAGAGTTACCAACCCTCTGAATATTTGAAGAACAAGGAAACACTGAATTGACATTCCATGATTGCAACAGAAATCTTAATTGACCCTTCACAGGGAGTTTGACTGACAGGTGAGCTGACCAATCATAACGCCAGAACTGCCATTTTGTCTGACAAACAAACCGGACAAGGCTGTGTTTCCCAAAAGCAACATAAGCTTAAGTTGATCGTAGTCTATTGATTTCAATGGGTCTTCAATGTACTTAAGCTTATGATGCTTTTAGGAAATGCAGCCCAGGAGAGTAGATTAACTTCGGTGGACTTAAATTTGAAAATTGTGTGTACTGATGTCTTTCCACGGCTGAAATAAAATCCCTTCTGTTCATAGGCAGAGGGTGAACTGACTGTAAGGCTAAAATGTGCCTAATGTTAGTGTAATCTATTAACGCACATCATAACCCCGTCTTTTAGGCAAGCACATATGGTAACGTCTGAATAAAAATAAAACAAGGTAATTGTGACTTTTTATCTCACAATTTTTACTCTCTCGCAATTGCGTGTTTACATCTCGTAGCTAATTCTGACAAATTCTGTCCAATTACATTTTTTAACTGAGTGGTGGAAAAAGGCTTCCATAAGTAGGGTAAACGTATATATTAAGCGCACGTACGCATTAAGCACACTTCCATTTTTGAGATCAGATTATAAAAACAAAAAATAATTTATTATCCTACTTGATGTCTTAACTAATTGATATGTTTGTTACTATATACCTCCTGTAATTTCCATAGTGATCAATTCCGATCTTTTTCTCAGATCTGATTTTTTTGTATAGCTGTTCACATTGTTGTATTAAATGTGGCCAACATCAGATTTACAGTGTGAACAGATCATGGTTCTGAACTGACCTGCATGCGCAAAAGAACGATACGAACAGGGTTTCTAGATTTTCAAAACCATATCGCCAATTGTTTCTCAAAACTAGTCCAAAACTAGCCTAATCATGTTCAGGGGGTAAATATCGCGTTAGTGGGGTCGCGTTAACCCACAAAGTTGAAAAATAACCTGCGGCAACAGTGGAAAAAATAGCCCAATCGCGCATTGAAACTGGATTTGGCAACACTAGCCCAGCACGCCTCGTACGGAATTAACACGGAGGATATAAAGTAAGTGATTATGCGTTTATTTATGGTGTGATCTGCTGCAGAAGCCAGCGAAATTATGCATAGGCAATATGAAAAAATAAAGACGAGGATGTGACAAAAGACAGCAGAGTTTTGAAACTTATGATACCCTCATGTTTCGCTTGTGGAGTTGTCACTATAAATACATATGACTTCTGACACATCACTGTACTTCCACTGATTACTTTTCGCTACTGTCCTGATAACTTTGGGTATGTAAAATCTTTTAAGTGTCTCTCGTCAGCGTGGAATTATGACAAATGTCAATCTAGAGTGTGACGTAAAAGCTGTATGAAATCCAACATGACCGTTCACATTGCAAAACATCTGACATTAATCGGATTTAGTACCACATATGGAAGTGGCACAAATCAGAATTGAAAAGATCAGATTCCATGTGGTTTGTGCTGTTCACACTGTCATGACAAAAAAACAGTCACGTGTGAGCAAAAAAAATCTGATTTGGGCAACATTTGCCTGCGGTGTGAATGTAGCCCATGTGTTCACACTGTCTGGCAGGCATTTTGAAAGCTGTCTAAAAACTAAAAGAGTAGCCCCTTAAATGTGTGTTTTTAGATGTTTAAGCCTTTATTTTGGGCAAGTTTCACTACTTATTGTAAAATTGAGAGATTAATGTTCAGACTTTTGCATATTATAACCTGGAACTTGCATGTGGGACATAACTACATTAGATCCAAAAAATAGTTTTAGCAACACAGCGCAGATGCTACAGAACACAGTTAGTTGACTAGCAGTATAAGATTGTGTGCTACGCTAACATATCACTTCACAGGCATTACTGGCTTGTACTTTTACATCCATAATATTATAAATTGACAGTTTATTGCTGGTCTGTGGTTTTACAGGGCTGTAATTTTTTAAGATTTTATATTATTGTAAAGTAAGCTTAAAGGGTGCACTACTATGAAAATCACACAGCTTTTCTAAATATTGTTAATAATAGTTGTTCATATTAAAATATGTGTTAACTTAATACATGACCTAGACTATTTATTTAGCAAAATCTTGTCATTTTAATAATATATGAAATATATTAAAAATCGTTGCTGCTCCAATTAAGCTCAGTGTGCTCTCTTTAAACTCTTCCACATTGAATGTCTATGTAAATACTTCATAAACAGACTTAAAGTGACAACCATCAGTTAATATTTAAAGTTAATAAATTTTCTATGGAATCAGTCGACTCAAATCTGTAGACTGGCTCTGAACTTTGGCAACTAGCATCAACTCCAGACTGTAAATCTGTGGAAAATCGGGGCAAAAATCGTGTAGTGTTCTCCCACTTTAAGAGATTATAGATGAGTTAACAATCATTTAAAAAGATGTTTAGGGGCTAGTTAGAGGCTAGTTTCTATGTTCGTCCCCATGAATGAAATGTTTTATTGGTTTGTTTTATTTGATTTTTGAATGTTACTTAGCTGAAAGTGGACTAGTATAGATGTTATGTGCTTAGATGACACTTCACTATGAATATATAACTGATCAACTTGAATGCTTTGTTGCTTGATTTTAGTGTTCTGTTTTTGTGTGATTGACAAAAATGTACCCATTAAGCACAACCGGACTTTTTGAATTTAATGATGTATATCTTAATTGAAATGCTTTTGTCATTTAAAATACAATTAAACATTTTTGTGTGAGAGATAAAAAAATAAAAAAATAATGTAACTTTTTGTACTGAAACCAATATCTTGTGCA
This sequence comes from Barbus barbus, assembly GCF_936440315.1. Taxonomy (NCBI): domain Eukaryota; kingdom Metazoa; phylum Chordata; class Actinopteri; order Cypriniformes; family Cyprinidae; genus Barbus; species Barbus barbus. The sequence continues at coordinate 17,290,050 of NC_136741.1, forward strand.
CTAAAAATGTCTCAATGTAGATTTTGGAGAGCTCAATAGGTACGTTTACCCTACCAGATATGGGTGTCATGTCACAAAATATTTTTAATACGACTGAATTTGCATATAATGTGATCATCATTTAATAAAAACTTAAATTACTAATTCTAACGCTTTCATTTCCACTTTTATTCAAACAGCACATAAATTCCATACAAAAAGCAAGCAAAGAACATTTAAATTATCAAAGGACATGACAGACTTCATTCTAGTATGAGTTTAAGCATGCTCAAAAAACTCCCGTTATAATCAATTGATTGATTGATTGATACTTTATTGATCCCCAAGGGGAAATTCAGGTATCCAGTAGCAAAATTAAAACAGACAACAAAACATTAAAAAACAAAGGTAATAAAGATACTGTAAAGATTATGAGTCCAGTGCAAAGATAAAAATATATAGATGGCATGGGACATAAAAGACGGCGGTGCTCTCCAATTCTGTGTCCATCAATCTAGAAAATCCATTAAGAACAGTCCAGTTCAAGTCCTACTCACAGGGAAGAGTTAAAGAGCCGTATAGCCTGAGGGACAAACGACCTCCTCAGTCTATCTGTAGAGCAGGCCAGGGACAACAGCCTGTCACTGAAGGAGCTCCTCTGCCTGGAGATGGTTTGGTGCAGAGGGTGGTGGATATTGTCCAGGATGGACAGTATCTTTCAGAGGATCTTTTTCTCAGCTACAGATGTCAGGGTGTCCAGTTCAGCACCAACTACTGATCCAGCCTTCCTCACCAGTTTGTACAACCGTGTAGCGTCCCTCCCCTTAATGCTGCCTCCCCAACACACTACAGCATAGAAGATAACGCTGGCGATGACAGTTTGATAGAACATCTGCAGCAGCTCCTGGCAGATATTAAAGGACCCCAGCCTCCTCAAGAAGTAGAGTCGGCTCTGTCCCTTCCTATAGAGTGCGTCCGTGTTTGGGGACCAGTCCAGTCTGTCGTCTAACTCCAGACCCAAATATCTGTATGTTCGGACCATCTCTACACAGACACCCTCAATGGACAGAGGCTGCAGATGGGGTCTAGGCCTACGGAAGTCGACCACCATTTCCTTGGTCTTGGTGGTGTTCAGCTGCAGACTGTTAGGCCTGCACCATGCCACAAAGTCCCCGATCAGGCTCCAGTATTCTTCTTCCTGTCCATTCCTTATACACCCAACAATGGCCGTGTCATCAGAGAACTTCTGCATGTGACACCAGTCCAAGTTGTATTTAAAAGCAGAGGTGTACAAGGTGAACAGAACCGGAGAGAGTACTGTTCCCTGTGGGGCTCCTGTGCTGCTAACCACAGTCTGAGATGTGCAGTCCCTCAGCCGGACATACTTAGGCCTTCCAGTGAGATAATCTGCGATCCACCTCACCAGATATGAGTCCACACCCATCATTTTCAGTTTGTCACTCAGTAGCGGAGGCTGGATGGTGTTGAAAGCGCTGGAGAAATCAAAGAACATAATTCTCACAGCATTACAGCCACTGTCCAGGTACGAGAGAGACCGGTGAAGCAGGTAGAGAATGGCATCATCCACACCCACTTTCTCCTGATAGGCAAACTGCAGTGGAACAAGTGCATGTTGAACCTGTGATCTAAGGTGGTGTAGCAGCAACCGCTCCATGGTCTTCATGACATGAGATGTTAGGGCGACGGGCCTGAAGTCATTCAGCTCCTACATTGATTGACAGCCCTGCATTGCTATAGTTTCCACCCTCAGTGCTTACGCTGTCCTCCATTTTCTCTGTGCTCGAGCAGCTGTAATGTCAACAATCTCTCGCAAGCAATCACGGTGCTCTGTGTTTGCATGCAAGACTTGACATGAGTCTTCGTTTTCTCCCAACATCTGAGCTGCTGAGGACGCAGTGGATTACTTTCATTTTTCAAGGTAATGCGCCTCAAAATCTACCTTAATACATGTATCACTCCAGACTCCTTTGTGAATGTCATGTCATTATAGTGCTTAGCGTTTTAACTGTATTTGTGTGCGTACATTAAGTATTTTTTTAACTGATCAGCGCTGCGCTTGTGAGATTAGTTCACACCGTTCATATTGTGTGAGATTCATTCGGTCGTGCGGCTCGGCCAATTGATCCGCGCTAATGACAGATCAGCGAGGGCGCAAGCTCTGTAACATCGCGCTGTTTCATCCCACTTTCAGTGCATTTGACTTCCCATATCTGAACACCGGTTCTCTCGCTCTCAGTTATGTTGCGTCTAACCGGCTGTTTATTGCTGTAGATATGCAATGCAGAGAGATGTATATGTGACGCCCTCTTCTGGAGATGGGGTGGGAATATGCAGCTCATTTGCATTTAAAGCCATTTACTCCAAATCAGCTCTTTTTTAAGACACACCCCAAAAAAGACATGTTCCAGCTGTTATAATAAATTATCTGTGGGGTATTTTGGGCTGAAACTTCACAGACACATTCTGGGGACACCCAAGGCCAATATTATATCTTGTAAAAAGGGGCATAATAGGTGCCCTTGAAGTAAATAAGAAAAGATGATCGGTTCATGTGCCGCTTAAACTGAGGCACTAAAGCGAGCTGTCACAACACTTTAAAGAGCCACAAAACGGTATTTATTGTTTGAATTTCTCACAAAATTACCAAATTTTAAAACTGAGACTGTTTCATAGCAGAAGTAACCTGCTCTCTCTTGTCTGTCGGCATGTTGTCAGTTTCCTCTTTGCTCTGCAATGTATTTTTCACTCCGTGAGAATGTGTGACGGAGTGAAAAAATATAAAAGCATTCAAGATCAAGCAGAGCAAATGGAAAAATCAAGCAGACTGTGCCAATTACAGTATAGAGAACGTAGGCTACATATACTTGAGTCAATCTATATTTATTGTTTACATTGTTTCATGTATTAATTCTGAGAGAAACTATAATATCCATTTGATCGGGTGAAAGTTTGTTCCTCAGTCTGATAATAAGAACGCGCTGACAAAGATAACGTGTGCTAACAGTTTCTTAGCGCTTTGTGGTAAACCAATCTCTCTCGAGGAAACTTTATAGATGTCTCAAGATCATTTCACTATCAGATGCGCTCTATTGTCGGCTCAATTGGAGTACAGCTGTGCTCACCCGCAGTCGTGAAAGCAGTGATGGACAGCGGTCTTTCCTCAGTCGACTGTGTTTGGATTTCATGATTTCTCATTGTGGTGGTGATATTATGATAAATCAGTTTCACTAATTCATTTGATCAGAAATAATTACATTTTGTCAGATCATTTAGTAAGATCATTTTGATCAAAGTAAATCTAAACTTCGCGAGGCAGATGACAATATTCTGTGATCAAATACTATCAACTTGTTGACACACTCCACAGCGCTACCCAGTGCATGTAGTTATAACTGCTTAGGATTTATCATGGATTCCCTGCATTTATGACCAGCAAATTAACACATAGTAAAATTCGAATAGTGTTTTTATTGTTCGAATAATAATTACAGACCAAATATTCGATTGTTCGACTATTCGTGCACACCCCTAATGTAAGCCTCTTTCCCTGAAGGAGGGAACGGAGACGTCACGTCGGATGATGACCGACAAATTGGGATCTCGCTTAGAGAGACCAATCCACTTTGAGTGTAAACTAAATGAGCCAATGCACATTGGCATGCGATGATTGCATGCAGCTGATCACAGCGTGAGTTTAAGTAGGCAGCAGGTGCAACGTATACTCAGGTTTTCGCTGAGGAGCCGAGCCGGTGACCCAGCTGCTCAACGGTGGTACAGAAGCCATGGCAACGGGACGTGACATCTCCGTTCCATCCTTCAGGGAACGAGGGTTACATAAGTAACCGAGACGTTCCCATTCAGTCGGTCACTCTCGACGTCATGTTGCATGATGACCGACGAATTGGGTTCCCCACAAAAGCGCCACAGAGTCTCCTGCACCACCTCTTTCGGCGTAGGCCGGGGCTCACCACAAGAAGACCAGCTACTGTTGTCGTAGCACTACCCACTCGGTGAGACTGGATAACACTGGAAAACGTACTCATTCCACTTGGAACAAGAACGTTGCGGAAGCCCCATCCTTCCCGAAGGAGGTTTCAGAAGCATTTATCCATATGAACAACCATATATGTGCAAATGGAAATTTAAGGTGACTCTAACATTCTTGAAAAATGGCAGAAGGTCTGCCGGGGAAACACAGGCTTTGAGGCTATACCGTGCCTTTACACATATGGGATTGCTTAGGTCTCTACATGTGGAACCCAGCCCTCTACCGGTTCTCACAGATTCATTGAGTGAGGGCCTGGCGCTGGACGCTCTGCCACATCTGGCTGCCAAAGGGATGGAGGAGCTCGACAGGGTCTACAGTACGGACTCTTTGGAGCAGTTTTAGCAAGCCGACACTAACCAGGGCCTCTTAGTGCTTCTACCCATTTGAGGTCAGAACACCGGAGGATACCGGCTCCACACGAAGGCTATAAAATCTAACGATCTAATCTATCTAGTGGGCCATCCTCTGCTTAGAGACGGCATTCCCCTTCTGCCAGCCTCCGAGACAGACAAAGAGCTGGTCTGAGGTCCTGAAGCTTTGTGTCCGGTCTACATAGCATCTCAAAGCTCGGACGGGACAAAGCAAAGCTAGGGCTGGGCCTCCTCCGGGGGCAGCGCTTGCAGGCTCACCACCTGATCCCTTAAAGGAGTAGTGGGAACCTTGGGCACATAGCTGGGCCGGGCCTCAGGATTACCTGGGATTCTGCCGCCCCAAACTCTAGGCACGATTCATCGACTGAAAATGCGTGCAGGTCCCCTACCCTCTTTATGGAGGCCAATGCAAGCAGGAGCAGAGTTTTCATTGATAGAAACTTCAGTTCTACTGTCTGCAAAGGCTCAAATGGGCCCTGCTGTAGTGCTCTTAGCACTAGAGACCGGTCCCAAGAGGGTATAGAGGGGGACCTGCTCCTCATCCTCCCTGATCTGGCACAGTGTCTGTGCGAGAAGGCTCACTGGGGAAACGCATATAGCTGTGTGCCAGTGCATCCGTGCCGAGTGTTCCTTCGGTCAGGGAGTAAAATAACTGGCAGTGAGAAGTCTCTGGGGATGCAAACAGGTCTACCTGAGCGGCTGTGAAACGTCTCCAAATCAGTTGGACCATCTGGGGATGGAGTCTCCATTCTCCGGGGAGCGCAGCTCGTGACAGCTCGTCTGCTGCCCGGATGTGCAAGCCCAGAATGTGAATGGCACGAAGCGACCTCAGATGCTTCTGACTCCAGTGGAGGAGGTGCGAGTTGCGACATGCGAGTTGCGACATGCGAGTTGCGACATGCGAGTTGTGACATGCGACAGGAGCGTAGACCACCTTGTCAGTTGATGTACGCAATGATCGCAGTGTTGTCCGCGTGGACCAGTATGTGCTTGCCTTGTAACTTTGAGATGGTTCAAGGCAAGGGGTACTGCCAGCGACTCTAGGCAATTGATGTGCCAGTGCAGTTGGGGGCCTGTCCAAACCCCAGACACTTTAAGTCCGTCGAACGTGGCCCCCCAGCCGGTGGTGGAGGCATCCGTGTAAACCACAGCATGCCTGGAGACCTGTTCCAGGGGCACTCCTGCCCGGAGGAATGCAAGGTCTGGCCATGGGGTGAAAGTTTGACGGCAGGCTGGTGTGACTTGGACCCAGTGAGTGCTGTGTTGCCACGCCCACCTCGGGACTCGGCCATGGAGCCAGTGTTGAAGTGGACTCATATTAAGCAGCCCCAGCGGCGTGGCTGCTCCTGCTGCTGCCGCCATATGCCCCAGGAGCCTCTGAAACTGTTTCAGTGGGACCGCTTTCCTGCTCTTGAACATATTCAGGCAGTTCAACACTGACTGAGCACATTCCTGCGTGAGGCGTGCTGTCTGTTCGACCGAATCCAATTCCATACTGAGAAAAGAGATCCTCTGCATCGGGGAAAGTTTGCTCTTTTCCCAGCTGACCCAAAGGCCTAACTGGCTGAGATGCGAGAGCACCAAGTCCCTGTGTTCGCACAACTGATCCTGAGACTGAGCTAATATGAGCCCGTCGTTGAGGTAGTTGTGAATGAGAATGCCCTGTTCTCTCAGGGGAACAAGTGCCGTTTCCGCAACTTTTGTGAAGACACGGGATGACAGGGACAGCCCGAAGGGCAGGACCTTGTACTAATATGCTCGTCCTTCGAATGCGAACCGCAGGAATGGCCTGTGGTGCGGAAGGATCGAAACATGAAAGTACGCATCCTTCAGGTCGATCGTTGCAAACTTTCAGGGATGGATGCACTCGAAGATACGCTCTTGCATGAGCATCTTGAACGGTTGCTTGTGACCGGTTCAAGACACGCAGATCCAAGATTGGTTGTAACCCACTGACTTTCTTGGGTACAATGAAGTAAGGGCTGTAAAACCCTGTCTTAATATCGGCTGGAGGGACAGCTCTATCACGTCCTTCACCAGTAGGACTGCGATCTCCCCACTCGTTCATTGATGTGAGCTGGATGCCCCTGAACTTGGGAGGACACCGGGGACGAACTAAATCACAAAGCCGAGTCAGATGGTCCACAGGAGCCAGCGAGACAGGCTGGGTAGCCAACTGCGTCTCCGAAGAGGCTGGTCTGGGACACAGGGTCCTTGAGGAACCAAACTTTGTCGTCGTCCCTATGTCGACCAGACATCCTTGTCACTCGGAGCGGGAGGTCAGTTGCGGTTCGCATCCCTTTCAGAACTTCTGGATCGTGATCACCCTCGTGCAGGTCCCTCAGTGCTTTTAGCCTGAAGAACCTGCAGTAATGCCATAGCGTAAGGCGGAGTCATCCACGACCTGGTAAGATCCCCATGCACCTCCGTTAAGAAAGGCACCGGGGCAGGGCGCTGAGAATCAGCGCAAGCTACCCCGAGAAAACAGTCGTCCAACCTCGAGGGCTCAGGACACGGTGGAGGTCTCCACTCGAGCCCTACCCTCTCGGTGGCCCAGGAAGGCATAGCCGTCATTTCCAGATCCGACTCAGGCATTGCTACCACCGGAGCAGCAGCGCAGCCGAATCTTCCTCTCCAGAAAGCTCCAGCTGTAGCCAGGACGAGAACCAGATCAAGGCAGAGGCAATGGAGCGCCGCCCCTTTCGATGTAATGGAGCCTGGCCTGCAAATTCAAGATGATCATCTTCCCGCAATGAGAACATGACTCATCCACAAACACCACCTCAGCGTGCTTAATGCCCTGGCACGTGAGGCAGCAATCGTGACCATCACCCAGCGCCAGGTAACGACCGCATCCAAAAACACACAGGTGATGCGTTGTCTATAGCAAGACCCACATCATCTTTACAAAGACGTAATGTAGAGGTCTGTATTCCCACGGTTCTCCCGCGGGAACCGCAGGACCCGACCAAATTTCTTGCTACGCGGGATTAAATTCCCAAATAAAACGTGGTCGGTAACTCTGGTGTCATTTGAACAGGAGTGGGTGGTATAACAATATCCCGTTCCCAACATCCTTTCAGAACAGCATATCTGCTCTTTATTTTTATTGACCACTGGTACAGCCTGCACTCAGGACTGTTATGCACGCGCTGCACGCATGAACCAGTGCTTCATTTTATTTGCAGGGTCTGGATGCAGCATGTACTGTACATAATGATGCTCAGAGCAGGCTGTACCGGTGGTGAATATATGGCCCTCAGACAGAACAGACAGGTTATTGATGAGTAACAGAGCAGAATAAGGATGGAGCAAAGTCTGGATGCGCTGTCCTTGAAGAACGTTCAACTCGGTTTTGTTTATATTTTGCTTAGCCTATAATTTTAAATGACAGATGTCGTATTTATTTATTTTTCTCTGCAACACTTTTCCTAGGCTACTGTGTTAACAGCAAGATGTTAAATGAATTTAGCATTTTGACAAGAAGAATAAAATATTTATATATATATTTATAATATATATTTTTGTACAACCTAAATTTTTCTTCTTTGCGACACTTTTTCCTATTGTGTTGTAAATGTTAAACGAATTGTATCCTGACAAGACGAATAAAAAATTTTGCTGCTGTGTTGGCAGCAAAAACATTTTGCTGTCGATAAATTCAAGACTCTTGACAAGACGAATAAAATAACAAATACAATTTTGTGCAGACTCCACTTTTATTTATTAGCATCTCTCTTTTAGTAGCGGAAATTTAAATGTGAGATTCTGAAAACGAGATCTAAATTTAGCGGGAATGGTCGGGTTGGGAAGAAAATTATTCTAAGCGAACAGCGGGTAAACAAAGAGTGTATATATTATGGGAGCGGGTGGGTGCGCAATATAACCTCACGGGAGCGGGACTAAAAATACAGTCCGCCGCAGACCTCTAACGTAACGTCGAGTTTGCCAGACGCAACGTTGTCTTTAAAAAGATACACCTGTGAATGCTCTTTTAGGGAAAAAGCTCTTTCTGCGTGCTGAAGTGCACAGGGGAGATGGCCGCCTGCAACACAAACAGGGGGTAGTGCAGCTTTATGTATGCAACCCACTCGATACGGGAAACCACCACCGCTGAAGCGCCACACCGCCAAAACGAAGAGCTCTCAAAAAGTGCGCTGAACTCGTTCAGTCTTCTCTCAGTAGAGTAGTCAGGAGCAAAACGATGTGATCGCTCGGCTCTGAAGCGAAAAGCTGAGTATGCGTTGCACCTGCTGCCTACTTATACTCATGCTGTGATCAGCGGCAGCTGGATGCAATCATTGCATGCCAATGTGCATTGGCTCGTTTAGTTTACACTCAAAGTGGATTGGTCTCTCTAAGCAATATCCCAATTCGTCTGTCATTATCCGACGTGACGTCGAAAGTGACCGACTGAAAGGGAACTAAGGAGGGCGGGTCTTTGTGAAGGGTCAATTGTCTTCTTTCTTGCATCCATTTGCAACTTTCCATTTCTTGGCATTTTATTTTAATTTATTCTGAGAAATGACCTGTACCTGCTCTGGAAATCCATCCATACTCTTCTGGCCTTTAGTCTGGATGAAGCAGCGGGCACTCTGAGGCCGGGGGCTGGTGGTGGTGATGGGCATGGGCAGAGGTGACTGGTACTGCTGGATGGACACCTTGTTGATGGCCCCCTCATACTGATGGTCACGGGCCGTCCGGTGGGGAGGGTTGACTGAGGTTATCATCATAGTCTGTTGTTGATGGGGATTGTGAACACCAGGCTGTGGGCAAACATCTAATGATGTAGACTTCATACAGACGACAAGCTCCTTCATATCATTACAGGCACAAAGACATGTATTAGCTACACAGTACCTTATGACATTTTGATTTCCCTATTTGAAGTATTAAATTAATTACACTTTTCTTCATAACACTAAATGTGTCAGCAGAAGCAAAATGTTCCACAATATTGAGCGACAACCTAAAGACATTCAACAATAGACTGAGGTTGCTAAGGAGACCGAGCAAGAACATGCGTTGTGAAATGAATCACGACAGCAGGTAGTAATTAACACTGGCATTTGAGAAAATTAACATGGCAATCACGATACAACAGAGATGTCTATCTCACAGAGAACATGTTAAGCCAGAGGAAACTAAAGAGTAGAACATGACAGGGTTTAATACTTAGAGACATGTGGGTGTCTCTCTAAAAAACTCATTGCGGAAACAATAAAACTATAATGAGATCCAGACTAATGCTATGAATCATTTCAGTGCAAGCATGGCTTATGGATAAAAAAAAAAACAGGATCATTTCAGAGGTAAGAAAGTTTTAGCATTATTGCTGACAATTTATCTTATCTGAGACCAGGTAGAGATAATTTTGCTATATATATATATATATATATATATATATATATATATATATATATATATTATAACTTTTTAATTTTTTGTGCTCAAAGAGGCTGTATTTATGTAACCAAAAATACAGTAAACAACACAGTAATATTTTGAAATACAATTTTACTGTAAATTACCACATAAAATATATATATTTTTTAATATATTTTACAATGTAATTCATTCCTCTGATGGCAAAGCTGAATCAGAAATTATTATAATTTACTGATTTAAGAAGCATTTATTTTTTATAAGTGTTGAAAATGGTTGTGCTGCCTAATATTTTATAGAAAAAGTTACCAAAAAATAAAAATTGATCAATTTAATGTATCCTTGCTGAATAGAAGTATTATCTTTTAAAAGTATTTTACAGGCCCCCCCCTTTTTATTATTTATTTTTACTAGAACAATTAACATGAAATACACCAAACTTACACTTCAGTGATAATTTTTGAGTCAATCACAGAATAAGTTATGAATCGATTCACTGAAATAAAAATAATAATGTGATCTTTAGAAAACTTAATGGCCAAATAAAAATGTATATTAAAATGTTTTAATGCTTTACAGTGTTTTAATATTTACAATTATCATGAATATATTAAATTTACTGCCCAGCCTTAGTGCATCCTGTATCGAAAAAGCAGCAGAATTAATCATAATCAATACCTTTTTGATGACGTTCATGTTCTCTGGTGGCACATCTCTTCGTCCCAGTGAATACGGCGCCCACTGGCTACTTGGGGAAACCACCTCTTGTCCATTATCTAAAATATTGCTCTGTTGTGAAGGTGTCTGAAAGCATATAGTGCTGTCAGCAAGCGGAATTCAAGACGGTGCTCTAGAAGGACACTGCATTTACAAAATGAAAAAGCATTTTGCATGGTAAAATTCCCAATTTTGCGAGTCGGTTCTAGGCCTGTTGCACAAATCTGGTTTCAGTGACTATACCACTGAAGTTTTTTCGGCGCTCAAGAAGGTGAACTGGCTTTTAGCATTATTCATTGCAATGGTAACACTGAAAAGCTAATTATTATTATTTTATTGCATGAGTTATTTTATATAAATGATATATTATTTATATGATATCCTTAATGCATTATGCCAAACAATTAGATTTTGACAATAAATATTTAAAAAACTAAATGAAAAAAAAACTTTTAATTTAATATAATTCAACATAAGTAAAAACAGAATGAATAAAGCTTTTAAAATGACTAAGCTTGTGTGTTTTCTTTTTATGGAATAAATTCAGTTTATTCACTTCCATTGATATATTCAAATATTTTCTTTAAGCTGTCCTCGCAAACTTTTGTGGCAGTGGAATTTCTTTCTGTCTTGTAAATGCATTTAAATTCAAAATATTTTTCATAATCTCTTAAAATTATTAACACCCCAGAATTGATGATAAACTCTGGACAATCCCTGAGTTGACAGAGAACCGTTTTAGTAAGTATTGTGAGCCCGCTGAACTTGATGTAAACCAGGTTGGGTTTGTTTTTGTTGTTTTTTGTTTTTTTTTTCTTCTCAACTCTAAACTAGTTCTGTCAAACAATTCATCACGATTAATCGCATCCAAAATAAAAGTTTATTTTATTGCATACTATGTGTTTGTTCTGTGTATATTTATTATGTATATATAAATACACACACATACAGTATATATTTAGAAAATATTTACATGTATTTACATGTCTATATTTAGATTAATATAATGTATATATTTAATATATAAACAACATTTTTCTGAAATATATACATGCATGTGTGTGTATAATAAATATACACAGCACACATGCATATATTATGTAAACAAAAACTTTTATTTTGGATGTGATTAATCTCAATGAATCGTTTGACAGCACTACTCTAAACCTACTCTGAGTTTCATACAAGCACAACCCACAGTAATTGACCCAATTACACCATTGCGATTCAGAGACTTTAAATTGCTTAAATAACGCTTAACAACACAGTATATCTGCATATATATTTAGTTAAATCAATCTTTCATATTATGATCATTATTTGATGAAGAAAAATGCTCTTATGATAATTCTACACAAAATCTGTTTAAATATTCATTGCAGTTAATTGCATCAAAGAAATACTGAGCTTATTTGAAGAAAAAAACATTTAACTAAACTAATTGAAACTACTTTACAAAAAGGCATGTTTTGCATTAAAAGAAATTACAAATACTCATGGTGTAGAGCTAATTCTGCACCTGGTTGGACTCGATTTTGTGTGGTTCACTATCCTCTATTCTCTTACAGTATTCACCAAACACCTGTTGGTGAATAAGTAAAAGGTTGGTGAACTGTGCACACAGATATTAAGAATAATATTCAGTGAATTCACCCCTGACTGTTTAAATATGAGTGATTAAAGTTGATATTTGGTGTAATTTTAAAAGGATCAAGAAGGCCTTTAATAAACGTATCTCTACTATCGGTCACAGATAGCTTTGTTCTGTGAGTTAAAGACAGAGGAAGACTGTAGTGCAGAGACCAAACACAAAGACTGAGCACATGCAACATAAAACACCTATATATGTTTAACATCACAGTGAGAGACAGTGTCTAGCCTGGAGCTCTGAACAGGTGAAGTGTTAGATTAGTGTTAAACTGTGAAATGTGTTAGATGGTCTGCCTTAAAAAAAGGCTATTGTAGTGCACAAAAAAGTGTGCCAAAATTAGTATATTACCACTGTTTTAGAAGTTAAAGCAGAAGCCGCTCAAAAGAGAGAGATCTAAAAAGAAAGTCTTCATAGGAGATGTTATGTTCATATACGTTTTACTTCTTCATGCTGAAACTGGGGCTGACGTTGCTTCATACTCACATTTGGTAGAGGTAGCCATTGAGTTGTTTGGTTTTCATGCTTTGTGTTATTGTAAAAGTTTATTGTCATGCTTCTGCTGGCATGCGGTGCAGCATAGCCTCCAGAGTACAGCATGCCGAAGTTTACTGTGTTGTGCTTAAGGACAGCGCTCTGATTGGAGGGAAACAACCACATGACATGAGTGAATGGGTGTGCCACACAGAAAGGTCAAAAGGCTGTGGCTGGGGATACACTGGACTGCACATTGCTGCAACAGAGTGAGTAAGCTTGACAAACAGAACAACAACAGTACGTCATTACTGCCCACGTGACACATTAGTGATACACAGCGGTTACATTTACAGAATATTAATAGCAGCAGTGTAGGACTAAATTACATGAACAATGAATGATGCTGTAGTACTGTAATCCATTTACACAGAAACAAAGGCATGTAACTGGGTGAATCTCAGGTAAGAAATGTCAGGGTCAAATTTAGGGTGACCAGACGTCCCGAAAAATTCGGGACAGTCCCGAAATCTAAGCTGCTGTCCCGAATCCTGCTCTAATTGTCCCGAAAATTATACTGAAGCAAAATCTTAAATAGTTATTGTCTGATAAAACATAAAAAACTGTTCGTGGAGCGAGGTTGAGTCATCCTGCAGCCTGGCAACCAGCCCCCGCCGGCTGCTCATATGCACAAAGACAATACGACCTTTTTGTCCCCTTTTTGCTTTATAGAGTAGATGAAGAGAGCGCAAGTTACAGCAGCCGTTAGGGCAGTTGAAAGTGCAGGCAGAAGTCGCGTGAAGAAGTCAGACCGGTCGAGGGCGAGGCACCGTGTTCAAAATAATACTTCTATAGCCTACGTATTAGGCTATATCAATTTATATGCATATGTACTTGTTAATAAAAATATGATTGGTTCATTAACTTCAGTTTGAAGTATAAAAATAGCCTAACGTTACTTCTATATTATATAAAATTATATGTATATGTAGGCTACTTATATTAATAAAAACATGATTGGTTCAGTCACTTTCGTTTGAAATTCATTATCTTTATTATTCATTATTCATTACCCCCCCCCCGTCCCGAATTTCAACCAATCTCATCTGGTCACCCTAGTCAAATTCCACCCCAATTAAAAATTAAAAATAAATTATATTTTGCGGAACGAATTTGAAGCAATTTGAGGATTTCTGGCATTGTGACCATTATTTTCAGGTCAATGAATTTTCCTTCATAATTATCATTACTGTAAAAGTGAGAAAAAACTACTTTAATGTGAAACTTTAATGTGAAAACAATACTCATTATCATAATGTGAAAAAAATACTATAATGTAAAATATTTTTTTATAAAAAATATTGTTTCACTTGAATCTTTTATATAATGTTTTTTGAGAAAGGGAAAGTTTGAAAACCGTCAACATTTTATTAAAATAATGATAAAAAATAATGATATTTAAATAAAAAAAAGAAAAAGCTGCATTTTCTTTAGGCAGAATATTATTTTGATTTTGGGGTGAAATGTGTCCGAGACATTTCTTGTTAGTTCACATGAGATTCACCCCACTGTTCATGTGTCTAAAAAGCTTTCATTCAAGCTTTGTGTACTCCAAACATATTATATAAAAGATTGAAAACATTGGATAGTCAGATCTCAACAATTATATAAGACTAAATAAAGGCAGAATAAAAGAACCAAATAATGGTTTAATTTATTTCTTGAACATACTGAGAGGTTATGTAAAGTCCAATCTAACAAACACTTACGTAGAAGAACAAAAAGCAAAGCTTGCTTACTCACCCGGTCTAGCCTCTTTGCTTCAATGTGTCTAAGCAGCTGTTGTCTCCAATCTACTGGCATTTTGGAGGTCGGGTCATCTTGTTTTTGAGGGATAGGTCTCATCTTCATATCAGATTCAGGGCTCTTCTCAGTGCATGTACTAAGATTGTAATCTGAAGGCAATTTCTCCAGCAGTGCAGCCATGGTGGGTCGGGCAGATATTGGCCTTGCTTGAGATGCTCCATATGTCTCTGTGCTGTAGCTCCGTGCAGACAGGGGGCGACGTTGTGTGAGACTCTTGGTGGGGTAACCCATGATGGGCTTTTTGGGTTCTTGATAAGATGAGTAATCTTCGTCATACCTACCATTCCTCTTGTGGAACTGGGTGTCAGTGATGGTAGCCAAGCTGTTCTGTTGATCCAGCATGCTCTGTTGAGACCTGTTGTAGTGTTCTGCCAGCTGCAGTTCGTGGTTCTCAGCTACTCTGCGGAACAGCGCCATCTCTGTCGAACTTACCAGAGAGTCAGCACGCCTCAGGAAGCCCGGCCTGGAGCGCTGGGCCTGGACCGAGAGCTGTGGATTAATGGCATCATCGGTGACTGCAGTCTGAGCAAATGAAAACATCTGTTCCATTGGTGGATAGCCTCGGTAGCCTCTCGGGCTCACAAGTTCCTTTGGCAACGTCTTCCCAGGTTGGTTTACATATTCAGGGGCATTGGGGAATGGTGGAGGAACTCTCCTCTCCGCTTTCATAACATCCATGGCTCTTTGTGGGTTGAAGCTTTGGTCAAAATGGTAAACTTTCTTTGGGATGGCTGGCTTCTGTTGCTGAGAGTTTTTCAAACCATAGCCATCCAGATCATCGTCCAGCATTGGAACAGATTGGCTCCTGGACATGCTCCGTTCTAAGGGTACAGGGAGATCTGCTCTATCAACACTTCCCTGGTTTTCTATGCTTGAACTGTAGCTGTCCAAGGGGATGCTGTAAACCTTGTACGACCCCATATCGATTTCATCTATGCTCTGAGATTTCTTAAATTTCGCTTTTACCTCCTTCATCATTGGCGAAATTCTTTCAGAACTCTTGCTAATAACCATAGTGCCTACTTTGTTTGGTTCTTTTACACCCTGGACATGCGCAGAAATGTTGGGATGACCTCGTCCCGTCCCTGAGTCCGTAGAGTTCAGAAACCCCCAGGCTCTAGTTGAAGGAAAAGTACCGGGTAGTTCCCCCATCTCCTGTTCGAAGTCCTTACGATCAGGATTGGGGCTGTTGGCTGGAGTAATTTCCAACTTGGAAGGGAAAGCTGTCCTGTCCTCGAAGGGACTGGGAGTCCTCGTCCAGTTCTGCCAGGGGTTAGAGGAAGGAGGCACTTCAGTTTCAGGGGTGGTGCGAACAGTGTGGAAAGTGAGTTGCGATTGATCGATCTCTAGAGGCACTCCCACAATGCGCTCTTGTCTCATGAGAGGCCGCCGGCCATGTGCCATTGAGGCACTCCGGGGCTTTGAGCCTAGCATGGGGTTTCCAGCGCTGCTGCTCGGAGTGTCAAGAGGCGTCTCCTCTGCAACAAAACCTGTATTATCATAGTGGGGGGCGTCGTTCCAGCTGTCGAAGGTGTCGCTCAGTGGCCGCCTTTCACCTCGCTGCTGCAGCGTGCTGGAAGGAGGTGTTTCCCTCTGGCTTAGAAGGGGCTTACTGTCAATGGGCTTTGGAAAAGACTGAGCCAGCCTGTTGAAGTATTCAGACAAAATACATTTGAGATTTTATCAGTGCACATAGAAAGGAATTGAGTAAACAAGAATGTGTTCGCGGACTGATATGACAAGCATATTCAATATCATAAAATTCTAACACAGACATAATGCGGTCAATGACAAGCTGCTAATTTTTTGCCTAAATATATGAATTTATAAAAAAAAACATTAAATACAATTCATAAATTAAATGGCTTGAATACACCACTTCTATGATTCATTTATATATACATATTCAATGTGGTGCATTCAAAAAAACAACCGGAAGCCCCTGTAGACCCTCATGTCAAGGTCAATAAGCCTCTTATAATTAAAAAAAAATGACTACTTCTTGGGACTGAATCTGCAACATTTGAGTACAGCCCAAATTTATTAGGTTATCACTACCCCGACAGAACCTCATTGCTCTGTGTATTTTGCTTTATTTTAGCTGATGCTCGCAAAATCTTTTTATTTGATGTCTTCATGTAATGTTGGAGATGAAATATTGAACAATTAAATTTAACTGGGCCTACAATTCTCTTATTATAGTCTAATTTGTTTAAATTGACAAGTGCAAGAAAAATATCGCTGTGATTGACTGCCATCCTAATCAAAAAGATTTTCAATGTTTATAAAATTTTGCCTATGTAATACTTCTGCAAGGTTATCAAAACAGACATCTCTCAAAGAGCTCTTCTGAAGAACAGGCAGTAGAAGGAGTGATATTTTGAAGTTTTGATTATTGCAAGAGATGATTATTGCAAGACTATTCCAGTGACTCGATGTCCGTTTTGGGCCACCCAAAAGTCAGTGAGCTGGATATCTAAACTCTTTGATCAACTGTCATGTCATATGAGCGCACAGATGGTCTGTTAATTCATATAAATGAATAGTGGCAGTAATTAAATTCTTGCCAACCTGTTGGTCCAGTGAGTCTGTGATGGCCCCTCTTTCCCTGATGTTTGTAGATTACTGACATTTCCAGGTGGGTTGGAGGAGCCAGATGATCCCTGGGAGGGTGAGTAGTCTGAATAAGTGGCAGATGATCCGCTGTTGTTCAAACAATGCATTTTGTCTTGCTCAGACTCATCGGTGGACTCTGAATGCATTAAAAAAAAAGATAATAGGTATAAAGCTATATAAGGTAAAATAGTTTATATGTATGAATATTTTTGTCTAAAATAAACCCCAATTATTATGCTTACACTACAACTGTGAATTCCAGTGTTCTCCAGTGCAATTACACAATGCATTTTAGGCTTTGCAGAAGGATTTTTTTAATAAAAGAACTTTAATAATAAACATCAAAAGAGAATGAGCGGAGAAAAATCTGAGTTTAAAGCTGCAAGTTAGTTCTTCTGTTTTGTGACATACATCCGAGTGAAACAGATTATTTAAAAAATGTAGGCCAAGGACTTGATTTTATCTATTAGTTGTTGATTGAATGGAGGCAGCTATGAATGTGTGCTTGCAGCCAATTATAAGGAGTTTTAGCAGACTAAATAATTGGAGAAGTCTGGAATACGTCACCAAAGAGACCTTTTCACTGGAAGATCAAGTTATGATATTTTTTATTAAAAATAATGGTCAAAGAATGAATTGCTCTCAATAAGATCATCAATATCCATTTAAAAAAAATTTTTATTTCATGCAGACTTTAACTAATACAGGTTACCAACCTTTTTTTTCTTTGCCCAGTAACACAACCTTTGGTTTGTACATTGGTGGCTCTACCAAAGTTGGCCGCATGTCAGAAATTCGGATATCATTAGGGGAGCCTCCCATGGAGTCCTGGAAACACAAGTGTCAAATTCGCAGTGAACTAATAATATAAAGGAATGAAAAAAACACAAGGAGAGTGGGGTGTGGTTTCTCTGCAATTAAATTACAATCTTTCATTTAAAAAACCAAGATCGAGCAACACAAATTGCTTATACTAAAACTTATACTAAATGACATTTATAATTCAATTTAAGGTCACAATGTCAACAAATGTAAATCAACATCAAATTATATTGAAAACTGTTGCTGTACTAATTGCAAACATTTTGGCTGCGTTTGGCATACGTTTACCTAATTGCATATTATATAAACTCTATTAGGCATTAAGCCATTAAGACACACATGACCGCATAAAGTTTCCAGTTTTATAAAATGTTAAAAAAGGATCATTAAACTAAAACATGAGATACCTCTGCAAAAACACATTAATGTAGCTAGTATTTAGATTCTGTAAAGCTTTTACAGTATTAGTGAATTGAGTCATTCTTTTGAATGTGCTTAAACAATTCCTTTCTTATATTACATTGAGAGTTTAATAATTCTAAAATGCAAACACTGGCCCAAAATGGCCTTGAAGTTAAACAAAGCTGAAGCAGAGAAACATTAGAAGTAACATAGTGTGATCTCACACCTCAACATCAAGTTGAGATTCATCATTAGTAATATATAGACGGTTATGATTCACAGGCCTTGTCCGGGCTTGTCTGGTCAAATCCCTCAGGAGCAAATCAGTTGCTTCTAGCTCTCTCACAGCTGTTTATGGCAAAACTCACACCTCTCAGACCTGACTGTACATCAGCAGGCTGGCTCACACAACCGGCAGCAGAGCAAGAGGAAAGTCACATATCAGAAGATTGTCTCAGAACAGCTGCCTCTCCCCTTCTCGGTCTTCATCTTGTCTTTTTTCTGCATTGCTCCCAGGTCAAAAGAAATGTGACTGTTTAAACTGATGCGGCAGGCTAATGCTTTCATACTTGGATTAAATGAATTGTGAACCAAATTCAGCATGGGGGCCATTTGAAGCATGCTGTGCAGTGTTCGAATGATACCAAAGATTTTTGGGAGCCCAATATTTGAAATAAAAGGGCACTTATATACTACCATTCCATATTTGGAATTAGTAAGATTTTTTTAACTTATTAGTATTTTTATTCAGAAAGGATACTTTATGTTGACCAAAAGTGGCAGCTAAATTTCTTCTAGAATTTTTTTTTTTACATATTATATTCTTTAATAAAAGTAAATGTATAATGTTGCAAATAAATATTTAAAATAAAAATTTTAAAATAAATGCTGTTGTTCTGAACAGCACCATTAATCAAAGAATCCTGAATAAAATTAAGCAGCACAACTGTATTCAACAGTGATAATAAGAAAATGTTTTTGAGCACCAAATCAGCATATTATCAGATTTCTGAAGGACCATGTGACAATGAAGACTGAAGTAATGGCTGCAGGAAAATGTAGCTTTGCTATCACAAGAAAAAACAGCAATTTAAAATATATTCAAATATTTTATTTGATTTAGTTATTTTATTTTGCTTTAAATATTTCAAAATATTACTGCCTTACTATATTTTAGATTAAACAAAAGCAGCCTTAGCACATTTGATTGTAAAAAAAAATAAATAAATAAAAACCTACTGGACAAAAAATGTTGTTTGCTTTCAAAAAATAATCAAATCTATAGAATCACAGATTCTCTTGCTGTAATAAGAAATTTAAAAGATGCTGGACAGTCTCCCCTTACCATGAGTTTCGAGATAACTAGGGGACTATGATTATAACTTGGGGGTCTTGGTTCCATTTCGCCCCCCTGTAATTCGAACACTGACTTCATTACTTCATTATGGGAAACAAACCCATGCAAGTATTTAACAAATGTTTTACCCACAATGGGGGTGTCTGAAAAAATGAATTGAATTTGCTTTGAAGGCAGTTGAAATGAGCCACCCCATATGTTCAGCTGATTTTCTGCTGTCTTGTCTCTCAGCCACTTACTATGAGGCAGAAACAGGAAGAGGAAGTAACGGCCAGGCTCGTATTCTCTGGCTGTTGCGGCTTGGGAACGACGCGATGTAAAGAAATCTAAGCAAAACAAACATACATACATATATACAAACAAACAAACAAAAATGGATTCTCATGGTCTAGAAAGAAAAGAATGTGTAAGATACACACTGGTACTCCCAAGGTCCCAATAACCCTGATAATATTAGGAATATTTGTAGCTCCACAGTTTGGCCGGGGGGTCTCTGAGACCATGGGGGGAAACAGTGTGAGGCCAAGCTGCGATGGACACAATACACCATGCATTTGTATGCTATTCTAGACAAAGAGCTACTGCAAGCATAGAAAAGCCTGGCATCAATGAATGGATTATGAATGTAGCTGTGTTTGCATAATTCCTTGAAATTTATTATAGTTTACTCAAATCATCTTAGAATTCTTGAATTCAATTAATATTTTCATATAAGAACCTTTAATGGATCCTTTGAGTGTTCTTGACATTTCACGCTGACCTTTATTTCTGTTTACTAAAAGATTTCCAGCTGTATTCGGAGCAGTGCTACAGGATATAAAACTGAAGAGTAAAACACTGCAGGTCTAGATTTCTAGTAAATAAATAATTGTAGGGTATTTTAAAAGCAAGTTATTAAAAAATGAAGCATACTACGAGGTTACTGTGGCATTCACTACTAATTGCACCAGCTCTCTCTAATATTCACAGGCAAAGTTAATGACTTGGTAGTTATTCTGTGTCCTAAACAACACTGCAGCCCTGGCTGTTGGGGAGGGGGTTTGCTGGCTGTGAGAGATGAAACATTTGCACTGATCTTTGTGTATTTTATCTCTGCAGGTTCAGCTAACCTTTAGCAAACACTCTCAGCACTACTCAACACTCTCTATACACGCAACCGAACTGACTCAGACACCGAGGATGCAAATACCAGGCCTTCAAAAAAAAGAAACTACTGCCTGAATTGCATTGCACACTCTCATCCTTCTGTTTTAAAATTATTGACTTATGTGTTTTGCATCTACAATAATGTTCCATTAAAATTGCTATGAAATGTTCAGGGGAGCTTAAAATAAGCTGCAACCCTGATACATTACTGTGCATAAATATTGCAATTAAAAGAGAAAACTTGTCATACTTCCGAGCTCTCGGTCAGATCCTCTTTGTCTTTGCGTTTTGGGATGTCAATGGCTGAGTTGAGGATGACACCTTGATCGGACATTGGTTGTTTCGAAAAGTCTTTGATCTCTCGTTCTGTCACCTATAAAGAACACACACTAATCTACAAATGTCTCATGATTCAATGACAAAATAAACTGTGACTCCAAAGTGATGGATATTCAAGCAATAAACCATGAGAGGCTGTGCATTACAGTCATTGTTCATTTTACCATGTGTAATCACCATAACACATTAACTCGGATTGTTTTTATAAAATTGCAGCAACAGCAATATAATATGACACAAATGTTCAATAATTATTTATAATAATATAATAAATGTATGATATGATATATATATATATATATATACAGGTACAGGTACATCTAAAAAATTTGAATATCGTGAAAAAGGTCAATATTTTTTATCACTCATTTCAGAAAGTGAAACCCATATATTATATAGATTCATTACACAGAGTGAAATATTTCAAGCATTTATTTCTTGAAATTTTGATGATTATGGCTTACAGATAATGAAAACAAAAAATTCAGTGTGTCAGAAAATTTTAATATTACATAAGATCAATTAAAAAATGATATTTTAAACAGAAATGCCAGGCTTCTGAAAAGTATGTTCATTTCTATGCACTCAATACTTGGTTGGGCCTCCTTTTGCATGAATTACTGCATAAATGCGGCGTGGCATGAAGGCAATCAGCCTGTGGCATTGCTCGGGTGTAATGGAAGCCCAGGTTGCTTTGATAGCAGCCTTCAGGTCATCTGCATTGTTGGGTCTGGTGTCTCTCATCTTCCTCTTGACAATACCCCATAGATTCTCTATGGCGTTCAGGTCAGACGAGTTTGCTGGCCAATCAAGCACAGTAATACCATGGTCATTGAACCAGCTTTTGGCACCTTTGGCAGTGTAGGCAGGTGCCAAATCCTGCTGGAAAATTAAATCAGCATCTCCATAAAGCTTGTCAGCAGAAGGAAGCATGAAGTGCTCTAAAATTTCCTGGTAGATGGCTGCGTTGACTGTGGACTTCAGAAAACACAGTGGACCAACACCAGCAGATGACATGGCAGCCCAAATCATCACTGACTGTGGAAACGTCACACTGGACTTCAAGCAACATGGATTCTGTGCCTCTCCACTCTTCCTCCAGACTCTGGGACCTTGATTTCCAAATGAAATGCAAAATTTACTTTCATCTGAAAAGAGGACTTTGGACCACTGAGCAACAGTCCAGTTCTTTTTCTCCACAGCCCAGGTAAGACGCTTCTGACGTTGTCTCTGGTTCAAAAGTGGCTTGGTAGCCCTTTTCCTGAAGACGTCTGAGCGTGGTGACTCTTCATGCACTGACTCCAGCTTCAGTCCACTCCTTGTGAAGCTCTCCCAAGTGTTTGAATCAGCTTTGCTTGACAGTATTCTCAAGCTTGCGGTCATCCCTGTTGCTTGTGCACCTTTTCTTACCCAAATTCTTCCTTCCAGTCAACTTTGCATTTAATATGCTTTGATACAGCACTCTGTAAACAGCCACACCTTTCCGTAATGACCCTCTGTGACTTACCCTCTTTGTGGAGGGCGTCAATGTTCGTCTTCTGGATCATTGCCAAGTCAGCAGTCTTCCCCACTATTGTTGTTTCAAAGAACAAGAGATACCTGGAATTTATACTGTAGGGATGGTCATTAATTGAAACTCAAATGTAAATATTCTAATATTTTGAGATACTGATTTTTGACTTTCATGAGCTGTAAGCTCTAATCATCAAAATTTAAACAAAAACACTTTTGAAATGTTTTACTTTATAAGTTACAAGAAAAAAATGAACTTTTTCACGATATTATAATTTTTGGAGATGTACCTGTATGTATGTATGTATGTATGTATGTATGTGTATATATACACTCACCTAAAGGATTATTAGGAACACCATACTAATACTGTATTTGACCCCCTTTCGCCTTCAGAACTGCCTTAATTCTACGTGGCATTGATTCAACAAGGTGCTGAAAGCATTCTTTAGAAATGTTGGCCCATATTGATAGGATAGCATCTTGCAGTTGATGGAGATTTGTGGGATGCACATCCAGGGCACGAAGCTCCCGTTCCACCACATCCCAAAGATGCTCTATTGGGTTGAGATCTGGTGACTGTGGGGGCCATTTTAGTACAGTGAACTCATTGTCATGTTCAAGATACCAATTTGAAATGATTCGAGCTTTGTGACATGGTGCATTATCCTGCTGGAAGTAGCCATCAGAGGATGGGTACATGGTGGTCATAAAGGGATGGACATGGTCAGAAACAATGCTCAGGTAGGCCGTGGCATTTAAACGATGCCCAATTGGCACTAAGGGGCCTAAAGTGTGCCAAGAAAACATCCCCCACACCATTACACCACCACCACCAGCCTGCACAGTGGTAACAAGGCATGATGGATCCATGTTCTCATTCTGTTTACGCCAAATTCTGACTCTACCATCTGAATGTCTCAACAGAAATCGAGACTCATCAGACCAGGCAACATTTTTCCAGTCTTCAACCGTCCAATTTTGGTGAGCTTGTGCAAATTGTAGCCTCTTTTTCCTATTTGTAGTGGAGATGAGTGGTACCCGGTGGGGTCTTCTGCTGTTGTAGCCCATCCGCCTCAAGGTTGTGCGTGTTGTGGCATCACAAATGCTTTGCTGCATACCTCGGTTGTAACGAGTGGTTATTTCAGTCAAAGTTGCTCTTCTATCAGCTTGAATCAGTCGGCCCATTCTCCTCTGACCTCTAGCATCAACAAGGCATTTTCGCCCACAGGACTGCTGCATACTGGATGTTTTTCCCTTTTCACACCATTCTTTGTAAACCCTAGAAATGGTTGTGCGTGAAAATCCCAGTAACTGAGCAGATTGTGAAATATTCAGACCGGCCCGGCCCGTCTGGCACCAACAACCATGCCACGCTCAAAATTGCTTAAATCACCTTTCTTTCCCATTCTGACATTCAGTTTGGAGTTCAGGAGATTGTCTTGACCAGGACCACACCCCTAAATGCATTGAAGCAACTGCCATGTGATTGGTTGATTAGATAATTGCATTAATGAGAAATTGAACAGGTGTTCCTAATAATCCTTTAGGTGAGTGTATATATATATATATATATATATATATATATATATATATATATATATATATATATATAATTTTCATTAAATTGATGTATTATCATCATCATGTTAAAATTATTGCAATAACCTAAAACATATATATAAAAAATAACTTAAAGATAATGAGCAAGTATATCATAAATCCATCTTCCAAAACCTGTTTTTTTTTTCTTAACCTGAATCACTATGACTATAATGTGTTTATATTCTTGCGTGATTAGTCATACACATAAACAGAGTGAAGTAGCTCCGGCTATATGCAATTTTGTTTATTAACCACTAGAACTCCAAAAGTTACATAGTGTAGCTTTAACTCTAGCACTCATAAACGACTTGTTTAAAATCCCTTGTTTAAAATCCTCAACAGCTTCAAATGTGGCTTGCCCAATCAAAATTCAAAGTCTGATCTATCCTTTTTATTAAAAGCACTTTGTAGCCAAATTGCAGAGACATTGATCTATGAGCCCAGGTAGGCACTGTGATAAAATAAGACAAAGAAGTATTACCTCCTGAGGAGCAATGGGCCACTTGGACTCATACTTGTCTTGGCTGTGGAGCTCCATATTGGTCCCAGAAGAACATTTTTCAGTGTTGAGGGGGTGAGTGGTTTTACCCACCAGGTTCTGCACTGACTTCACCATGTTCTTTAGGTCTTCTGGGTAAGGGGTGGGATAGCGCTTCAGATTAATCTCAACCTGCAGATAGAGGGAAGAGGATTTAGCCCATATGGCAAAGATATGACCTTTTCTGATGCTTAAAGGTTTGTTTTTTTTCTTAAATCGCCGCTAACCAGATACAGCAGTGGCCCTGGTGACATCTGATATTAACATCTGTGAACATCTGAGATCACCAGAGATAGATGTTAATACCAGGTAAATACAGGGTCAAAAAGGTTCACATTTTCAATTCTTAAAGGGACCTTCACTTTTCCTGAGTTGTCCTCTTCTTCCTTCTTGTCCTCAAACTCAAATGCCACCGTCATCCTCTGCTGCCTCTGTTCCTCCCAGAGAGTGGGATTGAAGCTGTCACTGTCAGACTGGTAATCTGCAGCAGGGAAACACACATCCAGAAGTTTAAATCCAGTAAAATGTTAAATCAAAGAAAAGTGAAACGTTCGATTTATTCTTACCCTCATCGTGCCGGGGCTGCTGAGGAAACATGTAGTTGGTAAGGACTCTCTGTTTGGTCTCAGGATGAGCCTCTGTTTGAAGGGGGATAAGGGACTTGGACTGAATAACAAGACAAATTGTTGTAAATACAACTACCAAATCAAATGTATTCAATTGCAGTATGTATTTTGACCGCTTTTAACCACATTTCACAAATAATTAAATACAGTGTCCCCCTTAAAGTTTTTGGATACATAAAAAACATTACAAATGTGTGAATATATATATATCAGTTAATAAAATATAAAAAAATCTGTAAATTTAAGTTAAATCTGTAAAACCTAAAATGATGCTACCAAATTTTTTACAGTAAAGTTCTGACAACTACAGCTCCCAAGTTTGTATTGTAAATTTCACAGATTTTTTTTTTTACTCTGTATTAACTGTTTATGCAAAGTGGTTAAAAAGTGCTCCAAATACTACATAGTTATATACTTTGTACACAATTTAAAAAGGAGGTCTAGACAACAACCTGATTGTCAGATAACCAGAGTGCAGCAAGATCTTTCAATTTAGTGAAAGTGAAGGGAAGATTCCTTAACCTAAAACAGAACATAAAGAATTAGTTCATGAGAATTCAAAAAGGATGGATGGCAAAAAAACAAATGAGACTGTTGGAGAGTTATTCAGAGAAGTTAAAATGTTATGAAGACCTGTGGTGATTCTGTTCACTTCAGAAACCCCATTAACTCAGGTACTCAAATGGCTTTGTCACGTTTAGTCTTTAAGTTTAATTACTCTGTTTCCATATAATCGCAGTCAGAGCATCTAAACTATCCACACAGCTCATAAAGAGCTTTCTTAATTAACCTGTGGGAAGGCCAGGCACTTTTCTGATGTCATGCCCCATTACTGTGCCATTATGGAAAATAATCAACACCATCCTCACTGGTTTACATGAACCAATCAAGACTGTTCATCAAACCTATAAGAGATTTGAAGAGGCACTTTCTAAACTTTAAGCAAATAATGCATCTCATCTTTTATTCATTAAACAATTTTGATCGTGTTGATGTGAATGTTGACAAATGCGTGCACAGGGTGTAAAATGAAAAAAATTAAAAACTACAGGAACATCAGGTGTTACCTATTGTCACTTAGATTGAGAACACGTAGCTTTGTCATCTGTCCAATTTCATCAGGCAGAAACTCTAGTTTATTGGAGCGCAAGGACATGACCGTAACATTCCTGCAGTTTCCAATCTGCAACACAGGAGAGTATATGATCGGTCGGGTGAAGTGCAATTTTGTCAGCTATTTTTTGTTGAATATCAGCATTCTATCTTTCTCTCAGGTAAAATGACTCTTGTATTCTGTCAATACAGCGAGTAGCGAGTGAAGGTCAGCAGGACATTTCCATGCATTTGGTTAAACAGGTTTAGGCTGTCCTGATTTTAGCCACTTCAGTAGATCTCAAAATGTGGTAGCCACAAATGTACTGTATATCCTGTATTATATTTCATTTAGATTTATTTGCAAGTTGAATATAGCTTTGTGCGTTGCACAGCAAGCATTGTTACTTCTGGATTTTGGACAGCCATTATACTACTGTTTGAAATGTTGTTTTTGTTACAGTTTTATTTTATTTTTTTTAAGAAAGTTATACTTTTTTCCCAGCTCAGCTACATTAAATTGATCAAAAGTGAGTAAAGACATTATTTCAAATAATGCTGTTTTTCTGTCACAGAACCCCAAAAAAAGACACATCATGGTTTCTACAAAAATACTAAGTAGCACAACTTTTTTCAACACTGAAAATGATAAGAAATGTTTCTTGAAATCAGCATATAAGATGATTTCTGAAGGATCATGTGACACTGAAGACAGGAGTGATGGCTGCTGAAAATTCAGCCTTTATTTAAAATTGTAATATTTCACAATATTACTGTTTTACTATATTTAGACTTCTGAATGGTAGTTCAAGTTAACAATTTGTAAGTAAATTTTTTAATCAATATAACACACACACACATAATTTAGTGCTGTCAAATTATATTTAAGAACAATATGTTATGATATAAATATATAAACACGTAATTATTTTCAAAATATATGCTGTATATGTGTGTATTTATATATACATAATAAATATACACAACACACACATATTATGTAAACAAAAACTTTTAATTTGAAATAAATCGCGATTAATCGTTTGGCAGCACTAATATTATTATTATAATTATTCATTATAATTGTTGGCAAAGTCATTTTTAAGTCCTGTTGAAAAAAACTAATCAAATATTTCAAAATCGTCTTGTTTGTATTTCCAGCACAAAGAGAGGTAAAATATGTTGAGAATGTGCAATTGATTTCCCTCATTATTAAAACTGTAGAAAGTGCATAACACTAATACTCACCTCCCTGGGCAGCTCAGCCAGGAAGTTCTCATCGGCCGCAAATGTCCGAAGACTGTGCAGGTAGCCAATGGTGGGAGGCAGGGATTCCAGTTCATTACAGCTACAGTCAAACTCCTCTAAAAGTGATAAACTGGCAGATGTAAGAGAAAGCAGGTGAGGAGTGTGCAGTTAAGCAGGGTCGCTTAATCCCTATTGAAAGCCTATTGAAAACACTTCATGAGATGATAACATAAATGCCTACATCATGTGACGTATCTTTAAAGGTCAGCAGATAAAGAAATAATTGCCTCTACTGTAGTGAATAACTCTTCTTCAAAAAAGTTTAGATTTAAGGTTAAATAGCAGGTTTAACTAAAGTCTTAAAGGAATCGTTCTCTTATTTTTTGCTCACCCTCATGTCGTTCCAAACCTATATGATCTTCTTTTTGTACACACTTTTTTATATAATGAAAGAGAATGAGGATACAGGCTGTCAAGCTCCAAAAAAGCATCATAAATGTATTTCATAACAACATGTGTACTATTTTTCAAGTCTTCTAAAGCCCTACAAAATCTTTGTGTGTGGAACAGACCTAAACTGATTATTTACTGAAAATCTGATATATGTGTAGTGCATTCAGCCTCAATGATAATTCCAGAGTTAAATAGGTTTTCACAAGAAATCATACTTTGTGAAACAATCTGTAGAAACACAGAAAAGATACTGGTAATTTTCTGCTAGGACATTACCTAAAACACTACTAATTAAATGCAAAATTTAAAGTATGGGTGAAACAACTATGAAAAATCAAAACAGAACATTTATTTATATAAACAGTACATTGTACCCTATTTTTACAGCCTTTTCTTATAGTGTATGTCTTGAACTATGCAGTACAGACACCAGTTAATGATGCTTATTCTGCTATTTTGTCATTTTGGAGATTGACAGGCCAAGTTTCTGTTCATTTTCATTGGAAAAGAGCGACCAGTATTCATCAAAATTTATCCTTTTGTGTTCCACGGAAGAATATAAAGTCATACAGGTTTGGAAGAAAATGAAGGTGAGTAAATGATGAAAAGTAAACTATTCCTTTAATATGCAATTTACATGACATCCCATTCAAATGTTTACAATGTGCAAACAAAATATCAAAGCTTGAGTACATTCAATTTAAGTATCAGCGTCTATGAATCATATCATTTTAAGACAGGGAATAAATGAGTTTTGTTAATGGAAATGAGAATTATGAGTTATGTGGAACCATTGTCTCCACGTAAAAAAAGGTATGAATTAACAGAAGATATATTAAAGGGAATGATGATGAATTTACTAAATATGCTACCTGCAATACAATTCTGCTGGTTGTAAAAAGCACTAATCCTATGAAATACTGGGCTCTTAAAACAAACCTTATGTAGTTTATAACATTTACAATGATCTGGTATATGCCACAGTGTTTATTGAGTCAAATGAGTTTCAGTATTTTTAGTAACGGACCTCGCATTAAAAAACTAATTTCCCTTGCAACCCTCCTGTATTTTGTTCCTTAGATTCACCCCCCCTTTTCATCTTATTTTAATTGAATGAATTTGAAAGAGGTCAATGTATATTTGTTAAGCTAAGTAAGGTCATTAGTCCAACATTTGTTCTAGCAGACCGGTCCAGCTGGCCTTCCATATGCAGGGCTTTCATTGTGTCTCTTTAAGTGAGATATGGATGCAAAGGTATGCCCTTGCCTAAATAAACATGCTGTGGCAGACGTGTGGGGAATACAAACACTCGCTGGTCTACTTACCCGGTTTTGCCACGTGCACTGAGGTGCCCATTTAAGATGCATGTTTGATTAACACAACACACAGAACCGAGCAATGACAAACCAAGAAGAAAGATGCATGGCGTATAGTATCACAGGAATGAGGTAGTGGTGACAGCTATGACAAATGAAAAAGGCAGTCTGCAGAAAATATGACATCTTAATTAACAGATGCTATGAAATATGATACACTGTATGCACCTCGTCCCTGAATTTCCCATTTGATTCTGCTTTAAAAATCCAAAGTCAGTTTGATTTGCAATTTGTAAAATTACTTTGTGGAAGATTTTATCAGAATAATATAAGGTAATATTTTCAGTGTTAATTAATTACACTGAGCCATCTAAAACTAATTTAACTCATTATAATATATGCTGCGATATAATTATGCCATCAGAAAGGTTACAGGGTTGACAGTTTTTGTTTAATTTAATTTGATTTGAATTTTATTGAATTTAATGCCTCCTTGCTGAATAATAGTACTATTTGTTTTAAACCAAAAGTTTGAACGATAGTGTATGAGAGACACAAATGGCACTCATTTTGAAGAATGACTGATGAAAAGATTAAACTATTTATTTAGGTATAGTTAAAAGGTATCAATATTTTAGGATTTTTAATTAATTGTACACTTTATTTCCAGAAGCTCATGTTTTTTCTGCATACATTGTTTCCCACAAATACAGGTCAGTCATTCTTGAGACATGGGACAAATCATGTCCAGCAATTGTAACTGCTATCAGGTTTAAAAAATAAAAATACCGTAATATTTTGTGTTCCAATAATATATCAAAATACTTAAATGTGACTCTTGAATAAAAGTTTTATCAACAATTACATACTCACTGTTTGTTGTGTTTGTTATAATACAGTAATTGATTGATTCAATGTATTTGATAGTTAAAAAGACTACAAATTCAGGTTTTCGTCACCACCGTCAGATGTATCACCTCCATCAGAGGAACATTTTGATAATATTTCATTATAATTTTTTATATTTGTTGAGGAATTGTTGGTCACGTGTGAAAGTGTAATCTGTCTGCTAACATGAGAATGTGTTTTGAAATGTTAAAAACATCTTGAATGCTGTTAAAGATTAAGTTGAAATTATATTACACAGTCCAAGGTAAAAAGCACATTTCGTTAAAAAAAGAGAAAAGCTGGGAGGTTGAATCAAAGCATAGCTCAGTAGCTTAGTACATATAAGATACATAAATGTAGTTTCATTTGTCTGAGTACAAGGTTTTATTTTTTCAATTTTGCACCAAGTGTTTTGTCCCACTTCTCAAGAATGACTGAGGTAATAAAGATGTAATAAATTATTCTTATTGAATAAACATTCCTAACATTGCTGAGAGTCACATTGACGTTGACAAGTCAGCATTTTTTCATGCTGGGGTGAAAAAAACTGCCAGAATGACAGCAGAATTGTTATATGGTGCTCCAGATGGCAATTCAGTGAAAAATCTAATACTGAGAGTACAAGCTACAGTACAATGTCATCGAATATCATCATAAAAAACTATATAATTTCAAAGGTTCAAGTCATTAAAGACAGTACTGACCACCCTGAGCATCGAGTTTATTATATGGCTATAAACCACAACAAAATGACATAAACTTCCATAAAAAAACTGTGCATTAGAGGAATAGTCAGGGATTATGATCTAAGACATCTCGAAGGTATTTTCTGCCTTTGTCATTTTTCCTTTCCACAGCTGGATGAGTCGTAAGTGAGTTACTAACCTTCCAATGGTGTTAGGCAGTGAGGTGAGCTGGTTGTCATCAACTTTTAATGTTGTCAACTTTTTCAACTTTCCTGTGAAAGATGTTTCAACATTGTAAAGACACACCGAAACCTAAAAACCCAAATATTTAAAAAAAGTAAGTAGTGGAACTTCACCTATTGTATCAGGTAATTGTTGCAGCATGTTGGAGGAGAGGAGGAGATCCTCTATGGACTCACAGCCAGAGATATCTGCATCTAGACTCTCAATCCTGTTCTTAGCCAAGTCTAGATATCGCAGCTGCCTCAGTTTCCCAATAGACTTCAGCAGATGACAAGAGAAATAGAAATGAAAGAAATCATATATTATGCTTTATACATATATTATAGTCTAGTACTAGAGTACTAAAATGTCACGTTGTCAAATTCCAATAGTTTCCCCAAAGATTTTCACATCATTACTCACACTCAAGTTTTTCCAACACCATATTATAAGACGGAATGACATGAGAGTAAGTAATTAATGACAGAAAGTTTCATACTTTTAAAGCCTTACTGGTACTTTTTTATGTATGAAATCTTAAAAAGGGCTGACAAGGTATGCTCATATTTATTACATGCATTAGATGCTAACTCTGGGATTCTTAATAGAAATACTTTTTAAAGTGCTTACCCCTGGTATGATTTGTAATGAATTGTTGTCCAACCACAGCTCTTTTAAACTATGGATCTGCTCCAGCACTTCTGGCTGTAACATTAAAGAGGGTCATAACCAACAAAATAACAATATATACTGTTTTGCATCCCAAATGAATAGCAATTTATGAATGTTAATTGAATCATCATAATGATAGCTTCTTCTCAAGGTACATCATACAATTATACTCCACATCTATTGTATAATTTTTAATGCATTCAACATATTACAAATAAATTCCCCAAACTGAAAGCTCAGATTTTCATGGTTCTGGGTTTTAAAACAACTACTAAACAGAGAGACAGTATGTAAATGTATTGTAAATTGTCTGCTAAATTCTCAGAGAAGCTTGATTTGCTTTTCTACATCATCCAAGATATTTAAAAAACATTACTGTAAAAAGGAATTATTGGAGCCTATTTTCATTTCGCAAAAACACCTTAGAGTGGGTATCAAATATTAAATCAAACCACTTTACTGCACATCCTTTGAATCGTTTATAGTCAGCACAAACATTATATGGTGATGAAACCAATAACCAATTTTTATATAATAAAAGCACGATCTTGACAACATTCCAGAGGCTTCAAAAACAAATTATTGTTTTAAATTGAGTTTCAACAGACCCAAATCCCCTATGCGTCACAGACTCGGTCAGTTCTTAATGGCTGCTCTCTGTTTTTCTCTCCTTTTGAGTCCCAGCATCTGTCCCTTCATGATCCCCTCAGCAAAGACTTCAATTAAGAAACTATCTGCAGGTCAGGGCATCACACCAGCCAACATCTGCCAACATCACAACAAGAGTCAGATATCCTGACAAATGCCTCCTGCCATCAGTGCTCCATTCTCAACACTCATTGTTTGGGCAATGTGTGCTGTTACAGACAAATATCTGCCTAAAAGATCATGACACCAACAGATCTATTATAAATTAAACTAATGATTGTTTTCAGGCTGTGCAACTGCTATGCCATGATTACCTGACATGATGCAATGCATCCAAAAATGCTTGAGGAAACCGCTGAGTAACATTTCAGTTGAGGATTATTGCTTGTTAATGTGCTGTTTTCTCATTAAAGATTTGAGTACAAAATTAGACCTGAAAAAAGGTGTTTAACCTTCAGATAATGTTGATCATCAACCAGAGAAGGTTAAACTATATATTATATGAGTTCAACCTTCTGTTATTTTTTTATTTATTTATTTTTGATTCTGTCATTTAGAACATGGAATGAAACATTTAATACTAATTTCACATATTACATAGAATATATAAAGTTTATTATGTTTAGAATTGCTGTTATGCTGGACAGTTGAGAAGGACAACAATTCTCAGGTAAGACAAGCCAAAATCACCATTATCAGAGATATTTAAAACATCTGATAAGGAGCTGAGCTCAAATTAAAAGAGCACTGATGGGGCTGCCACCAGGAAAGGTCAAAAGTTATTTGAAAAGTCATCCTGAAGTGGGACACTGAGATTGAAAGTCCAGACAGCAGAACCAGAAAGTGTTGATGGGTGTTCTCTTATTACTTGGGCTTTGAGCAGTAAAGTATGCTTACTGCAATGCCAAACCATCTGTTCTCTTTTGAAGCATTGGTGCGCGCATGCATTTTTTCATCACCCAAGGACAAAGTGCCCTGCATATTCCAAACGTGTGTATGTCACTGAAGTTTAAAAGTAATTCCACAACTCCACCTTGGTACCTGGAAGCTTAAAACAGGGCTGGGTGACATGGCCAAATATTCTTTTACAATTTCTTCCCATATAATATAATGTTAATTAACCATGATATTCCATGAAATGCATTTCTCATGTTCAATAGGACTCAACAATGAAGGTAATATAACTACAGAATACACTACTTTTTAATTTACCATTTTATTTTTTCTGAAATGTTTTATGATTTAAGACAAATTAATCATCAAAACTGGTTTGTCAAATTAAGAAATGAATTTATAAAACTAACTATTTGATTAATCATTTTAAATGCAATCAAATGAAAATTTAACATTTAAATTACAAAAACTTTTGTCAAGGTTTTTTTTTTTGGCAAACAAGATGCTGCACAACCACTTCTTATTGTATACGTTATGAATTAAAATGAGTGAAAAAATATCTCTGCATGATATTCCTTGCAACAATAACAACAACAATAATAATAAAAGGGATAATGTTTTAAAAATATATATTTTTTTACTATATAATGTACTTTGTAATATATTTTTGCCATAAGTTCCTCAAATTTTATTTTGCCAATTTATCATTAAGACATTTGAGATTCAGTGTGTATTTGACAGTATCTTTTATCAAATGTAATTGTGAAATTGCTTTTATTATTGATATAGTGGATTTATTTTTTTCTCTAAATATCAATATCGATTTATCACCCAGCCCTAGCTTAAAATGTTTTTCCAGCCATTCTTACAATATGTTTCATGGTCATTGGAATGGACCAGTTTTTAAAACAACCAACAGCTCCTAGTAAAGTTATCATGGAGCAAAGTCAATTACTTAAAAACTAAACTGCTATTAATGGCTACTTTGGTGTTCAACTGCCACAGTTCCTCTAGACACAGTAACTTGTCTGCTCACGGACCTCTTCATTGATTTATACTCAAATAAATAAATGCAACACCACCAGCATTAATCACTGAAGGAAACAGCAATAGGCATGGTGTGAGTGGGGCTACATGGGATACATATGATAAATTCCTTGCCATTGTTTACTCCAGCTTGGGTGAGACAATTAAATGCAGCTCGGTGGTGAACGTTCCGTCATGGCAAGCGCTGCATGTTTGAATCAGCTCATGAATAATGGATCAGCGCATGATGCAACCAAAACGCAGTGCAGCACTAGAGATCTGACAAGAGGCAACAGCTTCCCCTACTCCCCCTCCTCTATCCCCCCTGGGTCAAAATCCATGCTGGAAAAAGACTGAGTGAGGTAACAGCTGTCCCATTGATAAAAGTGTTCAAGAGGAGAACATATTTCTTACCAGTTCAGAGAATTCATTGCTTCCCAAGTCTAACCGCTCCAGTTGTGACAGCCTATGAATTGACCTGCAGCATGACAAGAAAATAAATCAAAACTCATTTCAAATATATGTAGACATTATGGATAGTTAAATGCACTTAAAGTTTATGATTTAAAGAACTAGTTAATCCAAAACAGAAAACTCTGTAACTCTGTACTCAAATATTTGTGACGGTATTCACAACATGGCCCTCATTCAATATGTGGGCAAACACGGATCTCCCAGATTGGAGAACATTACCTCATGCAGTCTGGTTTTGAAGGAAAAATTGGCGCTATTATTGCTGGCAGATAAAAATAGTCTTGAACCAGTACATCTGAACAAGTCAGCAAGCATAAACCATCGTGTGCAATATGTGTCCCTCTCTAGAGGGGTCCAGAGGCCTTCCCCACTGTGACAAATGACATTGTAGACTCTGCTACTCTGAATTTGTTACATAAACTTGTGTCTAAATCACATTTTTGAGGGATGAATTAAAAAAACTAAATGAAATTTCTCTTCAGGGAAGAGAAGAGTTTTATATATTAATGCAATGATTTGAAGTTGTGTTAGATTCAAATATCAGTATTGGCTTTTTTGCTCAACTGCTATAGTAGGTATACAAAACAAAAGCTCCATCTCTTTAGATTTTAAGGCAGTGTAAATTAAGAAATTCAAACAGAATTTAATCAAAATGCCTTGTGGCAGAAACAAATACTTGTTGTGAAGTAACGACTAAATATAAATCAAAAGGACACCCTTAAAACAAAACAAAAGAAAACAAATAAAATAATAATAAAATAAAATATTGTCAATAAATAAAATATTGGTGAATGTAAAAACATTTTGATCAGACACAGATTCAATGTTTGTCCTACACCATTTCTTTCATGCTTTTTCATGGCATGTATTTATTTAATGACCCCATGTTGGCATTAGCAAAATAATTATTCATAAGTAATTAAGCAACTTACTTTGGCATAGTTTTCAGATGATTCTCACGAAGCTCCAGGATCCGTAATTTAGATAATCTGGAAAAAAAAAAAGTTTTTAAATTTTTGGAAAAATTCTAAATCTCCATCTAATTTTTTAAAGCAAAAACATAGGAGTGAATTCAATAAACAGTTCTTCCACTTTTGCATGTGGTATTTGAGCACAAAAATATTACTAATCTTCACAATGCAGTTTAAAGATTAATGTCTATAATTTCGGTATGAATGTGCCCTTCTTGCTATAAATGTCCAGACTTAGGGCTATTTGTCTGGACATTGTGAAATTTACATTGTGTTATTACCACCTTCTAAAAGAGCTTGAAGAGAATGAATCAAGCTTTATAACAACACAGACAGCCAGTGCAAATACACAGTGTTGTCAGGGCAATTATTTTTAGTGAATTTCCCAGATTTGTTTATCAAA
Source organism: Barbus barbus (assembly GCF_936440315.1). Taxonomy (NCBI): domain Eukaryota; kingdom Metazoa; phylum Chordata; class Actinopteri; order Cypriniformes; family Cyprinidae; genus Barbus; species Barbus barbus. Next base: position 17,326,515 of record NC_136741.1, read on the forward strand.
ACTAAATGCAACAGCCCTTGACCAATGTCAGCTGCCATAATAAATCCCCTTTTCCCCAATGGAAATGAAATAACTATTTATCATTAAACCCAATATGAGCTGCAAGGACCCATTTATTCATGAAAGCTTTAGGCAAATCATTGCCAGAATCAGCACCATGCTGCTCCTTGGATACAAAATAACATCTAAAAATACGATGACAACTACAAGAACGAGACAAACTCAGACGGGTGTGCTAAAGTGTTGTGTCACAATCCCCAGCAGAGCAGGAACAGAGAGGCCCAAGATGAAGCTCTTACCTCCCAAAATTGGCAGGCAGGTATTCAAGGAAGGCGTCATTTAAGAAGAGCTGTGTCAAGTTGAGGAGCTGGGTAAAGCCGTCTGGGAGCCTGCAGGAACAGAGAGGTGATCAGACCCTTTCAAAGGCCAGTGCCCTTAAGATTTGATGAGCGTTAAGTACTTCAGGAGCGGTGAGAGCCATCTGTAATCCCTCTATGCTTCCCCTTCTACTGGCTCTGTTAGCATCCCAGTAAATGGAAGTCACTTGAGGGCTGATTTAATCATAATATGAAGAAAAGGGTTCTCTGCAGAGACCATGCACTGGATCCTGAATGTTTGATCCTCTATCATGAAGTTCTGAATCAAAGATTTGAAGTTTAGCTTAAGACTGAAGGCCAAACAAATACACTGAGATAAAAAAGAAATGCATGTCTTATCTCTCCTTGAGTTGGGTTTGGTTCAGTTTTAAGGCATGATGTCTACTTACAATATGCATTATTAATGTTCAAATGTGCTTTAGAATTCAAAACTATGTTTAATCGTGGATTTTTAAAAAAAGAGAAAAAAAAGTTATATGAAATATGAAAACATCTAGCTTTTGCACGTATGTTCACTTTATATTATTATCCTAAGGAACCCAGAAAAGGAAGGCATTCCTTTGAGAGTGAAACAAATAAATACAGCAAATCCATGTACTGTAAGATATAATAAACAATTTCATATTGTGTTACTGTAGATAGGAAATCCTCTTCAGGAAAGATAAGAGATTTACATATTAATACAATTATTTGAAGTGGAGTTAGATTGAAATATCAGGATTGGTTTATTTTCTTAGCTGCTATAGAAGGTGTACAAAACAAAAGCTTAATCTCTTTACATTTTAAGGCAGTGTAAATGTAGAAATTCAAACAGAAATTTGAAACAGTGTTTGAAGAAAATGGCAAAATTAGTGGCGATGAAAAAAATGAACATACTGTTTTAGTCTTTTTTATTTTATTATTTTTATGATTATTTTACATGCAGCTTTTATTATCTCACATTTAAGGGGTATGAAGTACTTGTGTTTTTAAAAATCCACCACACCATTTACATAAACTAGTGAAAGAAAATGAGATTAAAATGATTTTTTGAAAATTAAAGAAAAGAGTTACCATAAAATTTAAACTAAAATCTATTGACATAAAAGGCTACACATAAAATGTTAAATAAATATATATGGATCCGTCAACTACCTATATGTACATAATACAACAATTATCAAACATTACAGTTCTCTGTCTGATTTAAGAAATGTGAGCAGCTCTACTTACTTGGATATAGGATTTACACTGGCTTCCACAACTGATAGATATTTACAGCATTTGATGCTGTCTGGAAACTCTTGAATACCTGAAATAAAGCCAGTTTTACCATGTTGATACAGGTACATGTGTACTGTATAAAAGTACAATCATATACAATCATACCAACATGCTCAACACAAAAAAAGTGGATTGGAAAAATAGATTTTAAAAAGCAAATATAGAATAAATGTAAAGAGTTAAGAATGTACCATTTTTACTAATATCTAACTCCTTTAGATTCACAAGGCTGGCGATGGTGGTTGGCAGGTTGGAGAGGTCATTGTCAGGCATGCTCAGCTTCTTGAGCGCTTGACAGTTGAAGAGTTGCTAAGATAGACAGAGAAATAAAGAGATTTATTTGAAGATTTTTTCGGTGAACTTCCCAGGCCTAATGAATCAAAGTGATGAACCCAATCATATGCTCTGGTTTTATCCTCTCTTGCTGCTAATAAAATTAAAAAACAATATTTAATACTAGGTGAAACTACATTTTGCACCTGTAATTTTGAAAGTCACTTAGCTTTTCTTTTATTTCTGCTTTTTTATAGGTAACTTAGCACAACCAAAGTGACAACATTCCCACAGATGGACAAGCAGTTAAAGTTTCTTGTGGCACATTATATTTGTACAATCAATGTTTACAATTGACCTCATGAACTTATAAACTTATGTTAAAATTCTTAAAATACTTACAAATTAGAAAAGGAAATGTCCCACAACCTCACATTACTTCTCATTTCCATTTCATTCAGTACTATTTGATTTGATTTTCTTTAATAAATACACAAAACTCAAACACGTCAACGCCACACAATCTGTTTAGTATTTTTGAGCTGACAATCAGTTTGAAACCATCCTATACTCTGAATTAATTAATTCACTGAAGTGAATACTAGATGTGTAACTATGTTTAAAAGATTGATCCAAAACAATGCATTGATAAATAACTTATTTCAGTTCTGTAGCCTGTTTTGTCCTAGTACTCAGGAACTAGAACCTTGGCTAGACTGTAAGGTTGAAGGTAAATTAGATATCTTTTCTTTTTTTAAATAAATGAATACTCTTATTCAGCAGGGATGCATTAAATCATTCAAAAGTGACAGTAAATATGTGTATAATGTTACTATGATTTCTATTTCAAATAAATGCTGTTCTATCAAATATTTATCAAAGAATCCTTAAACATGTATCATGGTTTCTACAAAAATATTAAGCATCAAAACCATTTCCAACATTGATAATAATATCACATATTTCTTGAGCACCAAATCAGCATATTAGAATGATTTCTGAAGGACCATGTGACACTGAAGACTAGAGTAATGGCTGCTGAAAACCTGACTTTCTAAGATAAATAACTAGCCCAGGGCAAGTATCAACAGTTAAACATGAAACAAAACAACGCTATGTTAACCATGGGTTTAGAATAGCACCTCAAGAGTTAAAGCGAGCAAATACTTATGACTTAAGCACTTATCTAAGGAGTATATCATGATATAGACCAAATTCAGATGCAGCTTTGCACACAATATGGGAGCTGTCCATGGTCCTGTTATATCCTTGATACTAGATACATTCGACAAAGCCTGATTTACCTTAACCAATGTGAAATACCAAATGGAAATTATGATAATATTAATAAACTTAAATTATGGGGACACTTTTAGTGCTTTATAAAGAAACCACATATACCACTTTATAAGAAAATCACATTAAGTGCACTATTTTTCTGTACTGTTACACTGCTGTATAAGATGATGTTCAGGAGTTCAGATATTATGCATGTTTAAGCTGACACTTGACAACTTACCTTAGGCAGCTCCTCAATCTGGTTGGCGTCAAGGTAGAGCTCTTCTAGCGTGCGCTCGAAGCTGAAGATCTCCTTAGGGACCTGCTGCAGGCTACAGTGGGAATAATCCAGCACTGAGATGACCTCCTCCTCCCCCCGGAAGCATCGACAGGGCACCAGGCGGCCGATGATCTTCCTCTTAGTAGTCATCTCCAGACACTGCACTGTGGGAAGAGAAAAGAAAATAATATTCTTGTTTATGACAGAAAAACACATTCTCATAAGTATACAGCTGATTCACTAAATCACACACATATTCACGCAAATAACTTTCTACATAATTGAAGCTGGTATAGTTTAAATGGTACGCATTGTACGACAAATTGCCGAGTACCACTGTGTCTCTATAATTGGTACCAAAAGGAAATTGTTTGGAGCTTTGTGTTTTATTCGAGCTGAGGTTGAGCTTTTTATTATCCACGAACCTTACGATAGACTATCATTATCTTCACTTATTACATGGCTCTCTGGAATACTTGCTTCTCATTGGTCAATCGTGGCATTGAACAGTCAAATATTTGTGTATAATGACTGCTAAATTCTATATTTGACAAGTTGTCATAGAAACAGACCAGTGTTGCTTTCATGTCAAGTCAAGTCTTATTTATATAGCGCTTAATAAAATACAGATTGTGTCAAAACAGTGTGTCAATAATGCAAGAGGACAATAGTAAACAGTCAATTTTTCAATTAAAGTCAGTTCATCAGTAATTCAGTGATGTCATCGTCCAGCTCAGTTCAGTTCTCTTCAAATAGTTTGTGTTATCAAGTCGGCAATATTGCCAAAAATGAAGTGTCCCCAACTAGGCAAGCCAAAGGCGACTGTGGCAAGGAACCGAAAATCCCATCGGATACAGAAATAGAAAAGAAAACCGGGAGGCCAGTTCTCCTCTGGCTAGATGAAACTAGCATGGTGTGGTTTAATTCCAGGCTGCAACACAAGTCAGATTGAGCAGAGGACTTGTCTGGTTCTCGTAGTCTTTGCTGAGGATCTGACTCTTTTCATGACTCTTTTATCACACCCTTTCTTTTCCTATCAACATAAATTTATGATAGATAATTGGTGCCATTTTTCAACATCATCTCAAGTTGTAAAAGTTGCCAATGAGATAATGATTTTTCATTTTAAAGTGATTATAAACCTTTTGATAAACCTTAGAAACCTGAAGAACAACAACAAAAAAAGTAATAGACAGAAAAATCCAGACGAGAGAGCACTTAAAACAGAAAAAAACATGTTATTAGCATTGCAGTTAAATATGTTAGATAATTAGTTCATTGAAAAGTAATTTGAGAAACCAGCAGATATACATTTGTGCTGTCAAATGATTAATCACGATTAATCGCATCCAAAATAAAGTTTTTGTTTACATAATATATGTGTATGTACTCTGTATATTTATTATGTATATATAAATACACACACACACATACAACATATATTTTGAAAATATTAACATGTATATATTTATATTCATATAATTTATATCATATATAAATATATTTAATATATAAACGTAACATATTTTCCTTAAATATATACATGCATGTGTGTGTATTTATATATACATAATAAATATACACAGTACACACACATATATTATGTAAACACAACTTTTATTTTGGATGCGATTAATCGTTTGACAGCACTAAAATAAATAAATAAAATAAGTAAATAATATTAATTTAAAATAATAGTATTTAAAAACAACAACAACAATAATATTTAGCAGTGTATGTGTTGCTGCTAGGTAAATAGTTTTCTATGTTGTACTGAACTATATCTCAAGGTAATCGACATGTACGCTAATAATATCATATAAATTTAAATCAATACTTCATGTTTATGTTTTCTTTATTATTTTGGCAATATTGGTGTAAGGAGCAGAATAGTCAACACAGCCATTGTTGCAAAATAATCATTTTCAGGCAAGCTGATACAAAACCAATTTGCTTTATTTTGTAAAAAGAAATACTTTAATTTTCTCTTACGTATTGATTGACTAAATTTTATTGTCCCCAATTATGATATTGCAATTACTGCACACCAGGCAAAACAGATTTTTGTTTCATAAAAGCCAAATGGGCTAAATCATGATATACTTTCACAGGTTTTTTTCATTTAATTTAGTGCAAATAAAAAAAAAGGCCAGACTCAATCCTGTACCCGTATATATATGCACAAACAACACCTACTGCATCACAGCTACAACATTTAAGACAGAATCTGTAGACTACAGTCACAGATTTCTGAATCACCAATTTCTCACTGCAAACTATCAATCTGATTTCCATAAAGAAAATTAACCTCATATCTTAAATGAAAAAAAAGGTCTCATCCTGCTGGACGGGGTGTAATTAAATAAGAGCCAGAGATGGTAGTACAAACCAGATCCCTCATAAAATGAACCACATCCCCTTAATTTGAACCATGAACTGAGCATCATAAGGTGACTGATAACATAACATCTGCCCTATAAGACAAAGACGATCTGACATGAAGGCTCAATACTGTACTTCAGAGGTGTTAGTGCGCAGTAACCTGTCATAAATCAAAGCAGTTTATCTGATTTAGTTGATCATGAAAGCTCATTTAACACCCATGAGAGAAACCCGTCGGGGAGCCAATCGCAAATATCAGTCAGCGAAAAAGGAAGCAGTATAACACAAAATTGCTTACATCAATCAACTGTGACGAGATATGTCTCTACTGCCTCTGTCCTGACAAGAAGCCAAAGAGAGAGAAGAGACATGACGGGCATCGTAGTGTTCTTCAGGGATGGAAACGTGCTGCTAAAACAATGTTTGAGAGGGCATTAGGGAATAATGTCTGAAATTAAAGACAAGCTGTGCTAATGCAGAGTGCTTTTGTCTCATGCAAATGCAAATGTATCACCGATAATTAAAACATCCTCCACTCAACAAAGAAAAGCAGCAGCTCTGGATGAACGACTACAGAGAGTATTCTGGAGATTAAAATTTCAGGAAGAGTTATAAGTTATAAAATAGTGTAAGAGAATGGAAATTTTAGACTGCTATTGCTTAAACACTGCAATCAAATATTATCCTGCTTTATTTAGGCCTAAATTCTACATTTATATATTTTAAATTGCATATAGTATATATTTGAATTCAACATTTGACCAGGAAACAAGAAACCGGTTAGATTTATGTAATAGTACTAATAAACATATGTGTTTTAAATACTTAATAATCGTATTTATATATTTATCATCAATAAATATAGTTTGTTTCAGTCAATTTCATATATTCTAACTAAATGAATAATGCTTTTTCCACAGCTAGCCATATTTAACCATATTCATACTTTTTAACTAAATTGAATTGTTTTCACTCTAAACAGATTTATGCTGAGTCTAAGCACTTTGAATAAATGCATTTTGAAAATATGATTTTATGATTGAAATGAAATCAAATAGATTCAAATAGTCAATAATACTAAACTATGCCATGATTTTTGAGCATAGAAATCTTACCTATTTCATTTATGTATGACTTAAAATATGCAAATATGCATCAAATTAAGTTTATTAGCTTTTTATAATTATAATCCAAACATATGGAATTGTTATATGCAATTCAAATAAATAAATCTTAAATTTAGGCCTAAATATTTTTTGGTAACACTTTAAAAAGAGGTTCATATTATTTAATGGACCCAAGCTAACATGAACTGAACATGATAAATATATTATAATAAAAATAAATACTGTAACAAATGCATTGCTTGTTAATGCTAATGTTGTTGGTAACAATTTAGAATAAGGTTCCATTTATTAACATTAGTTAATGTATTAACTAACATGAACAAACAATGAACAATGCATTTATTACACTATTTATTCAACTTTGTTAATGAAAATACAGTTGATCATTGTTTACTCATGTTAGTTCACACTACATTAACTAATGTTAACAAACACAACTTGTGAATTTAATAATGCATCAGTAAATGCTGAAATTAACATGAACTAAGATTAATAAATGCAGTAGAAGTATTGTTCATTCTTAGTTCATGTTTACTAATGTTGTTAACTAATGTTAATAAATGGAACCTTATTCTAAAGTGTTACCACGTTAAATAATGTGACCTTAATGTAAACTGTTACTTTAGTGTATGACATTCCTCATATAGGAAATGCAAACTGTCTACTATATGAATGCATAAACATGTCACTTCCTCTCACTGATTATGTCCTCTTGAGAGGTGCTGTAACTAAACCAATAGGCAAGAATGATGCAAGAAGAAGGAAGAGTTACAGGACAGATAATACTATAAGCGAATGAGTCGGATGAAAATAGACTAAATGTCTGGAGGGGCCATAATTATTTCACAAGACCACTCAAAAAACATGCAATATCACTTTAGACCACTGTGTCTGCTTTATTAAGATCTAACATCCTTCCATATGAATGACCGCCTCATGCCGAGAGCTGTCAGCCACCATCTGACAGGAAAACAACAACGTTTCCATAGGGATAGTGAGATAGCTAAACAATGGCTTCGAGATAACAGGCTTTCTTTTAGGAGATGTGCACGGGGAGCAAGATGATCGGTACTGATAAGATAAAGTCATGTTCACCCACAAGAAAATAAAAATGTCTCAGATAAGATAGTAGCTTTTTCTCATCTGATTCACTTGTATGTGAACTCTAACTATTTGTCCTCATTTTGGGTCCTGAGAACAGATAATGCCAAAGTTCCCATTACAGCCTAACTGCAACTGAATGAAAATGAGTTTACATAACAAATGCCTGAATTGAATTGGAAATAAAATGTATTATTACATAATACACCCAAAACATACATATTAAATGCTCTATGCAGGAAACTTTGTGACAAGGGCAAAATAAACATGACGTACTATAGAGAACTAATGAATCTCACAAAATAATGCACTATCATTCAAAAGTTTGGGTTCAGTTCGATTTTTAAAATAAATTAATACTTTTATTCAGCAAGGATGCATCTGATAAAAAAGTTATAATAAAGACGAGGAATCCTGGAAAAAATGTAACACAGTTTCCACAAAAATATTAAGTAGCACAACGGGTTTCAACATTGATAATAATAAGAAATGTTTCTTAGCACAAAATCTGCATATTACAATGATTTCTGAAAGATCATTTGACACTGAAGACTGGGGTAATGGGGTAAATTTAGCTTTGACATCACAGGAATAAATTCTATTTTAAAGTACATTAAAATAGAAAACAAAGTTATTTTGAATGGTAGTATACAGTATATACCTGAATTCAAAGTGAATATATTTGTTCCTGCCTATGTTTTAAGACAAAAATGTATAATTTGCTAATTTGAATAACTGGCTGGTCAAAGCAAACCCCTTCATTATGCATGGACTTCCAGAATGTAAAATACTAATGCACGTGTTTTCAGCAACATGGTAAATTATTCATTACATTTATATTCATTATTAAAGTATGCAAAAAAGTACAACTCGCTGATAAGCCACACCAAATTCTTTGTGTACTGATTGTGTACAATTTTGGGAATACCGTACTTTACCAGAGCACTAAATAATAATATCAATATCACCATATTTTAGGATTCAACAAAAAAATGTAATGTCTTTAAAAGACATATGTAAAACCTGATACTTTATATCATCTGTTTATTTGAAGAATGTCTACAGTTGTTTTAGATTTTTTCATTAAGTGCATCTGAAGCACCTTCCTCTCATTATTGGGATTATTATTCCTCAGGAGGAAATGTTTGGTTGATTGCTACATTAAGACAAATTAATTACTGTAATCATCCACTGTTTCATGTGTTTGCCAGTAGTGCTGTGGGTACACACATGCCACAAGTTGGGTAATGAGAGTAAACTCGACAGGGGAGAGCAGGATCTGTTATTTGAGAGATCCTGAATTAAGCGTATAGCGTTAGTTCTGGCAGGTCATGTGAGTCAAGCATGCATCAGCTGACGCTCAGCTGATCACATCTAACTATAGAAATACGACACCTATCACGGCATTCCTATATAAGCTCTATTCAGTATTAATCAGCAGCTTTTCACTTGCTCGGGAGCATATTACCCTCCTCCATCCCCAACTCCTCCTTTCGCCACAGTCAGGACTTGGCTTTCTGATATTCCTTGTCGAATCAGACTCCTTTATCTTTAATAATGTGTTACACTTAAATATCATTAAGTACATTAATGATATATGCTTTGTTAAGTTCTGTTTACCCTAGGGGGGGTTATTATTGCTGGTCTCCCTACTCATTCATGACAGGCTGGATGGGCAGAGAGTTTTTTTTTTGCCCAGAACAGAACAGAAACATACCGCCAATCCAAACTGTATGCTAAGTGTCTATCATTTTGACGATAGTGGTCCAGACAGAATTGTCTTTTATTGACCATACAGTATATCCCCGTTTTTTTGGATATGTCCAGGTCGGGATTTTGAATTTGCCTTAAATGTCTGGGTTTTGGCTTTGTTTACAGGAAATGCCAACTTTCCAAAATAATTTTATGTCAACTATCCATTACTCAACAACATAAGCTCATAAAAATATGGAATAAATAAAATAAGATACCAAAACCTCTACATACTCAAATAATAAATCACTTAATATTCACATCAAATTAACATTATGGAAATAAGCTATAAAGAGGCCGAGCTATATTGTGATTATATTCAAAATACAGCTCCGTCTCAAGGGCCTTCTTGCTTTTATACAACAGTTGCCAGTTGATAACAATATGAAGGACACAAACTTTCATTCAAATATTTTTTTTAATCTGCTATTGTTACACAAAAACAGTCTCTGACATAACAGCACATTGCTATGCAAGATAAAATAACAATCCGCCATGGGAGCTGCGCAGTGATGTGGTAAACAGGCCAAAGCTGTTCAATTGTGAAATATAATACAGCTGGATCACTGTATTGAGCAATCAGCATTCAGAAGCAGTTCTATCCATTTAATGACTTTAAATCCAACACAGAGCAACATTTGTATCCAATAGGATAGCTAGCAGCAGAGTACATACACAAACGAGTAGCCAGATCTGCCCAGGGTGCTATGGAAACTGCATGACGCAAGAGCTGCTTCTGCAAAGGCGAGAGGACGCACTCACAAGTTCCCAGCTCCGCTCTAGCAAAATGGCTTAATTTCTGTCTTTCAGTCACCTCACATAAAGACATCTCCGATAATTCACTGCCATTCCCGTAGAGGATAGCTCTAATGACTTTGGTGAAGCCAGGCCGCATTATACGAGATCTACAGAGAGCGGAGGTGCCACAAGATGAAATGCTATCAATGGAGCTCCTCAGCCGGTGAATGAAGTTACATTTATGCAGCCAAACAGACTTTAACATCTCTTCTGTTTTATAAAGGTTATTCATTTGACTGAAGCAAGGAGTAAAGGCACTCTTAAAGGGAATAAAAGCGGAATATTGTATATGGGCATTAAAAATGCATGCATATCTAACAACTGCATTCTCAGGGCCACATGCAGCCAGCCTGACACATATTGTTCATAATAGCTGAAAACTGTGTAGCAAATTAGCTCAAAGTGAGATGAACATAATTAATCATAACGGGTTGTTATCAATTATATTCATCCTCAGGAATTAACCGTAGCATTAATAGTACAATAAAATGATTTGTTCATCCGCAGTACGGACAGTTTTAATCGTCTATTGACTCTAAGGAAAATTATTTATCTGGCCACGAAAAATAATTTCCTTACTGATACATCGCTCACAGAGCATGTAACAAAACCGGAATGTTAAAGTGACCTCTTTCTGTGAGCAGCAGACACAGACGACCAAGCGTGAATACATATGGATGTTTATTAAACTGCACTACAGGGGAACATGCAACATCGAACTATACACAAACATACATACATTAAACATAGATGCCAATGCAAGGAAGGCATGGAGAGAGGGGGGAGAGAGAGAGAGAGAGAGAGAGAGAGAGAGAGAGAGAGAGAGAGAGAGAGAGAGAGAGAGCGCTCGTGCGCAAGAGTAGAGTGTAATGACAGGATTTATACATCAGCTAACCACAATCTGTCATGAACCATCAGAGAATCACATCACCTTAATTAAAAGGGGTCAAAGCCTAGAAGCGCATCTAAATAGTTAACAAGCGGTTACTTGCATTGGTTTTCTTGGTGCTGAGTAAAGTGTCCTGGTGCATGTATAATGCATAGATTCTTGACGAATTCCTTTGGGAGTGAAAGCTTTGTCATTCCAGTCATTGGTCCGAAGTGAATCGACAAAGTTACTGGACTTAAAACTGCCAGAAGCTCAGACTCCCCCCGAAAGGGGAGTCGTGAGATTTCCAAGGTGATATGTGTGTCTCCAGGGCACCGAACGTAAAGAGAATACATCGCCTTTTAGGTGTGGGAGAAGTTTTATCTGGTTTCCCTGTAACACCCATTTTGGTTAGTTTGACCAATAACAAGGCAAATAGTTTCAGCGGGAAAGTGTTTCTTTGTCCCACTTGACACCTCATTTGCATGTTTTATGACTGGTCTGGAGAATCGGTGCAATTTTTCCCACAGTACAGTAAAAATAGTATGATGCATTTCATGATCACATAGTATACATCATTGTTTGAGGAATAAAGAGCAGATCATTTTGAAATCAAGAAAGATACATCTAAAAGATATTAAACCAGAGATACATTCATACACCTGATTATGAGTGTTTAGAGCTTACTAATACGAATAATGAGTGGTAACTAGGCTAATATAAAACGGAAACATACAAACAACACATGCATATACCAGATACATTTGTAACTGATTAATTATGGTCTAAATAAAGAAAATGTCTCTATGTGTGTTATGTGTCAGGCCAGACACGGAGGGTCATTTAGTTCTCTTTGGAATGTGTTTGAAGTAAGATGGAGAGAACAGATAGTCGATCTGTTTAGCATCTTTTTGGCAGTGGGGGGGGGGGGGGGGGCAACCATTGGCAATTTAGCACCTATATAAAGGTAGAATGTGGGGCCAGGTCTGTGAATTATATGCAAATGTCAAAAGGCTAAAAGGGGTCTCTTAAGACAAAGTCCCAACGACCATCAAGGATCATAGGCAGATGTTACAACTGTTTCCTAGGAAACCATCTCTAGATGCTGAAATGTATTTGTTTACAATAATTTCACACATTCTTCTCACAGTCAGTAATGTGAACCAACCATAAAGGTCAAAGTTATCACTTTCAATATATAAAAAATGAGGATTGCATATATATATACTGTATATATACAGAGAGAGAGCGAGAGAGAGAGATGGGGGTAAAACAGCCAAGAGTTATTCTTATTATCTTCAAATATCAGTCTATATTTATTACAAGATGGACATTTTTTTGGGCTTCAGTTTTCACTATTTGATATGTTTTACATTTGTGTGTTGATTAATGTTTTTCAGTGAATAAAAGCCTAATTTAAACCTGTTCATCATATAAAGCAATTGTGTCTCTTCAAAAGACTTGGAATGGACTTTAAAAGGAAATCTCTCAGGTTTCATGAAAATTATCTTCATTTGAGTCTCAATAACACACACACACAAAAAAACATGGTAACACTTTAGTATAGGGAGCAATTCTCACTATTAACTTTGCTTATTAGCATGCCTGTTATTAATAAATTGGCTGCTTATTAGTACTTATAAAGCACATATTCTGCATGACCGTATTCTACATCCCTAATCCTATACACACTACCTAAACTTAACAACTACCTTACTAACCATTAATAAGCAGCAAATTAGGAGTTTATTGAGGCAAAAGTCATTGTTAATGATTTGTTAATAGTGAGAATTGGAGCTTAAAATAAATTGTGACCAAAACACTATTTACACTTTTGTACAATGCAATTTTGAAAGTAATTTGTTTAATCAAACTATTTATTCAAACTATTTAATGCACTGGTTTCACAGTTTGAATATCTAAAAATGTGTATTTTATTGTAAGAACTAATTGCTATATTTAAGGAAAGTACAATCCTGGATTTATTTTTTACAGTGTACTTCTTAAAGCAATCATTATTTCTAATTAAAATCGAGCTTCTGCTCTCCTTCAGTGCTGTGTTTGTTAGTCTGTGGGTTCTGTTATTGTAGGTGAGTCTGACATTGATCTCCTGGGAGTCCTGCCTCAGGTCAGTTAGGCTCAAGGGGGAAACAGAGATATGAGCACATCAGCACATCAGGACAGAAAACTACTCCCAAAGATGTCTGCACTAATGTAGATCTTCAATATGTCAGGGAATTTATTAGCAATGGAATTAGGTTTTATTGTTTTAATAAAAGCATGGCAAGAATGTTATATTCCAAAGCAAATTTTGCCAATATTGTTGCAATTTCATCTGCACATTATAACAGCATACTTCTATTTTCATTGATCTTCATACCATTGTGATGAAATTAGAGAGCAATACCACATGTATGGTATGGTACGGACAGGTATATATGTCTGGCATAGATGTGTTACAAAACACAAGCACAAAAGTAATATTTTTGACAGATTATGCATCCAAAAAGGTAATACTCAACATAAAAATTAATAGTAAAAGAATTCTGCAATTCAGATTTGATTGTGAGGTGAATCATAAAACTGACAATGAATGTATGAGTCATACTGACGTTAAGAAGGACAGAATTATTGAACTTCTTCATAGAACAACAACAAAAAATTTTTTGCCAAGACTAAGCTTGTATCAAAGCTTGTATTAAGCATGTATCTTTTCTCAGATTAAGATTTTACAAAAGGACAGTTAAAAAACAAAATCTGTCATCAATTACTCACCCTCACGCCATTCCAAACCCATAAGACTTATGTTAATCTTCGAAATACAAATAAAGATATTTTTAATAAAACCTGAGAGGTTTCTGTCCTTCCACTGAACGTCCAGGTGGCCAAAACCTAGGAGATCCAAAGATCACAAAGATGTTATAGGAATTATATTAACAAAATAAATTTTGCCTTTTTTATTGAATCACAATCAAGCAATCTGAGGACATGTCAGGCTGCGACGGAAAGGTTTGAAAAATATCATATGTAGGTACACATGTATTAATTCATTACACAAGATGACAATGAAGGCAAAATGGCAGCGAGAAAGATCGGCACATGTGGGCTGTGGAATTTAAGAGGGCACAGGATGTTAACATTGGCATTATCATTTGCCAGCAATGCAGACAAAGTGTCGTTCTCTCATGACTTGCATCAAAATAAGATAAAGGGTCAGTTTTCAATGGAACAGCAGGTAACAGAACCGGATTAAAAGCTGAAGGTCAATCCAAGGCTTTAACAAAGTATAGTCATGGAAAACAGATTGATTTTAAAAACAGTATCTTGTAGAAACATCTGTCACAAGCATTCATGGCAGAATCGGCTGATGAAACATGAATATTTTGTGTCTGATGGAAGGCATTGCTAGTCAAGCAAACGGATGCCACAAATGCTTATAACCTCTCCATGCGCTGTCAGAGACGTTCTGTTGGGTTCACTGAACAATTGTTGAACCGCTCCAAAAAAGGAGACGACTGTTTGGACATAACTGCTGTGATGACCAGGCAACCTGCTTTCTGTCCATTTGGCTCTGCCCCATTTCTCCCTCTCAATGACCATGACTGCTCGAGAGCAGCCTCACTGCTGCCTCAGCATGAGGCACGGTTATTTGGCAGACACTGCAGCTTTCTCCAATAATCAGAGGCAAAAGACATGCAGGAAAACAAATATGCCCCTGGGATTTTCAAAGCTGTCCTTCCCAAAGCAGAGCAAATAGAGAGCCACGGCTTTAAATTCAGGATCAATTAATGATCCGCTGGCAAGGCATACTTTTCTTGGATTTTCTTTTTTCACTACAAAGCGAAATCAATAATGGTAAAGCAAACTCTTTTGAATTAAATGTACTTCTAGGGCTACATTTTAAACAGTGTAAATGTACGCATGTATCTCTAGGGGTTTTACCGTCAATGATTTGGTTAAAAACGCTCTTGTATTTACCAATATGTGCATGCTCTTTTCGAGATCTTGAGATGTCTGAATGTTTATTTTTTGAAACCTCAGTCAATGATCCGTGGCACATTTCCCATTTCAGACATGAGCAATTTTTACTGTCATTATTTACTCAACCTCATGCCGTTCCAAACCCATATGACTTTTGTGGAACGCAAAAAGAAAAATAACAAAGAAAATATAGCAATTTTTTCATACACGTACACTATCGTTCCAAAGTGTTTTTTTATGTTTTGAATGAAGTCTCTTATGCTCACCAAGGCTATATTTATTTGCTAAAAAATATAGTTAAAAACAGTAATATTATTACAATTTAATATAACTTTTTTATTTTAATGTATTTTATGTCTGTGAAAAAAAACATACATAAAAATAATTGATGTAATTATGTAATGTAATAAACGTACTAAATTTAAAGTGTTCATTCATTACTCAAGTCTTTAGTCTGACATGATCTTTTAGAAATCATTATAATATGCTGATTTGTTGTTCAAGAAACATTTATTATTATTAGTAACAATGAAAACAGCTACTTAATTTCAGGAGAGATCAAAGAACAGCATTTATTTGAAATATACATATTATATATATTGTAACAGTGTTGTTATACATAATACTGTTAATACTTTTTATAATGAATAATGACATTTATACTACACTTTAAAACTTAAATCATTTGAATTATTTATATTATTTTACTAATATTAATACTAAATATATAAATAGTGATATAGATATCAATATTAATCACTTATTTTAAAAAATACTGACAATGGTAGTGCATATAGTAAAAGAAAATAAGGATCAGGGTTGTCAAGCTCCAGAATTGTGAAAAAAATGGCATAAAAGTTTCAAACAAGTAGTCCGTACAACTAATGCATTCTAAGTTTTCCGAAGCTACTAGATAGTTTTGTAACACTGCATTCATGCAATGATGCCAAACCTGACATGTTGCGTACAAAGTTGCCATATAACAGAAGGCTTCTTTTTTTTTTTTTTTGGCGAAAAACTACAGTGATTTCATTTTCGGTGTATAATCACTTTAAATGTCTGAGAATGTTGGGAGGAAACAGAAACAACATAACAAGATGATGAATTGATACAAGAATATAGTTCCTTTAATAATCCAAAGTGAAATTAGTTTTGGACCCAAAAGAGCACAGCTTTGTCCCATAAAGTTAAAACACCCTTAAAACACCTGTAACTATATCCTAAAGGTGTATTAGACACAATCTTGCTGCCAAACACTAAGAGAATATGCTCAAAGCTCAAAGTTTAGGCTAAGCAACGTAGATATGGGTATTTTAGGTCACCTTGATGGAAGGGAGTCCTAGCTGTCTATGTGGATCTCGGGGCCCGGGGACAGTTGCGCTAATGGAGACAGATCCAGGACGCAAGGCAGAAGAGAAGGAGCTTTTTTTAGACAAGACAGAAAGGAAATAGAACAGGTAGCTCACCCTTGGAATCCTGCAACTTTTCACTTTCCCTCAAGAGTCTGAGAAAGGCGTCTTTTGTGCTTCATAGAAAAACAATAAGTTTTGAATGGCATGACGGCGAGTAAATAATACCAGAATTTTCATTTTGAGAAACTATTCCTTTAAGACAAAGTTATTTTTATAATAACTGCTGCCTCTAATACAATGAGAGGGAAATGTAGTGTGACTGCCATTGTGTGGATGCAAAAACAGAAGCAGAAATAGCATAATCTCATTCAGGCAGCAGCATCCATGTTAAACTACAATGGTCTTGATACGGGAAAGAATAAGAATGCCATAGGCTCAGGCCTGATAAGCAAACAATATCCACGCTGGTGGCTTATAAACCATCAACCCAGCACTGTAAATCTGTTTACAAGTACAGTAATCTCACTAGCATTACAAAACACTGTGACTGGGCCTACCAGTGATATTGGAAGTCGTTTGCAAGCTGATAGAGGGTGACAACTATTAATTTCCCACTTTGTGCAGTATTCACGAAATTCAAAGAAAAACAAGTTCCTAAACACCCCAGTAAAAACTAATTAAATGGTAAGCTGATTGCAATGACTTTCTTGTGCCAAGTTAATGGACCATGTGCACTGGCAGTGAATTGAGAGATTCCATGAGCCCTCTGTGCAAGCACAGGCTGGAGATAATGGAAAGCAGTAAAGTTTTAAAATGCTTCAGCTGGAAATCATCCAACAGGCAGCACCTCCCACCATTTGTAAAATTACAATCTGAAAAATAACAAAGATAGCCTCAAATGTGCTCCATGGTATTTTTTAGATTAATTTGAGGTAGAAAGTGCATCTTAAGGTCAAGATAAAATCTAACTTGACCCTATTTTCATGTCATAAAATCATGTCATTAAAATAAAATAAAAAGTTCTAGTTGCTACATTAGATTGAATAAGAACTGTCAGCAAAGATGTCTTGCATTTGGAGCTAGAAATTTGTTCCTCACAATTAATTAATTCCTCCCTAGCTGCCAATATTATGTCACTGACCTTTCATCAGTCTCATTTATTATTAAACTTGAGCCTGTGCAAGGTACTATGTTACTTCATAGGATAATGCAATCAAGTGTTTGCCATTTCTGCTTGTTATGATATTAATGTTATCTAATGCTGCTCTGCTAAAATAATATTTTGTCTCTTAGTGATGCTAATAAAATAGCAGTGCATGTGACCAGTGTGAGATATTGTCTCTTAATGTTTTTTCATTTAGTGTTGCACTTATTCTCATTAAAATGTATGTGGGTGGTCCGTCTCTTCCCCTTAAAGGGATAGTTCACCCAAAAATTTAAAATCTGTCATTAATTACTCACCCCCATGTCATTCCAAACCCATAGACCAATTTGGTGTTTGCAAACAGTGATTACGTTTTTTGTGGGCGGAGCCTATCTTGTGGCAGAAAATTACAGTTTTCAAGTGGCAGTCTATGGAAACCATGGAATAAAAGAATTAAAGGTAAATTTGAGATTATATTTCAAAATTCTCACAATTCTGATAAAAAAAATCAACTCGTCATTCTCTCTTTTAAGTTTATATCCCACACTTCTGTCTTTTTTCCCCCTCAGAATAGACAAACTCGCTATTGTTGCATTAAATTGAGTTATAAAGTCTGAAAATACGAGATATAAAGTTGCATTTGCGTGAAAAATAGGTAAATGTAAAATGTAATAGGTTTAAATAGTATTTCATGCTGTAACTGCAGGGCTAATATCATATAATATGTTCCCTATGAATTGTATATGTGAATATTATGTAGACCAATTGTTTCAATCAAATTTATGCTTTAAAATATCATAGCAGGTTTCATTCATTAGTCTGTCCGTTTAAACGTCTGCGTTTAGCTTCAAATGGTGTTTTTGACGACAATATTCTATTGAAATTATTTGCTTTCCGATTCTGACATCCAAAAGGCACAACAATACATTTATCTGTTATTCCGTGGATTTTACCCATTTCCCTCCACTTGTTACCAGTGTTTTTTTGCCACCATAATGCGTGCGCAGCTGCGAGTGACGTAACTGTGACGTCTACACCAAATTGGTCTATAAGACCTTCGTTCATCTTCAGAACAAAATAAATAAAAATTAAAAATAAATTAAAATTAGGGCCGGGACTTTAACGCGTTAATTTAGATTAATTAATTACACAAAAATAACGCGTTAAATTTTTTTAACGCATTTTAATCGCACTTATTTTTGCACCGCGGAACGTTTCTCACTGGATGAGTTTCGGCGGACCGATTATACTGGAGCACCAACTAGCGTTCAGACAAAAACAAACCACAGTGAATATGGACAAAGAAGCTGATGAGACCGCTTTGGTTGGCCCTGTGGATGGGAAATTTTGTTATAAAAAACGAATGGATGGAAGCGTCAATAAGAGCATGGTTGTGTGCAAGCTATGCAACAAGGAATTCGCATATCACCGCAGCACATCGAGCCTCAAGTATCACCTCAATGCTAAACATATAGCAAAGTCTGTTATGGCCTCTGAAGCAACAGATGTTGTCTACAGTAATAGTCAGGGTTTCCGATGTTCTGAATGTACTTGAAAGTATTGCGTTTTACTTAAAAAAAAACAGTTTACAGAAGGTATACCTACCTATAGGGTACCTGAATTTCTGAAATGTAGGCTACTATATTTCTAAATATCCTATTGCTACACTTAATGGCAATATTGCACTGGTCTGTTGGACTTGGTTGAACAAAAATAAACAATATTTTGTTGCTTACGCTTATGTATTCAGTCATTATTCAATGGTATACTAAAAATCCATATGAAAAAACTTACTTCTCACTGTTCTCAGGTCAAATATTTATATGCGATTAAAATGCGATTAATTTCGATTAATTAATTACAAAGCCTCTAATTAATTAGATTATTTTTTTTAATTGAGTCCCGGCCCTAATTAAAATATTTATGATGAAATCCACCTGCCAGAATGCTTTTTGTGCACAAAGAAAACAAAAATAATGACTTTATTCAACAATTTCTTCTCTTCCTTTTCAGTCTTCAACCCGCATTCACAACAGTACCACGACGCAAAAAAACATTCTTTCTAACGTAATAAAATTACAGTTGAACCACTGATGTCACGGACTATTTTAACAATGTCTTACTACCTTTCTGGGCCTTGAATATGTCAGTTGCGTTGCTGTCTATGCAGGGTCAGAAAGCTCTCGGATTTCATCAAAATATCTTAGTTTGTGTTCTGAAGATGAACAAAGCTCTTACGGGTTTGGAACAACATGAGGGTAAGTAATTAATGACAGAATGTTCATTTTTGGGTGAACATTCCCTTTAAGGTTTATTTTTCTGCATTCTTTTTATGTTTGTCACACATATAGCCAAAAAACTCAAGTGATCAAGATTCTAAAATGAATCTAGAATCTAAAATGTATGCCATACTTCTAATGTTTTTTTTTTCCACTTCTGAAATATTTTCTCCATAACACACAAAAAAGTACAGTTATCACAACTGAACATCTAACCTTATTGTAAGCGAAAGTACTGGCCTGCAATCAAAGGCAGTCTAATTAGAATCCCACGTGTGACACAGTGTGCCATAAGACTAAACGACCCAAGTAACGGATTAAAGAACGATGCACTGCATGTGAAATCTCCATTTGTAGGGTCTTATACAAGAAAGAGTAATCCCTTCTGAATCTCCACATTAAACTGACTTAGACAGTACAGATTCATGTGGTCACAGGCCTACACATGAGAAAATGGAAATGTCTTGTTCTTTATTGTGCTGAGGCTGATACAAGAGGACAATGCCAAAAGAGAACCTCTCATTTAGCAGAAAAGGAAATGAAAGCTTCCATGTAAAACACAGCTGAGTATATTATACACGGCCAGAAACACCTTGACATAGTTTTGTATGAGGAAAAATGTGAGTAATATAATATATGATATAATATAATAAGGCATTTTCCACTAATTCCATTTCAACAATTGGTCAGTGAAAGGCTCTTAACCTTTAGAAAATGTTGAATATCATTTTCAGGAGGTCAAACTAAGTATTATACTGTATGAACTGTTTTTTTTGTGTGTGTGTGTGTGTTATCAAAATTTGGGAAATCTCTACAGTTTAAACCCACAATTTTCTAGAAATAATAATAAAATCATGACATTAAAAGAAAAGAAAAGAAAAAACAAAAACAAAAACAGAATAAAATAAAATAAAATAAAATAAAATAAAATAAAATAAATTGTAACAGGGTTGCATGTAACTCGTGTAAGATTTATGCTACTGTCAGACAAAATGGTTGGTTTGTAAACGTATAAAACATTTATCATAAATTAAAGAAAAATATTTAATTAATTAATGAAATACAAATTGAACAGATTATTTCAGCATTGTTGTATGAGTAGGTACATATGTGTCAGCAAGAATTCAACTAGCAAGCACAGACTGAGATGCTCTAGGGGTGGTTGATTGCGATTTCACTTTTTTAACGTTAGTTGGTGTGTAATGTTGCTGTTTGAGCATAAACAATATCTGCAAAGTTCCGAAGCTGAAAGTTCAATGCAAACGAAGACGTTTTAAAAATGTCTTTTAAAATTCTGGCAGTTTAATGCCTACAAAAACTAGGGATGCACGAAAAAATCTTTTCATATATGAATCGTGATTCTGTTTTCTAACCAATCTAATGGATTCACAAGTTTCAAAATCAATGTTTTAAAACAGCGGTTTTTAATACTGTTGCTTACATCCCCTGCTCTGCACACGCTCTGCTCTGCATCCCTCTCTCTCTCATTCAGATCATCAGCTCAGTGAATACACTTATTTTCACACACTGTATCTAAGAGAAGCGTTATACATGGACGTGTGTGCTGTTGCCGTACTGTATTAAAGCTTTAATCAGAATATAACCGTATATTAAAAGCTTACAGAAGCAGTAGCATTTACAAATAACAGCATATCTAAAAGTATGAGACAACAACAAACAAAAAACTTAGGCCTACCATTAAAAGCCGTGCTTGCACAGGTACTTTGCAATCCTCTTCACCAATATCCTCTGTCTCAATTGGGCTCAAATTGATAAGCAATATAGACGACGCCATTGTTTACAATACAATACAACCGGAGCACACGCCGCTGAGGTGAGGGGCGGGATGTTTAGACGCGCACTAGAGACGGTTTAGCCAATCACAACACACTGGACCACCTAACCAATCTGACCCCATTGCGTATTTCTGAGGGAGGGGCTTCATAAAACCAGGAAATCATCTGAGCGTTTATCAGAGAAGGGACAGAGCGGTGTGGAATAAAGGTAAATTATGTGTTTTTTAACAAACAAAGCATTAACACACATTAGACTGCACCCCACAAACACATTCAAGCCTAGAAAAAAACAGTCAACCACCACTTTAAGCATAACCACATCCTGCTACACGAAGTCTGGGTACTTCATCTGGAAAGTTTAAATGGTTGAATTAAAAGGTGTTTAAATAAAGTGCTTTATATCACTAAAGTCCACAGGCGGCAGCAGCCCATGCATGGATTTATCACATCATATATTATTTCTTAGGCACATTTAACACTGACCTACTTATTTCTGATTGCTTCAGTATTAGAGAAGCGAAAAAGTACAAGGCTACTTCAAGTGGAGCTTCATTTAACAAGCTGCAAAATCACCTACAAAGAGATCAAATGTTTTACAATGCTACTGAAGTAAAGGCTCACTTCAGTCAAGCAGTGCATTATAGAAATATCTAACTTTAATGCTTGTAGTCAAAAATGAAGATGAAAATACTGAGCAGACATTTTCACAGCAAGCTTATTAAAAAGGATAAGTGGAACAGCATGCATAAAAATGCTTTTTTTCTTCACCAAAACATTAAATTCATGTATAAAATCTGTTCTCAAAGTTTTCCAATACAACGGCAAACTTCAAACAAGCAAACATGCAATATGTACATCTTAAGTAATGACATTCTTACATCAAGATGTTCCAAGTGACACACCACACGTTCATTTAGAGAAACAGTCAGCAACAGCTGAAATTGTGACATTGAGTCAATGCTAAATATTTGAGAGCAATATTGTTTGTGATTATTAGTTAAAAGAACTTATTTCATTTAAAGAGAAGCTGATCTACAGAAGTCATAATAGAATGAACAAAAATGAATAAAAAGAGAGTGCTCACAGCAAAATCCACATCTCCTAACAGAAATGGAATAAAAGCCCTCAGGTGCAGCCCAAATTCAGCACCATCCATTCATACCTAAAAACTAACAGAAACCATCTTTGAATGCTTCTTTTATAATATCTCAATTGTATAGTGCTCTGTCAAGTAGCCAAGAGCTAATGCACTTATCAAAGCAGGGAATCAATCATCTTTATATAAGTCAAATTTGATTATTACAATAAGGTGACAACATCCTGCCAGTTCAAAGAGGATTTTAGGCAAAAGTAATAAGTTCACGTATCTTTATGTGCTTAAATAATGCTTTTGTGTGTCTATCAGCAGACTGTTTACTCTGCACCTAACATGACATTATGATTCTGATGAGGCCCTATGGGCTTTCTTTTCTGCATGAGAGACTGCTGGGTTTCTCTAATCTCAGAGAATGTTACGCTGTAAGAATATTAAATATGTTTATTTTAAATACAACTGCAAAATCAGCACATGCTGCATGGCAAAGACCAGCCTAAAGTGCACATACAGTAACTAAACTGCTTTATTATATTGTGACTCTTAAACCATTAACACTGGTGATATACAGTGTTCTTTCAAACTTTCCCTGATTTCACCTTACTGCTGCTAATGGAAACAGCTAATAAATGACACAATTTAAAGGATTATTTTCACATATATGCTCTGCAGTGCAATACAGCTTGAACAGGTATCTGATGGTTTTACATAAACTGTTTTTAAACGCACAACTGCACAAATCAGCTTGCAGCAGAGTGCAGGGGGTGAAACATTATCTCTGTTTGTACTGTTTGCACCTGTGCTCTTCTAATGCAAATGCTCTTCAATTCCTCTTAACCACATCTGGTTGGTCCCAATGTGACAATATGAACTGTAAAAATGTTTTGTCTGGTAATGTAAATAGGAACAATTGTAAATTAACTGTTTAGGGTAAATTTGCACTATACTTTAACCCGTCTATTGCCATTTGTGATTGAAACATAAAGTTAGAATTACTTGCAGACTTTCATGCACTCAAAAAATTTATTTGTTGGACTTACATAAAAAAAGAGTGTCAAGTGGTTCCACGCAAGTGTGTTGAGTAGTTTCTACAAGTAATAATACAGTTGAATGAACTAAAGAAATTCAGGTAAAGTTGACACAATTTTCAGATGTGTCACTAATGCATTTTAGTTATGTTTATTTTATTTAGTAATATTATGTTAGAATTACGAACTTTCAATATGTAAGGTGAACACTTTATTTAGTTTTAAGTATTTGCTCTACAAGTGCAAAACTTAAATAATCAATCAAACACATTTTTAGAAACAAAATTAATTTATTTTCTTTGCAAGGTTTTGCAATATACAACTGCTAAAACCCATAAAACAATTTAAATTTCACAGGTCCTTTGAAACAAATACACAATATATACATCAATAATTTAACAGTAAACATTCTTTACAAGGTCTTTTAAAGTGCAACTGGCTTCAAGAATTTGTAATGATCTTACTTAGAAAAATTAAATACATGGAATGTCTGTTGAAATTAGGCAGCATGCCCTAAAATACTGCAAAATTCCATTTCTGATATTTTTGATCTTTAGAATCAACAGTAAAAGTAACATTCAAACTGTCCTCTATTTTTGCAAACAACAACAAACAGCTTAAATAATTTGTTTCAGAAAAAAAAAAAAGGTAAAAACAACATTTTGGTCAATACTGAACATTCTTATAACTTCCTTCATATATTGCAATAAAAACATTTCTAAGAAATATAAAAAGGATTTTTTTCAAGACAGGCAGCCTGTCAAAAAATGCTACAGTGCTCAATTTCTGATATTTCAAATATCCAATATTTAAGCCATTATTAAAAAAAAAAAAAAAAATTAAACTGGCCCCTTTTAGAAAACAACCACAAATGGCTTGATAACAGTTTGTCTCAAAAAGACAGAAAAAAAAAAAAACTAAGAATGTTTACTATTGACCAAAATGTTGTTCTTTTACTTTTTGCAACTGCCTTCAAATATTGTAATACATTTTACTTAGAAAAATAAAAGGAAAGTTTGTTCAAGACAGACAGCATGTCACCAAATGCTACAGTGCTCAATTTTTGATATCTGAAATCGTTTGTCATTGGTAATGATAAGATTGAAACTGACCTCTAATCTTTGTAAATAACTGCAAACAATTTTAACTTCAGTTAAAGCTGCAGAACTCCATTTCAAATTGTGGCACCATCAACAAAGATAACATTAAAACTGGCACATAATTTTAAAACCAGAAACAATTTAAATGTCAAAAAAAAAAAAAAAAAAAAAAAAAAAAAAAAAAGCATCTTCACTTCTTTCATTTGTCCAGAATGATTTACTGGTTCAACCAACAAGTTTGTTCTTGAGAACCTGTATTTTCTGTGACAGTTTCTGTCCGTCAAGTCCCAGCAACACTTTTTGTAAAAACTCAAAAGTGTACTTCAGGTCTGAAGGATAACTGAGATTCAAGCTGTACGTATATGACTCCCAAAAGAAGAGCACAGGCCTTGGTGACGTCGCCAAGGTTCTGAAGCACTTTCACTCCCTCAACAATCAGTCCAACATCTGAAGGTGGGTCACAGGCTTCTGCATCTTCAGGTCTGATTATGTAGATTCCAACTACAGTATTGGCCATGTCTCTCTCTGAATTTTCAAAGTCTGTGTCCTACAAAACACAAAAACAGTAACACTGTTCAGTCAGTTTAATTGCATCAAAAATACAGGTTGTAAATTTAGAGAATTTAGAAAATGTTGTATCTACTGTACATTCCTTAATGTTTCACATGACTTACAAAACTACTCTAAGGTGTTTGTTAGGGTTGTCAAAAGTACAGGCTTCTGGACTGAAATTAAAAAATGTGAAGAAACCAGCTTTTTTTCCCCAAAGGAAATCACTATGTGTCAGAGTTTTCATATGCTCAACAGATGTGACTGTAATTGGCAACAGTGATAATTGCTTAATGTGGTTCCTTAATATATCTGCTTAGAAAAATCTGTCGCACTCGGTCAAGAGTGTGAAGCAATGATTGTAGCCAATCAGAGTCATCTGTCGAGCATGTGAACACTATGGCCAATCAGCGCTGTTTGAGAATCTGCTCAACAGTGGTCAAAATTCCCACATCACAATTTTTTTTTTTTCCAGTACTGAATGGTACCGAAGTTGGCACTTTTGACAACCCGAGTTAAATATACTTTGTGTATTTATATTTCATGACAATATTATATATATATATATATATATATATATATATATATATATATATATATATATATATATATATATATATATATATACATACATACATACATACATACATACATACATACACTTTAAATATTCACTGCCTGAGAACACTTACTGCATACTCCTTCATGAGGTTTTCATAGTCTTCATTAAGATACACAGAAAGTGCTCTGAGAATACAGGCTCTCCGAGTTGAGATGGTATCATTCTGTAGAAGAGTTGAGACAAAGTATAGACAATGATAAATCACCATAATAAAGTGGAAATTATTTACAAAAATCATTAATAAATAAACAAACCTCATCGATGGTAGCCATCAGTTTGCAAATTTTACGTCCTGCAACTCCTCCTCTTTTCCGGTAACGTAGATGCTGGCCAGCTTGCTTGTGTAACCATCCAATTTTGACATAGAAGTTGGATTTAGTGGGCCGGTACTGATTCGACTGAACTCAGCAGCAATCTGCAGATTTAAGACAAGATTATAGTAAGGATAGTTTTCATGTTTAAAAATATATTCAGGGTCATTCATTGACATCTGAACACTTAGCATTTAGGCTAACTCTGCATGGACATGAATAAAGCACAATTAGATTGAATTCGATTAATTACTATTTGTTTCACCACTTAAAACTATGAAAGAAATAAATAGTTATTCCATCATATTTACCTCATGTTCACAAAACAGAGCTGGCCATCTGCTTTTGAAGTCAACAACTAAGATGGCTGTGTAGCGCATTCCACGTTTTAAATCTAACTTACAGGGACACTCGGGAGTAAGTGCACGGAAAACGATTACCGCGACCATAACGTCCATGCGCTAATCGATAGTGTTTCAACAACTGTGATCTGGTCGAGACTGTTATTTTGCAGTTCTTGCACTGCCACATGCTTGCTTTGAGGAACACGCCTAACTGGCTAAAAGACTCAAACACTCCGAAATACACCGATAACTTAAATTAACATAACTATGTGAACACTCGCATCACTTTTTCCTGGCGATATTTAACAGGATGGTAAAGAATTATGAAATATTCATACCTGACAAAATCACCATCTTCTCCTCCTTGTACTTCGCGCGTTCGTCTGTCTTCCGTCCCGTTGCTCCGCCTCCAGGTGAGCAGCCAGCTACGGTATACGCAAAGATCCAAATTCATGGGGTTTTGCGTTTTACTCTACAATGTTAAGTTGGCCAGTCAAACTCTTACTAAGTAAAGCCAACAGTACTAAATTTCTGTAGAAATAACATCGTTAACTTGTGTTAATTTAGTTACTTGTATGTTTTATGTACTTTGAACAAGGGTGGGTGTAGTAAAACTAACAATAGTGAAAGTTCATTTTTTTGAGTGTGTTTTTTGTTGCCTGTGATTATCATAGAGTGGACATGACATATAAAATGTAAAAATGATTTACTCATCCACCCCGTCCTAGGTGTATATGACTTTCTTATTTCAGACGAATATATATATATATATATGTGTGTTTAAATAAATATATACAATTATATTTAATATTTATAAATAAATACATATTTTACTTTGGTTAAACACCAAACCTCAATTAAAATGTGAGGGGAAAAAAGAGTTGCGTCATTTTGTCACTGCCTACAGGCCAATGAATGGCTTCTGACAATGTTGCATGAAACCTCAGACAAAACATTAAAGATTCAAAGAACTGACTCAATGGGGGCATATATAATGCCCATTTAGCTAATTAAGTCTATATATTACCATAAAGATTTACTATTACAGAAATCATAAAGGAGTGACAGGGTCAATTTGAGGAATATAATAAAAGGAAATTACAATTTGAGTTTTCTAAGGACATGTAGCTCCTGAGTACAAGGAAACTACATAAAAAAAATGGACCTGCATGGACTGAACTTATCTTATAAAGCCACTTCTATGCTTGATGTAATGGTAGCCTAAGGCTGGGAAAATAGTCTTCATTGTAAGAAACCTTCAGAAAACAGAACAGGACACAACTGCATACAGACCAATGTACTGTAATGTACCTTAACAGCAAATGGAAACTCTGGGCAACATGAAGGAAAGCATTAGTCTTGTGTTGCACTAGCATACAAAGATAAAAACTTCTAAGGTTAGTAACATTACATAACATTTTAAGTCTTGCTTTCTGTCAAAATAAGACATCACACATCAGTATCATGACATATTCCAGAAATACAGAGAAAATCATGCAGCTTGAGAGACAAGCTATCCAACACATAAACAGAGAGAAAAAGAAAAAGAAAAGTATTAGGCTGGTTATACACTCACTGCAAACCATGGTTATCAAGTTAAAACTATTAATAAAAAAACATTTTCATTAATTTAAATAAAATTAAATGCTAACTGAAATAATTCCAAAAAAAATAAACTTTCAGCTAATAATTCTAAAATTAATTTTAGCTAGTTGCCAAGGCAACATTTCTCATTCTCTTTTAGTTTAACTTGATGTAAAATTAAAATTAATAAAACCTATACTAAATAAATCAATACATAAAAAAGCATAACATAAAACGTGTCTTAAAGATACTCAACACTGCTGCAGACTCTTAATGAGTTTAATAATTTACTCAAAACATTTGAAGAAATTCACATTTGTTTAATTTATAATTTCATTAAAATTCATTTTAAAAAGGAAATGTTGGCTGAACATTGGGCCAGGCAACCAACACGCGTGATTGTCCCCAAATAAATTTTAATGCACATAAAACTGCACCTTTATAAAATATTTGCATGAGAGAAATGGATTGAATTGAACATGGCCCAAGTGAACCACCAACAATACTCAAAAGAGCTAAACCCTATTTTAATTTTTAATAACAACTTCTGCATGTCCACATAAGCTCCCATGCTTTGATCAAGCATACATAATTAAATAATTCAAGCACAGGGGCTTGTGAGTATTCCCCCCAGCCTCAATTTTGTAAGTTATTAACACTTAAAATTCAAATTTCATGGATTCTGAATCCAAATTTGAGTTCATCCAAAATGTGACTTCGGCATGTCAAATAATGTTACTACTTGATTGTTTTTTTTTAAATGACAACACAGCTTGGCAGAATCTTTACAACAACTAACAGAATGTGTGAAATCATGTTCCTTTTGCAAATTTCTGTCACAGTAGCAACTGATGAGATCTATTCACAAGACAAACCATCCTCAGCAGGTACAAGGCCCAACTCAGACACATAAACCCAGCTGCAGTGCAAGCTGGTCCTATTCTGCTGATTGGACTATTTGTCTTCAGAAGATAGCTGCACTGAAGGCATCTTGTCTGAAAAAACTAGAAATCATCTTTTTTATACATATATGCGGCCAGTGGTTGGCATTTGGCAGCAGGACAGTCCGTATCAGTGCCCTTGGTAACAGCCTCCGTTCCCCCCTGCTCTCTCCAAGCTCCTGGAACAGATCCAGCAGGCCTTCCAACTCCCTCCCCTGCTAGTGGAGGGCTATTTATCTCCTGACAGCCACAAGGCCCATCATACAAACATCTCTCCACCGGCCATGTCACTCAGCTTTTGTTCAGCCTTCACATCGGCTATGGTCCTATTTCTCTGGCAGAATGAAGCACTGCCACCCCTAATCTGCTTACACCTGTCCAGCAACTTATCTGTGGCACACATAACTTCTCAGAATATGGCAGTTTAGCATTTAAGGGGTAATAGCGTTGTCTTTCTGAGCAGACTGAGAAACTAACACAGCAGCAGCTATGTTAAGAAATATCTGCTTAAATGTTCCAGGAACTGCAGGATGATGAGCATACTGTAACATTATTGCAAAGATTAACTAAAAAATAAGTTTTAACAATGAGTGTTTTGTTACGTATTCTGGATAAAAATGTCAAAAAGGTGAAAATAGTGCAGCAGTGTATCTTAAGAATGATTACTTTAAAACTTCTTTTCAAAAGGCATTTTGTTCTTTTTGACAAAACTCACAGTATTCTTAGTAACATATAGGCCCTCTAAGATATTCATAGAAAGTCTCATCCCGAGTGTAAATTGTGGCAATAATGGAAATTACATGCAGATATGAGATATTAATGACTGGTAATGAATGGATTGGCTGGGTTAAAGGGATAGTTCACCCAAAAATGAAAATTTACTCCTATTTACTCACCCTTACGTAATTCCAAACCTGTGTGAATTTCTTTGTTCTGCCGAACACAGAGGAAGATATTTTGAAGAAAGTTTGTAACCAGGCTGTTTTGGGGCACCCTTGACTTCCATAGTAGAAAAAAAAAAAAACTATGGAAGTCAATGGTGCCCCAGAGCTGCTCTGTTTCCCACATTCTTCAGAATATCTTCCTTTGTGTTCGGCAGAACAAAGACATCCATACAGGTTTGAAACTACTTGAAGGTGAGTAAATGATAACAGAATTTTCATTTTTGAGTGAACTATCCCTTTAACTTTTAGTTCTTGTTTTAACTAAACTGATGAACTGGGTGGTTTAATGAGGTCACAGTATGATGATTTAATGCAGTGACTATGTGAAGAAGAGTTATGCAGTTGATTTTGCAATTATGGCATGTGACATCACATTTTTTGCACAGTATCAGAAGATACACTATAGAAAATGATGGTAGAATGTCATATCCACGTTTTCACAGCACTTTTCTGTAATAAAGAAATGTAAAGACTGAGAAATCCCTTGACTAAATGTCAAGCTCTAAATCACTCGACTAAATACCAGGCTACTAAGTAGTGATAAGGTATCATATTTACAAGACTAACTTAACCTGTTCGAGTAAAGCTGCAGTGAATCTGTAAAACATTTTAAAGGGGTTATACTGTAGAACACATTTATTGAAAAGGCAAAGTATGAGGCAGTTTTGAATTTGTTGTCTCTCAAAATGCTAAATACCAATAGACATCACCACAGCACTTTCTTAAACACCTGTTTGTCACTATGCACTATTCAATGACAAAAGACTAAATTTGACAAAATCAGCAAAATGCAAAATAGTATGCAAAACAGATTTACAAAGGAAGTTTGTTATACAATTTATGAGATATACACAGGAACATGAAATGCTAATTTTGAATCTCAAAAGTACAGTATTTCAGCCCCTCCTGGACTAAGGAGCCTCATCACCTCTTTTAAATTAATTTATATTTATTTTATATATTTTTAATTTAACATATTTTTATTTATATTTTAAAAAGAGTGTTTAGGGACATACCCCATAATAATCAGCACAGAAACTAATTGTGTTGCTCCATTAATTAAAAAATAAATAAATAAATAAATAAATAAAAAAATAACTTAGTAAGCAGAAAGCAGCACATTTATATGGGGGCCTTTAGTGCTTAATCTCATGCATCTGAATATTACCAGATATTAGAGATCAGAGATACACCACCATTTCAATAGCCTATTCGAATAAAAAAAACTTGGTAAGGTTACTTACACTGAAGCGTTGAGTAATTGTCCATTAGACTATTTCTACAGATTGTTTGGTACTCCAGCAGTATAGGCTAATCCCAGAGACACGAGTCACATCACACGACGCTCCGGTCTGTCCTCCGCTCCAGCGTTTCCCTTACATTAATGCAGCACTGAACGGACATAATGCGCTGAGCACCGACAAACTGCTCTACTGATCTACTGTCTTACTGAGATCAGGCAAAAAAAGAAATTATGTTCCAAAGCATTTAGGAATCTGTGTATTGAGCCATGTCCTCCTGTTAATGTGGAGGAATGGAAATTCAAGTTCATTGCCAACGATTAAATCGTGTCTGCTTCTCTCGTTACGCATATTCAGTGAAGCCCATAGACGTCTCTGTCATAACAAGTGACATGTCGTGACGGGATAGAGTCTGTAGCTACGGCCCGCGCGTTTCTTCTTGCATTCTATCCATCTTGTCCCTTGTTTTTGTTTAATGGATTAAAATCCAGCGCGGTAAAACAGCGCATCCAGTTCCTCAAGCTCGCACGAGCGCAGCGCGAGACTCTGTCCCCGGTACCGGAGAGCAGGATCATCAGTGGGGGTGATCGGAGGAGAGGAGTGGTCTGAGAGAGAGAGAGAGAGAAAACCGGTATGACGTGACTCCGGTACTCAAAGGACACTATACCGCCCATCTGCTCATTGTTTTTTATATATATATATTTTTTTTTTTCTGTTAAGATGGAGGAATGTGTCTCTTAATACCATTGCAAAACTTTACCATGATAACTAAATAAGCCAAAATATATAACAAACTAAATAAGCCATTAAAACTGTTTACATGTGCATACTGTTAATATTTTTATCTTACAAGCAGAAGCAAAGCAAATTTTGCACCTGTTTTGCTCCATGTTCAAGTCTCTCAGCTTCTAGCTTCCCATAGCAGGCTATGGACTGCATGTTGTGAACATGCAATATGAACGTCAGGCAAAAGCCTCAAAAGCCTTGTGTGTGGCTAAGCAAAGAATATTACCTGGCCACTTTTTATTTTACTCAAAACTGGCGTGATATCTCAGTAGTTATTTACAAGAATGGTTTCCATAAAAAACTGCTTACACATTCTCGTAGCAACATGCAATTTCTCAATTTTGGACCGCAGTTTAGACAACTTGTCAATTCTCCTTTACAGCACAAGACTGGCAAATTTCAAAATGTAGGCCATTTTAAAGTCATCATGAAATGGAAGTTGTGATCTTGTCTTTACATACCAAAATGAAACAGAATTTTGAACAAACTATTTATTTTTATTTTATTTGTCCATTCATTTAGTTGATTTTGTGAATTCATTGGATCAGTGGATCATTTGTCGTTTTTTATTCCTGTGAGGGGAGAGGTCCCGATGGAAAAATATTTTATAATAAAGATTGTAGTATTTCATAACAAAATAAGAATTTTCATTTCATGGTGGCTTTAATGTTTGTAATCTCACCCAGCCAGCATTAACTCTGAACATGCATAGATGTGAATGAATTTGTTTATAAAGCCAATGACCATGTATCATAATCAGATTAATGTATTTACGGCCATACACTCTGAATTAAAATGTTAAAAAAACAATGCTATGATTTCTGGACCTGAGATGAGCTGACCCTCTGAATAAAATCATGACTGACACCCCAGTCCTTAATTCAGATACCTAAATCCCTTTATTGTTGTTACACTGAAGTCACTTTTAGGATACAAAGCTGTTAATGTATTTCTAACTTGCACTGTATCTGTCCCATGCACAGACAGTGCTGTTTTCCCATTGTATTTATTATACTTGTATTTATTCTTATGCTGTTCAGATTATTGTATGTTTGACATAAAGGTCTTCTGCTATTATTAGTAGCTGAAAATGTTATGACCTTCTCCCTTGTTACATTGTGTATCTGTGGTACAGGGGGATCTATATTTTGTTATTGTCTTATACATCATTTTAATTAATAAGAACAACAACAACATCTGTTAATCAAAAAAATAAGCAAATTCCCTGACATCGTGATGATTAAAGTTTGATTATAATCAACTTCAGTCATCAAAATGGTAAAACCAAGAAAAAAACTAAAATGTTATTCAGGACCATTACCTTTCCAGCCCACCAAAACCACCAAAATGACTATTTTTGTCTATTACCATAATGTCTAATCCACTCTGCAGTTTTTTTAGCCAAGAAACCTACTTAAACCAGAGGAGGCTGTCTACCAACTGTAAAACAACCAACCCATTGTTTTTAGGGCCGGGCAAAGCTGAAATCAGTGATTCCACAATACTACACTAGAGAGCAATAAAGTAGTAGAGCAGTCTAATAACGGCACACCACTCTCTACAAACAGATGAATTGACAAAATAAGAGAAATTAGCGGAAAATGAGAGAAGAGAAATTAGAAGGGAAAATGTGTGTACCTAGAGAACACCTAACACCAAAGTAGTTACACTGTGACAATATCAATATATTTTATTGAAAATTTACTTTCAGAGATCTATTTTTTATTCTCAAGGTCTTTGAACACTGAGTCTGAAATTCTCGTCCGAAATGTTAACACGTTAAAGCAACCCGGTCTCATCCCAAGTCGTCACATATTGACGCTTTGGTTTTGGCGTCGCTTTTTGACGCTCAAGGTACCCCTTTAGCGTCACTTTTCGACGTGAAGGGAAGCGTAATTTTTCGGTGTCGATATGCTAACGCGCTATTGGGAATTTTATCGTCATAATAAGGTTGCCATTATTGCATATATGTAGAGGTGTGATTTTTGAATGTAAACAGTCAAAATAGTGACTTACCCAACCCCTGCCCCTAAACCTACCATCTGTGAAGAAAACGCAAGATATAGGAGGCAGATGCAAGTACTGGCATAATTTATTTAAAAATGATTAATATACGCTAAGTGTTTCCTATTTAAAAAAATTACCTTCCCTTCACGTCGAAAAGTGACGCGAAAGGGGTACCTTGAGCGTCAAAAAGCGACGCAAAAACCAAGCGTCAATATGTGACGAGTTGGGATGAGACTGTGTTAGTTAAAGAATAAATATGACCTCACGTTGTGTCAATCACGTTTACACACTGCCTCCAAAGCTTTCGTCCGTCATAAAAAAAAAAATTGGATCAGGTTAGATTTTCTGCATTTTTGCATCCATAACAAGCAATTTCATAGGAGAGGACGAGGAATCCGAAAAAAGACAAAAAAAAAATAATAATTCTGCTACACCTTTGAATGTAGAGACATTTTTCCATCTTGGGCAACATATCAGTCATGGTCTTGAAACATGTTTAGAATGATGTTTTTTTAAAGCCAATGAGGCACAAAGCTTTCCCAAATGATAACTTTCAATAATGTCATTAATCAACATTTGTGTAATATATTATGCTCAGCAGATTAGTTAAATGTTTGTTCAGGTCTTCAGAAATATCTATATGAAATTGCACATATTTTATACATTTGTCCATGACCTTGCATCCAAGCTCATTGCATAAAAATGCCCTGATAGTACCTTGAGTCTTGAACTGTGAACACGTGAAAGTGCTTTTGAGAGTTACCTGCCTGATTTCAATAGCAAGATTCCCAGATAATTTTTTTTTTCTAAGATGGCATTTCATTTAGTTTGCTCTCTATGCTTTCAAGGACTTCCATTACATTTTCAGCATACAGTCCATGAATCTATTCTGCAAAAGCAGGTGAAACTAAATGGATTACATGGTCAGCTGTTTCGTAGAAATATGAGTTTATTTGCAAAAACAGATAACTTTCATAGGTTAACTCAACGCTACGTAAGCTAAGATGCTTTGGGAAACGCCCCTGGGCGTGCCGATTGTCTGAAGCCCTTATAGAATAACGCCAATTCATTGGCTGATGGCGCGGATGCCGTCTTCGACGTTCTTACGTCACCTCCTTATACTGGCGAACACGTTATCTGCTCCTCAGATTTCTCTGCCTTCACGAAGCGGCCATATTAGCCCTTCTGTTGGCCCACTGAGGCCCTCCGCGAATCCACGACTTGTGGCTCGGATGTGGAGCTTGAGGCGATGGAGAGCGAGCAGACAGGCCTTGCCTTTTCTCTCCCTCTCTCGCCTGAGCACGTGCGCATGAATTCACCAGTTGAATTCGCGCATGAGTATTTATGTCCTAGCCCGGAGGCACGCGACGCCGTTTCCTTCGGGCTAGATGACGTGTTATTCACAGCAGCGTCCGACTCTGAGGATTTTGGGCCTGCTTTAGCTGATGCTTTCCCACCTAGCGGCCAGGAAGCGCGGCCTTCCGCGGCCTACTCAGAGCTTGTGGACGTGCTTTCGCACACCACTGAAAAGCTCTCTATTGATTGGCCCGACGAGCCCCGCGAATCTCAGTCGTCTAAACTCCACGAGTGGTTCCTTAGCGGCCCAAATTCAAGGCCTGAACGGAGGAAGCTACCGTTTTTCAGCGATCTGCATCACGAGATC
Organism: Barbus barbus; assembly: GCF_936440315.1. Lineage (NCBI taxonomy): Eukaryota > Metazoa > Chordata > Actinopteri > Cypriniformes > Cyprinidae > Barbus > Barbus barbus. The sequence goes on from NC_136741.1 coordinate 17,362,779, forward strand.
TCCAGATACTGGAAACAGTCTTTCTCCTCCCGCCTTACTAACGCGGCAGCCGCTGACTTCACCAACCTAGTGGGTTCTGTGGAGCAGGGGTATACCGCCATTCTGGTGATCGAGGACACGCTAGCCTCTCACCTCTCGCCATCTTTGGCGCCTTCATGTAAGTCCCGCCCCCTCCTTCCAACCAAACCATGTAGGACCACTTCCGCCCTTATCGGGAAGTCCTACATTGCAGCTGGTTAGGCAGTCATGGCCCTCCACACTATGGCCATCCTCCAAGCCTACCAGGCGGAGGTCCTCAAAGAGATGGATGAGGGTGGCAGCCTGACTCCAGAGGCAGTCAAAGAGCTCCATAAAGCCACAGGCTTGGCCCTGAGAGCCACTAAACACACTGCTCGTGCTGTAGGACGCTCTATGGAAGGCTCGGTAGCTGCAGAGCGCCACCTATGGCTTAATCTCACAGAGATTCGTGAGAAGGAGAACGTTTTTCTCCTTGACGCCCCCATTTCTCAAACTGGACTATTTGGAGAGGCAGTTAGCTCTGTAGTGGAGAAGTTTCGGTCCGCCAAGTCTCAGTCAGTTGCCCTCAGGCAGTTTATGCCCAGGAGGATGAGGGTCCGTTCTAACACCCCCTCCTCTTCTTTGTCTAGAGAGCGCTCCTTGCCCAGGACGGAGACTGCCAGTAGGAACAGCGCCCCGGCTCATCCCCCTCCGACCACGGTCTGGGGAGCCCGCGGCCGACCATTGCCCCACCGGCGACCTCGCAGGTGGATTGATCTGAAACGGCCCGACAGGCCTGCTGCTTCAGCTCCATGGAGTCGCTCCTGACTCTCGAGTCAGGTTGAGGAGAGTTTTCCCAGAAACCTCACGAGGCAGGGCCAGACTGTCCAAACGTTTCTGCCCGCCTCACTCTCCTCACTCAAATCTGTTACATCCGCCCAGCAGGTTTCGTTGTGCAGTAAACGGCCATCTTCTATTCCAGTGTGGCAGTCGGGAGACACATCAGTCTTTTCGTCCTTTCTCGTCCTACTACCTGTTCCTTCATCACCCGTGGCTTGCGTGATAGGAGACACGTTCGGTTCTCTCCCACAGCCTATAGGCCCCGTACTGGCCGCTTTTCAGTCTGGTACATCAGTCCCCGTGGACTCCCTCATCCTGAACGAGGACGCCATAGGCTTTCCCTCTTGGTGGACAACTTCTCCCCCTCCAGACCTTCTCGACACCATAACACAGGTATGTCTTCAAGACTACAACACTCTGCTTCCTCTATCGTATTTCTTTCATGACTGGGAGCGTCTACCAGGGGTGTCGCCTTGGGTTCTCCAGACAGTTCGGTCCGGCTACACACTTCAGTTTGGCCGCAATCCCCCCCCGCTTCGACGGGGTTCACCTGACAGTAATAAGCAGCGCCTCAAGGGTTTCTGTGTTACAGCAGGAACTGTCTTCCCTCCTCCTTAAGGGGGCAATAGAGGAAGTCCCTCAATCGGACCTGGAATGAGGCTTTTTCAGTCGCTATTTACTTGTGCCAAAGAGGGACGGCGGTCTACGACCTATTCTAGACTTGCGTCATCTGAACCTCTCCCTTTACAAAGGGAAGTTCAAGATGCTGACATTGAAGACTATTATGTTTCACATTCGAGAGGGAGACTGGTTTGGCACTGTCGACCTGAAAGATGCCTATTTTCATATTCAGGTCATTCGGCGGCACAGGAAGTTCCTTCGGTTTGCTTTTGGAGGGAAGGCTTACCAATACAAGGTTCTCCCCTTCTCAACAAACTGTGTTTTTGGGAGTTCACTTGGATTCCATTCAAATGCAGGCCCGTCTGGCTCCTGCCCGGATTTCCAGCCTCAATACATGTTTGGCCCGCTTCAAGCTAGACCATCATGTCTCTGTGAGCACTTGTCGCAGGCTCTTAGACCTCATGGCCGCAGCCTCCCATATGCTGCCTCTGGGTTTGCTCCACATGAGGCCGTTCCTTTGGTGGATGAAACTTTCAGGGGTCCACTCCACAGGACCAGCCACTCGTCTAGTAAGGGTGTCGTGCAGTTGCTTTCGCACCCTTTTAATATGGTGGGACCCCCTTTTTCTCCAGAGTGGAGTCAGAATGGGGTGATTCACCGTCAGCAAATGGTCACGACGGACGCATCCCTGACAAGCTGGGGCGCGGTCTTCGAGGGCAAGCCGGCGTGCAGAGTTTGGACCTCTCCTGGTACATAAACTGCCTGGAGCTGAGAGCCGTCTTCCTGGCACTGATTCATTTTCTCCCCTCTCTCAGGGGGTATCGTGTGATTGTCAGGATGGAAAACATGGCAGTAGTATCCCATATAAATTGCCAAGGGGGTTCACGGTCGCGCACCCTAAACAGGCATGCACGCCGTCTCCTCCTTTGGTCTCAGGACAAGTTCCTCTCCTTGAGAGCGGTTCACGTCCCGGGAGTCTTGAACCTCGCAGCCGACTTTCTGTCGAGACAGAAGCTCTATTCGGGGGAGTGGATGTTGAACCGTCAAACGGTAGCCCAGATTTGGGATTTCTTTGGCAAAGAAGAAGTGGACCTCTTTGCGTCGCAGGAGTCGTCCCAATGCCCGCTTTGGTTGTCCCTGAGTTCCCCGGCACCTCTGGGCATAGATGCGTTTGCTCATCCTTGGCCGGACATGAGGCTGTACACATTTCCACCCGTCAAGCTGATTCCGGCAGTTCTGTGCAGGGTGAAGGAGAGTGGTGTCCGTCTCCTACTTATAGCCCTGTTCTGGCCATCCCAGATGTGGTTCTCGGAGCTCATTCATTGAAACTTACGGCAGGGGCAATTGCTACCACCTTAAGGGTTTATATTGCGGCCATCGCTACTCGGAGCGAGCTGGATGAGGTTCCCCTGGGGAGACATCAGATGGTCTCTGCGTTTATGCATGGTGTCCGGCATCTGAGACCAGTACGCCCCATTGGAGTTCCTTCTTGGGACTTATCTGTCATCCTTGAGGGTCTAATGGTAGCCCCATTTGAGCCCTTAGAGTCAGCTCCGGAACGGATTCTGACTCTCAAGGTTACTCTTTTGTTGGCGCTAACGTCTTTAAAAAGAGTTGGGGACTTGCAAGCTCTCTCTGTCAGAGAGATGTGTATGGACTTCGCCCCGGATCTGGTCAAGGTGGCCTTACGGCCTAGGCCTGGCTATGTTCCCAAGGTTTTATCCGCATCGTTTCGCTCTCAGGTGGTCACACTTCACTCTTTCCATCCTCCTCCCTTTGCTTCAGGCGAGGATGAAAGGCTTCACATGCTCTGTCCTGTCCGAGCTTTGAAGATCTATGTGGACCGCTCCAGCCATTGGAGGAAATTTCCCCAGTTGTTGGTATGTTTTGGTGCTGGCCGCAGTGGGCTTGCCACATCGAAGCACAGAATTTCTCACTGGGTGAGGGACGCTGTTTCACTGGCTTATGAGGTGCGTGGTCTTTCTTCACCTCTCAGCGTTCGGGCGCATTCTACTAGGAGCGTGGCTTCCTCTCAAGCTCTTTTTAGAGGGGTCCCCCTAGAGGATATTTGTTTAGCAGCAGGATGGTCCTCTCCGCACACTTTTATCAGGTTCTATAACTTGGATCTTGACACATCTCCGGGTTCCCAGATTTTATCTGCTTGAACCAGCCATGTATGCTGTCTGGTTCATAAACGGGCCAGATAGGGCAGCGTTTTAGCTTGCCGTGTTTGGTATGTCGTTCCCAAAGCATCTTAGCTTACGCAGCATTGAGTGAAACTATGAAAGAGAACGTCTCAGGTTACTCGCGTAACCCTTGTTCTCTGACTAGGGAACGAGACGCTGTGTTTGCTGCCAAGCTTCTCACTCTGCCGACAGGGACCTTTTCAGCAGAGAAATCTGAGGAGCAGATGGCGCGTTCGCCAGTATAAGGAGGCGACATAAGAACGTTGAAGATGGCATCTGCACCATCAGCCAATGAATTGCCGTGATTCTATAAGGGCTTCAGACAATCGGCACGCCCAGGGGCGTTTCCCAAAGCGTCTTAGCTTACGCAGCGTCTCGTTCCCCATTCAGAGAACAAGGGTTACGCGAGTAACCTGAGAGTTATCTGTTTTTGCAAACGAACTCTTCATATATATTTGATGTTCTGTGTACTCAAAAAGTAGCAAAGTGCAGTTCATATACTTGCTATAAAGCAAAGACAATTTTCTTTATGTTCCTCCATGTTCTAAAGTTCAAGACATTACTAACAGTACTGACATTACTGTTCAGGGAATTGTTCAAGTATACCGTAAAAATAGTTTTTCTTAGTTTATTTGAAGCATAACATCAGCTGGACTGTCTATTATGTTTGCAGAATCAACTTTTTTTCCTTTCAATGTACACTAAGAGTACAGGTCACAATAAAAAGAAAAAATCAGGCGTAGCGTTAGTTCTGGCAGGTCACGTTAGTCAAGCTTGCATCAGCTGACTCTCAGCTGATCCTCATCTACCCATAGGATTGCGACACCTATCTAAGCATCCATATATAAGGTTTCATTCTTCTGTTGAATATAAAAGATATTTTGAAGAACATTCCAGCCCAAACTACATTGGAGCCCCTTGACTTCAACTGTACGGACACAAACATTTCTTCAAATATTTTCTTTTATGTTCCACAGAACAAAGAATATCATACAGTTCTGAAATAATATGAGGAAGTGTAAATTATTGGAATCTCTAGCTCTATCTCTTTGACATCTCACTACAGTAACAGAATCGAAAAATATGCTTCAATGTTCAAATGTTCAAACAAAAAGAAAAGAAAATGTAGCTTCTAAACTAAGCATGAGTCTTGAATATGCTTTAGGCTTCCACTATGCAAATGAAGCACCTAACATACAATTTTCTAATGCTCAGATGTGAATAACTTTATATGTCTTTATAAGCCAGGCTTAAGTTGTACAACGCTGACAACCACTGCAGCAACACAGGGCTAATTTGCATTTTTTGGTTCCATAAAAATTCCCACAAGGATACTCAAGTAGTGATTACTTCATTAAAGATCTGCACAGCCCACCTCTATATGCTGGGGCCCTTTAGTGCTTAGATCAGGATCTTGGCATAGCACCTCAACGAGAAGCTTTATGTGTTTTAAATACGCTGCTAGCAGAGTCTTCTCAGTTTCACAAAGCTGTCAAATCAGCTAACTGAAGTGAACACTCTGAAGTGACAGTGAAATGTACCTGCTACTGAAAAGCATTACACACCCAGAGATTTGTCTCTTTATTCTTTCACCTTATTTTACCTAACAGACATTCATTTGAATGCAGTAGAACAGAACATATCAATAAAACGACACCAAATATGCAAGTTTAGTCAAACACAAGAGAAACCATGAAATATAAATGCATCAATTTATCCACCAGGAGCAGGGGTAATGATCTTTTTATATAATTTCATATTATTTCATTTATATTACTGTGTTACTTTCAATTAATCAAACCAGAATCAAGGCTCCTAAAAATTATATGTAATTACAATACCGCTAACTTCCAAGGTTGAGAAATGTTATAATGGTTGTAAAATTGAACAAGAAAGTGATTTTTGCCAGTATTAAACTGATCAAACCATGTAAAATAAACAAAATCCCTTATATTAGAAATTCCCATCATGAAACACTAAATGTATCTTTTAGTAATATTGGTGATGTACAATATTTCCATGAAGACTCATTAAAACCAGCAAAGCAGTGCTGCACTTTTATCAAAGCTATTTGTTATCCTGCTCAGCATAAATATCCAATAATTTCCAGTGATCTTCAATTATGAGCAAGCAGATTATTGTCAGCGGTGGAAAAAGAAAGTTAACTTCTTTCAGAGTAGCGATTAAAAGAATTCAGACCCATGATAATATATTGATTCTAAGGGATTTGATCATAATTAATCCCAACATGGCTATTACCACAACGCTCTTCACTTTCCATTCAAACACTCAGCCTCCTGCTCTTCGCATGAAGTATTTAGTGTTTATTAAGATTAGTGAAATAGATTGGGACATACAGGGAGAAAATGCACCTATTTTTGTAATTTCTGTTGGGGAAACAAGCAAATAATCCACACTATACAGTCAAAGAAGAAAACAAAAAGTTGTTCTGTGTTCTCAGGACAATGCTTGAGAATAATTATTTGTTATATATATAATGTATTTGTGTTTCAGTATTGTTTCGAATTATATTGAAAAGCCTATAATAGGCTGTTTAATGGTAGATTGTGTGATACGCTATATAGTGTGGCAAAATACCCTGTTATTGGGGTTGACGTGTAAAATGTGTAAAATATAGGCACAACTTTTTATTCTGGATACTTTTGTGGTGCTTTTTGCACTTTTTGGAGCTTTATTTTAAAGGAGTCATATGATGCGATTTCAAGTTTTCCTTTCTCTTTGGAGTGTTACAAGCTGTTTATGCATAGATGATCCTTGAAGTTGCAAAGACTAAAGTCTCAAAACCAAAGAGATATCCTTTATCAAAGTTAAGACTCTGCCACCCCCCCAAAACGGCTCATTCAAACACGCCCCCACATGTCTATGTGACGAAGTGGAAGTATTTGCATAATGCCGCCCAAATGTTCACACAAAGAGAGAAGGCATGGTTTCAGTAACCACAGTAGTGTTGATGCAGCCATGACAGGGAGAAGATGTGTATTTCCAAGCGAAAGCAAAAGCACTTTATTTGGCCTTCCGAAAGTAGATGCATTTAGGAATTTTAAAGATTACTTACAACAAAACAGCACAACCCAGATGTTATCACAATGCATTTTATGGACGACCATTTCGTGAACCTAGGAGAGGAGGTAATTCAGTGACTGTAAGTAAGTTTTGTTATTAGTTTAAGTATTTGCTGTTGACTGTTCAAATGCGGAGTTTTGTGCAGTGTAGATGTGTTGTGTGTGTGTGTGTGTGTGTGTGTATGTGAGAGAGAGAGAGAGAGAGAGAGAAAGAGAGGCTCACATCACAGCACATCAGCTTATCTTAATTGACCTTATGCATGGTTACTTCCTGGTTGTAGATAAGCCAGCTCAGTCATTTCCGGTCAAGTGTACTGTGCCATAAGAGGAGCTCCCTTTGCTCGGTTTCTCTACATAATCCATTCACAATTAGAAGAAAATTTTTGTTTGTCTAAGATGACCAAACGGCCACGTATTCCGTTTCAGGAATGACAAAATGTAAAATTTACGCGAGGGAATCTGTTAAATCATGCCGCGAGTCATTGCTATGATTGACAGTGCCAACAGAATGAATCATCTGACGAGCCATGTCAAAATAAAGCTGTGCATTAAGTGATTCAGACTAAATTCAGACTAACAAAACTACAGGCCTGTGTTGGATAAAATTTAAATGTAGCCTAGTTGTTAAATTAAATCTAAACATTTCAAAATATTGAATGCATTATTTATTTGTTATACCAACTTATTTAATTTGTATTTGACTATAAATGATTCAGCATTATAGGCTGTGACTTTGTGACTTCCTGCACTTGCTATACTTTATACTTCATTGCGACCAAGTTCTAAATTTGTTAAAATATTTATTTTATAATAAATCAAAAGACATGAAAAACTAAGTTGAAATGGCAGCTGCAGCCAATGATTGATCCTATACTGTCATCTCCTGGTTATAACGGTAATTTCATTTTCATCTTAAAAAGTCTATTTTTCGCCGAGACACGTTTTTAGCATATTTCTTCATGTCGTCTTCATGAATGAAAAATGAACCTTTAATAATGGGAATTTTAAGAAATAAGCTAAGAAATAATAAATGCTTTGAAATTTTATAAGATTTATATAAATAGATTTATATATAAGATCCTTTAAGAGATTAGCCTAACTGTCTAAACAGTTAAGATAGTGTTTATTTGTCAGCATTTAAATGTACAGTTATACTTGTAACGGGGCAAACAAGACGTGAGACGTGCGGATCCAAGTGCAAGCTTTTATTTACAGGCATGGTCAATAACAGGCAGGGTCGAACAAACAGCAAACAGGTATAGAGAGGGCAAGACAGAAGAGTACTCAAGTAAACAGGCGTGGTCGGCGATCGGCGTACAATATCCAAAGGGCTTGACAGAAGGGGTAATCCAGGTACGAGAGCAATAATCCAATCGAGGTGCAAACAGAGTCCAAATGGCAAGGCAAAGTGTAAATCCAGAAAACATGGGCAGGAGTCAAAACACAAGAGAACACACAAGGTAAAGTAAGGCAAGACTATGACTAGGGCTCCGTAGAGTAGCTATCGCTATGAAAGTGATAAACGCAATACAATACTCTGCATCTAGCAAGAGGAAGTCCATGGTTTATAAAGCCTGAGTGATTTGTGTGATCAGTTGTGTAATCAGTGAAAACAGCTGTGTGTGTCGTCAGTGCAATGAATGATGGGAATTGTAGTGAAGTGCAAGAGTCCATGCGGTGAGTGGGTGACCTCTGATGGTGATTAACCGGAAATGCATGGACCAGATTCATGCCATAGCCCCCCCCCCAAGGAGTGGCTTCTGGACGCTCCTATACAATCCAATCCAGGAGGGCAGTGGAGCGGAGGCGGAACAGGGGGAGGGACGGAGGGCCATGTCCACGTGGAAGTGGAGTGGCCGGGGACCGAGGCAGAGTCGACAAAGCCAGGGTGGAGTCAAGGGAACTGGAGCCCACCAGGGCGAAGCAGACGGCACTGGAGCCCACCAGGGCAAAGCAGAATATCTCCACGGCAGAGCAGAAGACCACCACGGCGGAGCAGATGACCACCAGAGCCAGACAGCCGACCTCCATGGTGGAGCAGACAGAGCAGAAGGCCACCAGTGCGGAGCAGACAGGGCAGAAGACCTCCACGGCGGAGCAGACAGAGCAGGAGCCCACCAGTGCGGAGCAGACAGAGCAGCAGCCCACCAGTGCAGAGCAGACAATGCAGGAGAGCACCACGACGGATCAGGAGAACACCACAACGGATCAGAGGAGCACCACGGCGGATCAGGAACCCAGAGCAGAGATTGGATCCTAGGGAAAACTGAGACACACATAGCATTTTCGGTCTCAAGGACCGAGGCAGGGAACATAAATAGTTCATCTATAGTTTCCCTGGTGACAACGGAGCGGGCAGGCACTTCAGTGACTGAAGTATGACAAACAGACAGGTCATAATTAAATGCATTGTTTGGAATGGGATTAGCAGATAGTTCACAATCATGGGCATTGACAGGGTCTGTAGTAGACAGTTCATTAATGGTCTCTTTGACAATGACAGGGTTAACAGGACAGATATGGGGTGAGAGTTCAGAGATAGCCTTCGCAGCCGGTTCAGAGCAGGACAAATGCTCAAAAGCGGCCTCCGTTGCTGTGACAGAACAGGACGATGATAGACAAATGGATACCACTGACACCTCTGGAGGTTCTGCAGCAGTTGCCGCCACCTTTGGAGGTTCCACAGTGGTAAACTCCAGACACAGGGAGAGTTCAGTAACGGTCTCTTTGACCGCAACACGACAGGCTGACAGTACATTGCTGGGCGCCACCACCATACAAGGAGCTGAAGCAAGCACCGCCACTTCAGGAGGTTCTGCAGCTTGTGCCACCACCTCTGAAGAAGCTACAGCGTGTGCCATCGCTTCGGAGAGCACAGCAGCGAGTGTCACTACCCCAAGAGGTTCTGCAGCATCAGCCGCCACCTCTGGAGGCATCATAGTGGACGTCGCCACCACTGGCAGTTCTGTGGTGGTGTACGCAGCCCAAATGCAACACAAAGCGAACCCCATCATAGGAAGCGTGTCAAACAGGGGAATTAGTGCTGGAGCAGGAGGGTTAAAGTAAGTGGGTTTGGGATAGCTGCGCGTGCAGGCACCAGCGGTGCATCCCTCACACTGGAAACCAGACTGGGAAATCGAAGCACTGACCTTAAATATCTGGGTGTGAAGGACAGGACGTCACAAGACTCTGGAAGATCAGCTGTGATGTGACATGGTTCTGGATGGTTAGCGATGACGTGAAGAGACTCTGGATGGTCAGCGATGACGTGAAGCGACTCTGAATGGTCAGCGGTGACGTGAAGCGACTCTGGAGACTTGCCTTGTGAAGATTAATTGTGACGTGGTGTGACTCTGGATGACCAGCTGAGACGTGGTGTAACTCTGGATGACCAGCTGAGATGTGGTATGACTCTGGATGACCAGCTGAGACATGGTGTGACTCTGGATGACCAGCTGAGACGTGGTGTGACTCTGGATGACCAGCTGAGATGTGGTGTGACTCTGGATGACCAGCTGTGACGTGGTGTGACTCTGGATGACCAGCTGTGACGTGGTGTGACTCTGGATGACCAGCTGTGACCTGTGACGTGGTGTGACTCTGGATGACCAGCTGTGACGTGGTGTGACTCTGGATGACCAGCTGTGACGTGGTGTGACTCTGGATGACCAGCTGAGACGTGGTGTGACTCTGGATGACCAGCTGTGACCTGTGACGTGGTGTGACTCTGGATGACCAGCTGTGACGTGGTGTGACTCTGGATGACCAGCTGTGACGTGGTGTGACTCTGGATGACCAGCTGAGACGTGGTGTGACTCTGGATGACCAGCTGAGACGTGGTGTGACTCTGGATGACCAGCTGTGACCTGTGACGTGGTGTGACTCTGGATGACCAGCTGTGACGTGGTGTGACTCTGGATGACCAGCTGTGACCTGTGACGTGGTGTGACTCTGGATGACCAGCTGTGACGTGGTGTGACTCTGGATGACCAGCTGTGACGTGGTGTGACTCTGGATGACCAGCTGAGACGTGGTGTGACTCTGGATGACCAGCTGTGACGAGAAGAGATTCTGGAAGATCAGCGGAGAAGTGACTTGACTCATGACGATCAACGGTGACTTGACTTAGCTCATAACAATCAATGGTGACTTGACTTAGCTCACGACACTCAACTGTGGCTTGACTTGACTCACGACGATCAACTGTGGCTTGGCTTGACTCACGACGATCAACTGTGGCTTGGCTTGACTCATGACGATCAACTGTGGCTTGGCTTGACTCACAACGATCAACTGTGGCTTGGCTTGATTCATTAACATTGACTGTGACTTTACTTAGATCAAGCGGTGATTTGACCGAACTCTGGCAGATCATACGAGACATATACAGGCTCTGATGCAACAGCCACGATGTTAATGGGTTCTGAGGCGGCAGCAATGACATTACGGGGTGTTGTTGTGGCCGTCATTTTGTGAACGGGATCCGCAGTCGCAGCCATTTTGTGAGCGTGTTCTAATGTAGCTGCTATCTCGGTCATAAATGCAGAGTTGCGTTCTTCCTCTGCAATACCCACAGTAAACAAAGAGCCAACAGTCAATAAAGCATAATCCATAAACTGAGCAAGTGATGAACGCGGACCCTCACGTCTAAACTCAGATTGCAGTGGTTTATTAATGCCATCACAAAAAAACTCTATTAACAAACATTCCGGTAAATCAGAGTAGTTTGCAATGGCTAAAAATTTGCGAATATAGTTTTCCAGCGATCTGGGATTACCAGATTCTGCATATAAAATTATATGTTCTTTAATAACATGAAACTATTTGTTAATTCCGCAATCATTATTTACGGTGTTGCAATTATTTTGTTTCTCAGTTTGTGATAAGAATGAGGCAGGAGATGTTTCTGTGAGAGTTTCTACCTATATATAGCACATATAAAATTAGCTTCACCGGAAGATTACGAGCTGGTTTATCTTTATCCGGAAGTTCTAAATAGCGCTCCGTGCATATGGTCAATTGTGTGCAAACCACTGATCTATAATAGAGAATTATATATAGATCAATGGTGCAAACACATATGAGCAACATCACTGTGTCTGTCACGCGACTCTGTTCCCCTTTCTGGCTTGAACTGATGGTAAAACTAAGGACATTATTAACAGTTTTTACTTTTATTTATTTATCGTGATTATGGAAAGGGGCATTACATTTCCGACAAGAGTTTGTGGTGTTCGGCCAATCACAATGCACTGTGCCAGTTGGCCAAGAGCAGACTGCGCTTGTCGGAAGGTTGGACTTTGTAGAAAATTAAGCGTTTGAGAGAGGCGGGGCATAGAGGACCTACAATAATGAACAGTATTTGAAAAATAATGTGTTTTTTGAACATTAGCATGTCAACATATTCTGTTACACCAAATACACAAAATAATGATATTTAAAAAAGCATCATACTTTAAGGTCCAATTCTTGCTATTAGCAAACCATTAACTACAACTTTTGCCTCAATAAACAGTGGTTGAGAGAATGGATGAAACGCATTTGTGCATATTTCACTCCGTCTCGAATCGCGCTCGCGGAAAGAGCTCGAGAGACAGCATCTCTCCCGTGGCTCGGTATGCTTTCAACTGTTTTTTTTCCCTCGAGCCTTTGTCAAGAGACTGTACAACATTCACGTTACATAATTTGACTGATTTTTATGTAGAGAGGGTGACAGCGCACCGCGTTAAAAATAAATTATCATTCATGTTTTCATAACTGCTTGCCAAACTCAAAAACGAAACTAAAATTAAAACATCTTTGAGAGCAAGGGGGCCCCCTGTTGTTTCGGGGGCCCTACGCAGCTTGCGTATTCTGCGTATAGGGAGGATCGGCTCTGAATATAGAAATTAGTAATGAATTGTCCACAGGTACTGTATCTACACTAGTAGAGTCCTGTATTTCTGCCCATGAGGCATGTTGTTTTGCTCGAGGTGCTATGCTTTATTTCTGGTTTAGGAACAGAGCTGTACTTTTGCTCTTGCAATATTCCAGCAATAGGAACAGCAGTGTAATTTCTCTTAAACTGATCTGCTGTCTTTGTGCCAAGGGTGCATGTTTATCTGCCATAGAAATACGGCTTTATTTTTGCAAAGAAAATATTTTTGACTGGTGGTTTTTTTTTTTTTTTGCTAAGGAATAAGTGCTAGCATACTAGCTGGATAGCCGGCACTGATGCTAATAACTTCAAAAGGAAAATCTGTCCGTTTTTCTGATTGAAAGCAATATTTTTTATTCACAAAATCAGGACAGAATTCCTCATTTGTTTGGCAGACCTGTGCACATGGTAATGATGAAAGGTGCGTCTATGCACCCTAAAATAGATCCTTTTGCCAACACCTGAGAATACATTGTGATGACATGCCAATTTATCCTATATGCAGGTGTAAATGTGCAGACTCAGAGTTTCCGAAATACACTCAGTATCTAATGTTCCATTACTTAGGCTTGGTGACAGCATGGCATCATACATCAACGGCCAAGCAGGAGACGCTATTTATCTTATTTAATACAAAAAAAAAATATATATATATATATATTTATACTGTCTTCTGAAGCACAATTATGCACCTCATCTGAAGCAGGAATCTCATCCTTGCAACACTATTTGTACTTAGCTTCCCTGTGGGCTCTCTGTTGCCATAGCAACCTCCTTCTCTCCATTCTTTCTGGGTGAGAGCTGAGGAGATGGATAAAGTGCCTGGAGAGGAAGTGTAGGACAACAGGATTAGGAACTAGGTCCAGATCCTTCAAAGAGAGCAAAACAATGACAAAAAAGCCAACTTTTGTCAGCTAAGCACATTTTCCACAGAGACAACGGCACCTACTGACCAAAAATGGCTGAATTACAGTAGACATTCAGTGTAACATATATGTATGTCATTTATTTGACCAAAACACAAACAATTATCTTAAATTGTTATAATTTTAATTATTTTTTACTGGAATTTTGATCAAATAAATGTGGCCTTGGTAAGCACAAAATTAAAAAACATTAAAAATCTGAATTATTCCAAATGTTTGACCCCCAGTGTATGTATATTAGGACAAAATAAAAATGTATAGTTTTATACAAAAAAAATTCTTGTACTCCTGGATTACTTGCCTAATATCACACATTATATAGAGCGGGTAATTGTCGCATTAACTGTAAAGTTTAACTCTTTTCCAGCTAGATATCATCTGTCATATCATCATATTTTTTTGGCCTATTTTCTCTTTTATTGCTTTTCTTGTTTAGGGACATTAATATATTACTCAACACACAGATGCACTTTGAAGCTAACACTGTGATTTGTCCCTTCAGGTGGGGCTAGTTTCTGGGATAATTTTAACATACTAGTTGAACAGATGCATATTTGTGTCAGATCAGCTTGTGTAACAGATGGCATGAATATAACATGGAATCCTGAGGCCCAAAGCAAGAGTTACACAGCGAAATAATTCACCTTTACGGAACTGAAATTGGACTACTCCATGGGGCCAAATGGATTTGAATGCAAACAAATGTTTTGTGCACACCACATTTCTCTGCTAATCTGAGCTATCTGAGGCAGACTGGTTAATCACTTGTCTGCCTGGCAGGGCAATTCTATTTGGCAAATCTATGCTTAAAGTATTCCAAGAACTGTCTCTGGGGTGCTCCAAGTCACTGTCTTCCCTTCTCCTTTGTTATTGTTTAATTATTAGGCAGAATTCATGCCAGTCAGGCAACAGGATTAGCCTTTCAAACCCACTGCCTGTCAAACTAAACATCTGATCTGATTTGTTTGGATGAGAGTTAAGGATGTACCAGAAGCCTGTTGAAAGGCATGAATAATGATATCAAAATGAAGGAACATTTTACCGAAAATATTTTTTCTTCAACAAAGCACAAGGATAAAGCAAGAATGAACACTCTGAAATATGTAAATAATAAATTCAAATTGGACGGCCCCATTGTAAGGTACTTTTAAAAAACAAAATTGTAAAGAGTGACAGTATATTAAGGGAAAGGGAAGTGGTATGTGGCCAAGTATGGTGACCCATACTCGGAATTTGTGCTCTGCATTTAACCCATCCAAGTGTACACACAGTAGTGAACATACACGCGGAGCAGTGGGCAGCCAATGCTGTGGTGCCCAGGGAGCAGTTGCGGGTTTGGTGCCTTGCTCAAGGGTCTCACCTCAGTCGTGGTATTGAGGGTGGAGAGAGTGTTGGTTATTCACTCCCTCACCTACAATCCCTGCCGGACCTGAGACTCGAACCCATGACGTTTGGGTTACAAGTCCAACTCTCTATCCATTAGGCTATGATATACATCATGTATATATATTGTAACGGGGTGAACAAGACGTGAGACGTGCGGATCCATTTGCAAGCCTTTATTAATAAACATAGTAGCAGACAGGGTCAAAACACCAGCAAACGGGTATGGCACGGGCAAGACACAAGAGTAATCCTAGGGCATGCGTGGGTCCTCGATCGGTGAACAATATCCCGAGGGCTTGAGAAGAGGGGTAGTCTGATAACCTGAGCAATATTCCAAACGAGGTAAACACAGAGTCCAAAACAGTGAGACAAGGGTAAATCTACGATACAAGGGCGGGAAACAGGAAACAAGACTATAAACAAGATAAACTAAACTTAGACTTAGAGAATACAGAATGGCTCGGTAAAGCAGCTAACACTTGAAGAGTGCTAAACGCAGAACAATACTCGGCAGAGAGGTAGAGGAAGTCCATGGTTTAAGTAGTGTGTGTGATTGTTCTCAGGTGTGAGCGTGTGATTGAGACAGCTGTGTGTACTTGTGTGCAACGAATGCTGGGAAATGCAGTCCAGGGTAATATATGGCAGTCTGTGTGGTGTGAGAGCCAATATGATGGAGAGGCGACCTCTTGTGGCAGTTGGACAAAAGACCACGAACCGGATTCATGACAGAGCCCCCCCCCCCACACACAAGGAGCGGCTTCCAGACGCTCTAAACTCAGAACAATAAAGGAGGGCGGTGGAGTGGAGGCAGAATAGGGGGAGGGACGGAGGGCCAGGTCCGTGAGGAAGTGAACAGACCCGGAACTGAGGCAAAGCCGGCAGAGCAGGGCACCAAGGTGGAGCAGACGGGACTAGAGCCCACCAGGGCGGAGCAGACGGGACAGAAGCCCACCAGGGCGAAGCAGAAGACCTCCACGGCAGAGCAGAAGACCACCAGACCACAGCAGAAGACCACCACGGCGGAGCAGAAGACCACCAGACCTGAGCAGAAGACCACCACGGCGGAGCAGAGGACCACCAGACCTGAGCAGACGAAGCAGAAGACCACCACGGTGGAGCAGAAGACCACCAGAGCGGAGCAGAGGGAACTGTAAACCAAGGCCAGGACTGGGATCTAGGAAACACTGAGACACAGGAAACAGACAGAGAATTTTGGGCCCCAAGAG
The DNA here is from genome assembly GCF_936440315.1 of Barbus barbus. Classification (NCBI taxonomy): domain Eukaryota; kingdom Metazoa; phylum Chordata; class Actinopteri; order Cypriniformes; family Cyprinidae; genus Barbus; species Barbus barbus. The sequence goes on from NC_136741.1 coordinate 17,378,961, forward strand.
CCAAGGCACGGAACACAAAATGTTCATCAATAGTTTCCTGGGATGACAGTTCAAATCAGGCTCATTGACAGAAACTGAACTTGATGATAGTTCATAAATAGTCTCTATGGCATTGACAGAGCCAACACGAAAGACATGGGATGCAGTGATAGTCTCTGGGCTCATGACAGGCGGGTTTAAGGGTTCAAAAATGGGTTTCTGGTTTGTGACAGACAGGGCAACAAATTCGGTATTGGCCTCCTTGAGAGTAGTTGGACAGACAGACAGTTCAATATTAGACTCATGGACTGGAACAGGACATACAGATAATTCAGAATTAAACACACTTGGGGGTGGTGGTCCGGTAGACAGGTCAAAACCGGGTGCATGGACTGAAACTGGACTGGTAGACATTTCAGTAAGTGACATTAAGCAGGTAGACAATTTACACTCAGACTCATAAATTGAAATTGGACAGACAGAGAGCTCAGAATCAAACTCATTGACGGAAACTGCATAGACAGACTGTTCACTAGGGGTATCTTTGGCAATGACAGAGTTAACGGGGCAAACAGAAAGTTCATTTAAAGTTTCCATGGACATGACAGGCAAGACAGATAGCTCGAACTCAGACACATTGGATGAGACTAAACGGATGGACAGTTCAAAATCAGCCACCATGGCTGATTCAGCACAGGAAGAGAGTTCAGAGATGGCCTCCTCGGCCAGTTCTGAACAGGGCAAACGTTCATGCGTGTCCTCTGTAGCCACGACAGGACGAGGATTCACAGATGGCCTCCTTAGCCATGACAGGACGAGAGTTCAGGGACAGCCCTTTTGGCTGCGACAGGACAGGCAAAGAGTTCACAGACGGTCTCCATAGCCGCGACAGGACAGTACGAGTATTCACAGGCGGCCTCCATAGCAGTGACAGGACAGGATGAGGATTCGCAGATGGCCTCCATAGCCGTGACAGGGCAGGACAAGGATTCACAGACGGCCTCCATAGCCGTGACAGGGCAGGACGAGAGTTCAGGGATAGCCCTTCTGGCTTCGACAGGACAGACAAAGAGTTGGTGAATGGATACCACCGACACCTCCGAAGGTTCTGCAGCAGTTGCCGCCACCTCTGGAGGTTCTACAATGGTAACAGTCTCTTTGACCGTGACACGACAGGCTGAGAGTACATTGTTGGGCACCACTACCATAAAAGGAGCTGAAGCGAGCACCGCCGCTTCAGGAGGTTCTGCAGCATGTGCCGCCACCTCTGGAGAAGCTGCAGCGGGTGCCATCACCTGGGGCAATTCTGAAGTGGTGTATGCAACCCAAACACATCCCATCATGGGAAGCGCTTCAGACAGGGGAATTAGTGCAGGAACAGGAGGGTTAACGTGAGCTGGTTTGGGGATACCAGTTGCACGTGCAGACATGAGTGGATACTAGACTAGGATACTGGAAACTAGACTAGGATACTGAAGGACTGACCTTGAATATCTAGGTGTGGCAGACAGGACGTGACAAGACTCTGGTTGATCAGCTGTGACGTGACATGGTTCTGGATGATCACCGGTGACGTGAAGAGACTCTGGAAGATCCGTTGAGACGTGAAGAGACTCTGGAAGGCCAGCGGAGACGTGAAGAGATTCACGCCGATCAATGGTGACTTGACATGGCTCATGACTGGCAGCAATGGCATGACGGGGTGTTGTTGTGTCTGCCATTTTGCGATCAGGTTCCGCTGTTGCCGCCATTTTGTGAGTGCACTCTGGTGCACTCACATCTTGCTTAATAGCAAATAATATACGTGGCGTGTCCATACCTGGCCAATGTTCCTCTGAACAGCTGCTGGATCCTTGTGTGGCCGAGTATTCTGTAACGGGGTGAACGAGACGTGAGACGTGCGGATCCATTTGCAAGCCTTTATTAATAAACACAGTCAAGTAACAGACAGGGTCAAAACACCAGCAAACGGGTATGGCATGGGCAAGACACAAGAGTAATCCTAGGGGTCCTCGATCGGTGAACAATATCCAGAGGGCTTGAGAAGAGGTGTAGTCCGATAACCTGAGCAATATTCCAAACGAGGTAAACACAGAGTCCGAAACGGTGAGACAAGGGTAAATCCACGATACAAGGGCGGGAAACAGGAAACGAGACTATAAACAAGATAAACTAAACTTAGAGAACACAGAATGGCTCAGTAAGGCAGCTAACACTTGAAGAGTGCTAAACACAGAACCAGACTCGGAGCTACACATAAACACAGAATGGCTCGTTAAGGCAGCTAACACTTGGGGAGTGCTATATGCAGAACAATACTCGGCAGAGAGGAAGAGGAAGTCCATGGTTTAAAGCTATGGTCTACGATTTCAAAGATTGTTCATTATTAATAACCTCGTTTAGATGCTGGTTATGGTTCTACAGTACAATCCTAATAATATGAAGAGAAAAAAGAATGAAAAAAATCCATTCACTCTATTGGGTGTACACCCGCAGAGAAATTGACCAATGTAAGCTGTCCGGCCGGACAGCTTACATTGGTTAACTGCTCTCATCCAATCCCCTGCTCCACTCGCGTCTCCACCCACCGCACCCCACCCCGCCCCCTCCTGCGACATGAAATTTTGCGCGAAAGTAGGCAGCATCAACTCAGCAATGGAGAAAAACCAACAAACAGACAGCAGCAAGCGGCCCCTGCTCGCCCCAACAGTCAAGGTTAGAAGAAAGAGAAAGTCAATTGAGGAAAGAGCAGAGATTAAAAAAAAATGTGAAGAACGCCGGACTCAAAGCCGAATCAATATAGGGTCCACCATTGCCCGTTGGAGGAAGCTTCAGAGAAACCTTGGACTTAAAACCGACGCTGACATGGCTGACTTTTTGTTGAGCAGGTAAGCATTTATTTATACTTTTATGGTGTGGTGTATTACATAAATAGCTTTTTATCAGTCTGACAACATGATCATGCTACCGGTCGGCATTGGAATGTTAGCCAACATCGCACATGGTACATCTCTGTTCCATGTTTACTCCTGCTTGACTGAGTGACGTTGTTCAGGTCGTTTCCCGGTGGGAGGGATCAGGTAGCACAGAGGGGAGGGGTGTGCGTGTGGAGGGGCGGGATGAGTTTTTTAAAAATTCTGGCTTTCTCGACTGATTTTCAACATCGTAGACTACAGCTTTAAGTAGGGTGTGTGATTGTGTAATGGTTCTCAGGTGTGAGCGTGTAATTGAGACAGCTGTGTGTACTTGTGTGCAATGAAAGCTGGGAAATGCAGTCCAAGGTAATATATGACAGTCTGTGAGGTGTGAGAGCCAATATGCTCCATCATATTGGCTCTCACACCACACAGACTGTCATATATTACCCTGGCGACCTCTTGTGGCAGTTGGACAAAAGACCACAATGTATATAAAATCATAATAATTTTTTTATATACTTTTTAAAATAATGTTAAAGCTTTAAAGCTTTTGATCAAGATATATACAATAATACGATTCTGTGGCTCGAACAGGCTACACACAAGTGGAGTTTCATTCATGAATGAATCAGTGTTTTATTACAAATTGTGAACGATTAGTTGTCACAAGCCTCTTTCTTGAGTCTCTTAGAAGATTTGTATAGGCATTTAATAAAGAGTATTAATGCTTGTTTCTTTCATGAACAACTCAAGTACTTTTACAAATTGGCCGAGCGAATGATTCAAGTCACTCACTTGTGCAGAATTGTGGCACAAAGCATCATTTAAACAATATTTAAAAAAATCATACATTTTACAAGGCATATTTGCTAAATCGATATTTTAAAGGGGTCGTTGGATGCAAAATTCACTTTACAAGTCGTTTGAACATAAATGTGTGTTGGAAGTGTTTGTACACATCCTATAATGATCAAATTCCACCCAGTGGTTTTTTAAAAATCCCTATTTTAAAATCTGCTCTCTCAAATCAGGCTGTTCTGAGATTCCTGTCAGAATGACGTATTCTGTACAGGCCCCTCCCACGATGGTTGATTGACAAGACCGTCTTACCTTAGACCCGCCCTGAGTGAGCTGAGAGCTGTCCGCCTCTAGTGCAGGGGAAGACAAGATGTCTCCGATTGAGCGATTGAAGTGTTTAGTTGTTGGATGTAATATTGAATATAGCAGTCGACATTTACTCCCGACATCTGAACGGCTGAAAACACAGAGGATTAACGCTACTTTAATTTTGAAGGGATGCGCCGATCCCTGATCTACATAAATGCGTCTATGTTTGCCCGAATCTTTAGTGATCCAGCTTTATCTACAGAAGAAGTGAGTATAAGGGATTTTTATGAATCTTTGCAAATCGCCTTTCTTAATAACGTGCTAGTTAGCCAGTTTCGCGGCTGAAGTTTAGTATGCTCCATAGATATATATACCTAGATGCATATATTATATATATATCATTATCAACTGCTTCTATGGGCCATGATACGTAAGCCATCCACCATTTTTGGAACGGTCTGCGAATCTTTGAGCGCATTGACTGTGTGCATATACAACAGCAAGTTATACGCTTGTATATCTTTGAATATTTATTGATTATTATTTGAATATTTATTGATTATTATAGTGAATGCGAGATGGCTGACGTGTCAACGTATCTGGAGCGGTTGAAGAGGGAATCTACACATATCTATGGTCTGCTCGTCACTCCACAGAAGAGAGGGGCGGAGTCAGCAGAGCTCACAAGCATTTAAAGCAACATGGAACAGCGTGCTGAAAACAGAGCTGATTTTGACAGGATAAAGAAGGTGTTTTTTACACTACCATTGAGAAATTTTAACCAAAGTATGTTATAGACTTTTCATTAAGACCCTAAAGAATCATATCAACTTGTGTAAAATGGGCATCCGATGACCCCTTTAAAACTAAATGAAAAACCCATTTTTATAGATTAAATCTATTGAAAAAATACACACTTATCATGAAAGTTAAAAGTCAACCATATAGGAAGCTTTACCAGAGTTCTACCACTGCATTTTAGACAAACACAAAATGGCAAAAAAATATACTTTTTTAATTGCGTTGAATTAAAAGTCCATATAGCTCAAAAATCTGTTTGAATGGCCATGACACATCTGCCATTAAATCACTTAACAGGGAAATAATCTAATGTTAATCAAATATTTTATACAAAATATCCATTTTCAGAAGGCAAAAACATTACAAGACTGGAAAAAATCAGTACTGGAAAGTTTCTGCCAGGACATATATGTCACGTTTACAGACATTTCCTTTAACCCTAAAACACAATATAATGTGTAATTCAAAATACAGGTAAAACACAAATCAAAACGGAAAATTCCTTCGTATTAATGCAGCACATTAGGCCCTATTTTTACAGACTGTGCATTCATACGTCACAAGTCATGTGTTGACTCGCTGCCCCTACCACACTCAGCACAGCACATTTGGTGTCATGAAATAGTAATATGCTTAGTGTTATGATAAGCAAATGTCTTTTTCTCTGCAACAGAGAGTATCTAGACCATTGCCGTGTTGCACCACGATGCAATAAATAATTTAAGATATTTCTTTGGATCAGCTCTCAAGCCATATTCAACAGAACATGGAGTGTCATGGGAGCTTTATCTTTTCCGCTACAGAGGGATGGTCCTTTGTTGATAAAATCTCTTTCAAATTCATAAGTTTGAATAAGAATAATGAACGAGCTTTGAATGTATTTATATTCAGCTGTTCCTTCTTTCTGTAAAATGTTAAAACCTACAGAGATGTCAGCTGACTAAATTAAATGCAGTTGTTTTTAACTATTTATTATCTCATCTAAACACACACTGAAAGCAATACTATTCAGGTCCTGACATCCTCAACTTGATTTTATATCCACTCAGATAAGCACAGGGGATCGCCTCGTTGTGACAGACTGGATATGTGCTGCCATGCTGGTATAATGAAGGTTTGACGACAAGCGAGCCACAGGTCTCACCAGCAGACCTGAGATTGTGCCAGCCTCAGCAAGAGAGAGGGAAGTGTGAAACCTCAGCCAGGAGTGCTGATGATGAGAAAACTCTCAATTAACTCTCACATAATCATGCAGAAGAAGAGACAATCAAACACAGAGAGACTTTTGCTGAGATAAAAACTGTGATTTTAGTGACTCTTGAATGGTGAGCACTTTTTGTATGGAAGCTTGTTTCTGCCACATGATTAAAAAATTAAAAAAGGTCATTTTTGTTTAATTCTCACAATTTTGACTGTATATTTTAAACTGGCAATTCTGAGAAGTCAGAATTGTGAGATGTTCTGTGAAATGTTAATAAAATTTACTTTTTTATTTATTTCGTGGAGGTAAACAAAAACAGAAATGTGAGATATAGCTCAGATTTCTGAGGGGAAAAAAGTCAGATTTATGAGGAAAAAAAGTCATCAATTACCCTTTTTTAGAAACAGGCTTTCATTTACATTTATGCATTTAGCAGACACTTACACTGCATTCAAGTTACAGTTTTTTTTACATTTTATCAGCTCTTGCTTTCTCTGGGAATCGAACCCATGATCTTGGCGTTGCTAGCGCCATGCTCTTCCATTTGAGCTATAGGAAAGCCTTTCATATTTTACATTAATATAAATATTTACATATTTTACAAAGTTAATTTTACATTAACTTTTGAAAAACCTTCTTCAAGGGGCAAAATTACTCGTCATTGTTAAAATGATGCCACTGAGGGTCAGTCATAATGTGCATAAATATTTCTGTAAATCATTTTCACACTACAAATATTTGAATGATTTTTGATTATTAAACGCTTGGCTTGTTAGTATTTTGTGATGTATTTTCATATTTTAAGATGGAAAGTCTGGGTCTAAATGGTAAAACAATGAAATATAAATCACATAAAATATATTTAAAAGAAAAAATGAAAAGAATAAAATATTATTGAAAACATGGAAGTTTCTAAAACAGTTTCCATCACCCTGTTTTTATGCACATTTTGAAGTATCGCATCAAAAACGAGTGATGGATACGCCAAATTTCAAGAGAAAAAAACTTAAATTGCAAAAAAAGTTTTTAGTTGGTTTTCCTACTTTTCATAGTGATATTTAGTGCCAGTTCATCAGGATTTGACTATTTTGTTCTCTTGGACTCATTGGATGGAAATGGTGGTTATTCGCAAATGTTATTCACCAATTTGTCCAGTTAAATACACAACTTTGGATGGAAACCCAGAATGTGACTTTATAGCAAAAGAGCAAGAAGCTGAAAAAAAAAATCAAATAACATTTTCCTAATAAAAAAAAATTAACCCCTTGTACACTGAAGTGCTGAAGTACATTGAATGTTTTTATCTTGTGCACTTTATAATTATTTATGAATCTGTTTTACATATCTGAACCTGGCAGACAGGTTTAGGTATTCATGGTGCCATGGAAACATTGTGGGATGTCATGGAGAAAATCCAAGTGGAGTGTCATGGAAACATTATGAAGGAGAACAGGACTGAATCTCAAATCTCATCTAGTCGTAGATATGAGAATTATGCAATGTTAAAAACACATTTTCTTTTATCCATGCCATTTCAAAAGCTTGAGTTATGCACAGAATATTTTATTGCATGGCCCCAAGATTGTTTTTATTACCCTACTGTGATTGCATTGCACGGCCCTCCAATTTTTTTAATTACCATGGTAAGAAAATGCATGCCTGCAACCAATAGACATTACGCTGAGATACAATGCAAATATATGAGCAGCTCCATTCATGACATGCACGTGTGTTAATGTAAGCTTTACGTTTCCTGACTGAATTTCCTTTATTTATGAATCTCTTTTGACTTGAATCTGAATGCAAACATGAAAATAATGTGTCATTCACCAGCAGAAGAGCGATCATGAGACCTTACTCACAAGAAGTAATGGACACAGAGACTGGTAAGTCTTGAGAGTAGGTGTCTGAGGGGAAGAAGGGGGGCCGACTGCAGGAACTAGTGTTACACCACCTACCACACTGCCTCTTCAGGGACTCCAGGCTTTCTCTCCTATCCACGCTGATGCTGAGGTGTAGCTATGCTCCATCTGCTGCTGTTGCCATGGCAACAAGTCCCACTGATCTACATAAGACCACGGAGGGAGATCTGTTCGTCTGATCTATTAGCATGACTCAACGCATCTTCATCTTTGCCAGCCCTCAAGCCAGTCATTTTGGAAATATGACTGAACGTAATTAGGTTGACCTCGGAGTGAAAGCGGAACGATGTTTTCTTTCAATATACAATCAAGTTTTCGCTCTCCTCGATTGAAACTTGTTGTTCACTTGAAACTTCATGGTCCTCAAGCGAATATTTCAGTCAAAATGTTCGGCAGACATGGTCAAACATAAAGTACTGTATGTTGTAAAGCAGTTTTCAAATGAAACAACAGCTTCTAACTGCAATCATGAACTAGATGGTACACTTTAAAAATGATTGTAATTTTAACAGTAAAAGACTGTAAAAATGCTTGGAAATTGGTTAACTTCAAGCTATTATAATGGCTGTCAGTATATGTTGAAATTACAAAACATGACTGTTGCATTTACTGTTTGAAATGTTTTTTTTTTTTTAATGTAAGACATTTTAAGACATGTAAAAATGCAATTTTAAAATGTTTTATACATTTTTTTTATTTTCAAACTTAATTTTCAAAATTAAAAAAATATATTTTTATTTATTGATTTTATTATTTTATTTTATATTTTGTTATTTTATTTTTATTATATTATTTTTTGCAAATTAAAGTTCTGAACAATAAAATTTACAGGTTGTTTAGTATATGTTTACCTTTTTGCTATATTTTACAGAATTATTCTGGCTTTTTTAATGCATTTTTAGAGTGTATAAATAAACTGGCTGCAAATAGAAAATGCTCATGCCTACAAAACAAATATGATTCTGGTTTCAATTGCGAATGACTGTAAAAGCAACGAGATATTGTAAAATTCAACCATACTCACCCAACTTTATCTGCTTGCTACAGGTTGATTATTTCATGACATCTAAATCAAAGTGTCATTTTGATAATTGATCCATGCCATCAGAATTGGCATTTATTTATAGGAAAATGTACTTGAACTATTCTTGAAGTTCTTCATAATGTGACAGTCTGAAGACTGTTGTTGAAACATGTCTGTAACAAATTCCACATGAGCTGTAGGCTAAATGCTTGCAGGGTGCTGTCATTCTCATAAGTAGTGTATAAAATAAGTATATAGAATCATTATAATTGCATAATTTGATACATAGCACACTGCAATACTCCAGGCAATAGAATTAGGCCCACACATAAGGAGTATAAAAAATAAAAGCTAAAGCGCATTTAGCCACAGCTCTTGTTTTATTAACAATATCATTTCTGACATTTTCTCATTCCAAAACTGAGATCTTATTGTCTATAACTGTAGCAGATTGTTGTAACATCGTAAGTTTAGTGTAACATCAGTATAACCAATTACAGAGGATGATCCTGACCACCACAGGTGACAGTACAAGTGTAAATTTTGTGTAAAAATATAACGTAAATAGTCACACTTTATTTTAAGGTCCAATTTTCACTATTAGCAAACCATTGACTATGACTTTTGTCTCAAACTCCTAATTTGCTACCTATTAATAGTTAGTAAGGTAGTTGTTAAGTTTAGGTATTGGGTAGGATTAGGGACGTAGAATATGGTCATGCAGAATATGTGCTTTATAAGTACTAATAAACAGCCAATAAGTTAATAATAGGCATGCTAATAAGCAACTACTTAATAGTGAGAATTGCTCCCTATACTAGTAATACCCATAAATACAACAATGGACAAAAAAACAAAATTGAAGTATATCATGGCTATTATAATCACATTATTAATATTATTACAAAGACATTTTTTAAAAAGACTTTTACAAAGAAAATTATATCAAAGTTTGAGACCCATAGCTCAAAAAGCCTATGAACTATTGACATTGAAGCTAAAATGTGTTACAACACTCCCTGATCTCCCCTACAAGAACAGTACATGCCGACCTCAAACGATTTAACTAGACAACTGTTATTTCTAAAAAGCTGCAGAAAAGGAACCTTTGTAACAGCTGCATGATATATATTGGAATTTCTGTTGTAGACTCAATACTGCATAATGCTTTCTTTCTGAAATTTGAAGCTAACTGGTTTGTTGCTGGTCCAAAATGGTCTAATGACCAGTTTGGACCAGCTAAACAAAAATTCTATCAAAATCAAATACTGAAATCTATTAAAGGAGCATTTCACCCTGAAATGGAAATTTGCTGAAATTTACTCATCCTCAGACCATTTAAGATGTAGAGTTTATTTCTTCAGCAAAACAGATTTGGAGAAATTTAGCATCATTACATCATTTACATTATCGTTCACCAACAGATCCTCTGCAGTGAATGGGTGCCGTCAGAATGAGAGTCCAAACAGCTGATAAAAAAATCAATATGATCCACAAGTAATCCACACGACTCCAGTCCATCAGTTAATGTCTTGTGAAATAAAAAGCTTTGTGTTTGTAGGAAACAAATCCACTAAGACATTTTCACTTTAAGCCATTGCTTTTGGCCAAAATACCATAATCCATAATAACAATTCCTCAAATGAAAAAAGTCCATGCCTTGTTATCCTTTCACATCAAAATTCACCAATATATTTGCATATTGGTTCAGAACCTTTTTAGACTTTGTTAGCTTATAACCGGTGCTTGCCGGAAGCAACAATTTGAAGTTAAATACATCTTGATGGATTAGTTCATTACAAAACAGTCAATTTTTCACTTCACACGGCACTAATTGATGCGATGAAGAAACAAACTCATCTAAATATTGGATGGCTTGAGAGTGAGCACATTTTCAAAAAGTTTTCAGAATTTTTGAGTGCAACTATTCTTTTAAAGAGGCACAACACTATATCGATTGAACAACATGAATTAGACTGAATAGGGAAAAAATACAATAGGTTTCTGAATCTCTCTTGAATATTGTTGTTTTTTTTATTTCAGCAGCCAATAGTTCACCATATAAAACACATTGCAGTATGGGGTAAACCATTTATACTTCTTACAAGAAAACCATATGTAATGTAGGTTAAATAATTATTTATTTATTTTTAATGATGAGACTGAGAGAGTGTCTATGTTGGCATCTACCTAATTTGGCCAGCTTCTACCAAATGCCAAATGAATTTGTGCCAAAATACTACTTGGAGTAGATCACATTAATTTCAGCATCACTATTAACGCAAGATGTAACTACTGTAGGCTGATGTTGGCTGTGCAGCCAATAGTGACACAGCTCCTAACCTCCTGTGTGAAATTCCACTGGATTATAATGAAGATTCAGAGTGGGTGGGAGTTTGACCGACTGCATTACATTTTTCTTCAGATTTCGATCTCCAGAGAGTTGTTCCCTCTAACTCACTGCTTTCACCCAGTTACCCCGCCATTAATCTACACTCTGGATCTTCTATAATGTAATACAATGGCCAACAGGACAAGAGCCAGGAAATCCCCATCTGATAGAAATAAACCTTCTACCCTTCAGTTTTTTCCAGATAAACAGTCAACATCTAAAATAAAAATAAATAAAAACTTGCTCAAATGGATGATATTCTGTGTTATCCACATTAATAATTAGAGATGAAACCAGTTGCCCGGCCTGGACAATCCAACAGGGTTCTGTCAGTGAATTAAAGGTTTGATAAGGCTATTCTTAGACGCCTGGACACCTGTTGTTCAACCAATTACAGCATTCTGAGAAAGAAATGGACAAATTTGCACTTGTCCCAAATATCACATTAGCAACATGTAGCCTAACCTCAACTCTTAAAAACAAAACAAACTTAAATGCACATATGCACAAAACATGCACACTCTGAAAAAAGACAGGATGATGTGTTTATAAACAGAGCAAAGTCGGTGAAAAAAAAGCATTTTAGACTGTTGTAATCTTAGGCATAATTGGTGTATGACCGTGCATGTGAATGCACTCAGTGCAAAATGAATAGTCTGTCAGGGTGTACATGACTCAACAAAACATAAAGAGTATAGTCTCAGAAGGATTTAGGAGAATGTGTGTCGAAAGCATGGTGAATTCAGCATGATTTCATTCCAACCTGACATCTCTCTTCTCTTCACCAAAGCCAACAGAAGACAAGGTGCTAATGAGAACATCTGGCTGAATAGCTTAGAGTGAGAAGTGTTCCTGAAGCCATTCATTAGGCCTCTCACAGTGACACTTACTCGTGTAGATCACTCAAGTTCAAGTTCAAGTTCAAGTTGAGCTTTATTGTCATTCCGCTACATGTGGGGACATGCAGTGGAACGAAATGTCGTGTCTCGCAGGACCACGGTGCTACATAAATACAGACATTACAACAATGAAGTAAAAAAAAAAAACACTATAAACCTATACACTACTAACAGATTTAACTATAAGTATATTATATATAAGTATTTACCCTATACAAACTAAAAGGATAAAAAATACAACTATACGAATGCTTCACATAAATATTACCCTATACAAACTAAAAAATAGAAGATAAAAAATACAAACTATACGAATGCTTCACAAATACTGTACATGTGCAAAGAGAGACATTTGAGTCAGCAGCTGGTTGGGGAACAGTGCAGGATGATTTGTGGTGCATGAGCATGTAAACATACATATATTGCTGAGTTTTTTGTGAGATTGTGCACACGCAGCAGTGTGTGTAAGTGTCCATAGTGTAAAGTGTAAAGTGTCCATAGTGCACATAGAGGAGAGTGTCCATAGTGTAAAGAAAAATAAGAATAAAATAAATTAAAAAAAATAATTAAAGTTCCATACAGTTTTTCTTTGGTGTGGTAAGGTTTGGGGTGGGGGGTGGTCCATGTTCAGGAGGTAGGGGTTTGCATGGGGTTTCAGAGGGGGGCGGGGTGGTTTGAGTTCAGGGCTCTCACAGCCTGGGGGAAAAAGCTGTTGAGCAGTCTGGCGGAGCGGGCTCTGATGCTCCGGTACCGTCTTCCTGATGGTAGGAGCTGGAAGAGACTGTGGGAGGGATGGGTGGAGTCTTTCACGATGCTGTTGGTTTTGCTGGAGCATCGTGTAAGGAAGATGTCCAGGATGGAGGGGAGAGGGGCACCGATGATCTTTGCAGCTGTGTTCACTGTCCGCTGGAGGGTCTTGCGGTCAGCAGCACTGCAGTTCCCGTACCAGACAGTGATGCAGCTGGTCAGCACACTCTCAATGGTGCCTCTGTAGAATGTGGTGAGGATGGGTGGAGGGAGACTTGCTCTTTTCAGCCGGCGGAGAAAGTGTAGGCGCTGTTGTGCCTTTTTGGAGAGTGACATGGTGTTGGTGGTCCAGGTGAGATCCTCTGTGATGTGCACCCCCAGGAATTTAGTGCTGCTGACTCTCTCCACAGTCGAGCTGTCGATGGTCAGTGGGGGGTGGTCAACGGAGTTTCTCCTGAAGTCCATCACAACCTCCTTTGTCTTCTCCACATTGAGGGACAGATTGTTTGTGCCACACCATTCAGCCAGCTGTGCCACTTCCTCTCTGTAGTGCGTTTCATCGTTGTTACTGATGAGACCTACCACTGTTGTGTCATCAGCAAACTTGATGATGTGGTTGGAGCTGAACTTGGCAGTGCAGTCGTGGGTCAGCAGTGTGAAGAGCAGCGGGCTGAGCACACAGCCTTGTGGGGCACCTGTGCTCAGTGTTGTAGTGCTCGAGGTGTTGTTGCCGACACGGACTGACTGAGGTCTTCCAGTTAGAAAGTCCAGGATCCAGTTACAGAGGGAATTGTTGAGGCCCAGCAGGTTTAGCTTATTTATGAGCTGTTGTGGGATTATTGTGTTGAATGCCGAGCTGAAGTCAATGAACAGCATTCTAACATAGGAGTCTTTATTTTCTAGGTGGGTAAGAGCCAGGTGGAGGGTGGAGGAAATTGCATCGTCCGTAGAGCAGTTTGGACGGTATGCAAACTGGAGCGGGTCGAGTGTGTTGGGGAGGCTGGTTTTGATGTTATGCATGACTAGCCTCTCAAAGCACTTCATCATGATTGGAGTCAGTGCTATGGGACGGTAGTCATTGAGACAGGACACAGGTGATTTCTTTGGTACCGGTATGATTGTTGTGGATTTGAAACACGTGGGGACGACTGCCTGACTCAGCGAGGTGTTGAAGATATCTGTTAGGACATCTGTCAGCTGTGCAGCACAGTCTCTCAGAACACGGCCAGGTATGTTGTCAGGACCCGCAGCCTTGCGTGGGTTAATCCTAGATAGGGTCTTCCTTACGTCGGCTGGAGACAGACAGAGCGCCCGGTCGTTGGGAGGTGTGGGCAGTTTTTGTGCAGGTGTGTCATTCTGCATTTCAAACCGTGAATAAAAGTGGTTGAGTGCATCGGGGAGAGATGTATCCTCATCACAGGCCTGTGGCGGGGGCTTGTAGTCTGTGATGGTCTGAATGGCTTGCCACAGGCTCCGTGTGTCTCTGCTGTCTGTGAAGTGGTTGTTGATTTTTTGGGCATATGACCGTTTTGCTTTTTTGATGCCACAGGACAGATTGGCTCTTGCTGTTTTGAGGGCTGCTTTATCTCCTGATCTGAATGCTTCATCTCTGGTCTTTAGCAGCCCACGAACCTCTGCTGTCATCCATGGCTTCTGGTTTGCACGTGTGGTGATGGTCTTGGTGACTGTCATATCATCAGTGCACTTTTTGATGTAAGCAGTCACAGTTCCAGTGTACTCATTCAGGTCTGTGTGGTTGTTGTAGGTGGCTGCCTCTTTAAACATATTCCAGTCTGTGTCCTGGAAGCAGTCCTGCAGTGCTGAGGTGGCATTGTCTGGCCATACTGTGATCTGCTTTTCAACCGGTTTGGTGAGTTTGAGAAGTGGTCTATATGCTGGGATTAGCATAACAGTGATGTGGTCTGAGTACCCGAGGTGGGGGCGGGGTTCAGCCTTGTAAGCGTTCTTAACTGTTGTGTAAACAAAGTCCAGTGTGTTGTTTCCCCTTGTTGCAAAGTTCACATGTTGGTAGAACTTTGGCAAAACTGTCTTTAAGTTTGCGTGGTTGAAGTCACCGGCTATGATGAAAAAGGCGTCGGGGTTTTTTGTTTGTTGTTCACTGATGGCGCTATACAGTTCACGAAGCGCGTCCTTAGCGTTTGCACACGGGGGGATGTAAACCGCAACGATAACAATGGCCGTGAACTCCCGCGGCAGATAGAACGGTCGACACTTCACAACCATAAACTCCACCAGCGATGAACAGTGTTTTGATAATACCGCAGCATTGTTACACCAGTCTTTGTTGATATAAACACACAAGCCACCTCCGCGTGTCTTACCAGACAGTGATGAATCTCTGTCCGCTCGGAAGTGGGATAGCCCGTGCAGTTGAATGGCGGAGTCCGGGATGTTGTCGTTTAGCCATGTTTCGGTGAAAACAAACACGCAACAGTCCCTTGCCTCATGCTGTGTAGATCGACCGAGTTGAATTAAGTCCAGTTTGTTTTCCAGAGAGCGGACGTTTGAGAGCATGAGTGTTGGAAGAGCCGGTCTTGAGGGGTTAGCTCTTAGCCTAGCTCGTATACCTCCGCGCTTACCGCGCTTCCGTCCTCTCTCACACCGCTTGCGACGCTGCCTTGTGCGGGTAGCGTCAGTAGGTGAGGCCGCGGTCTCGAGGTCCGGCTCCAGCAGTAAACAAAGGCCTCGTAGCTTCTCAGTAGCCGCCGGCGAGAGTTGGTGTACGTAAGCGTTGCTGATATCCAAAAGACTTTGGCGATCATAGATGAATTCTGGGGTGATTTCCTTAAGAGTTAGCGGTAAACTGACACTATTTGGAGACGAACAGACGACATTAAACGACATAAAAGCACCGTCTTTGGGACCCGGAGCAGCCGCAGCGATCGATCGCGCCGCCATCTTCCTACTCAGACCCAATTTGGTCCATATGAGTAGACTGAGACTCACCCATAAAAATACATCTAGGAATTTTTACCAAGCAGTCAGGGTTTGATGGATAGCATGGCCCAAATTAATGGGAATGCCAAAAGATATATAGAATATCGGGTTTATAATTTTAGCTGACAATGGCTATTTTATTGAATATTATTATTTCCCCTATTTTTACATTTAGATGACTTTTCCAGCATTTACAGCTCACTTCAAGTTAATAATTAAAAAACGAATAATTTAATAACACTGTTAAATATAATCCTTAGCAAATCTCAAATGAGTATCCATTTTTACTATACATTATAAAGTTGTGATGCCTAAGTAGACTACTTTTTTATTTAAGGTCAATCAATTCCTGATGGACAAAGTAGAATACTTTATCCATCAGGAATTGATTGACCTTAAAGTCAAGTTTACCCCCAAAAGCATCTTGATATAATGATCGCAAAGATACTATTTTTATCTTATTTTTTAACTGACAGTTTTTAATTTTTAGAAAATTACAATTTCAGAATGACATCTGATGTTACTAAACATTAACGGATAGCAGTGTGTCCTGGTGTCTCTGAAATAATTTTAGAGTGGAGCAAGTTATTCATTTTTAGTACAGAATTTTTATATTTTTATATTTGTGAATTTTTTAAAGAAATATATATATATATATTTATATATATATATTTTTTTATTATTTTATAATATTTTTATTATAGAAATTTTATATAGTTAAATTATCAGCCTAAAAAGAATTATAGGCTCATTGATATTGAACAGAATTTTAACGTAAATAAGATGCCTGTTCATAACAAACTTCACGCTGTTTTACATTAAAACTACATTAGCAACAATATATAACTTGTTCGGTTTAACCCTGCTGTTGTTTCCAAAATGCAATATTTATTATGAATTAACTAAATGTTGAAACGGTCAAATGTAAAGCTAATCTCTACTACAAAATCACATCACTTTTTCAATAAGAGCAGCTTTAACAAAACAAATAAATAAATAAAAAAATACAATAAAAAAATGTAATAAAAAAATCTGGAATTTTTTAGACTAACCATCTGTTGTATTCAATGGAGTTCAGCTACAAAACTCAATAGTCTATAGCCCCCAAATCGAAACTGTTGGACAATTGTGTCCAGCTGTTCCTAATCTCGATCGCAGGGCAATGCCAGAAGTTAAATGATGGCATTATTTGTCTCCCATCCAGACTGCAATAAAGCTCAGTGAACCCATTACAAAAGTCTACTCAACCTTTCAATAGACCTCTATCACCACAGGAAATTAAGGAGCCATTTGGATTGTCATGACAGAAGCCATAACTTGTACAGGAAGGACAATAGTAACAGGCACAGAACAAAGGCCAGCTCTACCACAGCACTTTTAATGTACTATTTCCTTCAAACTTCATTCATATTCTTCTTTAAGCATACAAACCCAAACACTGATTTAAAACAGAACAAAAAAAACATTACATTTATGAAAGAAAAAGCACAGACAGACAGCACCAGCGGGGTCTTTATCAATATATTGCTTTTTTATTCTGCTGTTTTTCACACTTACCGAAGTAGAAATGGGATGACCTTTTGTAGATTGTATTGGCCACTCTCTGCAGAGACTCCCAGAGCAGGCAGGACTTGTGTAGATTATCACTGGTGGGAATAGACAGCCACCCAGTTCATTTGTGTGCAAACACTCATGTTTTCCTCATCTTCAGCCTCCTGTCCAAATCCTGCCAGCCACTAGACTCTGATGGCATATCCTGTTATATTGCCCATGCTACACTCTCAGTGCTGATGCACTGACCGAAAAAGGCTGCCTCTTGTATTCCAGATACACCTGCAAAACAGAGAAAAGAAGGCATTGTTATTCTTCTTAGCAAATCATTTCAAACTTTATATGCAAAAAGGTGTCAGGCAATAAATACTTTACTTACTTACTTACTTTTGTCATTTAGCAGACGCTTTTGTCCAAAGCGACTTACAAATAAGAAAAAGTAACTAAAACTAAAAAGTTACAACTCTATAAATACTATCTACCCACATATTTAAGAAAATAAAGAAATTAAATAAAATTAACACATGCATATAACAACAACATTTCAATAATAAACATATCAATGAAAAAATTAAATAAAAAGCTACTACTATCCCTTGCCGGTGTCCCTGCCCGGTGGAGTCGCACGGTAGAGTCGATGGTCTTTACACTCTTTGGTCTTCACACTAAGAGGGCTTCACACGACGACTGCCGCGACCGCTGCCGCGGTATAATAACCTTCATTATACCAATCTAACAAATGATCATTTCAATTCAGCTGGACCCACTTTCCTGTTTATCAACTACAAATGGCCAAGCAAGTGCACACACTGACAAGATACACGATACAGAATAAGTGACAAATAAGTGCCTTTTTGTCTTTTTATACCTTTCTGTCAAAATAAACAGTCATTGCAGCATATTACATTTACGCTGCAAGTAGAAAACACTCATATATTCTGTATAACTTGTACATTATTATGGCATAATACTTTTTTAAGTCTCTTTTAAAGTGTAGGGTTTGTTTTTACACAAGTAACCCATTTTACATTTGTAATGTAATGTTTTTCCAAGTGAAACAGGATATTCAAGGGGGAAAAGAAAATTGAAGAGGGAAACATTTTATCCGATAGGAACTTGGTTAACCTGAAGGTCAGGTTTAATGCTTTTTTATACTTTAATTTTATTTCAAATTTGTACTTTAATAATTTGCCGTTATTGGCATAATTTTTGCTACATAAGTTAACCGTCACAATTTCAGTCTCTGAAGTCATTTTAGAGTGGAGCAATTTATTATTTCTGTTTAAACATTATGAAAGCTGATGAAGTGTGCACAATATGACTGAAAAACTATATTAAAAGGGATAGTTCACCCCCCAAAAAAATACTCACCCTCAAGTTGTTCCAAACCTGCATCTTCTGCTGAATGCAAAAGAAGATATTTTAAAGAATGTTGGTAACCAAACAGTAGCAACTGAGTTCCATCATATTTTTTTTTTCTATACTATGGAAGTCAATGGGGTTCATCAACTGTATGGTTAAACAGAAAGTCATACAGGAAAAATTGAGGGCAAAAAAATGATGACAGAATTTTCATTTTGTGGTGAACTATCCCTTTAAGATTGCAAACCAGATTCCATTTTGAAGTCATGTTGACCTGAAAGGTACTGGGTGTGAGAAAAATAAGGGTCAAGGTCCAAGATCTATCCATGCCCATTTTTTTTCTAAATACATTTAGGAGATAAATCACGATATCATTTCCATGTCATTTAGCACTGCTGCAAACATACTTTTGGTGGCAAACAGCACAGCTTTTAAGATCAGCATGTGAAAACAGCTCACTATTAAAGTAAACAGATTTATGGCTGCAGGGCAAGACTGCTCTCAGAGATACAAGATGATGAGCAGTAAATCACATCTAAAGAACTGCATGAGTGAGTGCACCTAAAACATTTAATATCTGGAGCTTACAAAAAAGATACTAACACTAACACTATAAAAACAGAGTGGCTACACGAGTGGAACGGTGCACTTTTTTTCTTCTAATGCATGTTATATTTATTGTACTTATTTATTGTCTTTAATTTACTGTATTACTTGCTGAATGTGTTATATGTTTGCACTGCTGTTTCCTGAATTTATTGACTATAACAATAAATCTGACTTTTTAGTTATTGATACAAACAAAACTCGCTGATCTGATCGCAGACACAGAACAACAACACCCAGATTCTGTTTTAATCATTCTTGGGGACTTTAATAAAGCAAATCTCTCCCGCGAACAGCCAAAATACAGACAGCACATCACATGTCCCACCAGAGACAGTAATATACTGGATCACTGTTACACAGCGATAAAAGATGCATGTCACTCTGTTCCATGAGCAGCTTTATGACTCTCTGATCACTGTTTGGTTCATCTTATTCCAACCTACAGGCAGAAACTTAAAACTGTTAAACCTGTATTAAGGACTGTAAAGAGATGGACTAATGAGACAAAGCAGGTTTTACAAGCCGGTCTCGACCTTACTAATTGGAGTGTTTTTGAAGCTGCTGATGATCTGGACGAGCTCACAGAGACTGTAACATCATATATCAGTTTCTGTGAGGATATGTGCATTCCTACCAGGACTCATCTAACTTATAACAACGACAAACCGTGGTTCACTGCAAACCTCAGACAGCTCCGTCAGGCCAAAGAAGATGCTTACAGGAATGGGGACAGAGTCTTGTATAAACAGGCCAAATACACACTGGAAAAGGAGATCAGAGTGGCAAAGAGGAATTATTCCGATAAGTTAAGGATCCAATTCTCTTCCAGTGACACAGCTTCAGTGTGGAAAGATCTGAAAAACATCACCAATTACAAGACACCATCCCCCAGCACTGTGGAGAATCAACAACTGGCAGACGATCTTAATGAGTTCTATTGTAGGTTTGAAAAAACGCCATTCATACCCCCTGCAACCCCCCTCTCCCCCACACCTGAACTGCAGTTAAGAGAAGATGTGCGCCAGGTCTTCAAAAAGAACAAGAGAAGGAAGGCACCAGGCCCAGACGGTGTGAAATCCTGTGCTGACCAGCTGGCCCCCATCTTCACACAGATCTTCAACAGATCAGTGGAGCTGTGTGAAGTCCCCTCATGCTTCAAACACTCCACCATAATCCCCATCCCAAAGAAACCCAAGATTACAGGATTTATCAACTACAGACCTGTGGCTCTAACATCTGTGGTCATGAAGTCATTTGAAAAACTGGTTTTGGCTTATCTGAAGGACATCACTGGACCCTTACTGGACCCCCTGCAGTTTGCCTACAGAGCAAACAGGTCTGTGGATGATGCAGTCAACATGGGACTGTATTACATACTGCAACACCTAGACAGACCAGGGACTTATGTGAGGATCCTGTTTGTGGACTTCAGCTCAGCCTTTAACACTATCGTTCCAGACCTCCTCCTGCCCAAACTAACTCAGCTTTCCGTGCCCACCTATGTCTGTCAGTGGATCAACAGCTTCCTGACAGACAGGCAGCAGCTAGTGAGGCTGGGAAAATTCTCATCCAGCACCTGCACCATCAGCACTGGAGCTCCTCAGGGCTGCGTTCTCTCCCCACTGCTCCTCTCCCTCTACACCAACTACTGCACATCTAAAGACCCCTCTGTCAAGCTCCTGAAATGTGCAGACGACACCACACTGATTGGCCTCATTCAGGATGGTGACGAGTCTGCTTACAGACAGGAGGTTAAGGAGCTGGCTGTCTGGTGCAGTCTTAACAACCTGGAGCTCAACACGCTCAAAACTGTGGAGATGATTGTGGACTTCAGGAGAAACCCCCCATACTCTCTACCCCCACTCACCATCATGAACAGCACTGTGACAGCAGTGGAGTCATTCAGGTTTCTGGGCACCACTATCTCAGGACCTGAAGTGAGACATTCACACTGACTCTGTTGTGAAAAAGGCCCAGCAGAGGTTGTACTTCCTTCGCCAGCTAAGGAAGTTCAACCTGCCACTGGAGCTGCTGAAACAGTTCTACTCTGCCATCACTGAATCCATCCTCTGCACTTCAATAACTGTCTGGTTCAGCTCAGCTACCAAATCAGAAGACTACAGAGGGTAGTCCGGACTGCTGAGCGAATCATTGGTACAACCCTTCCCACTCTCCAAGAACTGTACTTATCCAGCGTGAGCAAAAGGGCTGGTAAAATCACTCTGGACCCCTCACATCCAGCACACTCCCTCTTTGAACTGTTGCTGTCTGGTTGACGCTACAGAGCTCTGAGCACCAGAACGACCAGGCACAGAAACAGTTTCTTCCCTCAGGCAATCCATCTCATTAACATTTGAACTCTTAAAAATAAACATGAAACACAACACTATCATACTTTTTATTTTATTTTACACACATACTTATTACATTTAAAATTTGCACCTAACATACCTGTACATACCGAATTGTCTATTTTGTATATTGTGTTTGTGCTATTTGGCACATTGTCCATTTTTGTATATTTGTACATTATTTATTTTATTTTAATTTTTATTTTTATTATCTGTGTCCTGTTGCTGTCATTCTGTCGCACTGTGGAGCTACTGTCACTAAAACAAATTCCTCGTATGTGCAAACATACCTGGCAATAAAGCTCATTCCGATTCTGATTCTGATTCTGAAATATACATATTCTGTTCATATAATACATTTTTCCCATTACATTTTATTGCATCTTAAAAATGTAATAAAACACATTTTACAAACTCTACATACATTCACTAACACCAAACCAGAAATGTGTTCCTTTTCAGAAAAAAAAATGCATATAATTAAGCTTTGACACTTATATTATTAAAGTCACAATATATATATATTTAAAAAAAGTTAAAAAAAGATGCCTCACCAAGCAGCATGCAATGCTACCATTCAAAAGGCTGCATTTATTTGGTCATAAACACAGTGAAAACTGTAAGATTGTGAAATATTATTACAATTTAAAATGTTAAATTTTAATATATTTTAAAATGCAATTTATTCTTGTCATGGCAAAGCTGAAGTTTAGCAGCCATTGATCCAGTCTTCAGTGTCACATGATCCTTCTGAAATCAGTCTAATATACTGATCTGGTGCTCAAGAAACATTTATTATTATCAATGTTGAAAACAATGCTGCTTAATATTTTTGTGGAAACCATGATCTTTTTTTTCAGGATTCTTTGATTGAAGTTCAAAAGAGCTGCATTTATTTTAAATAAAAATCTTTTGTAACAACACTTAAAATCAGTTTAATGCATCATTGCTGAATGAAAATATTACATTTATTAACAAAAAATCTTTCGGACCAGAAACTTTTGAACAATAGTGTATATTTTGCTATGCATGTTTATGCATTTTTTTCAAAAACATACAGATAATTTCACACATTTTTTTCTTTCCTTAAAGAAAATAAAAAAATAGGTTAACCACAGTAAGATCTTTCACAGCCCTATATTAATATAAGTCATAATATCTACTTATATCCTTAATTAAATTTAATTATATTTTCTTACAAGTTTAATCATAAACAAAATTGTTCTCAGTTCCCTGGAATTTAGGGAACGTGTATTTAGTTTGGAATCACAAATATAACTATTTCACAATATGTGTGCTTGTATGAATTTTACAATGCATTTATGCCTCTTCAATACACATGATTTCAACTGCAGCCAATCAAACTGTCCATACAATCATGAAGCAGAAAGCAGAGGGGGTGTTGTGTTAAACAATTATGACTCACTGAGTGCCAGAGAACAAACCGATCTCAATTCTCCTCAACGCTTCGTGTTCTTTCTGAAGAACATTTAGTTGTTAACACTAGTCAAATTTCACTACTCAGAGACATCACAAAATCCCTCTACAACTTTACAATATCATTCCTCCAGCCATGTGCCTTGGGTCCCTAGGAGCACAGCTAAAAAAAACAACTATGGATATAACAGGAAAAGAAGGCTTGAGCATTTCTCAATATAAACTAGTCAATGGAGCTAAACATACCTTCAAAATGAGGGAGCATGACTCATAGGCATTCGAGATGGAGTTGTGGAAAATCGTTGCCAACCTCAGCACAAAGATAAGGGGGATTATATGAGTGATGCCAGCAACACCCTGCCATGGTGGTGCAACTATTTATAAAGATGCCCTCAAAAATACAAACAAAACACAAAAGCGTCTACTATTTATGTTTGATGGGAAAAAAGTGAGTAGATGTTAAATTTAGAAGAATGTAGTACTGTCGTAGAATTATTGTAGCATTATTTGACTTATAATTTAAAGGAATAGTTCACCCAAAAATAAAAAGTTATTATTTACTCACCCTCATGTGGTTCCTGTTTGACTTTTTTCTTATGCGAGACAAAAAAAACAATATTTTGTCTTTGCATGTTTTCCAAAAGACCAAAAAAAGTACCATAAAAGTGGTCCATATGACTCTTGTGCTATATTCTAAGTCTTTTAAAGCCATATTCTAGATTTATATGATGAACAAATGTAAGTCATTATTTACTGATAATCTTTACTCCAGTAAGCTGACAATTTAACCGCTTTAACTGTTCTGACAAATTTGAGCTGTGTCTGTGAGTTGAACTTGATCCATGAGAGATTAAATTGAGTGAAGGAGTAGTAAACGAATCATTCAGGATGATTTGTGAACACGATCCAGCTCAAAACAGAAAATAACATACAGGTAATTAATAAAATTAATTAAAATTAAATGATTCAGAATGCAGCGGCACGACTGATCTTCAACGAGCCCAAAAGAGCGCATGTTCCTCCTCTCTTCATCTCCTTGCATTGGCTACCAGTGGCAGCTCGCATCAAGTTCAAGACACTGATGCTTGCGTACAGAACTACCACAGGCTCAGCACCCTCCTACTTCCACTCACTATTACAAACCTACATCCCCTCCAGAAGTCTGAGATCTGCTAGTGAGCGACGCCTTGTGGTACCATCACAGAGAGGCTCAAAATCACTCTCCAGAACATTCTCGTTCACCATTCCTGGCTGGTGGAATAATCTTCCCACCCCTATCCGGAATGCTGGATCCCTGGCAATCTTCAAGCAACAACTGAAAACTCATCTCTTTCGGCAGTACTTGACTTCATCCTAAACTCAAAAAAAAAAAAAAAAACTATTTTCCTCTATCTTTCTCTCCGCTGACTAGCTTGTACTTATTTGAACAATGACTGAGACTTGGTGTTACGAGCACTTCCTCTGTCTGATTGCCTCTTCAAGATTAATCGCTTTTTGTATTCCCCAATTGTAAGTCGCTTTGGATAAAAACGTCTGCCAAATGACTAAATGTAAATATAAATGTAAAATGAGAGAGGGCAAATCATTTATGATTTGATTTGATTCTGAGAAAAACCTCACTGAGATTAAGAATCTCAGCCCAGGTATACAATTACACATATACAACAAAACAACATATAATGAACTAAAATTTTGTTTTTACTAACATAAAGTAAAAATAATAAAGGACAAAAAAAAAGACACTATAAACCTACCAAGCCACAATTTTGCATCCTTGAATATTGAATAAATTTTTTTAGGTGATCTATTCCTTTAAGAACTCAATGGCAAAATAAATAATTAAATGACGGATGGGAATTCACTGAACAGGAATGGCAATCACATGGTCATCATAACAGCAAATCACAGTTCCAGGTGTACGCTTGGTGTCGTTTGCTAAATGCCAACTAGCTTCCAACACCTGAGGTCCAGATCTGCTCAGCAGGAAGTGAAGCCAATGACCTCATGCTTATGGATTCCCACAGCACGCGGGAGCATTCTGATGAAAATGCCTTAACCAAGAGAGAGGACGGAGGGTAATTAAATCACATCTCCTGAGGGAAGCCCACAGTCAGCGATCAATGTTGGGGAAAAGAATTGTAATTCTCACAGTATGGCAAACAGCAGCATTTAAACATGCCAAGCTCAGGTTCAATCGCTCTGTTTAATGCAAGCGAAACGTTTAAGGTCATTGTCCCAGCAAGGCAGAGGAGATGGGGCCCAGTCTTCATCTTACAAATGATGATAGCATCACGGGACTGTCTGACTGAGGCAGAATACCAAGTGAAATCCAACCTCCATTCAATCATGAGGACATTCTCCATATAGAAAAGATACATTGACTGGAAACATTCAATTCATTTAGATCTATTCATTACAGTTACTTGGTAAATACAAAGTGATGAAAAAGTAATGTAATAAAAGTCAATTTTTAAAATATGAAAATATCAAATATTGTAGCATTTTTAAAACAATAAAAATAT
The DNA here is from genome assembly GCF_936440315.1 of Barbus barbus. Lineage (NCBI taxonomy): Eukaryota > Metazoa > Chordata > Actinopteri > Cypriniformes > Cyprinidae > Barbus > Barbus barbus. The sequence goes on from NC_136741.1 coordinate 17,404,741, forward strand.
ATCAAAGAGGGTGAAAATATAAAAAACTGAAAATTTACATGCATTTACTTTGGTCAAATTATTCAAAAAGTGTGAAAATATGAATACTGTGTATCTAGAATACATAAGATGACATGACATTATCCAGACAAAGTAGTCTGCCATATCATTTTAAAAATGCTTAAAAATATTATTTCTGCCGCCATCTTTTCCATCACACAATGAATTTTATTTTTAATAATATTTTGAACAGTTTTTTTATTTTTACATTTTACAATTTCACTTTAATTTTAGTTAACTTCTAATTTTGTAGCGTTTTTTGTAATTTTATGATTATTTTTAATATCTCTATATAGTTTTTATTCATTTATATTTCAGTTTTCGTTAAAATATATTAAAATGAGACATGTTTTCTTTGCCAACTATCTGAAATAAGATAAGTTTACGTTTTTATATATAATTTATTTCAGTTACTTTTTTATTTCAAGTAACATTTTTTTTTTTTTAGTTTTAGTAACAATAGGGCGAAATGGCATTTCTTCACAACAGTTCAGGAGAAAAAACCCTCCACAGAATTCTCCTGTAATGCACATATGGTTGACGTTTTGTAGTTTACAGTTAGTAAACAAATTAAATAAACTACTGATTTTTAAGCGACTTTAAGGGTCAAAAGTGCTCATAGTTGAAGAAACACCACCTGACATGATTTGAACAGAGTGGGAAAAGTCTGAAATCTTTTAAATGCAAATACGTCCTTCAAAAGCAAATGTTCACCAAAGCACCTTGCACTCATTTAAAGACGGCTAAGCTGTCCTCAGGTCAGGCATGGCACAAATAAAACAGATAAATTAATAAACAGAAGGAAGGGGAAAATGGAGCAATCGTCCCCAAGGTCCTCTGTTTCTGGGACGTAACATCAACATTGCTTCACATTAGCGAGGTAGTACAAATGCTAAAACACATCATGAATGTTTATTATGAAGCACAGCAGGGCACACGCAATCATTCCTGCCTCTAATGCTGACGGCCCGCAGCGGAGAGTTGAGGATAAGTGGAGTTGCCACGTGAGGAGACGAGATCACTGAGTCACTTGAAGGAGAGCTCCTCCAGGCACTAACACAGCCCATATGGCCTCTCGCAGAGCAAGAGTTTCATCCCCTGCACCTGCCTGTAGCATTTTTGTGTTTTAAGAAGAGGCATATTTTAAACGGAACTGATACTCTATGAGTTTTACGCTGTATAATGCATAACATATGAATTTCAGCGCATCCTCCACAATCGACTACAGTCATATGAGCTTTTTTAAGTTTCATTTTCACAGTCTTGGATATTCCACATGTACACAGACGGATATTTATAACCAACTAAACATAAAATAAACAGCCCATTAGTTCAAAAAGACCAAATTAGATATTAACCAGAGGGATTGAAGCCTGTAAGATGTAACATTTGGAACAATCAGACACAGATATTTGTTATATTTAACAAATAATCTCTTATGCCCCCTCACCTAACCAATAGGCCAACTATGAGGGTCTGTGGACCCTTCCCCCCGAAATGCATCTAACACCTAAGAAGGTAGAACAGGCCCCTGGTTTCATGGAAACCCATCTGATAACACATGTTTTATTGCTCAATGGAATGCGGGTAGAGCAACACTTCCTCTTAGGAAAGACATATTACGTCATAAAATGGAATCTTTCCTAATTAATTAATAGAAAAACCTTTCTTTGAATAAACACATATCTTCAGGTCATTGTGTATATTATTACTGTTCTTGTATATGTTTTTGTGTATTGTACACCATTTTATGCATGCTTATGATAGATCAATAGTTAATATCACTCTAGCTGTATCATGTTTAGTCTCTATCAATTTGTCTTCGGGTGATCTAATTGAGAGTGACTATTACATGTTGATACCTATGCAACATATTAGTGTCTTAAGAATCTTCAGATGTTTGTGCATTAACCCAGCTGAATTACCTATGCAAATGACCATGTCCAGAGACAAAGAATCATAAAACTTCCCCTCCAAAAATTCAGGACTCCATTGGCTCTTTGACACCCCAGAGGTGTGACCTGTATAGCAGATAAAGCTCTCACGTAAGTGACCCCCCGGCAGTCTGCGGTTCTGTTAGATCCTAAGAGGATAAGGAAGATGTGAGCTAAAACTCTTCTGAACACCTTAAGTTTTGTGCCAGGCCTTGCGGCCTTGTCTTTCCATTCAACCAAGCTCCTTGGACCTCAGCAGATCTCTTTCTTAGCTTTTTTTCCACTCACTACATTTCTACCTCAGAACATCTTTGGAATTCATCACTCTTCAACCTGGAAGAACGTGATCGGGAGTCCAAAACTTTGAAACCATTAAGACTTTCATCTGAGACTGCATTCCGGACACTCGACCCGACCAAAGGCAGTACAAGTATAACATTTAACTAAACGAAACAGAGGTTTAGTATAAGTTATAGACCCCATTATAAATGGTGCTGATGGTTTTACTCAGGTGGTTAAATGACTTTCTCCATAACTGCATTCTCTGGTTTTCCTGATGGCTTCATCCATCAACTCTCATTTGCCCTTTCCCCATGTATGAGTGATTGTACATATGTATGTTTATTTGTTTGTTTGTTAGACTAGTTTGCGTTAGTGTTTAGTTAATAAAAGTTGTGTGCACAAATTACATGAGTTTCTGGTTCTGCCTTGCAAATTAATGTCCCTTTACGATTTTGACCCTTACTACATGCTCTAATGTACTAATACTTAAGAAGGTGTTTTCTGTGGCCAAGAAAATATCCTTTCTTAGAGTTGATATGAACTTGCACTGAATGTTCGCTGGACGGACAGATCAGTTGATGGCAATTTAATTTTGCTACAGTTATTACTGTCAGCCGATATAAATAATTGTAATTAATCATAATTAATTGTAATTATTTATATACTTTTCCCTTTTGAGCTTATAAATTGTTACAGAAATGGTGGAGAACGGTGGCAATCGTTTAAATATTATTTGCAAGCAGACTCAGTATCAAACTTGTGTATTTGTCTCATAATTTTATTAACGTCTTACACATGCAGTTTCTGATCAAATCAGATAGACTATAACTTGAATATACCTTACTACAAGCAGTAGAAAGTTTATCAATGCTATAATGCGTTTAAATCGTACGATAAGGAACTAACCTGATATTAGCGAAGAAATCCTCATTTCTGATGTTAGTAGAGTGTAAGTCTTCTCTGACGAAGAAATCTCAGATTAGCAGCCCGTATAGATGGTACCAGACTAAATTAATCTGATTTTGGGCAAAGAAATCCCCATTTCAGCTTTAAATGTGTAAATCTTCTCTGATGAACAAATCTCAGATTAGCGGTACAAATTAATCTGCGTGGCGAAGTAATCCCACTTGCAGTGATATTAAAACTGGGCAACGAAGAAATCTTGCTACAGTATATTCAGTTAAATGGTGATTTGAGCGATGTTCCTCATCTTCCCAGAGTTAAGGCCTTCTTGTAACTTTCACATATCATTGTAATCACTGAAGTGATGCAATTGAATAGTGAATTAATGGTGTAATTCTAGCCTAGCTAACTAGTAATTGCCATTGTCTGTGAAGGGAATGTGCTGTTTTGATTTGTGAAATAAGTTGTATGCGATGCGTCATAACTGACTGCACGTGAGTGCCCATGCATGTTTACAGCAGCGCAAGTCCTGCTCCACTTGTGTGTTGTAAGCTTTCTCTTAGCAACGTCTGGCCCCGGAAGTTGAGAGCAGTCTCTTCCGGTTCAATCTGATTACAGCACACACGTCACAGACCCTTGTGTAAACAAGCAACTGAGTGTAGCCAAAGTTAACTCTTTAACAGCAGATAACTAAGCCCTTTACCTCAACTGTTAGCTGTTAGCATCCGACTAACTGACACTGTGAGTGTAAAGTGTAGCGTCTGAACCACTCCTCTCTCTCTCTCTCTCTCTCTCTCCCTCACTCTTGGTTTCATTTCCTGTTTGTGCTATCACCTTCTGTTGAGATTCTAGTTGGCCCCTCCTCACATATGTTATTTCTATTTGTGTTATTTTTATTTTGACTTTATTATACCTGTCTTTGATTTTGTTTTATTTATTTACCCTTGTTTAGCTTGAATATTCCAATTCAGCTAAATTGTTTTTAATTCAATCTGAGATTTAATTAAATCAGTTTGTTTATTTAAATTTTTAAATTCCTAAAGCTATTAGGACATTTTAATTTTACCTTTACCTTATTTTAGATATTTGACATCCTCCCTCTCGGTATAGGATTAGAGCAGTTCTAGCAACTGTTGTCCCCTTAATGAGCTGTACAGGTTATTAGTAGCCTAATTCCTGTCTTTTCTATTACCCTCCTTACACCAGGCCCCTGAGCAGACTAGAAACATTCCCCATTGTTTCTGTTTGTTTACCTTGAAGTGGTAGCCAACAGCATAGCCAACAGTCTCCTTAGGTTTTATGACCCTGCTAAATTCCTTTGAACAAGTGACAACTGCTTAGTCATATCTCCTAGCTTAAACGAAATAAGGAAAGCCCTTCTTTCTCCCTCTGTCTCTTCCTGTTTTTATTTCAGGTTTGTTTATTTGATACCTTCATAATGACCAAATCTGTGAACCATCAGTGCTTTGAGTAATAGTTTGACCACACGTATAGCCAGGTCATCAGCTGACCCCTGCTTACAGCCCCGTCAACAAAGTTACTCAAACCCTCTACTTGTGTTCTTAGCACCCTACCACACTAGCTGCCCCTCACCAGCTATCCACACCTTACACGGCTTACAGAGCCGCTCCCCACACAGATAGCCTAACGCATCTGTATGTACTTGCACTTGCCTTCTGCCTCTCACTCTCTGGTGTTCCCCTAAGTGTGCAAGTGTGTCTCAGACATTCCACAGACATCCAGCCCTGCCAGCTCACCAGGACCACCTGAAAACCCGGCAGAGCACTGTGATGGACATCCTTCAGCCCAAAGCAGCAACTGACCTGCAATGGCAGAGAAAGGAACAGCGAGACTGCGAGACACAAGGGCTAGCATCGTCATCTCCTTGGCCCGCACCCTCAAGTGCCTCAGACAGGAGGTAAATGAACTGAACCTGCAAGTCATAGAGTTCTACAGGGAACTGAGACCCACTCAGCGAGAAAAGGCACAGAACGGATGCAAAGAACCTTACAGAATGGCGCAGCAGAAGGAAATCATCAGCCTTCAGGAGGCTCTAACAGCTGCTGCACATCAAGCACAGAGTGAAAAAGCCACCAGACAGGACCTGGAAAGAGAATTGTTTCACACAAAGACACTGTTAAAAACAGCGTATGTGGAACTTAATGAGAGGGACACCAGAACTAAGGCCTTAGAAGGCCATCTACATGCAGCCAGAGATGAAGTCCAAACTTTGACTCAGCAATTCTGCAACATTAACGAGGAGCTTGACATGGTTCAGAGAAAACTGAAACAGTCCTACCGACTGTGCATGGACTCAAGTCAAAGGCACCCTGCTGCACGTCACACAGCCAGCAGTGCAAATCCCCTCACTGCTGTACACAGATACGAAGGGGGGAGCCAAAGCCTTCTGTTTGACATTTCACAAGTCAGCCTCCTGAAAACCTCTCCAGCAGCAGAAAGAAAGGGGTTTATTCAGGCGAGTGCTGAAATGGCACATGGAGTGACACTCAAAGACCTCAACCGAATAGCCAGAAACATCCCTGCATTCACACCAGAACTTGCAGGAGAGAATGATGTTTATGCTTACTTAAGAGAAATTGACTTTCACCTGCAGTCTTGGACCAGTGTGAAACACCAAGATAGACTCTATCTGCTCTGGGTCACTGCTAGCCCAGAAGTGCGACGCTTCCTGGCTCGACAGCCAGAACACATCCAATCGGACTACCAGCAGCTTAAACAAGCTATCATAAAGGAATTCTCAGACCCAGAGTCTGAAGACGGACTGATCACTGCCCTAGCCATTGAACAGGGCCATCATGAAACTCCCCATGCTTACTACCACAGACTTCGACGAGCTTACTTTGGAGCTTGCAGTGAACCTGGGATGGAGGAAGACACTAGCTTTAAGAGCCTTTTCCTCCGAAACCTCCACCCCATTGTAAGTCACCATATAGGCATTATGGCCTGCCTCACAATGCCTATTCAACGACTGCGTGACCTGACACAAAAGGCCTTTAACAAGCACAAGACCTCTACCAAAGGTGTTTGTAAGACCCCACTGATTCTGAACTGCACAACTCAGAACCCAAAACAGGCACCAGAACGCACCCAGCATAACCACAATGCAAGGCCCTTCTACAGAAAGGGAAAACACAACACAGAATTTCCCCCGACAAGCTGGCCCAGGCCCCCAGCCAAGAGTCCAAACCTGCGAAGGGGGGCGAGAGCCCACTGTTCACACTTCACCAGCCAGAAATCACAGGGGGGGATGGGGCAGGGACCCTTCCAGAGGATCACTGCAGACACACACCATGTGGCCCACAGACCCCAACAAGCTGGTCAGAGACAATACAACTGTCAACCTAAATACTGCAGAAAGCCACCACACTTGCCTGCCTGCAAAACTTGAACTGTCGTGCTTGAACTCTGCCCAATGTGACCACATGAAAAAGACTATCCGATCAGGAACACCTCCAGCCTTAAGGCACACAACATGCTGCACGAGCAGTCTGAAACTGTCAAAGCGGATAACAAACCTACAAGAAACATGCTACAGCCAGCTCTGAGTCTACGGCAGACGACAGAACAGGCCACAAGGGAGGAAGGCTTCAACTCCAGAACCTTCTCTCCTCCCGAAATCCGCATCACATTGTGAGTCACCACCCAAGTGCCATGACCTTCCCCTGCACAATTACCACGTGACATCTGCGGAACTCAGCCCATATGGCCTACAGAGAACACAGCGCTGCCTCCATAGAGACTGTTAGAATCATGCCTATCTCGGCACAATACCCAGAACTGACTCTAGAGAGCACACGGGCCAGCAACAGAGATCCTGAGGACACATTATGTTGGAAAACAAGGTGAGACTTGGAGCCCTGGTGACACTGGAGTAAATCCAACTTGTATGTCACTTCCAACACATTGGCAGACCCCAAGCTGGAGCTCAGATACAGAACTGAACTCTTAAGGCCCAAAGGTGTGCACTGAACATGCAGTCATACATGCATACCTCTTTCTCAGTAATAAAGAGCTGCTGGGTCACATTGACCTTTTGCTGAAATTGAGACAGCCGAAACCCCAGGCTGAAGTGCGAGAACCCCTGCCACTCCAGCTAGACAGGCCACCCAGACAGACTGTCAGGTCACCAAGGTCACGGGAAAATCTCACAGCCAGCCATGAGGACATGGCCTGAACTCTCACATGCTTCAAGGCACTCACCGAGCACACACCAGACCGTCCTCCGCAAACCTTGCAGCCCCCTGGGGAAGCCCTGTAGAGTGCAAGAACCTCCGGCCAGACCACACCAGACGTTTACTCTGGTAAAAATATGAGACTGCAGTACCAGCATACACAAAAGGGGAACGGACAGCGATAGTGTGACACACAGACAGCGTGGCCAAACCCTCATTCTTCAAAGGAAGGGAGGGAACCTGTCCCCACTCTGAGCCACACTCCCTTTTCTAAGAGACATCCTGCACCTGCCGACAATGGCCAGTGCCAAAGCTGCTCTTCACAAGGGGCAACGATGCAGAGCTAATGTCAACTATGTGGACTCACTCAAGACCACATTGCATCATCAAACTCAAATGGCATCTGCACTCTACACCATGCCTGATTTACCCTCATCTCGAGGAGTTTCATCTGATAGCTGGATTCACCAACTACTGCCTTAGTCCTGGTCTACACCAACAACATGGCCAGAACTAAAGGGGGGTTGCCCACTTCAGCAGAACACTGCTCCCACCGGAGCACTAACTACTCAGATGACAAAAGAGCCCTGCTCTGCACTTCACGAGCCATCCGGCGTTTCTCCAGTTACAATGGAACATGGAAAGTGATCACAGAGATGTGCCACCAACCTGTAATGGCCCTCAACAGCCAAAGCATACATAGATGCAATAGTGAGACACAGTGTGCCCAGAGCAGGTGTTTTGTGGGTTAACAGCAAATCTCGCCCACAGCAACACTTCAAGCTGGACTCCCAGTCATCACAGTACAAGTGACAGCCATCCTGATCACCCTTTAAATCGCATAGGCCCACAAGAACTGCATCAGAGAACTCCTCAGTTACACAGACTCAAATTATGCCAAGCTCAGCTTCACACACCACCTCCTTGGCTAGGAAGAAGATGAGTTTGCCACAATGAACAAGAAGCCAGTCAAGCACCAACACCCATCTCAGGCGTGCAACAACATCACAAGTGCATTGCGTGGTGAGCTATGGTCTCAACCAAGACCCACCCACCCACCCATGACATGGCAGCCGTAACCAACAGGATTCCAACTTTTACTTCCAGGGTAACCACCTCGCAGCCCTGGCGCTAATCTAATGACCATCAATGGATGGCATTGCCTAAACAAACCTCTGACTGATCAAGGACACTTATTCTTGGCTACCTCCCTGACCCCTCCAACCACCCTATCACATCGGCTCAACTGGCTGCTGCTCCAGCCCTCAAACTGCTGCATGACATCAAACACATGCTGCGTGTGATGAACAACATTCTATTATATGTCCCTGATGACCACATTGTGCCAAAGCTTGTGGTGCCACAGTGACAAAGGGGGGTCAGGTTAATGTATGCCCACAACACACCATGTGCTGGACACCACAGTACCAGAGACACTTATAAGACACTAAAACAAGTGGCATACGGAGCTGGCATACAGCAAGATGTGGCGGAATTTGTCAGAGCATGTCAGGTTGCTGTCAATTCCGACCAGCAAACCTGAACCACAAAGCCCCACTACAACACACTCCACTCTGGGTTTACAATCACTGAAATGACACTTAGCTGTTTCATCACATATGGGCCTATAACACCATACAGATCTGTGTCAGTCCTTACTTTCCAGTCTGCCAGCATGTCACAGACTGCAAACCTCTCTACCCAAGGAGGAGATGTGAACACCTGGTTAAGAGGCATTACAGATAGTTCTCACCCACAAGACCACTGAACTTTTAATATTCTGAGTAATAGTCACAATTCGGAAGAGACTCCTGACACACGACTCAAGCCAGAATCACCACCACGGGGAGTTAAACAAGACCATCAGTTCCCTAAGCTATGCCTTCACAGCCCAGCTGACACTAAGCGACGAGCACAGCACCCATCATCAGAAGGAGCTGACACATGCCCAAAGCTGCATAGACAGGCTGGCAGTGAAAGTTCAAGATGATTTCAGGCATCAGACCACTTAGTTCCTGAGAGAGCTATTGCACATCTCACACTGCACAGACAAGCACCAAGTGAAAACCCAGGATAAACTCAAGGTACCAGACGGAGTGCAGCAGGAAACAAAGGAAAAATCTGAACAGCTCCAAGAAGCCCTTGCAGTTGCTTAACGTGACCGAGAAGAACTAAAGGCTTCCCAGAAAGACATGAGAAGACATCTACAGTCTGCAGAACAGTTACTAGAGAAAGTGACCTTAAAAAAAAGATTTTAAAATAAATGCTCTGGAAGACCACCTGAAAAGGAATTAGAGCCAAGAAAACCGGAGCACTCATCAGCATCACCACCACTGGCAGAAACCATGGAAAAAGCCATCCTCATCCTGTGAACACCATGGCATGTCCAGCGACAGTCCCCCACAACATCCTCCTCCACACCCTTCAAACAGGTGCCAAATGGATGTTGCACAAGGACAACCGGACACGCCTAATTCTGAGTTACAGGAGATGCTGAAACTAGCAGAAGAGCTCCTTGAACAAAATTCAACTGAGGAGTACTGCGAAGACCAAACTTCTGACTCCTTGCCTGACGCAACACAGCATCAGACCCCTCCAAGGGAGGAGCATCCCTTAAAACCAGTCGACACCCCAGAAGCAGCCAGACAACGTTGGATGGAGCAAAGGGCCCACAGGCCCAACAGCAAAACACAACTCAGGCAAGCTCAAGTCGGTGCCGCCACAAGACCAAAGCGACACCGCAAACATCAACCTTTAGGTGACGTTCCAGCACAACAGAGGGCTAACAACCACCTGCTGCCCTCCTGCCATCATCACTAGGTCAGTCTGAAACTCTCTTTGCAATATAAAATCTCCATAACAATCCCCCGTGACCCCTGGAACAACCTGCACTCTCACCAGCGAGAGTCTAACCCAGCTGTTCCACACCACGGGTACCACAGATAGTCTATTGGCTAACAACATCAACAACCATCTGACCCGGAGCAACTCACTTCAGAACGACAGGTGACACCGCCTCAACACCTGCTGCACAAGTTCGAGGACCCACACCTTGCTACAGCATACCACCTGACAGCATCCATCACAGCGCCACGGCCACTCCTGGAGACAAGCAACAGCCTGAGAGCCACCACTGTCTCCCAGCCAAGGGTGGCAGGGGCATGTTTGATTGTTCAGTATATTTAACGTCGCTCGCTGTTGTCTATTGGATGGACAACAACGTTCGAAAGGGGGAAATTATGTAACATTTGGACCAATCAGACACACAAATATTTGTTACATTTAACAAATAATCTCTTATGCCCCCTCACCTAACCAAAAGGCCAACTATGAGGGTCTGTGGACCCTTCCCCCCGAAATGCATTTAACACCTAAGAAGGTAGAACAGGCCCCTGGTTTCATGGAAACCCATCTGATAACACGTGTTTTATTGCTCAATGGAATGCGGGTAGAGCAACACTTCCTCTTAGGAAAGACACATTACGTCATAAAATGGAATCTTTTCTAATTAATTAATAGAAAAACCTTTCTTTGAATGAACACATATCTTCAGGTCATTGTGTATATTATTACTGTTCTTGTATATGTTTTTGGTATTGTACACCATTTTATGCATGCTTATGATAGATCACTAGTTATTATCACTCTAGCTGTATCATGTTTAGTCTCTATCAATTCGTCTTCGGATGATCTAATTGAGAGTGAATATTACATGTTGATACCTATGCAACATATTAGTGTCTTAAGAATCTTCAGAAGTTTGTGCATTAACCCAGGTGAATTACCTATGCAAATTACCATGTCCAGAGACAAAGAATCGTAAAACTTTCCCTCCAAAAATTCAGGACTCCATTGGCTCTTTGACACCCCAGAGGTGTGACCTGTATAGCAGATAAAGCTCTCACGTAAGTGATGCCCCGGCAGTCTGCGGTTCTGTTAGATCCTAAGAGGATGAGGAAGATGTGAGCTAAAACTCTTCTGAACACCTTAAGTTTTGTGCCAGGCCTTGCGGCCTTGTCTTTCCATTCAACCAAGCTCCTTGGACCTCAGCAGATCTCTTTCTTAGCTTTTTTTCCACTCACTACATTTCTACCTCAGAACATCTTTGGAATTCATCACTCTTCAACCTGGAAGAACGTGATCGGGAGTCCAAAACTTTGAAACCATTAAGACCTTCATCTGAGACTGCATTCCGGACACTCGACCCGACCAAAGGCAGTACAAGTATAACATTTAACTAAACGAAACAGAGGTTTAGTATATATATAATATATATATATATATTAGGTAAGTTATAGACCCCATTATAAATGGTGCTGATGGTTTTACTCAGGTGGTTAAATTACTTTCTCCATAACTGCATTCTCTGGTTTTCCTGATGGCTTCATCCATCAACTCTCATTTGCCCTTTCCCCATGTATGAGTGATTGTACGTATGTATGTTTGTTTGTTAGACTAGTTTGCGTTAGTGTTTATTTAATAAAAGTTGTGTGCACAAATTACATGAGTTTCTGGTTCTGCCTTGCAAATTAATGTCCCTTTACGATTTTGACCCTTACTACATGCTCTAATGTATTAATACTTAAGAAGGTGTTTTCTGTGGCCAAGAAAATATCCTTTCTTAGAGTTGATATGAACTTGCACTGAATGTTCGCTGGACGGACAGATCAGTTGATGGCAATTTAATTTTGCTACAGTTATTACTGTCAGCCGATATAAATAATTGTAATACATTTCCCTTTTGAGCTTATAAATTGTTACAAAGATGCTGTAAAACCCTCAATGTCACAAGACTCCAAAACAGGCAGCCATGCAAGAGAGTAATATTAGACAAAAGTCTCTTGATGGCACCCAAAGGGTGTCTAGGCATCCCAGAATGCCTTGCTCTGGCCTACTTTGTTATTTCTGGTGCCCCTGCATTTTGTCAGCACATGGTGAAAATGATACTCTGAATTAAGGAAAGACCTGTTTAAACATTCAAGCTTTCAGGCAATAAAGCTAGATAACGAAAAAAAAAAACATAAAGCAAATTCTTTTACTGATGCATTTGTGTTTCTTGTGTTTTTTTATTTGTGTTTCTCCCTCAGGTCCAGTTGCAGAGCACAAAATGAATGTCAGCCGGGACACTATAACTACAAATCACATCCTCCAGGGTTGGGAAATGACCCAGCAGGTACCGTCAGGCACCACGCAGTCATTCACACAAAATGCTACAAACCCAGTGAGCCAGACGATATAATATTTGTCCTTAAATTTCTCAAACTTCCACTTGTTAAAGGGATAATTCATCCAAAAATGAAAATTTTGTCTATTGTCCATACAATGTTGTTTTGCACCCCATTAATTTTAATTGTATTTCACTGTATGGACAGAACAGATCAGGGAATCTGTAAATTTTGAGCTGTTTCTTTTCAGTGAACCTGTGGATCAGGTTCACAAATCATACCAAATTATTAATTTACTATTTAGATCCATTGTTCATGAGTCGTTTTCAACTGACTGACTCAGTAATCCATTCGCAACTGTTTTCAAGCTATCAGCTCAATCTAGGGAAAGATTATGAATAAACCGTGACTTAAATTTGGTTTGTTCTTAATTCCCCAAGTAAAAAGTAATATACATTTATTTCAGTTCAAATCTATTAACATATTTACTGACATATCGCTCAAGACTTACTGATATAAAAGTTATAATTAAACTTTATTTGCACAATTTTATAATATTGGTCTTTAAAAAGATATTTAAAGTGTACCTAACGTATACAGTATTTCCACTTAAGCACAATTAAATATACTTATTATACTAATACTTATTAAATAGTAATTATACTCATTCAGCTAAATGAATAAAAGTAAATGTAAATGTAATTATACTTCTGCACAATAAAGTGCATTGAGCACTAAATTAGTTGTTCCAATTTAGCAGACCAGTTTAGTATACCAAAAGTTGTCAGGGTTCTGTCACTTCGGTCTAGTTTATTCATGGTTTTGTGACGGAGCCCTGACACTCCCTTCTTGTCTTGTTTTCTGGTGAGCGCGTGGCTTAGAGTGTGCTCGAGCTGCGCGCTCTGTTTCATGTTGGGGAGTGGTTTTCAGATCCCGGCACTCCTGTCTTATTCAGGCTCGGTTCTGGTTTCATGTCACAGTTCGGACACTCACGCTCCAGGTTTGTTCTCGCTGTGAGAGCGTGCGATTTCGAGATCGCTCGGGCCGTGCGCTCCTCTGTCTTGTGTGTGTTTTGTTCGGCACGCAGTTCGGTTTCGTCCACGTGCTTTTTTTCTCTTGTTTTGTCTTGTTCTGTGTGACACGCAGCTTGTGTTTTTTCACTGGATGCGTGCTTTCATGTTTGTCATGTTTTGTGAACATGGAGCTTATGAGTCTCCTCATTAGCTGCATGTTCGTGTCCTGTTTTGCACATGGCTGGTGATTTTGTTTTGTTGGCCATGTGCTTGTGTTTTTGTTTTGTGTGAGCACATGGCTTGTCTTCTTTGGTTCGATGTGCCATGTGCTCTCATGTCAATTGTCTTGACCCCACCCACCTTGTTTCCTGATTATTGGTTAATTTGCCCCACCTGTGTTTACGTGTTATCCTCCTCATTTGCTCCCTTTATAATCTCCTTGTGTTTGCAGTCCTGGGCCGGTTCGTTGTCGATGTTTCCCTGTGTGAAGTCCTCTCCTCTCCTCTCCTCTCCTCTCCTCTCCTCTCCTCTCCTCTCCTCTCCTCTCCTGCCTTGCCTTGCCTTGCCTTGTCCTGCCTTGCCTTACCTTGCCTTGTCAGTCTGTTTTCCCCTACGGGGTAGTTTTTGTTTGTTGATTTTATTTTATCATTAATAACGCCCTATTTCCTCCTGCAAGTGAGTCCTCGCTCTCATCCCTTCACCCACACCTGACAGAACGAACCGGCCAAAAGAGGACTCAGCAGAACAATGGGCATCTTCCTGTTCCCATCTCCCTGCCCCTCCGCTCATCAGATGACTGCTCAACGCAGGAGGCTCCTTTTTCTTCGGCAAGGGGGAGCCAGTGTGAAGGATTTTGCTTACCAGTTCCTGTTAGTAGTGGAGGGACTCAACATTAGTGATGCAGAGCTCAAGGACATGTTTAACACCAGCCTTAATGAGCCTGCCCATGCCTGGGAGATAGGAAGTTTGTCCTTCTGGCAGTTTGTGGGGTATGTCTACCACCGTGGAGAAGAGGGTGGCCTTCCTCCTCTTGGCCCTCCTCCCATTCCCCTCACAAACAACCTAGTCCCCAGTCCTCCGATGACCCGTAAACGGAGAAGGAGGAAGAATGGGCATGCTGCAGCTGCGCCCCCAGAGGCAGCCCATGATGCTGCAACTATGTCCCCAGAGGCGACCGAAGACGTTGCAGTGCCCCAATTGATGGCCGAGGAAGCTGCAGCATCCCCGGTGGTGGCCATAGAAGTTGCAGCACCCCTAGTGGCGGCTGACGAAGCTGCAGCGCCCCCAGTGGCGGCTGACGAAGCTGCAGCGCCCCCATTGGTGGCCAACGAAACTGCAGTGCCCCCAGTGGTGGCTGACAATGCTACAGTGCCCCACTCTCAGAGACGGAGGAGGAGGAGGAACAGGAGGAAGGCTTCTTCCACCCTTCAAGGCCTGGAGGCCGTTCCAGGGCCCTCTGCTTGCAGGAGGCCGTCTCTGAGCCTCCCAAGCTCCTTGCCCTGATGCCGGCACGTCCATCCTCCTCGCCCTGTTGGCCCCACCCAAGCTGCTTGCCCTGCCGGCGCTGCCCAAGCTCCTTGCTCTGATGGCTCCACCCTTGCTTCCTGTCCTACTGGGGCCGCCCTTGTTGCCTGCCAAGCTGCTGGTTTCCCTGTGTGAAGTCCTGTCCTGCCTTGCCTTGCCTTGCCTTGTCCTGCCTTGCCAGTCTGTTTTCCCCTACGGGGTAGTTTTTGTTTGTTGATTTTATTTTATTATTAATAAAGCCCTATTTCCTCCTGCAAGTGAGTCCTCGCTCTCATCCCTTCACCGACACCTGACAAAAGTACAATTGCAGGGTATTTATTAAGTATGAATATGTAAATGTATTTGTAGTATCCTTAGCATGAAATAAATGATACATGTTAGTATATTTATTTTTCACTATGGTCTAGTTTATGGCTTTAGAAGACTATGAATATAGTGCAAAAGTCATACGGAACACTCTTATGGTGCATTTTTATTAATTTGGTTACTATGAATGTCGTTACATGCAATAGACCCACATGAAGATTCTTCAAAATATCTTATGTTCCACAGATGAAAGAAACTCACATGAGGGTGAGTTAATCACAGAATTTTCGATTTTCATCTCTTAAAGAATACAGTAAATACACACTGTGTTGTCTATTTTCTGAAAATTAAATTTAAATGCCTTAAATTGTGCCACAATATAAATAACTACTAAGCTATTAGCTACTAAGACGCAAAATATGCAAATATCAAAGCAACAGTCATGCAGTACAATAATCTTACAAAGTTTGATCAAATAATGGAGCGATCTTGTATTAATAACAGTTTCATTTCTGGAAAAGAGACTATGAAGTTCTTGAGTATGAAATATAAGACAGAACCTACTGACAACAGAAAAAAAACAGGATGCCTTTTCATTTTCTAAAATACTTTTAAAAAATCTTATCAAGCTTGACAGTCCCAGCTTTGAAAATAAAAGGTATTGCAGAGTACACTCAATGCCTGACGTGAAACATTACCTTGCCAGCAAGTGAAAACTTCTGTTGCTTCTGCATATACATGTACACATAATCTACTGTACATGATGGCAGATTTAAACTCTACCAGGCTTGACATTATCACAGAGCGATTTGCAACTCTTCCACTGTTCCACAATGGAGGACAAATTGAGTGGACTGCTATGATTCCAGTGTGAATCGCTAGAACTGGTATAGTCAGGAGGAAGTGCTTGGGTTTGTACTGCAGTGAGGATGGTGAGATGAACAGAGAGAATGTTTTATTTGTGACTTCACACAGCGAAGCCTGCTTGAGTGGGCTGACAAGCGCTCATGCTACACAGAGTTGCCATGGAAACTGCAGGCTACGGAGGAGAAAGTGCAAGACAGAGGATATGAATTAAGTTCTGTCATTTTATCATCTACTGTTGACTACAGCATGTGCGTCGTGAAAGTGGTAACGAGACACTAAAGCAAACATACTTAGTGCTTACTAATCTTCTAGATAAGACTTGCTATTTTGGCTGTACTTCATAGCCACTGTCAGAAATATCATTGCATTTCTTCAATGTGGGTTACTTTTGACTTCAAACCATCAAGCATTTTCTATTTCCATGCTTAAAGATTATGAGATAGGCACTGCTACATGTAAGCCAAAGCCTGTATCAAATGGAATATAATGAAGTATGTATAGCTATATTAATAAAAATATCTTCAAAGCCAGCGATAGTTCTTTCAAAAATGACAATTCTGTTATTATTTAATCACCTTCATGTCTATCTAAACCTGTACGGCTTTGTTTCTTCTGAGTAACATAAAAGAAGATATTTTCAAGACCCTTGTCCATATAATGCGAGGCGATGGGATCCAAAACAATATTGTTCATTGAGACATTTTCTCATTTCAAAATATCCTTTGTTTTCCACAGATTAAAGAAACAGGTTTGGAACGACATGTCATTTGAATTTGGATTATATAAATAGCTTGCTTTGGCTTCTAAATAGCATTATCACATATCTGATTGAAACGCTTCAAAATGCAGCCATGGCTCCATCTGCTGCACAGAGACAGATTGATACACTTCACTCCAGGCCTACATTCCTCTGTCTTATTAAGATGGAAAATGTGAATAGAAAAATAATTTCCAGAAATGCTTCTGCCATGTAATGCATGACTAAACTAAAGCAAATCTGCTCAGAATAGATACTGTAGCAAGACATCACTTAGTATATGGGTCCAGTACATTATGTTTTTCCCCAATTTTTCATTCACAATTGCCTTAAGTTCAGCTTATTTGAACATTTTACGTTCAGCAGTAATTCCTCGTTTGCCCTGTAGCAGAATAAGGAAGGACCAATCAAGAAAAAAAGACTAATTCATTTAGAAGATCCTCAAGATCGTACAGCTCCTAGAACAAAGAAAAGAGAAAATATGTTTATGATAAAAAAATAAATACTGTCAGTAATATTTTTTCTATGTCTTCTGTCTTTAGGGCATATTATACACTCTTACAAAGGTCTTAAAGGTGCTTCAAAAGGTTCTTCACATAGAAGAATCTTTTGTGGTTCCACAAAGAACCATTCAGTCAAAGGATCTTTAAAGAAGCATCTCTTTTTTACCTTTTTATAATCTGAAGAACCTACTTTCACCACAAAGAACATTTTGTGAAACAAAAATGTTCTACAGATGTTAAAGGTTCTTTATGAAACCATTTAGACAAAAAGGTTCTTCTAAGGCATCGTGAAGCACCTTTATTTTTAAGAGTGTAAAATGGCATTTAAAGGAACCTTATGATTGTAAACCAAATCCAAAAGCATTTGAAATCCTTTCTATACTACACTATTCCCCAGTTATGCATCTGTCAAGCTATTTGTGAATTAGTATAAAATATATACTGCAAGTATTCTCTCGTTCTGTCTGCATTGTAACCAACTCCTGTCAACCATCACCACTGACGAGGTAATCAGTGGGAAAAACAGCAGGAAAAAGCTAAATAACACAAGGACACAAAGTACATGCTACGTGCTCAACCAAAGGCAGGAAACTGTCAAATTCATTCAGTTCTCACAAACTCCCATCTCTCATTATTTAAAGTGATAGTTTACCCAAAATGTAAAATCCTCTCATCATTTACACTCTCTCGTGGCCTTTCAAACCCATTTTACTTTCTTTCTACACAGTAAAAAAATATCCTGTTATATTTACAGCAGTTGCAAAATGCCAAAACTCACCATAAAAAACATATGTTTCAAGCATTACGGCATGGCACATTGGTACCAGAATATTTTTAAAACGTCATAGATTTTTCTTACAAAAACCATATGTTCGACAGAATTTTACAGTAAAATTACATACAATATGATGTTAAACCATTTACAGTTTTTCAACATATATGGCAAGGTAATTTAACCTTTTAACAGGTTTTTACTGTAACATTTTCACACTGTATTTGACACTGTAACATGGAACAAACAAAACAATAAATTTCTGATGAATATCTCAACACAGCAGTTAGCCATTACCTGTAATATAACCGGATGGAGAAGTGGGCGGTCAAATAGTTGGGAATAGACTGAAGGGAAATAAACACAAAATAGTGTCTTTCCAAACATGCAAAGAAAGCCAACTGGAAATGATTACACATTTCCACCACCTGGGCAGAGGCTGAAATTGTGACACTGCCTGACCAGCGCACTACGGTGACAGAGATTGTGGCCCAGTTTATTCAGCGGCTCTGAGAGTTGACCCAACACAAGATGTGTGTGTCTGCCTTATATAGATCAACCTAATTTCAGTATGGTCACAAAAACATCTAATATACCAGCTGGCTATTACAATATTCTTAAGTCCCGTTCACACTGACAGCAGTTTCATTGCTACTGTTGATTGCTTGTTGTTCCTGCCACTGGATGCCTTGATGTTACTGATAGGCTGTGTAACTGGCCACAGCTTTGAAAATATGTTCACCAATGAAATGTACTGCTAGGAAAAATAAAATGTCTTTGACAAGAAATCTGATTTCTTGCTGCTAAAATCATTTGCATATAGTCTGCAGCAGTGCATTATCACAAACGACTGTCGATGAATAAAATTCATTCAGAACGACAATCGTTGACATGGTTTCTATGGGATTTCATATTTTTTTATTATATCTCTTGCATGTGGGCAGAGCCAAATCAGAGAACAGTCAGAAAGAATCCCTATCAGTGCTTTAGTGAGTAATTCGAAATTGTAAGGTTGAATGTAATACTACAAAATGTTAAAAACTTTTGTCACTTTTGGTCAATTTAATGCATCTTTGTAAAATGAAAATGTTAATTAAAAAAATAAATAAATAAAAAATGACAAATTTCGAATGGCAGTATAAAGTACATTGTTGGCCAAACTACAAGGGCTAAGCATAATGCAAAAAAATAAAAAATTAATAAAAAGGCAAGTTCTTCAGTGCAAATACTGCATAATAGTTTTTAAAGGGCATTTTAGCAGCTAGCTTGATCTTGAATATTTCCTGAAAATGTATGCATTTTATAAATCTCATTATGAGGAAGTGGGGCAACTTTAGTAAAGCTCATATAATTTATTAATAACATTATTATTAGGTAACTGTGATGCCATCCTAAACACCACACTTGATTAGGATTTACAGTCTTGTGACCTTCACTAGACATGACCACTTTTTCACTAGTGTTGAAAAATCAAATCAAAGAGCTTGTGAATTTTAAAAAGATCCATGAATATTTGAGTAAAATATGATCCGTCCTGCTGATGTGTGAATCTTCACAGGTCATGTTGTGTCAGCAATTGTGTATGAGAAGATGTGCATTTCAGTCAGAATACAAATGAAGAATAAGACAAAGCAAGAAATAAAATGTTTTTTTGTTTGTTTTTGGGGGGGATTTCTGGTCAGGAATCACTGTATTCCAATCACTTAACCCCGCCAATCTCTTCTCTCCTCCCACGGTCAGCCTACCTCTAGACTGTTTTAATAAGAAGCTGTGAATTAGGAGATGGTGGGTTGCTTTGCCCTGATGGAGTCTACTCAAGCTTGACGCACATACGCAATTAGTCTCTTTGTGTCCAATAGATGCATTTTCAGTGAGACCACCCCCACTATGATTAATAATCTTCAATAACATTGCATATATTATGCGTTTAAATTCAAAAACCTAATACCTACCTAATGGTAACTGTGTAACATTTCCAAAACAAGTACATAGAATATAAAACATATTAATTATAACCCTATATCAGCATCAAACCTATACCAATTTCCCTGTTATGGTACATCAATATGGTATTATTTGCAATATTTAGCTTTAAATGGTCAAAGTAAATCACTCACTCAAGAAGAAAGCACAAACCAACACAAAACACATACACTTTCTGTAAAGAGGTACAGATGCGCTTTTTCTGAGAGAGAAAGGGAGGCAATGACTCCTCTAAACAATTCTGAAAGGCAAAAAAGGCATACCAAGGGCACATAGTGGGCCCTTAACTTAAAATGACAAAAGGGGCACCCTGCAATATCGTGAACTTCAAAAACTCTAACAAACAAAGACCACATGACCACAAGTACAAAATCAAGTGCAAATGGAGGCAAAAAGTCATATGAATGGCGGCAGAAATGTTCAACTTGAATCAACTTGATTAGAATTTTATGTCACTTGGTTTTAATAAATAATATTTTCCTATAAATTATATTAATATAAATATATGAATGTTACAAAGCTAGTGGTCAATAATATATATATATTTTTTAAGAAATTAATACAGTTATAGAGCAAGTCTTCAATAAACTGTGATTAATTGATTACCATTTTTACTGTATTTTTGATCAAATAATGCAGATTTGGTGAGCATGAGAGACTTCTTTCAAAAACAAACATTTGAATAGCAGTGTTTACTTTAAATTTTATATTCATAAAAGTATAAATAGTATTTGTTGGTTGTCAACCATCTCAAGTGTAAGCTAAAATAAAGTTCCATATGTCTTAAGCCATAAACTGTGAGCATCAAATAGAACTGAACAGAGAAGGGGACTTTGCCTCCTCATTTCAGAAACCCCTCACACACCACCGGTCCAATAGCATACAGCCAGTGCCCTTGCTGCAGGTGGAAAAGTGAATGATTGATTGAGTGGATAAGCATGCTGAATAACTTTTACTCAGCTCTTCAGAAATCTCCCTCAGCCATCAGTCACCCTCCTCACACACAGCAGGGGCCGCTCTCAGCCTGCCATTGCAGTAGAGCACAACTGGAAGCCCCCGCTCTCTGGCTCTCTCTCTCCGCAGAGTAAGCTCTTACACTGCAGACGCCCACACAACACTGAAACGAAACCTTGTCTGTAGGCTGAAAAGCCGAAAAACTGTCTTTTCTGCCAGCGTACAGAGAATCATGACAGACAGACAGACATGCAGAAAGAGAATCAGAAAGAGCAAATATCACTTCTTCATAACCTCAACGTGACGTTCCTGAGGCAAACCTAAGTAGGATGTAAACCGCAAGTCATCGAGGAACAACGATTACACTGCAAGCGCTGAAAATTATGCATCACGCAGACATCCTTACCTACAGCGATGATTCAAAAGGTGAAAACTTGTGGGTGTTTCCATGACTGGCAAACCACAGCACAACACACAAAAGATGGGAAAGTAACACTTCAACAAAGAACCGTTGTGTCCACCGAGGAGACAGCAGATGCATTGCTTTGCTCCTAGTTGTGAAGTCACATAGTGAGTAAGGGTGTTCCAGATCTGCAATAATAGGCGATAATTATAATAAAGTGATAAACCTCCAGCATTCTGCTGTGTATGTGTGTGTGTGTGTGAGAGAGAGTGTTTGTGTGTAGGCAGGCCTTTCACACAGAGATGATGCTGCACCATGGAAACCTGTACAGATATCTGCAGCTAATTATGCAGCGACCCGCTGACAGATATGAAGAGGAAAAAGCACCATGGAATTAAAGTGCCAGCTCTGGCTGCCTCCATTCTCCACACCACTATTGAAAGTGAGAAAATGTGTGTATAAGAGGGAGATAGAGAGAGAGTAAAAACTTAAAAGAGTAACACATGGCATGATGTAATCCAGCAGCTTTTGGAGAAATCCTAAAACTACATGCCGCTTTAAAGGTCCAGTAACAACTTCATGCAATAACAATTTGATTAAAGCAACTGTATGTGTATTTTTGTGACTTTGGAGCCCCTATACAGTTAAGTGAGTGTAAAATATTTGTAAAATATATCACTGTGGTAATTACAATGGATAGCTGTACATGTTGCATTCACCTTATTAGAAGTCAGTGTACCATCAGAATGATTGTGCAATTGATATTTCAAGGTAAAAAATAAAACATTATGAAAACTAAAAAAGACATTTGTTTGTTATCATCAGACCTTATACTTTGGCAGGTCAGCCATATCTCAGCACTATATATGCAAACTGTATTTAGTGATAAATATCTCTAATTAAACAAAGGTATGAATTATTTTCCCTAAAATATTAGTTTTTCACCATACCAGTGTGGACTATATACATAGATCTGTATTGGTAATCCACACCTCTTCGATTATTTTGTATGTTGTGAATTTACAAAATGTCTCTGCTTGCTCTATCATGTTATAGGTACATTATGATTAAAAAAGCTGAGTATTTTCCATGGGACAAGCTATGTAGGTCGGGGTGACCTAGTTGACAGAAGACCTACTTTAATCTGATTGGCTTTATCAAGGTGATCCAGTCCCTGCTCTGCTGCTTCCTTCAAACCAGGTCTGTTTATGTATCATTAATCCTGAAATCATCATAATAAACTCTGAAACACAGAGCCTCAAATGGGCCCGTACGTACATCAAAATGAAGAAATTTTAATTCATCGCAATGAATAATTGTGACTCACCCAAACAAATAACAGGTTTTCTTGATTCTGAACGGTTAAGGAAGTTATTACCAATATTTTCTGCTTTTTCTTTCTGCTCTTTCTAACACGAAAGACCCAGATAATTTAGCTGACTCTTATTGGCCTGTTGACCAGTCAAGATGGTTTTAGATGGATTTCTAGAGGAAAACATTCCAAGGATTTGGTGATCTTGTGAGGGAGTAATGTGCCTCTCGAAGGCAATGACTTCATATCTTTCAAACTACCTTTTTATCATTTTGAACTATGTATATAGACAATAAGGATGGTATTTTGCCAACAGTTAAAAACAAGCCAAGTGCACACTAAATGCCCACTGAGCTCTATCGCGCAAAATTATTTTGTTCTGTAAATATTATTCCATTAATCATAATAGAGTAATCTATCTTATAATGTAAATTCATTCTGCATATCAATCTAAATGCTTATTTGTCTAACCTATACATGCATGCAATCAAAATTAGAAACAATCCTAAGAAGAGTAGAAGAGTAAATAATATAGGTATAAAATGAAAGTATATTGTTATGTTAATGTATTTTATTGTATTAAAATATAATAAAATATAGTAATTCTTGGCAATCAACAAGAAGTTGAAGTAAACTTTTGCACTAAAATTCGAAGTTGTGTATATCATTCGCCCCCACTTCAAAGAACTTTGGAAACACATTTAATAACCTGCAAGCTTAAACCACTTTGCTTTTATTTATTTTGCTAACTATTATGTGGGCTAAATGTTCTCACTTCAACATTTAAAAACACAAACCAATCAGGGTCCCATGGAGTTTCCAAAATGATTTCTCAATCAAATAAGCAGGCTGTTATGACATGACTAATTTTCAAACCTCTAATCCCACATAAAGTGTATAAAATGTCACAAAGTGTTCTATATAGACTCATATTCTGTTTTAAGAATACACTGAAAATCTTTAAGATCTCAAAAATATGCAATATACATATGTCGGCTACTATTCTGTTAAATGTTCAGTTAACTAGAGTGAATATGCATCTAAAAACCCCAATGAAATCAGTGCACCATAAACTAAAATGGTTTGACATTAATGCAGCCATTTTGGTTTACTGCATAATTTAAAAACAGACAAATGACAAATTATCTTCAAGTGTCCCACTTTACCTGTATTTACCCTGTTCTGACAAGTGACTGAATGATGTTACAGAGTAGGCTATTTGTTGCCGAGTTGCTCAACTGCAGTCTCTTTTTGGGGGGTAATAAAACCTAAGCATACACACTTAAAGCGGTTAACTCAAGTAAGCCTTAAAGCAACAGTGCCAACCTGAACTTGAACCTGAACACATTATAATCAAAATTCATAATGATTTGACGCTAGAAATCACCGGAGAGATTGCAAACAACTATGTTAACTTGTGCTACTTTGCAAGAACCCGTTATGCACATGAACTCCTTTGGGACAGAGAGGTCAATACTCAATCAGAGGTGCTTCTAAACATTTGAGACATGATACCCGCAACATGCGCAAAGCTCTGCTGCTGACTTTGAGTAGGCGTACTTTCATTTCAGCCAGCTGCGTCTCAGTGCAGATGCATGAACATTCAAATGCTGGCACTACAATGAAACGAGTTCTTTAGAGAGCAAAATAAGCATGTAAAACATGCACTCTATTCGTACGTACCGCATGGAGCAGTTTGCTCATTTTGGGACCGAATGAACAAGGTCAGAAAAAGACGTTTTCCAAAAAAACGGATTTCGGCTCCCTCACTTCCCAAAAAATCCAGTGGAAATAACAGTGGATGATGTTTTTAATGAAAGACGACAGAATTCTCTATGTTATTAACCATCGTGCCTCCTTGTAGATCGTCTCCATCCTCTCTGCATCGTCGGTGCGGTTCAGTGCAATGGCTGCGCGCGTGCATACGGTGGTCTGCGGACGGACTCCCACGACGTCAATCAAACAAGTTCACCTACGCTTCACTCCTGAGTGCGAGGATTGGTTATGAAGTTGCATTATGTCTCAAATCATAAATTATGCTCTCCGCCACATTATTCATGTCATAGCGCCTCCTGCTCGCGCATGTGTTTACAGGCCACGTGAGTTTGCCCCGAGCTCATTGAGGGTCTCACGCACCTTTATAACACAGTTTTAAGTAGCCTACATAATCCAGATTTCTGTAGACTAAAACTAATACACAGATATTATGCAAAGGTTAGATTTTTAGGTGTTCTTTTTAAAGCATTGCTAAGGCACAATCTTCCTGTCATTTGGCAGTAAAAGGTGGCAGGTGATTAAGTAATATTGTTAATTACTAATGTAGCCTACGATTGCGAGTGTGTCATTGCTTTTAACAGTTCACTAAATAAGAAAACTTCGATTCAGACAAAAATGGCAAGTTAGTTTGTGTATTTCTTGTACGAAAATGTCCAAGAATAGTTATTGGCACTTGTGAAGTCAAAACAAAAGCCTATTTCAAATGTCAACATCATTGGCAGATTAGGTAGTCAGAGAGTGAGTTTAAACAGCAGTAAATAACAGCAATGGCAGGGTTGTGGGTTTGATCCCCTGGTAATGCATGAACTGATGAAATGCATATCAAATGCTTTGGCTAAATATTTGCCGAATGTGAGAGAAGCTTGCCAATCAGTTGTTTGAAATCCAACACTCCTCAAATTCATAAGTATTTGTGTTTTTATCGCTTGTCCAATTTGCATGTGAAAATAAGACATGTTGAGCAGTGAGAACACTAGACTTTAACACTCTGTGATATTCATTATACTGTACTCAGCTATCATTACCATGGCAACTATAGATCATGCACAAAATACACCAGTGAGCTAAATTCACTTTCCTTTTCAGTGAGCAACAGTAATGTATTTCTATTCCATCACAAATAATGCAATATGAATACAGTCTACAGTGTATTATAGTTTAGACTGAGCTGGAAGTTGTTTTGCATTACATAAAGTGACAGTGGGGATCTACAAATATCTCATTTTTCTAGTTCATGAAAATGACGTGTTTAATGTTCGGTGATATTATGCATTGGGTCATAAAAAGCCTTTTAAATGACTGTACATGTCATAAACAGCATTTGTTTGATAAAACTGATGCCACAAGCTTGCATTCATTCAGATACAGCCCACTTCAATAGACAGTAAAACTTGCACACTGCGGTATAGAATGAGTACAAAGATTAAACCACAAGTGAAGCGGACAGTTTTCTCACAAACGAATATTATATTTCAAGCCATTGTTGGATTTTATCCACAGGGCAAAAAATGGTTGTCTTATATTTGAGAGTTTGAATGGTGGTCGTTGAATAAGTAGACTTCAGTTACATTCACTTTCTCCATATTACAGTAAGCATCAGCTGAGAAAAATACACATGGAACACTGATGTGTAGAGTATGTACTGTACCGCAATTGTTAGGAGGTTATCTGACTTAAGAGGATTCTGCTTTATTTTACAGTTGCTTAGCAACAGCCTGATCTCTGAGAAGTGCAGTGCAGAAGGAATGAATCTAAAAACTCTTTAAAAATGTTCATGCTCATTCTGTATTTTGTCCTTGACTTTAGACCAGCTTGAATTTTATATTTCATAGGCAATGCACGTTGTTATTAATTTTAAATAGTACAGAATGCAGGAGATACAGAACATTGGTCCCATCACTGTAGGGTTTTTATGAGCATGTACGTAATAAATTAAACTGTACATTCTCTTTACCCCAATTTGCATTTCTCCTTGTTATGGATGTTAGAGGTAATATAAATTATGTTAAAAAAAAGTGCAGTATGTAGCTTTGAAATTAACCAAAACTGATCTGCTTTAAGAATCATTGAATACATTGTTTCTATATATATATATATTTAAAAAAAAATAAGAAAATGTTGAAAAGTAAGTGTGGTTGTGGTGTTTCTATGGCATTGCAGCAAAGGACAGCATGCTCACACCTCTCAGCACTGCCAGTGTCTCAACACTTCATTTCTAGAGCTTCTACTCTTGGCATTAGAGCAAATCTGTTTGTGTGTGTTCTGTATACTGAGATTAGATCAGAAGAAAACCTTTACACTTTTGACTATTAAAGGAATATATCACCCAAAAATGAAAATTTGCTGAAACTTTACTCACCCTCAGGCCATCCAAACTGCAAATGAGTTTGTTTCTTCATTGGAACAGATTTCGGAGATATTTAGCATTACATAACTTGCTCACCAGTGCTCCTCTGCAGTGAATGGGTGCCGTCAGAATGTGAGTTCAAACTGCTGAATGAGTCAGAATGAGATTTCAAACATCACAATAATCCACAAATAGTTCACATGACAGTCCAATTAATGTTCTGTGAAGTAAAAAAAATAAAAAATAGTTTGTAAGAAACAAATCCATCATTAAAGTGTTGTAACTTTTAACTATCGCTTCTGGCCAAAATAATAATAATAAAGTAAAAATAAATTAAAAAAATATTTCTAAAAATTTCAAAAAGAATTTAAAAAGTATTTTTATATTAAAATCCACCAACATATTTGTTTAAAACTGTTTTGGACTGTTTTCACTTGTAAATGTTGCTTTATCTGTGCATATTTCTCTCCTGATTTAGATATGACTTTTTCAGTGTTTAAAACATGCATATAGATAGAAGACTATTTTAGCAGAAATCAATGGTTTTAAGTTAAAATGCCTTGATGGATTGGTTTATTACAAACATGCAGCTTTTCACTTACAAGACTTAATTGTTAGACACGAATGGTGTGGATTACTTATGGATAATTGTAATGTTTTTATGTCTGAACTCTATGTGTGACGGCACCCATTCACTGCAGAGGATCCATTGGTGAGCAAGTGATGTAATGCTAAATTTCATTAAATCTCTTCAGATAAAGAAACAAACTCATTTACATCTTGGATGGCCTTAGGGTGAGTAAATGTTCAGCAAGTGTTCATTTTTGGGTGAACTACTCCTTTAATGTGAAATAATTCGTGTGAACAGCATGTGATTGAGATGTTTGTTATAGTGTAAATAAAAGGTCTGCAAAACATAGTTATTAGTATGGACACCATACTGTGAGCATAATAGAAGTGTAAAAGGTCTTTAATGAAAGCATTGCATTTAAGTCTTCCCGTCTCACTTTAGTCTAATTTATTGGTAAATATCACTAAATCAGTACATTTTTAATACATTTAAACATTTGGCAGATGCTTATGCAATAAAACTTGTATGGCATTCATGATACACATTTTACCAGTTTGTGTGTTCCCTGAAAATCAAACCCACATCCACACTTCCAGTGTATATGTAGAACCTGATTTATTTACTTTGACATATATATACAAGCATGTTCTAATCTTAATGTAATAATACCTTATTATTCATGTGGTAATTCACGTAGCAATTTAGGTCATTTGCAGAACTATTTCTTTTTATGCTAGCATGGGGAGAGCTGATGAGAAAAACTACTGGTTTAGAGGTCTCTAATGACCTGTTGCTGAGTGTGTAAATGCTCTTTTGCTTTTCGGCTGTCATTGACAATGAAACTACTGTAGATAGTCTTGCTTGTTTGCTTTTCTCACCCAGTACTGTAAAAAACAAAAGTTCTGCTATACCTTGCATATGATGGACCCCCTCTTGATAGTCCAGATCTTAGACCAACCGAGATCTTCTGAGAGATGACAAATAAATCTAAAACAAGTGATAGATTCGTTGGCATTTTTCAGTAAGTCTTTCATATGCAATATTCATATTAATGTGCAATATTCATGCTAATTAACTACATATGTCAAATATAATAGGTTTATACTAAGCAATCATTCCTAATAATCTTCCAAAATAAATAAATGGGTGAGTCATATTGGTGCTGTATTAGTAATCTTCATCCCTCGCTTCATTCATGTGGCAATTCAGTATGTTCTCATAGTTTTTTTGTAGTTTCATATTCAACAAACACATGCTGAGCTTTAATTGAGCTTGAATGTATTAGCTAAATAAAGTGCTATGAAATGAACTAAAAATGTAAACACTTTATATGATAACCACCCTTTTATGTTTTTATCTGACTGTGAATTCTGAATTTCTACAATAGCATCTGAGTTCACTTTAACAGGTAGGTTGAGCTGCCAATAGACTATATTAGATTTATAATGTAGGCACAACAGAAGGCCTACACAGAGAGAGTGTGTGTTCCCTCTGGCAGGAACTGAGGATTGTCTTACTCTAGGATTGCTTTGCAAGCAGCAACGCTGATTATTTTTTTCTGCATTGATCCAAATTAGGTATATGTGCCTTAGCAAGCACAAAGCTGTTTTTTTCCAAGAAAGTGGGCAGCTCAGTCTGCATGCCTATCATAATACACTTCTGAGATTCTGATAATTAGGCTAGAGTAGGCTACTTCAGCATGACAGTTCCTGTACAAGAACCATCTGGCAAAGAAGAAAAGAAAAACAAAGTGAATCTAATGTCCACTGGGAGCTCATTTTCACAGAGCTATGAAACTATTATGAACAGGACAGAGGAATCAATGGAAAGCTACCCATGAGTGCCCTCTCTGGGAGCAATGTCATGTTGCATGTTTAAATTTAAGATTTTTATTATGAGAAAACTAAATAAGATTTGTGAGAATATATTATTATTCGCTATATTTGATTTATGTTATCCAAGTGACAAATTCTCATAAAAGATGAATTTCCAAGATGGTTCAAAGTATGTCAAAGCACATCACAGATCAAAAAGGCATTGTACTGTACCAATTATTAATTAAGTACCAAAATTAATGACGTGTAGGCCTAAATTAACAGAGGAATCTATTTAAATAAATGACACATTTTACTTATTGTTTTCAAAACATTCGAATCAAACCATTTCTTCTTATTAAATCGAATGTTATCTTACAGAATGATGCCTTTTGTACAGCGTTTCCTGAATATTTATTTCTTGTCTGACACATCAACGATATTCGTTACCATATTTTGAAAAATTACCCTTTTAATATCCTTAATATAAGCACTTTCAGCATTGTTTGATCTAAAACCACTATGTAAACTATTCGTTAACTATTTCGATAAATAAATTACTCATAAACACATATTCTTAAATGACCTTATTCACAAGTGCTTAAAAATCAGTGCGGCCACACACAGTGGACAGTAGAGGTCGCTGCTGCTCTCTGTTTATTTTTGATGAGGATCGCACAGCACAGGTAGATAGAGGCTCTCCCCTCCTGTAAACGTAATCCATACAACAGATCAGCCTTCTGCCATCCAGCATTTCAGCCTTTTTAACCTCTTCCTTTGTACGTTTTGTGTTAGGATAAAAAACTAAAAGGGAAATCTATTTGTTTCGGTTCGTACAACAGTTTGAAAACTTAAGATGTGGCTGAGGGAAGAGATGCAAAGTGCGGTGTTGATCCACTTGTTGATTGAGTGAGACTCGCGGTTAGCTGACTAGCTCTACCGGCACACGCACTTAACACGAGATTGGACGAACTGTATGACCACAGCGAGACCTTTATGACTAACGTTAATCTGTAATTCGGATTTACGACTCGAATCCGGCCAGTTGCGTTATCGACAGCCAGTCAGTGAGCGTTTGTTATTATTAATTAAGGAAACACTTGATGGCGAGACCAACTTAAACTGAATCCTTTGGCTAATGCTAACATAATGAAAGGGGCTAGATAAACCATAAACAAACAAAACGACACATTTCGGTTCATCGCGGTTTGTCTCAAGAATTGAAACAAACATATATACGTCTGTAAGTTTGTTTTGTAAATTTACACTCCATTTTATTAAACAGTGCTCTTAAATGATGGACAGCGCCTCGTCCAGAGGAGAAAACAAGGCAACGAAGTATCCAAGAGATGTTCATGTGGAATAGCATCAACAGCTGCTTTTAATGTGAAAGACTATGTAGGAGTCTTTTTTGTAATCAGTTAAAAAAAACACAGACTACAATTTTGTTATTTTGGGAGACGGGTTGTGTATGAAATGGACACGATCAACCGATACCCTATAGACTCTGGCTTTCCTGAAGGAGATCACGGGATCGTTTACAGTTCGGAGAGATCTGGTGAAGGATGGAAAGTGGTGGATGTGACCGTTGCTGGGGGAGCACCATGGGGGTTTACCCTCAGAGGTGGACTGGAGCACAGAGAACCTCTTCTTATAACCAAGGTAAGTTATGTTGTCGACTACATGTTGGACAGGATAACATCAGGACTGTTTATCTAACCTGGGCATTATTGTTAGAGAGAGACTTTTATGTAACAAGCTTTACCAAAACATCAAATTCTTGAGACTAGCTGTTGTAAAGCCAGATAAAATATGCTAATAACGTTTATTATATAGAAATTATACACAATGATACTTAGTAAAACGTTTTGTGTAATGAATATTTAAATAAAGTACGTTAGATTATCGTCAACAAAGCACAAGCTGTTCTTAATATTTTAAAATTTATTTATTTATTCAGAGATGTTGTTAATGCTAAAACTTTATTTACTTTACTCATATTCCTCTTCTAATATTTGTAATGCACTTTTCTGTAGTCGGAAGAAGGATTTCTTCTACCATGTGTGGTCAGCATGACTCGTGTGGTATCGGTAAGCGTTGGTGGTATAGTGGTTAGCATAGCTGCCTTCCAAGCAGTTGACCCGGGTTCGATTCCCGGCCAACGCAAGAAACTTTTCCATCAGAAAGTTTTACTTTCCTGGAATCTTACAAGGAAGTAACATGCAAATAATGTTGTGTGAGGAGAAATTATAGAACTTAAAACTGGGAAATGCAAGCAAAGCTATGTAGTTCATGACCAGGTACTGCAATAGTGGCTGAAACAGACAGCTAGGCAGATCTACACTTACACACTGAATGTACTTTCAGACTGAACCATCAAATTTAGGTTACTTGGTACAGAAAAAGACCGTTTTCATCTTGCATAGGGCACCAGAATATTTAGATAATCTTAGTTTGGTCATCAGCTGGTGTTTAAAGATGACTTTTGTTTGTTGACAGCACTATAGTTTATGTCATGAGTTTATGTCATGAGACACACTTCACAGAAGTACCTTTAGAAAGAGCTGTTTAAAGTAAAGTAGGTACAGTAACAGTTGTTTGTTTGAACAAGTATTTTAAGCATATTTTAAAGGAAACCCAAAATTGTATACTATGGCTTAACCTATGCAAACTGAGTTAGGTCTCATCTGATTTGCTAATATTTAAAACAAAAGTCCCTTGCAGTGGTCTAATCCAGTAGTTTTCAAACTTTTTAGACCAAATACCACAGTTGATGAAATCAGGTCATGCAGTATTGTCTTTCAAAACTCATAGAAAGTATTTGTGAGTAATATACCTTTAATATTTGAAGGGCAGAACAGGACACCCTTTCCCACATTGTACACTGACACAAGAATGTGAGTTATGCATCAGTCTTATGACTACATGCACAAAGTTGCACATTTTAATTATAAATATTAAATTATAAATCGCTTTAATTTATTTTATTTAAATTAAATATATATTTTATCACATGTTTTATTACATAAATGTTTGTTCATTTACTAAATTTCACGTGTACCACCCAAATTTAATAATTCTATAATTACAATCTATAATTGAAGTCTATAATTTTACAGACCCTTTACCTACAACTACAATTGTGTATACACTACCATTCAAATGTTAAGAGTCAGTACGATTTTTTTCTCTTATGCTTACCAAGACAGAATTTGTTTGTTTGAAAATACAGTTAAAAAAAGCAATATGGTGAATATAAAACGATTGTTTTCTAATTTATGTATTTTAACATGTAGTTCATTCCTGTGATGGCAAGGCTGGATTTTCAGCAGCCGTTACTCCAGTCTTCAGTGTCACATGATCCTAGAGAAATCATTCTAATATGCTGATTTGGTGCCCGAGAAACATTTCTTATCAATTTTGAAAACAGTTTTGCCGCTTAATTTTTTTATGATTCACTGATGAATAGAAAGTTAAAAAGAATAGCATTTCTTTGACAGAGAAACAATGTTAAATTCTTTACTGTCACTTTTGATGTATCTGTTATTTTTAAACTGACTGAACGCTATAGAACTCAGTTCTACACGGGAGCTTAAACGGATGCTTCTTTTCTTTGCTCACTCTCTGTCTCGTGCACGCAACTCATGCACGTGCACGCATTTCAAGAACTCTCTGTAACATGCTGAACACAACAGTATCTAATTGCTGAAATTTCTGAGATTTCTTTAAAAAATAAAAACGTTACTGACCACAAACTTTTGAACGGTAGTGAATGTTGTGGTGTTATGATGCAGATTATCTAATATATTTACAGATATCGACATTGTTTGTGATTTCTTGAAAGAGAATGAAGCATTTAGAATGAAGCCTTACATCATCATCTATTACTATGAGTATTTTGTAGTTAAAATTTTTTATAGGCTACAGCTGTGAAAATAACACTTTGGTCTCTTGTAGTGTAGTTTATCAGCAACTCATTTTGAACAGTGACCGAAACTTTTTTGTGTGCTTTTCTGGTTACTCATCAACTTTGAAGGACCTCGTAGATAAATTTGGAAAGAATACTCATCACTCTTACTTTCAGCTTCGGATGCCTAATGTTCTCCAGTAAATGTCTTTCTTTTCTAGCCAATTTTAATTCAAAGTTTAGCTATAAGAATATTAAATAAGGTGGAATGTAACCATCTCTAAAACTCTGGTGGACACCCCTATGTACACTGTAGTTTTGAGGTGCATGTGACCTTCAGAAGTAAATTCCTGCCATTGCTGAGGTCTTTAAGGAGCTAAAATGTTAAGTTAGGTCATTTCATGGAAGCATTTGATTTGGTACAACACAGTTTCTCAGAGGATGGTTTAAAGACTGAGTGTGGGTATTCACCAACAACTGTTTCTGTGAGTCCTGCAGACCCCGTCACACTTCAGGAATTGGTAAGAGTGGTTAATAATGTACTGAAGTTTTTTTATCCCCCTCGTTGATGCTCTTAAAGTCACTTGCTGTTCCTACTGGATCATATGATGGCAAATCCTGCTGTAAAATAAACTTTGCACCTGGTTTTTGAGATTTAGGCTTAATTGTGTCTTTGTTTTCATCAATGTTTCTTTACCTTGGTTCATGACTGACTAGTCAAAGTGTGTTCTATTATTTTTCCATGTTTTTTTACTCATTTTTGCTTTGTTCTTGGGCCTACCTTGTTTGCTGTATTTTATGAGGCCAGTTTGTCAGTGTTATCTCTCTTGTTATACATTTATATTTTCACAAATGTATAGCTTCACCTCATGATACTTGAACTTGGAGTACAAAATAAGCTTGATAGTTTGATTTATTGAATGATTATTCAGTTCTCGTGGGAAAATTCAGTATTGCACTGAACATCCATTTAAGCTTGTATGTATGTTGTATTGTATGTTCCTTGCTCAAGGGTGCAGAACTGTCATAACTTTCTGAGGAACCATGCTAAGATTTAGGGTTCATTAGCAGTTCATTAGTAAGCCTTAAACACGGGTCTATCGCTTTATCAGAGGTGTAGTACACTTCCTTTCAAAAAATAAATTATTCTTCTGATGAATGAGCCCTATAATGTATAAAGATGTTAAGGACTGAAACCAGAACCTTCATACTTGACAAAACACTGCACCTCTATACATTTATTCTGCAGGTAAAACTTTTCCACAGCTCGTGTGTAGTTGACTCTCCTCATATTGCAACATTAGTTGTGAATCCAATTTGTTATTCTTAGCACACTGGTGTTTTTGTCCGAACCTGCTGTTCTAGTACAAGTGCCATAGACAAAACAATTGAATGACCTTTATCAAGTATGACCAAAAATCTTCCAATTGGGTGTGGAGCTCCTATGTTAAGCTTTTCTTAAATATTAGATAATCTATAAAAACTACTTAAACAAAGGCCAGTTGCAAACATTGGCTGCATCTCAATTCACATATTTATACTATGTATGTGGTAGAGGTGCTACTCCCACTCTTGGTGAAAAAGTATGAGTATGTATGTAGTAAGACAGCATATTATGGTCATAAAATTGTCTTGTACTGTTTGTGTTAGCATTGAGTACATATATTTAAAAACTGCTTTAACTTGCTTTCCTCAGAACTTTTTTGAGACTGAAAAAGTGAATCTCCTCTTTTACAGTACGAGATATTGTATATATTGTGGGATATTATCTCAGAAGTTAAAAGTTCATTTAAAATAATCTGTTGGCTTACTGTTTTCAATGTTAATTTCTCGCATACTGTTTAGCCGTCCTAAATAGTATGCGGGAAATGAATGTTAAGTGAATTAAGGTCATTTCTAAGATTTTTTAAATCTGTTGAACAATTATTTCTTATTGTACTGGTTTTTGTGAAAGTGCACATTTCGTTATCGTGTTTTGGATTCCATCCAAACCTCGAGGCATACATCAACTGACAGACATAATGATGAGAATTATTTAATGACAAGTGTTCAGAAAGAAGTTCAAAAGGTCTGTTTTGTAAGCTGACTGTTCCCTGAGAGTTACATTAATCCACAAAAGGCAAAAAGATACAAGGTTGTAAACAAGGTAGTACAATTTAGGGAAAACTTTACCTTAGCTACAGAAGTAAAAATTAGAATTTAAGGTGTTTTGTAGGTTTGCAGGTTAATTAGCACTTAATTTATTGATTTTCTTAGCTCGCTCTGTTTTTCAGTGGATTGTTTCAACTACATTTCTCTGAGATTCCTGAGGCAAACTGGCAGTGCCAGGAACAGCACAGGAATGCTGAAGCTTTGCTTGATTATCCAAATGTACTGAATTATCTTCGACAGCCTGAAGCCAGTTGGACATGCATGATACAGCATCTGGGATAAATTTCGATTGGATTAAAGGAACCTGGGCAAGTTCACTTTCACGTCTTGTAAGTGAAGGATGAAAACCTTTCTTGGTCTCACTAAATTCTTAAAATAATTGACACGAAGTGAGGTCATTGTAACATGTTTTGTGACAGGCTATCTGTACACCTGTGTGAATTTCAGTAACGTTTTGGAATAGGCATTTCACTTATCCTTAGCGAAATGTGGTCTGTGTTGTTCTTTTTTTTATGTTTTTGAAAGAAGTCTCTCTTGCTTATCGAGGCTCCATTTATTTATTTTACTCAAAGATACAGTACAAACAGTGATATTCTGTTTTCTATTTTAATATATTATGAAGTGTAATTTATTCCTGTGATGTCAAAGCTGAAGTTTCAGCAGCCTTTATTACTCCAGTCTTCAGTGTCTCATTATACTTCAGAAATCATTCTAATATGCTGAATTGCTTCTCAAGAAACATTACTTATTGGTATCAATGTTCAAAACACTTGTGCTGCTTGTGCTTAATATAACAATGCAACATTTGTGACTTAAATGTCTTTACTGTCACTTTTGATCAGTTTAATTTAATGGATCTTTCAAAGATAGATTTGTTTCTTTTGTATATCTATATGTAAATTCTGAAGATGAATGATAGGCTGTTGTGGGTGGTTACCAGGCTGTTGCTGTGCAATTTAGAGTTTTCTGACCCATTAGTTTTGACCTTATTCGTCCATACATTAGGTGAAAGAGGGCTGCAGTAAGCAGCTTTATTTATTTCTAAAGAAAAATGGAACAAATTAAAATTCCCCTCATTCCTCTCATGGTCTTCAATGCATTTATTTTAAGTCCTCTGTTTCAATAAACGCTAATAATCCTGTTTTACACTGCATGCATGCAGTGTAGCCTTTCACACGCTGCCTGTTTGTTTTTGATGCATTCTTTCAACACTCAGAGACCCTAAAAGGGCAGCCATTTAATGAGCACTGGTAAACCTATTTGTCGACAACCGGATTCGTCAGTCAACTGTCATGCCCCGACCCGTTCAGAGCAAATTTGGTGCAAATAACCCTTCACCCACATACTGAAAGCCATCAGAGGAAAAGTCTGTTAATGATAGTCTTTTTTACGTTAATAACTTCACTTGAGGAGTGGCAGGAACCAGTCAAATTTAGAGCAGCTTTCATTCGTATTTATTTCAGAAGAGCTTGACTTTTAACTCTACAGTTCATGTCTGTTCATGTTCCGAGTAAGAAGTATCAGGAATGAGTA
Source organism: Barbus barbus (assembly GCF_936440315.1). Classification (NCBI taxonomy): domain Eukaryota; kingdom Metazoa; phylum Chordata; class Actinopteri; order Cypriniformes; family Cyprinidae; genus Barbus; species Barbus barbus. Next base: position 17,441,750 of record NC_136741.1, read on the forward strand.
TTTAACCTCACTTTGCATGTTTTGAAGTATTTCAAGACCTTTGCTCTTATCTTTTCTGAGCCCTTGCTCAATGCAAATACACACATGCGCACGCATCTATTGTTCAGACTGCACCAAACTGCCAAAGGCTGCTGTTTAAAGAAACACACCGCTTTGTTTAAGCTGTCCTTAGATATGGAGACAACAATCATTTTTGGTCTGAAGAGAAGAACAGTTATGCCACATTTTATAAGCAGCTTTAGATATGGAAGTATTTTTCCCTTTTTTTGTGGGCATTTAAAAATTCTATCTTTTTGCACTTTGAATTAGCAATTTGGACTTATAAATTGATTCGAAAACAACAGTAAAGTATAAAATTATTGATTGCAAGTTATTGGTTGTAAACAAAATATATTTGAAGTTTATTGCAATTTATTCAAACATATGCAGATGTACAAGTAGTTTAAGGTTGTAGGGAGGAAGACTCAATTGCAACTTATCTGATTGGTGGATTTCTCAACAGCAATTATGGGAAGTGTAGTTCTTTACAGAGAATTAAATAAAAAAAATAACTGTTATTATCTGTCTCGATAAAGTTTTTAAATGTTTAAATTATAATAAGGCATTTTAAACCGATAAATGGCTGATATCCAAATTTTATACTATTGTGTCTAAATAAATTAACAAAATACTAAAATATGAAATCAATCTTTTAAAATTCTAATCTAAGTGAATTTAGGCTTCGCAACATTATAATGTGCAGTACGAAAGATTAATATTAATTTTTAGATTTACTAAAGATTACACTGATAATTTAGTGCTTTGAATGATTAACTTTAAAGTGAGTGTTAAATGAAGGCAAATGTAGTCTTGATGTAAAAATAGGGGAAATAATCATGCACAATTAAAGAGTTATGTCCAATATCAGACAATATATTCAATATAAACAATACAAATAAATTAAGAAATATAGTATATGAACTGAGATATTTTGCATCCCCAGTATGTATGAATCTCTTGATATTTTGAACATCCTGGGGTTGTCCATTCCCCACACAAACTCAGTAATGCTCTTTAGGAGCATATAGGAGGCTTCTTGATATATGGAATGTGATTGCAGCAAACTTTTTTTTGGAAATCCTGTCTTCAGTCTTTATTTTGTTGCCTGGAGGGGCAGGAATTAAGATGCATTCCTGCTGATGCTGAGCCACAAGGAGCTCATGCTCTTTTGTTTGTGCTAGGATACAGTGTTCATTCAAAAAAGCTTAATCTGTACAGTTCAATACTTCTGTTGTAGCTGGAGTCGACTCGGATTCTTTAGTATACGATCAAGTTAAACTGAAACAACAAAAAAACCCTTAGTCATAATATTGTTCTGTGCAGGCATAGTCCTGTTATAGCCCCCGGTGTGTATTATATGTGCTCTCATTGTCAAGATTTGACAATGGCGCCATTGTGAAGAGGTGATGTCTCTTGGAAGAAAATTTGTAGTTTGAGTATTGTGTGTGTGTATGTGTGTGTGTGTGTGTTGAATGCAGCAGGAAAGGCTGTAAAGTAGCTCTAAAGCTCAGAGCTCTGTCAGCGTAGAGCACAGGACACCAGTCAGCAGAACTCCACATTCTTCTCTGCCACATCCTTCTCCAGACCCAAGGTCATGGAACTTATTTCAAGCTTTTGAAAAATTCTTTGGAAATACCACCTGGTTGATGGAGCTGTAGTGGTGCCATTAGCACATAAAACAGTGAACCATGGAGCCATTACCACTGTATTTAAATAGTCGATACTATGATTATGATACATGTTGAAAAATGCCATGATATTGCTTTGACAAATGCACTCGCATATATACCATAGAGTAGGGCTGGATGATAATTTTTTTGCAGGAAAATATTTATTGAGAAAAAATTAAGCCAGGATATTGATAAACTTGAGTAATTTTCTATATTTTGCCTACATAGATGTTGATGAAAAGTTCTGTGTCTTTGTGTGAATGAGCAACATAATTTCAGCCTGCTGTCCCACTATATAAGGACAGTCTTCACAACGGTCCACCTAAATAAATGGTTTAACTTGAAGAAATTATGACAAATGTATTACTATTATTGTTATTGAGGAATACTATACAATTAAGAGATTTTCATCCATGTTTTAATGTATACGGTATATAAATACTGTTGTGCAGCACCTTATTTGACATTAAGTCTCGAGTCTAGTGTATTTATAAAGCCCTTTCCACTACTATAAATTGAAAAAAAAGTTGTAAATTAGTAGTTATAAATTCATTAGTTTACATTTTATTTTAACAATGTAAATATCGATATCAAATGATGTAAAATATATTTGGCCCAATCACCAGCCCTACTATAGATCTGGATCCATTTACATTGTCATTTAGCTGACGCTTTTATCCAAATTGGGTTGTTTTTAACCCAGTGTTTTTTAGTGTGTATATATACACACACACACACATATATATAAATACACAAAAAGAAAAACAAGTAGAGAGAATAGAACAATAGAAAGCTTTTTTTTAAACAAAAAGAAGACAAATAAAGTAGAATTACAATAGAATAGAGAGTGCTAGAATAGAGGTTCAAATAAAGATTTTATGCTGATTCATATGCACTGATGTCTGAATTTGTTTCACTTTTTTTTTTATTCTTGTCTAAGAAAAGAGTAATGTAAGGATCCTATAAATGTGTTGTAAATTTGCTGAAATAGAATAAAATTGTCCTGAATTTGCAAAAATGGCTTTTGAATTTAATTGAAAAGCAGCGAGTGAATTGAATAGAATTGTTAATTGAAATGTGACCCTGGACCACAAAACCACTTTCCACACATTCCAAAAATCATTAGGATATTAAAAAAAGATCATGTTCCATTAAGATATTTTGTAAATTTCCTACCGTAAATATATCAAAATTTAATTTTTGATAAATAATATGCAGTGCTAAGAACTTTATTTGGACAAATTTAAAGGCGATTTTCTCAGTATTTTTATTTTAATTTTTTGCACCCCCAGATTCTAGATATTCAAATAGTTGTACCAAATATTGTTCTATCCTAACAAACCATACATCAATGGAAAGCTTATTTATTCCGCTTTCAGGCGGTGTATACATCTCTGACTGGTTTTGTGGTCCAGGGTCACAAATAGTTCTGTATTTATTAAAATGCCTTGACAAACTTTGAAATACCATGTAAATGACATGTGAGTTTGGCAATCAATGTTGTAGTACTGGAACCGTACTCAAGTCCCTGTCCAAGAACCACATTTTCATGGTCATGGTCTTATCATGAACTCTAGAGCATTTGGACTTGATATTGACTTGGACTGCGTGGATGCATTTTGAGGTCATGCATATGCATGATACATAGAAGGAAATATCTGTCTTATTTCACTCTCACCTCTGCTTTTGCCTCACATTCCCATTCAATGACACCCCCACCCTCATCCCAATGCTCCGACAGTATTTGCTATGCTTGTGTGGGTCTGATACGTCTCTAGTGAACATTTCCATTGTTCTAAGTCATTTATTCTCTCAGTATGGTGCGGAATGCCAGAGGGGGGCACCCACTGGCGTTCCTGTTTAACATTAACGTTTGAGGTTATTCTAGTGCTTCTTATTTGGGCATGCTTAAAGTTTTCCTCTTGTTTTATAAACTCTGAGGGGGGCTCTTAAGTCCGGATGTCACAGAGTCCTGCTGCTGTTAAAATAATAAATGCAGGGAAGACTACATACAACAAAGGAATAACTAAAATAGCCACATTTGTGCATTCTTGACCATGCACGTATACGCAGTTAGATGGTTTATTATAGGGTTGACTGGTGCTTGAATCTAACCATAGCTGGTGATAAAGCAAGCAAGAATAATCACTCAAGGTTTGTTGTCCATTTGAGCTTAAAGTTGACCTTCTAAAAATGTTATGTTACTAATAGCACCGTATTATGATAAAAGTACATTCCTGTGTATGAATATTATCCCTCCAGAGAGATTCATGTTTGATGAGTAGACCTGGAAAGTAAATAATGAACAGCCGTGATCAACTTTGGGGTAAAGGCTCTAATAGCAGATAACTGGCTTACTGGAAGATAGAGCAGCATTACATATCATGTCAGGAATTTACTTTAGTTTAGACCAAACCCCCTATTTGGCTACATGTTCCCTGAAATCTGCACTTTATGACGGAATATTTATGATTAACTCGCTTCTAGCTCGGCTCTGGAGGTAAAGTGTTGATGTGGAAAGCGTATGACTTGCCCCCCAGTGCTGCTGATTTACAAAGGTGAACGTGGCTTTCTCATTTGGTCGTTTAAGGGTGGAACACAACAAATAATGTATTTGGGATTGCACTGTTTGCAGTTGTTTAGGAAATGCTCTAAGACTTTGCTCACACTTGTTTTTCAAATCGGATCTTTAGGACTGATTATCCACACTGTTGTTTTGCACATGATAAAATCAGATTGGTTTCTTTCATACAGTATGTGTACACTGCTTACCATAGTTATGTCTAGGAGAGGTGTGTGATGTTGTTATAATGATGTGTGAGATGTCATTAATGCTGCAAAAACCAAACAAAACACGCCTTCAGAGTCCACGCATTGACTGCAGAATGCATGCCAACGAAAATAGTTTCAAAGAAAATATGGAATAGAGCCGTTGCAACTCAAAGCTGTGTTTCGTTAATGAATGAATTTGCATTTTTTTAATCAGTGAATTACCCATTAATGAAGATTATCACTTGCTTCGTTTCTAAATGAATCAGATTATTTGAACCAATTGAATTGTAAACAATATGAAAAGCTTCAGGAAATCCAGAACAGGTCAGCACAAAAAAACACAAAATTTTGTCAAAGTAAACCAATCCCAAAAAATATCGAATTTTTTGGGGTCAATATCGCACATTCTGTCTAGAGAAAAGAACAAACCAAAAATTGGATCTTTATCTCTGCTCATGTCCATCGGGACATTGTGCCATTGTACTGAATAAAATAAGCATTGTTGCATTGCTGCATTTTTGTGTTTTGAATAATCTTTCATATACAGTGTATTTGCATGTTCTTTCATATACTGTGTATTTGCATATTCTTGTATATACTACTTGAAACGGAATGTTTCATTCAATATTAACTACACAATGGATGTATTATAGTTTTTGGGGAAAAAAACAAATAAAGCAATAATGTGACCATTCACACTGAAACCTAATCAGATTTTAAACCAAAAATCCATTTGGTTTGGACTGGGTGTGTAAAAATCAGATTTCCTTTTTTTGTTTTTTTTTTTGCCGTTCACACTATAAACAACTTTACTGAATCAAGTTGGATGATGCCAAACCAGATTTTGTTCCCTAACTGAACTTGGCGTAATTGCACTACATTGCCTGACAGTGGCTAGGTCATTTATAAAAGATGAATGCTTGTCCAAATATTGTCTTAGTTTGTTCAATTTCAATCTCTCAACAAAGGGAGAGCTAATAGTACAGGTCTATTCATCTGTAGGTGATGTATGGATGTGAAACAGAGAGATTTGATTGAGATTGAGTGTATTGTGATGTGTCACAGGTGGAAGAGGGCAGCAAGGCCGCAACTGCAAGACTGCAGGCTGGAGATGAACTTATCAACGTCAACAGCATTTCTCTCAGCGGCTACAGACAAGAGGCCATCTGCCTAATCAAGGGCTCCTACAAGACTCTCAGCCTGGTGGTGAAAAGGTAATTTATATTCAACCTCGCTGTCATTTTTGGGGCAGATTTACACCTGAGATTAAGACCTGTCTATGGAATCTGATCACAAGTTGTCAAGCTACTTTCACCTAATATACATCACAGAGATATAGGTTTTGAGGGGAGGTTCCCTGATCATGCATCACTTATAGCACGTAAATAACCAAGCACAGAAAGTCGGCAGACTGTTGCTTCCAAATTTTTATCTCACTGCAGATGGGACATTTTGAGCAATGCTCAGTTATTTTAGTCAAGCCCCTATACTAACTGATCTTTTTAAAGCCATTTTGGCAAGGTTTAGAATCATTGTTTTAGCACAATGACTGATTTGCAGGTGATCAGGGTGGAATAGCATTTACACCACAATTGTGATGTGTTTACATTCATGCTACGAATGAACGAGGTCACAAGGAAAGAAAGCGGCATTCAATGCTGCAACCTTGTGATCAGGTTGTCAGAAACAGATGCTAATGCCAGGTGTAAACAGGGTCTTTAATATTTCCTCCTCACAGCGGTAAGATATACATGGTTACTTACTGTTGTTGTTTTTGTTTCATATGTTAAAAGATGCATTGAATATTTTGAGCAGGACTATTTGTGTTCCCATCAATATTGTATTGCTCTGTTAGGTAGAAACACCAATGAATAAAAATACGTCACAGGCGGGAAGTGAATGAGTTTAGCCGCCGGGGGTTGGTGTTGTTTGCATCACTAGTTTATCTGATGCTGAGGGAGCCGTTGAATGCTTGACAGTCCAGTTCTGCCAGATCACTGTTTTTCTGACAACTGACAAGCACACACCGTGAGATAGAGGAAGAGAAAGCTAAAATAAAACTGAATCAGTTTCAATTTTATTTTTCATTCCAGCTATATACTGAAAGTATTACTTATATACTTATTATAAATAAATGAATGTGTGTGTGTGTGTGTATATATATATATATATATATATATATATATATATATATATATATATATATATATATATATATATATATATATATATATATATATATATATATATATATATATATATATATATATATATATATATATATATATATATATATATATATATATATACATACATATATCCTAGAATCTTAAATATGGTTCCCGACTTTGGTTCCCAACTAATTTATTGTTCTTTTGGTGGATATTCCTACCTATTTGACATGGTATTTGTATGTTCTCATGAAAAATTAAATTGGTAATCATTCTGTTTCTAAATGCGGAACATGGTACAGTCTTTGGAAAATGAAAGTGAAGGGATTCAGTCACGTTTGTAGACAGTGAACATCAGACGTTATTTTAGCTCCAGTAACATGGCATTTATTTTTATTTTTTTAATTGAAACCTCAAATAATGCATCTTCTGAACTCATCTACCCTTCCAGTTTCTACAAAAGTAGTCAAAAGCTAACATTAAAGTGAACAGCCACTATGTTTTCATGAACAACCCTCTCTGAAGTTTCTGTCTGATGCAGTAGATTTGCATGCGGGCTGGTAGTGATGTGAACAGCCAGTGGACACTGCGGGTACAAAGCGCGTGTCGACTCTGTGATGCAAATGAAGTGATTTTGTCCTGATTCACGTGGTCTGATTGTTATCAGCTTTCTCATGACTTCTGCTCTTTTATAACCCCATACACAAAGGTGAGGTTTTCTCACCTTGAAAGCAGTGAATGCATATGTTTACAGCAACAAATAAATGGGTGTTAAACAGTTTCAGGTTTGCTTTGATCTCGTCTATAGAAAAATATGCATTATGAAATGCATAGTATTTTTCGGTTAAACATGCATAACATTGGCTCATTGCAGTTGAAGAGGAGCAGGCTGGTCAGTCCACGTCTTTGTATGCTAAACACTGTCCTCTTTGTCTCAGCTTGGCCTATCTGGGAACACAAAGTGTGTTTGGTCGCATTACAGCATAACTGCTAAACAAACAATGTCATCCAGAGAGAAAAACTGCCTGTGTTTATCTATTGGACAGAGCTATTACTGCGGGTGATAGAAAGTGACTAGAATTCTATGTTAAGGTGACTTAAAAATTTATTGACGATTCACTAGTTGATATTTAATGCATGTGCATTTGGCAGAGTTATGAATTTAAAGCTTGGTTTGAATCAAATCCACCTCTTGTCACTCATCAATGGCATTTGGCTTTGGCTTGTGCTTTTTTACTGGAGGAATGTTTATTGTAAATGCATGGGAAATGAAATGGGGGTTGTGCAATGTGACAAGTACTGTGTCATGGTTTCGTATCTCCAACAGTGAAACAAATGTCCTCTGATTAGGCAATCAGGGATAAGTGGTTGACATTGTTGAACAGACACCTAACTACTCACAGCCTATTTAGTCAGATTAATGCATTCCAGTTGTGTAATAACAAAAGAATTCAGGAATGTTTCGTGATTATGATGTTTGGATTTTTTAAATCAAGAGAACCTAAGCCCTCAAGTGGACAAAAATAGTTTATTATTTGTAACTGTGCATACATTGTCCTGTATTTTCCTGTGCCTATAGCGGATAAATTCATTGGTAAGTGAGTCAGAATTAGCACACAGAGAGCAGATAACAAATCATTGCTGGACCTCAGGGGAAGGTGGGGCGTGCGTGGGCAGTCTGCAGACTCGTGTGTTTAACAAGAGGTGTGAATCTCATTCGAAATGGCTTTGAATGGCTGTCATTATGGATAGCCTGATCTTTTAAGTTCTTTCAAAGGTTTGGGGTCCAAGGACCAAATAAATATGGTTATTTTGAACTTTTGAATTTATCAAAAAAATTCCTGAAAAGGAGGTGGTGATGGCGCAGTGGATAAGACGCATGCCTTTGGTGTGAGAGACCCGGGTTCGAATCCACTATGAGACACCAATGTGTCCCTGAGCAAGACACTTAACCCCTAGTTGCTCCAGAGGCGTGCCACCTCTGACATATATAGCAATTGTAAGTCACTTTGGATAAAAGCGTCAGCTAAATGAATAAGTGTAAAAAAAAAATAAAGCATCATTGGTTTCCACAAAAATTTCAGTTTTTGGGTACTAGACAAAATGCAGTAAAACACTAATTTTTGGTTTTTAAGAGGTTTTGAGTAACAGACAGAACTAATTTTGAATATTAGACAAAATGCATATTTGCTGACAGGATTCAGTGCCTGAGTTTGGATCTAATATTTCTGACATGGAGACTCAATCTAATATTTTTGGCATCGTTGGCACAATCTAACGAACTGTAATAAGAAATGCTTCTAGAGCACTAAATCAGCATATTAGAATGATTAATGGTCATGTGACATCTTTGCCATCATAGGAATAAATTGCATATTTTAAGTTGTAGTAATATTTCACAATATTACTGTTTTTATTGTATTTTTGATCAAATAAATGCAGCTTTGGTGAGCATAAAAGTCTTGCCGTCTCCCAAACAAACATTTGAATGGTCATGTATATAAAGTTTATAATTTTTGTGATTGGCCCAGTGAAAATGTTGGGAGGGCAAGTACAAATCTGAACTACTGGGGTCCACTTATGAAAATACGTTTTAAATGAAAATACTATTTTGTGTTGCCAGCATTACAGTTTGAGTTAATATTTGAATCCCAGATTCGCAAAATGGTCTTAGGCTATGGAACCCCACTGTATAACATACATATTTACAGTTTAAAATAACATGCGGTTACATCACTCCACCCTCATGTTGTTTTAAAAACGTGTTAAGGCGTGTGTGATTGTCATAATTCTTGATAATTGCAAGACAAATTTGTTAGATGTTTTGTCAGCCAGAGGCAGATCACTGGTTTATGACAAAAACGACCCTGAGCTCGGCATACCACGTGCCTCAGTCTGTGCATTATGATAGAGCAGAGGGTGATGTGTGGCTTTTAACAGTGTAGTTTTTTTTTAAAGAGATTGCATGTCTGAATAAGGCCTAAGCAAAATAAGTGTTTGACTGTGAAATGAGGAAATAGGAAGTTGATGCGTATGTAGGAGGTGCCTGTTTTGCATATTCTGAAATCATTTGAAACTATGAGGTCATGGTATGAGCTAGAGAGAGATTGTTTAGTTTGGCATGACCGAGGCACTGGACAAATAGAGAACACAGCATTTATGGTGGAACAAGGCCATCTGTATGCCTGGATAGTATATTGTTCAGTGTCATAAGTTTAAAATCCATATTAAGAAATTTGTTAGAATTTAAATTAAAGGTGCCCTCGGTAGTTTTTCCTTACTAAATTATTTTATACATAGAAATTAAAATGTTTAAAAGGGATCACATGAGATTCATACAGTGTTATTTTAGTATAATTTATGTAGTATTATAATATTTATTAATATTTTAAATGAGGTTTTATTTTCATTTTAGTTTTAGTTTGGTTTAGTATCTTTGTTATTTGCGTTTGTCACGTCTATGAGTTTTAGTTTTATTAATTTTAGTATACTTCCACTTAAACTTATTTTTATTTTAAGGAATTCCCAAGGCTACATTTCTGATTTTTTTTTTATTTATTTTTTTATTTTATTTTAGCTTTAGCTTTATGTAAATGGACAAAAATCAGTTTTCGTTTTAGTTAACAGTGCTGCCCCCCCCCCCCCCCCCCCTTTTTTTGAGATCACGTGACCAGCCCAGTGCTATTCACTTTTCCCATGTATTAATGTAAACTTTTGCTTGCGTAATAAATGAATCATGGCTAACTGTGAATTTCTACAAAGCTATTGGTAACTGAAAACATTTTTTAATTGGTTTTGCATGATACTGCTTGACACACCAAATTCACAGAGTTCAACTTTAATTAGTCATACTTTTGTGTTAGTGTAACCACTTATTTACACAATAAAATGTTGTGTAATACTGCTGAACTACATTAACTGGTTTTTACACATTCTGATTGTTTATACAGTGATTGTTCACTAATACAAATGTTATATGTCGCACAGTGATTATTTAGATTAACTAACCTAAATGAACATGATTACTAAACTCTTAGGTGAATGAAATACATCCTATGACACACTAAATATTGTCACTCATGCATGATGCACAATTGAGTGTTTCTGTGAATGCCAATGTGCCCAGATGCCCCACTGAGTAGGTAATCTAACCACAGAGATATTGGGATTATGGTCAGTGTGATTAAAATGGGATTTGGAGTCTGTTGCTTGTGGATTAGATAACTCATCCACACTTTTACAGACTGTCTTGTCTGGTGCTACAATTGGAGCAATATGATTCTATAGTACTGTTACATAAAAAGAGTAGAAAATTATTTGGGCTTTTTAAAGTTTTATTTTGGTTTAAAAAATATTCAGTTTTCTCTATATACACACAATCTGTTGTTCTTTGAAGAAATGAAGGCTATTCTATGAGTGTATGTACTGTAGGGCTGGGCGATATATCGTACATGATGATCATGCGCGTCTCGTCAGTAAAGCCGTTTCCGTGATTATGCACCTTGAAAGCAGGTGATGGAGATTTAGTGCTAATCACGGAACAGGCTTTACTGACAAGATGCGCATCATTGCGTTCAATGTATCGCCCAGCTCTAATGTACTGATGTTTTAAACAAAAGCAGCAAACTGCATTTAACTCAGACAGCGATGGATGCGGATGGTTCAGATACGCAAGAGGACAAAATCGTTAGTCAGTTTGAGAAACCAATGCCTCACAGGTTCTCAGTTGGCAGCTTCATTGAAAAGTACATGCCAAGCAGCAGTTTCATCTGGGATGAAACCTTTTGTGCTGAGTTTCAAAGAAAAAGGCACATCTGGAACTGGTGAATAAGAAGAAATTTAAGGGGGCAAAAGAACATTTTTAACTATAAATTATTATAAAAGAGAGCGTCAGAGATGGATAGTCTGTTGTAAGAGCCCTACAAACCAATAACACAGATGTGCTACAAAAAGCATCAAATGAACTTAAGATGAGCTGATTGAATGTATAAAGTGCATGCTTTTGTTCCTATATTTCACAATTCACAACATTTCACAAGGTCGAGAACCATTGTTCTATGTAGAGATGTAAATACTGATTTTTGCTCAAGGAAAGAGTAAGCGATTTCTCAGAAGTATTAATGAAAATAACATTGTTGTCACTAGTGGAAATGTCTGAAGGGACTTTTTTGCGCATGTTCCACACGAATATTGTGGTTGTTGAATTTAGAAACAAACAGACTTCACATACAGTCCTCGAAACAGACGAGAGGAGGCAGTCATCTTTTTGTGAGCTGTTATTGTTTTAGGAACATCTGCTAAGTGGCTCATCTTGAAATGACCTTGAATTCCCAAGTGAAACTATCAAAGAGAATGTGTATTGAGTCTGTCATTCAGATTCGGTCATTCTCATATGATCTTCTCACATGTGTATTCTGTGAAGTTTTGTTGATTGTTCATTTACTATTCTCAGAAACTTTGATTGGAAAAAGACCTCAGGAGAGCATATTTAATTCATCATAGTTTATTGACAAAACGTTTTTATTTTTTGTTTGTTTTTTGCTGTTGATGTGTTTGAATGCCCTGTTGACATTACTGACCCAAGAGACCTTTGGCTATAAACAGACCATCCAGAGGCCAGTCCTTCTCACATAGAATGACTACTGCCACCTAGTGACGTAGAGCCATATCACATGATATGTGAATGATAACACAAAAGGAGTTATCTAACAAAATGCTCAGAACAGTAGAATCACATTGTATGGAAAAACCTGAGCATCTTTGTTTGATAATTCCTTTTGTCTTATATGGGGGAAATTAAAAACCTTCAGTGCCTCTAAAGTGAGTAAAAAAAAAAGGATGATGGAAAGATTCAAAAATAAATCAAAGATTAGTTTTTAGCGAACATATCGTTTTAAATATGTACACACGTTTAACTGCGAAGTGAAATTTTTTGTGTACAATGCCATTTTTGTTGGGTGTTTTTCTTGAAAAATACTTTTATTCAGCAAAGACAAATTGATCAAAAGTGACAAAGACATTTATACAGTTAAAATAGTTTTTTTTTTCAAATATATGCTGCCCTTTTGAACTTCATTCATATTCATTCTTTCTATTCTATTCATTAAAAATTCGAGAACTGTTTATAATAATATTTCAAAGTATTGCTGTTTTACTTTATTATTGATCAAATAAAAGCAGCCTTAGTGAGCACAACATAAAAACGTCTTAAACATAAAAAAAAAGTTAAAAAAAAAAAAGTTGTGACGTATTGTCAAGTATGGTGACCCATACTCGAAATTGGTGCTCTGCGTTTAACCCATCCAAGTGCACACACACAGCAGTGAGTAGTCACACACACACACACACACACACACACACACACACACACACACACACACACACACACACACACACACACACACACAGAGCAGTGGGCAGCCATGCTGCGGCGCCCGGGGAGCAATTGGGGGTTCAGTGCCTTGCTCAAGGGCACCTCAGTCGTAGTATTGAGGGTGGAGGGAGCGCTGTACATTCACTCCCCCCACCTACAATCCCTGCCGGCCGGGGACTCGAACCCCGCAACCTTTCGATTACGAGTCCGACTCTCTAACCATTAGGCCACGACTTCCCCACAACATCTTACTGACCCTAAACTATATATATTTTACTAAACTATTTATATACATATTTATAGTTATTTCATGTATTATATAAATATTCTATTTAATATATTTGGCTGGGGAACAATGTTGTACACTGGTATTGTAGATGGTAGATTAATCAAATAATCCTTGGGTGACCAAAGCTAAGAAAATTAGCTCTTTTTCATTCCTTGAATTTTTGGGATTGTGTTGACATTTGTGCTACACTTCCTGTAAGCGTTCTGTTAAAGGAAGATAAGAATCCACATCCCTCTTGCAATAGACCAACTGTCAGTAATTAATGATTTTCCCAGGATGCAGCTGGAATGGGTTTCTTTCTTCAGTTGGTTTAAATACAGACTTTGGTTGCAGAATTGTTCCAGAAGCCTGCTTAAAATAGGACATTAACATTTTTCCTCCCTCTTTTAGTAATTACGTATTTTTTCAGCTATAAAACTGCATCTAAATGACTAGATATTTCAGCTATAGGATGTAGTTTAAATGTTAAAGTGATGCATTGGGTAATAGGCCCTTCTAAGACAATTGCCATGCCAAAATTTATGGCAGCACTGTGTACCCTATGCTTCTGCCCAATAGTGTAAAATAGGTGTGTGGCTGTAGTGACAAGAGCTGTGTCACTCTGAGCTTCAGAATCCAATTATAACTAGTAAATCTCTCCTATGGCATTAACTGAGAGAGGATGACTTGAACTTGATCACCGCGGCAGGGGTGAAGTCGAGTCATCTGCATATGATTTATAGAGGTGCTCAGTGATCCAATAAAACTACTTTCTTGTTTTGTTCATTGCACACTGTAACTTTTGAATTAGCGCTACCTAAATGCCAAAGTGGTTTTTAATTAGCAATTTCACATGGTGCTAATCCTTGCTTGATCCACCCTTTTCTAAAATGATTTGTGGAACGGTCCATTGCCAAGGTGAGTTGACACCCGTGGGTTACACACATTTCATTAGCATTAGAGGAAGAGCTGCTGTTTTCACAAATACTGTAGGAGAAAACATAATTAAACACAGATAACCACAGGGAGTTGCGCATCATGACTGAATCAAACCACATGCTGTAGTGGACTCAGACTTTTTGTACAGGTATTATTGAGGTATGTAAAGTTTTGAAATATGAAAATGTTGGCAAACGTTTACAGTTTTGTAGTGTCTGGATTTCATGACTTAGAAATACAATATTTTCCTATTTTATTGCACTTCAGTCAATAGTGAAACAAATACTTCAGAAACCTGATTGTTGTTTTTTTCAGTGTTTTTATTTGAAATAAAAAAAAGCCTTTTGTGGACATCAGGTCTTATATTAACAGCAGGTGGCTTGGTTTTACTGGAAGCAGCATCAAACAATAATTCGGACAAGCTCCTACAGTGCTATGGTGATGAGATCCCTCTGAAGCTGTGTTCCTTTATTTTAGTTGCTATGACACCTGTTACATCAGCAGCCTGTGAAAGTGAAAGGTACATGGGAAAGGTGGTGCTGTGGGATTTGTCTGCCTGGAACTGACTCATTCGGAAGGGGAAACCAGAAATGTTTTTAACACTATTAGTGTTAGTTTTGGTCCTAATCTCAACACAAAGTAGCTACAACTGTCTATTCCAAATGGGTAGCATTGTAATATTGCTTATTATGATTCACTTATTCATTGTGATTCTTTGTCAAACAATTCTGGGTTAGTTGATCCATTCATCAAATTCATAATCTCAAAAGTATTCTTATTTAATAATTATTTCATGATTCATAAGTAATTTATGATGCATAATGAAATGAAAATGGACATCGGTGCCACTTTTTCAGACCATTTAAGTCTGATGATTGAAGTGTAAGAAAATCAGGGCTAATCAAAATATAAACTAGATAAAAAATGTATTGTAAACAAATAATAATAATTATAATTATTTGTATTTTTTAAAAATACACAGCAAAAATGTTATTTAAATTCTTAAGTGTTTATGAATTAATTGCATATGTACAAACAGTAAGAATCAGGTAGTTCTCATATCTCTTCTCAATTTGCAACACAGATTTATGAACTAGCTGTGATATTTGTCTTTATGATGATCAGGTCTTTTAATGAAGTTTTTTATGCTCTAGAGGATCACTTTTTTATTGCAAAGGAATTGGAACATACAATTCACATGTAACTACAGGTACATCTCAAAAAATTTGAATATCGTGAAAAAGGTCAATATTTTTTGTCACTCATTTCAGAAAGTGAAACCCATATATTATATAGATTCATTACACATAGAGTGAAATATTTCAAGCCTTTATTGAAATTTTGATGATGGCTTACAGATAATGAAAACCCAAAATTCAGTGTCTCAGAAAATTTGAATATTACATAGGATCAATTAAAAAAGGATATTTTAAACCAAAATGTCAGGCTTCTGAAAAGTATGTTCATTTCTATGCACTTCTATGCCTCATTTTGCATGAATTACTGCATCAATGCGGCGTGGCATGGAGGCAATCAGCCTGTGGCACTGCTCAGGTGTAATGGAAGCCCAGGTTGCTTTGATAGTGGCCTTCAGGTCATCTGCATTGTTGGATCTGGTGTTTCTCATCTTCCTCTTGACAATACACCACAGATTCTCTATGGGGTTCAGGTCAGGTGTGTTTGCTGGCCAATCAAGCACAGTAACACCATGGTCATTGAACCAGCTTTTGGTACCTTTGGCAGTGTAGGCAGGTGCCAAGTCCTGCTGGAAAATGAAATCAGCATCTCCATAAAGCTTGTCAGCAGAAGGAAGCATGAAGTGCTCTAAAATGTCCTGGTAGATGTCTGCGTTGACTGTGGACTTCAGAAAACACAGTGGACCAAAACCAGCAGATGACATGGCAGCCCAAATCATCACTGACTGTGGAAACTTCACACTGGACTTCAAGCAACATGGATTCTGTGCCTCTCCACTCTTCCTCCAGACTCTGGGACCTTGATTTCCAAATGAAATACTAAATTTACTTGAGCAACAGTCCAGTTCTTTTTCTCCACAGCCCAGGTAAGACGCTTCTGACGTTGTCTCTGGTTCAAAAGTGGCTTGGTAGCCCTTTCCCTGAAGACGTCTGAGCGTGGTGACTCTTGATGCACTGACTCCAGTTTCAGTCCACTCCTTGTGAAGCTCTCCCAAGTGTTTGAATCAGCTTTGCTTGACAGTATTCTCAAGCTTGCGGTCATCCCTGTTGCTTGTGCACCTTTTCCTACCCAAATTCTTCCTTCCAGTCAACTTTGCATTTAATATGCTTTGATACAGCACTCTGTAAACAGCCACACCTTTCAGTAATGACCCTCTGTGACTTACCCTCTTTGTGGAGGGCGTCAATGTTCGTCTTCTGGATCATTGCCAAGTCAGCAGGCTTCCCCATTATTGTTGTTTCAAAGAACAAGAGATACCCGGAATTTATACTGTAGAGATGGTCATTAATTGAAACTCAAATGTAAATATTCTAATATTTTGAGATACTGATTTTTGACTTTCATGAGCTGTAAGCTCTAATCATCAAAATTAAAACAAAAAAAACTTTTTAAATGTTTTACTTTACATGTAATGAATCTAAAATATATGAAAGTTTCACTTTTTGAAATAAGTTACAAGAAAAAATTAACTTTTTCACGATATTGTATTTTTTTTTTAGATGTACCTGTATTACCAAATTAAATTGGGTAGTAATTACAAAAGATTAATTAATAAGAGATCAAAAGTAAGAGTAAAAAGAAGAAACGTTAAACTAAGAGACAAAAAACGAAAGAGAGTTTGTGATGTCCTTTGTGTGTTTTCTAAAGGAAACCAGGTAAAGTCTCATTCATTCTTCCAAAATTAGGTCGAACTGTGTATTTTCTTCTGTGAATGTAATGCAAGCTGTTTATTTAATCTCAGTATCCACAGCCATATCACCCTGCAGCAAGGTTGCCCACTGAAGCTAAGCAGGGTTGAGCCTGGTCAGTACCTGGATGGGAGACCTCTTGGGAAAACTAGGTTGCTGTTGGAAGAGGTGTTAGTGAGGCCAGCAGGGGGTGCTCACCCTGTGGTCTGTGTGGGTCCTAACACCCCAGTATAGTGACGGGGACACTATACTGTAAAAAGCACCGTCTTTCGGATGAGACATTAAACCGAGGTCCTGACTCTCTGTGGTCACTAAAAATCCCATGGCACTTCTCGTAAAGAGTAGGGGTGTCCCTCGGTGTCCTGGCCAAATTCCCTCCACTGGCCCTTATCAATCATGGCCTCCTAGTAATCCCCATCCATTTGATTGGCTCTATCACACTCTCCTCTCCACCTGTAGCTGGTGTGTGGTGAGCCCACATGATTGTAAAGCGCTTTGGGGGTACGGCAATACACAATAAATGTGCTATATAAATGCATCATTCATTCAGTAAAATATCAGATCACTGGAGGCGAATCCCTGTTCTCAGTCTAGGTCTGTGATCAGATGTTGATCTACAGGTCATATTTAGTCTTTGGGAATGTAAAACTTTGCACAGAAGGGTTTAGTCTCCTGTGCTTACTGTTTACAAGAAATTTTGGCATGGAGCAATGAATTTAGAGTCCTTTGGTCACCTTCTAAGTCTGATTACTGTGCACTTTTCTTGCTTCTTACACTGTTAGCTGAGGTTAGACCAAGGGCATCCTTAATCACATCAACATGCAGGAAACCCCGAGTAAGCAAGCCATGGATTTTTTATTTTTATTTTTATTTTTTTTTCAGGTCTAATAGTAACGCATAATATGTGTAAGTTTAAGAAATGCTTTATGCTGATATATCTTAGTACTGTACACCCAAACAAAAGAGACGCAGCTGTGAACCCAGCAGGGGACTAGACGGCTATTGGTTTTTTGGCTGGTATGACATGCAGCTCAGGAATGTGCCTGTCATTACAGGCACCTCACGGTTGGCCTCTCCTGGCCCCGTATTAGTGGTCTTGATTGAGATGCGTTTTGAAGAAGGCCTTTGTGCAGACACTCCACAGCCAGATAAATAACTGACTCCAATGTGGCCAAAACTCTAGCGGTGTCCCCTTGTGTCCAATATTACATTGAACAAAGTGTGGTTTCCATTAGATGGATCAAAGCCAGATGGATCAGATAAGATCTTGCTGGACATATGTGACCCTGGACCACAAAACCAGTCTTAAGTGTCAATTTTTCGAAATTGAGATTTACACATCATCTGAAAGCTGAATAAATAAGATTTCCATTTATGTATGGTTTGTTAGGATCGGACAATATTTGGCCGAGTGACAACTATTTGAAAATCTGGAATCTGAGGGTGCAAAAAAATCGAAATATTGAGAAAATCGCCTTTAAAGTTGTCCCAATTAAGTTCTTAGCAATGCATATTACTAATCAAAAGTGAAGTTCTGATATATTTACGGTAAGAAATTTACAAAATATATTCATGGAACATGATCTTTACTTTAATATCCTAATGATTTTTGGAATAAAAGAAAAATCTATCATTTTGACCCACAAAATGTATTTTTGGCTATTGCTACAAATATACCCAGGTGACTTAAGACTGGTTTTGTGGTCCAAGGTCACATATCTCCTTAAACACTTATTCTTGTCTCCTTGAAAAACATCAGCTTAGAATGGCTTTTCTCTCTAAAATCAGAGCTTTACAAATCTTTACAAAAGTTTTTGTCTGCTTTACCATTTTGAGGCAGTGAGAAAAATGCAATGTTTATGGGAGCGTTAATGCCTAGGAATGGCCTCCTGTCTGGAAAGCACGGATGAGAAGTCGTCTCACAATAGATCATTGTGAAAGATTTCGTAAAAGCCCGCCCATCAGGCATAGGCCAAAACAATTCTTCTGTAATCTTCTTGCCTGTCACCAGACCACTTGTTTTGATGCCAAGAAAAGTTTTAATCAAGCTAGAAACTTTGTAGGTCAAGCTCCGATCACAAACTTCACTCTTTAGAGATGTTTTACAAAGCTAACAGGTTGATTATTTGAGCTCTCTAGCCTTGTTTTAACCAGATGGCTTTTGTCAGACCTGGAGTGATTTACTGGTCACATGATCGGTTTCGGGGGTTGGGAGGGTTAGGGTTTGAGGTCAGTGGTAATGGGTGACGTCTATTGCCATCAGTGAGTGGGGGCGCCTCAATAGTAAAACTCTAGTGTTGTGTAGTGCAGAGCCACTACTGAATATTCATTGTTGGATTGATCAGTTTATGACAATAAATCCATTTACATTTTGAAATAAATCCACTTTTCTTTTAAAATGTAGTTCAATTATTATCTCTTTCTTTGGTTTCACTCCACTTGACAAACCATTGCACTTAAGACTCTGCAAAAATCAACCTGTTGCCATAGTAATAGAAGAAACAGAGGACCGCTACACAAGAGGGGTTCAGCGAGAACATTTGGCCCTCTCGACTGCTCATTAGCATACCATCCCTGAGCCAATAGGGAGACAGAAGCTGCTAGATTGCTTCAAGGAGACTGGCTATGACAACAGCCCCCTCCTCATTCCCTCCCCCCTTCCTTCCCGGGGTAAAATCACCATAATCCCTGTAGAGATCTGCCCTGACTGCAATAGTCACTGGAAGTAGATATGAGAGTGTATCGTATGATCAGATCTCTACATGGGGTTTGTCAAGGCTACCTTTTTCTGTAGTCTTTCATATGGAAGAAGTGGATGGTTGAAAAGACTCACACTGCGGTCCGGGACCGGCCGTCTATGGAGGGCCCTTTGTCCTGGCCTGTCTTTGATGTGAATGTGGAATGTGCTGCCTGGGGAGTCCACTGGAGCAAACCCGGCTCTCAGTACCATTTCATCCAAAGTGTCTCAGGTCTGCTCATTTAGGGACCTGTTTGGCAAACTGACTTGCTTGAGGGATTGTTTGGTGAGTTTAGAAGTTTACATTTTGCGTCTTTTTTTCCATCTGCCGTCTTTGTCTCACACCTGTTGTTGTTCCTTTTGCTTTTATCTTGGCATATGTTTAGTCTCTTATTTTAATCTTTGTGAAATCTAAGTTTTGGTGCAGCTTGTCCCTCAGACGACTTTGTAAACGTGTAGATGGTATGTTAAAACTTGACCTCATGAAACCTGTTGCGTTTATCTTGGCAAACCAGAATCAACCTTTGATGGTTTTCAAACGCTGCATCAGATACTATTCATATATTAGTAAACAATAGCATTTTCCCTTTCAAAAGCTTGCTGATCTTTCACGTTGGTGTCTTTTGAACACTTTTTTTTTTCTTGTTGGTTCATCCTGTGAATAAGATTTGGATGTTAGCTCTTTACCCAAGCTGGATGATTTGCATCAGGCTTTGGACTGGTTGTTGTCTTTTCAGAAGTGATTTGTTTGTTTTTGAACATGCCTTATTCTGAAAACATCCGTGGGGGACTTTCCCCTCCAACCCCCCCGGCCTCCATTCCGCCTGGGCGCCACTGATTCGGACCAGTGGCATATCTGCGCTAGACCAGCTGTAGCCCTGACAATACGTCTAATAAAGAGAATGTCATTAGCATCTGAATAGCCAGCGCCATGTGTGGCGAGCACATACACACTTGAAACTTTTACACAGGAAAAGAGAGCATCATTGAGCAAAAGCAGAGGGTGTCTTTTGGGCATAATTTGCCGTTTAATCTGTTCCGCCATCTTTTAAACCTGTGACAGGGATGTACATGGACATCTTGTTTTAGACAACATCAGCTTAGGTAGCCAAAGCTGGTTTAAGCAAGTGTTTTGGGGTCAAGGATATTTGGGTTAGCATAGTAGTTTTTATTTTCCTAGTATTTCAAAGAATGTCTCTTATTGTTTACTGGCTAGAGGGTGACCTCATGTTCTAATGGAGCAGCACTGCATGTCTTTGATTGACTGTTGTTCTAAACCCTCCGGCCTCATGGAGAGTTGCGCAAGCTTGGGTTTTAGACTGTTGGAAATACAAGGAGATTGATTTCTGTTTTTACAATCCTATCACTAAACCAAACGACTGAATTTCAGAAACGACAGGAATGTTTTGACTCTCAAAACTTAAAGGTCACAGGTCAGGTGTGGGTGGACTCTTTAGTTTGGGGAGATGTTGGGCAACATGCTGAGGAATGTTACATGCTGAACACATTAATGTAAAAGAAGTGGCAAGCAGCCATCAAACATTGCATGCACAGATCTTGGAAAGAGGTTGTAATATTTAATTAATTGCTTGTCATCTTTTTCACAGTTTTACTTTATTTTATTTTATGGCATACATTGTCACATGGAATGGTAGTGTTAAACCCTAACCACTAGATGTCTCCCTATGTCCACTATTCACACTATGCCAATGCTTGTAAGTTGCAGATCTTTGTTTATTTTTTATTATTTTAGATTTTGACCTTTATTAAACCCTCTCAGTGGTGGTGCTGGTGTTTTTTTTTAATGGCCTTATGCTAAAGTTTTTGCATGCATGTGCTTCGCAACTCTGCAACAATTGGACACAGGTTTAATTTATGTGGACTGTCTGTGTTTTTACAGTGTATTTTTCATACAGTATAACGTCTTAAGTATAACATTTTGTGGTTGTTTTGTCTGAATTGGTTATGTTTTTTACGCAAGGCTATATTTGTGTTTGTGTTCTTGCGTATAATGGTTGACTAATTACAGACAGTGTTGTGGCCCATGCTAGTATGTCTGTATTTTCCCATCACAGAGATGGCTTTCCATGTCTCCATTTGGAATCCAGCACTAGAGTCCCTGTCAAACTTTACTGAACTCAGAGATTCCGACTATATGTGTCCCTCCCCCTTTTAACACCCTTCAGGAAGATGAAAATGGTGGATATTGTAGCACAGAAAATGCCATCAGAGAGCGACGTGCATATGGCCCGGAGCTTTCTCACGAAGATTTTACGAAGTTCTATGAGGTATGGTATCAATGTATCCACAAGAAACCCCACTTCCTTTCCTGTACCACCCAGTCTAGTCATAATGACCTACAATCATATTCCCTCCATGCCCTTGTGATATCATCCATCAGAAGTTCAAATTTCCATCCAATAGTTTTCCACCTTGCATATGCTCCACATTCCTTATTCAGGGTTCCCACGATCATGAATAACCTGGAAATATTAGGGAATTTATAATTGTTTTAAAATTTCCAGGCCTTATTTTTCAAATCCAAAATGAATGGCAAATATAATTATAATTTTTTAGAAATTACTCTTTATGAGTGCAATCTCGAAAATTCTTAAAAAAAAATATTTTCCAATTTGGAAATTTATTGGAAGCTGTGGGAACCCTGTTCATTAGTTCTTGCAGTATTGTTTTAAGTATGGATTTCATGAGCATCGGTTCCAAACTTTGTTGTTTTGTTAGTCGAAGATTTTGCAAAAATTTGGCAGTGTCTATAGAAAACATTCTATGCACTGACTGAATTATTGATAATGTCATGAGGACAATGTATTCGACTTCTTATAAGAGGCTCTGTTAAGTTGTTGTGGTAGTTTCAGTAACAATTATATATTTATGTCTATTTCACTTCATGCATCTCAGAAAGAACCGATTTAAAGGGTATGTTGCTGTGGTATGAGTGTTGAGAGGACGTGGTTTACGGATATTTAATGGTGTTTGTTAAGCTTTGTGGTTGACAGCTGAAAAACTTTGTGTTGATGGTGAATGACTGCAACATCGGCATGCTCACAGGCTACTTTTCTGTCTCTTGGCATGATCATTACACTACTTCCATAATCATCTATCATGTTTTGACACTTTACTGTCCTTCAGAATAGTTGTAGTGCTGCTTGGTGATCTGTGTTTGCTATTCGTTTTGCAGCTGTTCACAAAGCAACATTTTATTGCCTTGTTTTCTAATCTTTCCTCCTGCTCTACATCTTTCTCTATCCTTCTCTCTTTCCCGTTTGCTGCCCACAGGAGAAATGAACCCATGAGCAGACCTCACTCCTGGCATGCCACCAAGTTCAACGAGAGCCACTCAGAAGCCAAAAACCAGTCCACACCCTCACCAGTCTGGCAAACAAGATATGATGCAAGGTAATTGGAGAGACAGAAAATAATTTGTTTCTGTTTATATTGCTTCTTTCAGTAAAGACTTCAGAATGAAGACCTCTATTTTTCTTTTACGAATATACATTGAATGGAGTCTTTTGATATGGCTTACTACAGTTCCATTTTCAAGTATACACAGCCTAAATACTCTTTACATGTGTTTGTTTTTCATAGTTCATTCTCTTCTGAACTCTCAACTGGCTGGGAGCAAACAAATCTACGGCGAGTATCTGACCAGTTCAGCTCTTTGGGGAGTATGGACAGCCTAGAGCATAGCTCGCATCCCTATCCACCTGGTCATCTTTCCCCAAGCAAGTCCAACAATAACAGCATTGAACATTTGGGCAGTGGTAAGCGAGACTCTGCTTACAGCTCCTTTTCTACAAGCACAGGAACTCCAGATTACACACTGTCGAAAAGTAACGCTGCATCCACTGAGAACATGCTGTACAAAATTAATCAGTGGGACTCAAGTGGCAGGCACAGCAATGGCAGACATAGCCAAAGCGAAGGGGTACGACAAGATGAGAGGCTTGGATACTTGCAGCATCTCTCAAGTTCAGGTAGCCATGAGATCCCAAAAGCCGAAGAACAACCAGGCACTCGGCATTCAAGCTCCGGAAGAGTTAGTATTGGACCTGTCTGGCATGTCCCAGATATGAAGAAAAACATGGTATCCTCCACCCCACCTCCTACTCCACCGACACGTAGTGATAGTTTTGCTGCTACCAAGGTTCATGAGAAGGGGCTGATCACAGGAAACTCTGAAGGCCTTGGTGTTCACGCCCAGTTAAAGCCTCAGGTAAAAGCATTGCAAAAGGCAGGAGAAACCCATGAAAGCACACAAAGGTCTCACCAAGTCAACGAGACTGCTCTTGAGGATCGACGCGATTATAACCTGCCATCCAAAAATGATTCCTCAAATCCCTACATTTCATCCGATGCCCATCATCACTATCCACCCCTTATGCCATCAGATAAGACATACTCCCTATCAACGACAGATGTCAGAGATAGACACCAATCCTATGCCCATGTTCCACACCATCCACGGCAGTACAGCGATGAGGGCACTTTCCACGCTCAAACTAGGACAATACCAGCACTGAAACCTCCATTCAGTGGCTACTTCAGCAGTATGCAGGAGCTGCCCACAAACAACCACATGCAACTTAATAGCCAGAATCAAACAAGAAGACCAGCTGCATCAATGTCCGGTCATGTTGGAGTTACCTCCCATCATATCGCTCAGGGAATGACCCAAGCTTCTTTAGTGAGATTTGATGACTCTAAAGCTTCTTCAGTCTCAGAAATGTCACACAGTGGATGGGACAGGATGTCCATAGGTTCTCAAGGAGGAGCAAAAGACCGCTATTTACCACCTCAGTCACAGCACCATGATCCAGAGCATAAAGACAACAATGCCCCCCTCAAACAAAGTGACAACCACTATCGCATTTTCTCTGCACCAAGTAATCCCTTGAATGTACCTGATTTAACAAAATCTTCTGAATTGAGGGGGAGCCAAAAGCAACACCAAGTGTCTGGCTCAGATGAGCATTCTGGTAGTTATCCCTCAAGTAAGCAACCCGAGCACAGGAGAAGTGCTGGTCATCTCCATCTTAAAGAGTACTCACAACAACCCTTTCCAACTAAAAGCGAGTCAACGATTTGTCCCCAGAAAACACCTATGCTGTATTCTCTTGCCCAAGAACACAATGACGTGGAGGACTGTCAAGATGAGATCAACAGCAGAAGTGCACAACAGGAAGCCCTTGACAGTCAGAGTGGCAAACAGGCACGACGAAGTGACCGATTTGCCACCACATTGCGCAATGAGATCCAGATGAGGAGGGCCCAGCTTCAAAAGAGTCAAAGTGCAGCCACTTTAGAAAGTCCAGTTGAAGCTGTAGAAGAGCCTGCAGTCTGGAAGACCACTGGGACTTCTTCTCCCTCCTCGGATGGCTGCTTTTCCAGCTCTTATAAAGACCATCTGAAAGAAGCACAAGCCAGAGTCCTCCAGGCTACATCCTTTAGGAGGAAAGACCTAGAGCCAGTCTTGTTTGAGCATCCAGGTACTGAGGGTCCTACTTGGAAAGACACACCTCCGCTTCCAGGTGTCTCCGAGGTCCCATCTACCAAACCCACCTCAGGGAGTAATCAGGTGCTTCGCATTGGTAGCCGCAAGAGGTTTTCTGCAGAAAAGAAAGTTCGGTCGTTTTCTGAGCCAGACAAAATTCATGAAGTAGGAGCTAATGAGCGCTCCAGTGTGCCTGATAATGCTGCACCCTTAGAAAATCGGCACAGATTATTTGAGGCTGTGGGGAAACCAGCTTTCCCTAAGCCTATGCCAAAGCAAAACCTGCAGATATCTGAACTGTCCAAGTCTGGAGGCATGCACTATTCTGCAAAGAGTGACACATCAGGGCGGAGTAACAGTGAAAGCTCAACCCCCACTGAACACAACCTTAATGGAGGTCAGGATGGCCCTCACTCAGTGAACCAACAAGCCATGCTAGAACAAAGGCGACTTGGCACCTTTGCAGAGTATGAGGCCAAATGGAACATCCAAAGGAAAACGGCTGAACCAAGGGTATCTGGACGATACCACTCTGCTGATAACATCCTTGATACAGGAAATGAGAGACAGAGTAAGCCCACCTGTGTGCATGAAAGATCTAGATCCTCCCCTTCTGCTGACTTCTATGGACAGGTTGGTTATTTCATATTTAACGAAGTCTCTCAGTTTTCAGTGATTTAATTCTGGTGTTATATATGTTCAAATTGTGTAAACTGTTTTCTAAACCCGTACTGTCAGAGTTTGTTTTTACTTAGAAAGCATCATAAATCAAAAGTGACTTGAGTCTCACATATAGCCCCAGTGAATAGCAATATAAAAGACAGAACTTAGTCAAACATTAAACTAAAAGTCACACCCTCAGACCAGGAAAGTTACAAGTAAGATCACACAATCATGTCAACCGACTAAGACTATAATTACAAAAGACAATAGTCTTAAAATAGCCAAAAGTTAACAGCAGTTGAGATATATTAATACCTGAATGAGAAGGTTAAGTTTTATGTGTATTATATTCCTCCCAGAAACTTGCAGTTCAAGAAAAGAAGTCAGCTGACTATTCCAAGCCTGAGGAAAATCTCGAACAGGATAAGAATAGTACAAGGTGAGTGCTGTTTTGTTATTTTTCCATTGCCTTGCAAGTTGTGTTAGAAAGTAAAAAGATAATACATAATTTTAATGTGCTTATTAAATATCACTTTTCACTTTTAACATACTTTTTTGTCATGATTATCATGATACTCCTGGGCTTGTTTGAAACTAAGCCAAACAACTCTTCCCTTTGTAATGGAAATTATACCAATGCCAACAGTCCTAGCTGAGACGGTGTCTGTGTGTCGGTGAAACTATTCCTGTGCTAATGGTTCTGATCTTGACCTTGTTGCATACAGAAATCCACAGTTGGGCTATCAGTCAGCCCCCATTGGGTCAAAGACAAACAGTAGACTCTTTATGGTCCTCGCAGCTTTGGGATTTCGCCCAGCTGTGACAGCACTGCTATCCTCACTGACTGGGCTTTGTTACAACGAGATAGGATTGAGGTGTAGGCATGCGAGTATGACAGAGGAAGTGTCCAATAAGTCCATTCATAATAAGGCCAAAAAGTAAAATAGCAGCCTAAATTAAATTTTTGCTCTTTTTAAACATGTTTTGCCTCATTTCAGTATTTTAAAGTTGCAAAACTTTGCAAAGATACGTTTTAATTCAGGTTTTACTCTACATAATTATGTAATCTAGTAGGTATTGCATTTTATCCTTAAAGCATGAATGGTAGCCCTGTACTCTGATAAAGAGAAACTTCAATGCTTAATCCAATTCACAATGCCGAACATTCTGAATTTTAAAACCATCTGGATGAAGAATAGAAGGCTTGTATGTATATTGTGTGCTTGAATAATGTATCTAACTGGCATAGAAAGGAAGTAGCATTAATTGTGTGAAGCTACAGTTTTTACAATTCTACTGTTGGAAAACTTGCAGCCTGTAAGTGTGGTTTACGGTGCATGAAATGACTTCCAGTTACCTTAGCAAGTTTTGAAATCACGTCTTTTCATGTCTAGCCTGTGAAACATGTTAAATTGATTCTCACTTACTTTATCTATCACTTCTCCCACTATAATCTAGAAAACACAGAATGAAAGAAACTGTGTCCTTTGAAGATGCAGTTTAAGGATAAGGGATAGATGGCTAGATGTTATTCCTTTTACATGCAAAATTTTTAGGTGGGGCTCCAGTAATGTGATTCAGGTCAAATTGGATATGTACTCTCAATGTTTGAGATGCTAATTAAAGTTTCAGTTTACATTGCCATTAATTTGACTCGTTCTAAAGCAACAGCAACTAGATCATTTTCTAATGTCACAAACAGCTTCCAGTTGTGTGTGTGTGTGTAACAGATAACCTACCTAACCTATCTTAATATTAAACCTTCTTTTATTTATATAACCATAACTTTTCAGGCATATCATCCTTTGGCTTCTCTGGGTCATTCTCTTAGAATCCTTGTGTAGACTTAAGGAATGGCAAACTTGAATAAGCATGTTACCGCCAAACATCCATCATCCAAAGCCTTGTAAATTGCCCCCTATGAAAGGTTTTGTCTTGATTCTTTCTTGTAATTAAGGTGCTGTGGAGAGCAAACTATGAATTATACCATAGACCTGAATCTTCACTTCATAGCGCTATGAGTTTTCTTAGAAATCGTTGTTTAAATGTAAAAGTTTTCCTGTCTGCCACCCAATCATTTTACTTATGTGCAAACACGTACAACTCAGTTATAAAAATCTATCTGAAAGTCCTAGCTGAAAGGATTCTTCATGTCAGTAAGTGATATTGACAGAGACTTCTTATGTTAGAAAACTCTGTTGACTTTTAAGTACAGCTAGTGTGGACTAAATCCAGTTGGAAACATTTCAATTGAGCTACAAGCATTTTAGCCCCACCCAGGTTGAGATTACATATGTTCAGGGTTCCAGGAAGCACCTGTCGCTGAGATGGGAACTCCCAATCATCAGAGGTGAGCCCTGCTTCTCATACTGTCAAGTTTCATATTTAATGCAAGGATTGCTATTTAGTTGTTTTATAGCAGCTTTATATAGACAGCATCTTAAGGACATGGATTATGGATTTTTCAGTTTGCAGTCTTTCTGATGAAGTTTGAGTCATCCTGCGTCTCTAAGATTAATTTCAAGAGGTTTTCTTAGTTTTTAGTTATCGGGTAATCATCATTTTCTTGGCGTCTTTCAGTTTTTACTTAATATGTGAATGCAGGTCTGTGTTTGCATGTAAAATGCTTAGTAAACAATGAAACAGTTGCTTATCCACGTGGAGCGATGTTTGGTATGTCTCTCCATTAGACGTTTCTAGTACTGGTGTCATATGAACTTTATCAAACAAGGGAAGTAAGCAAGAGACTGATGTTTGATTATAGGTGGGGTGTTGTGGACAAAAGCTTACATAGTATTACAGCAGAGACGTTCTGCATGCCAGATCATGTTGAGATCAAATGCATGTGTTAGACACTATAGAATCAGAACGAACCTGCATCCTACTTGAATGTTACCCATGCATGCATCCAATACTAATGGCATCTGCAATGAAAGAATGTTTCAGATAACATTGAGAATGACATCTTAAAGTTCATACTTTATATTTCTGCATTTGCATATTTCTACATATTTCCCTCATCCTTTTTTCTGCACTTTGCCATTTTGTCTTCCTTTTGTGCACTACCCTTCAAACGTTTTAGGTCTGTAAGATTTGTTTACTTTTTAAGATTAATATTTTAAATCAGCAAGCATGCATTAGCTATATTGATCAAAAGTGAGAGACTTTTACATTGTTAAAAATAAATAAATATTCTTTAAAAAAAAATGCTGTTCTTTATTTATATTCATATATTCATGAATCCCGAAAAATGGTTTCCTCAAAAATATTAAGCAGCACAACTGTTTTCAACATTGATAATAAGAAATGTTTCTTAAAATATATTTTGTAAAATATTTATTTTATATAATATATAATAATAATAGTATCGTACATGTTATTTACAGTAAATTTAAACTTTTATAACTTTTTTTTACTTTCGTCTTTTGAAATTATTTCACTTCTGCAATAATCTGCTGATTGTCTTCTTTAAAAGGAGACCAATCTTAGGTCTGTATTCAAAAGCATTCATGAATTATTACAATTTAACTTTAAATAGTGCACTTTCAAAAAGGGGGGGGTGACAGTTAAGGGGTTAAGCATTAAATCAGCATATTACAGTGATTTCTGAATCAAGAGACACTGAAGACTGGAATAATGGCTGCTAAAAATTCAGCTTTGCCATCACAGGAATAAATAACATTTTAAAATAGAATAAAATAGAATACTGTTATTGTAAGTTTTTTTTTTTTTTTTTTTTTTACAAAATTACTGTATTTTGATTAAATAAATAAAGCCTATGTGAGCATAAGACACTTCAAAACTTACAGACCACAAACTTTTCAACTGTAGTATAACTACTAACCATTCTACAACTATTCACTACTTATTTGCTTTTCTTTACTCTTCTTTAATCTCTTTATCTCTCTTTCTTTGGAGCACAGCCACTGGTTCTATACACCCAGCAGGTAATTCAGTATACCGTGTCTTTCTGTGCAGCTTGGTAGATTTTTTTTAAATTGGTATAATTCCTTTGCACATATTGACTGTGGGAGTTATCACCAAAATTATTATAAATTCTACAGTAGAATCTGTATCAGTTGACACATCTCTAATGTCGCATGGTATAAATATATACCATCCCATTTATATACCAATATATACCATTTCTTTACAGTCTTAGCAAGCCACCTTACAGACGTCTATCAGGGAGATAGACGTCTGTAAGGTGGCTTGCTAAGACTGTAAAGAAATGCATTTATATTTAATATCTTTTAGTTGCTTTCATAGGTTGTTGTAATTTTAGAGAGTTTTCTATCCCACGCAATTTTATATAAAATATTCAAACAAGAGCTGCCTAACCTATCTCTGCACCACCATAAATTTAAGTAGACAAGGAAGAGAGTAAAAACATAAACAAAAACAATCAAGATTAAGAAGGGAAAAGTGTTCTCTTTGCCAGTTGCTGCAGGGGAAAGATCATTCATTCTCCACAGCATGACTGGCTTGTGGGAACAGAAATATGCTGGGTATGACAGCCAGCCTGGGAGTTACCATGGAGAGATGGTGAAATGTGGGAGAAATGTCTGCCTGCCTATCGATTTACGCTGAACACAGTGAGGCTTTGTGCGCCAAAAAGGACAAATACATTCAGAGTCTGGGCCTTTGATAAATCTTCTTTGGTTGTGTGCATTGGTGGATTGAGAATTTTACTTCAAAGCATTTCTCCTTTGTTTTCTTAGGTTAAATGAGAAAGGATACAGTGAACTCGTATGCAAGGAGAAACCAGAAGCACTTCCTTTGGCTTTGACTGAAGACCTGGAGAAAAAGGCTTTAGATCCTCCTTCCAGTCATCATAAAACTGCACAGAATTTCTCTGACCATAGCACTCGCAGTGAACCATCAGCCCTCTCCAAAAACAAGAGCTCTGTTCTCTTGCCCCATCTGGAGAAGTACAAATGCCCTGAGGGCACACCTCCTCCTCTTAGCAAATTTCAGGAGGTCCAGCCTGGATCACGAGGAGGAGTCTTGTCCTTACTTTCTCCTGTCAACAATCAAAGCTCCGCCCCTCCTGCAGTCCCTGTTCCCTGGAAGGGTTCAGAGCAGCACAGCAAAGGGCCAATCAGGGAGGAGGAGCTACAACAAGAGCTTGTGCCTCCTCCCTTTCCTCCTCCTCCCCCTCCAGCTGTCCTGCCCACCCAACAAACCGCTGGCCCGACCCAGCCCACCATGGAGGGGCAACGTTCGCCCTCGCCCCAGTTTGCTCCCCAGAGGCTGACTGACAAGCCCCCTGTCTCCGTCTCCATACAGGATGAAGCTCCTGGAAGGTAAGACTTTCTGTGTTTAGATTTAAATTCCACCGTTCAGGAATTCTTTCAGGTCTGTGCTGGAATTCAGGGAGATTTCCACTGGCAAACCACAGCTGGGCTCCTCTCAGCTGCAATCTTAAAACCATCACTGGAAACTCTCCCTACAGCCCAGTAATTTAATGACAGTGCTTCTCTGACTGTCTCTTTATTGTATTCATGCACATACAAGGGGCTTATTCATATGTGTCTTTACTGCAGATTGCCCATGTGTGCTGCAGTTCTTCAGATCAGTCATAAGAGGGATACCCCCCAGGCTCAGCTAAAGACTGTTGAAGAATACCATTTCTGATGCTTTGTTTTTGCTGGAATTTTGGACATTTTTAGTAGTCTTACAGCCTAGAGAAGCCGAAGGTTTTGAACTGGACATTGGAGTTATAGTGACATTGTTGTATGATTCTTAACTCTATGCGTGGATTTGGTCACAGAAACTGGCATTTCTTCTTTTCCTGTATGCAAAACATGCTAGCCTGAAGTAAAAGATTACATTTCATGTTTTTCTACGCAGATTATACCCATGAAAATAGTTTTTCCTGTCCTTGTTGTGTTTATGCGTTTGCCTTGTTGCCTAGTTTTTCTTATGTTGCATTTCTTTCATTCACCATAACACATTTCTGTTTTCATCATTGTTGTTTACCAGGATGGATAGGGTTAAAGATGAGAACACGTCAGTGAAGAAAGTTCCCGTTAAGATTGTCCACTCCGAGAGTGACACCGAAAAAGAAAGTCGACATTATCTCGACCTGCCCATCTCGACCGAGACCCCTGTCAGCTCTCAAGGACCTGGAGTAACTCATCTTCAGAGTTTGGGAAACCCAGATCAGTCATACTCTCTGTTCTGTACTTACACCAGGCAAAAGGACCAGGGGCCTGATCCAAGAGAAGCAGATATGGGCCCTCTGAAAGACCAAGGTCCACAAACCAATGTGAACCCAGTATCTTATGCGTTACATGACCTGCAGACGGCCCCTTCATCAGATCAAAGCAGCAATGGAGTGTCTCCACATCCCTCGCAGTCAGAAGATGACGAAAAAAGAAAGGAGCTTGCTAGAGACATAATGGACAAGGACAAGTCCCTAGTGGACATTTTAGACCAGAGTAAGATGAAGACCACCATGGATCTGATGGAGGGGATTTTCCCTCAAGGAGAGCAGCTACTGGAAGAGGCCCAACAGCGCAGAAAAGCTGCACCTAAACAGCTCTCTCCTCGCAACTCTGTGGAGAAGTCAGTATTTCTGTATTCCTATTACCTCAGTTTGATTTTTTTTTTTTTTTTATTCTAGGAATTTACCCTAGGGATAGTTCACCCAAAAATTTAAATTCTGTCAATAATCACTCACTCGTTCTAAACCTGTAAAACAGAAATTAAGATATTTCTGATGAATTCCGAGAGCTTTCTGACCCTCCCGTAGACAGCAAGGATCCTACCACGATTAAGGTCCAGACACATAGGAAGGACATCATTAAAATAATCCATGTGACATCAGTGGTTCAACCGTAATTTTACGAGAATACTTTTTGTGCACAAAGAAAACAAAAAATAACGACTTTATTCAACAGTTTGTTGTCTCTGCGTCACCCTGGGTCCATTTTGGAGAGTATCACATACGTAAACAACGTATGCAACCGGTGTACACAGATACGTTGTTTACGTTCAGTTCAAAGCGTAAACAATGTATCCGCGTGGTGCAGCTGACACAGAACAGCATACATTGTTTACGTATATAATACTCTCCAAAATGGTGCCAGGGTGGCGTCGAGGAGACAAATTGTTGAATAAAGAAAATTACGGTTGAACCACTGATGTCACATGGTAGGATCCTTGCTGTCATTGCAGGGTCAGAGAGCTCTCGGAATTCATCAAAAATATCTTAATTTGTGTTCCGAAGATGAACAGGTCTTATTGGTTTGCAACTACATGAGGGTGAGTAATTAATGACCGAATTTTCCTTTTTGGGTGAACTATCCCTTTAATTACAAACCTATCCAGAAGAAAGACAGATTGATCTTGTATGTTTGATGTTCCGTTTATTTTATTTTTTTAATCAGTAGGTCAGGGTTGCTGTTGAGCCCTACCCATGTGGTTTTAATTTTAGTGAATATTTAAATTGTAGCCTGTCCAATTCTACTTCCTCATTCAAGTTATGATTCATAAGCATGGTTTATTTTTCTTGCAGATCTGGGGCACTAACTCATCTAGCAATCTGGCAGACTTTGTGTAAATCTGAAGTCACTGTAGCAAAAATAATTATTCTTAAACACCATCATATCTGCCATTGTTTGGGCAAACAGATAATCCCACCTCAAACTAGCATCACTGTTTGTTTGTTTTTGTCACATGTAATACTGTGGTGTTTGGATCCATTGTTTATGTTATGATCAATTTATGTTTCTCATAAAAGCCATCTGTGGGTTTTTAGGAAAGAGGAGGACAGCCTGGTGGCAGCCACTGCTTTAGTGTCTAATTCAACCTACTACAGTACATCTGCACCCAAAGCAGAGCTGCTGATTAAGATGAAGGACATGCAGGAACAGAGTGTGGAACACAACTCAGAGGAGGAGCTAGAGGAGGACAATGAAAGTGATCTTGCCAGCAAGAAGGTACTAACATGCTGTAGCAAAACATCTGTAATACAATCAGATACTTCTTACTAGTCCATTGTATCAAGTGACTTTGTCCTTATTTTTCTTTCTCTTTGCAGCATGAGTTGATTGACAGTCTCAGCAAGAAGTTGCAGGTGCTGAGGGAAGCTCAGGAGAGTCTACAGGAGGACGTGCAAGACAACAACACTCTTGGGGAGGATGTGGAGGCCATCGTCCAGGGTGTCTGCAAGCCTAATGAACTCGAAAAGTTCCGTATGTTCGTTGGTGATCTTGATAAAGTGGTCAGCCTTCTGCTGTCTCTGTCTGGACGCTTGGCCAGAGTAGAGAATGCCCTGAACAGCCTGGAGGAAGACACTTCAATGGAGGAGAGGGTGAGAATGAAAATGAGGGATTTGGGAAAGCAGGATCGATGTTGTGGAGGAATGACGTCCAGAGTTAACAGTTTCAAAAAGCATAAGAAAATAGGCTGAAAAAGAACACCGAATATTATGAAGGCTGGAAAACGGCATTAACATAAAAGTAGCATGTTATGCCAGAGATATGGCCTACTGCTGACACAGACGAAACCGCGTTGAGTCTAGCTCACATCACTTCCAGATCCTGTTTTTTTTTTTTTTTTTATCCTTTACTGTTTCCTTACCATCTTAATCCGTAGAGCCTTAAATTGGTACTATGGAATATGGTAATAACTGAGTACCATGGTATAACTTGCATTACTATTCTAGTATCATAGCTTTTATATAGTTTTAAATGGGCTACCAGATAATTATATAGCACTTATTTGTATATAGATTCATATCCTATACATGTGTGTGTGTGTGTGTGTGTGTGTGTGTGTGTGTGTGTGTGTGTGGAGAGTAAATTAAGAATATAAATAGGTAATAATGATTTAAACTAACTTTTTGTCTTTATGTGTAGGTTTGTGAAGTTTTTGCACTGTTTTTGGAAGAAGTATTTTATGCTCACAAAGGCTGCATTTATTTGATTAAAAAAATAGAGTAAAAACAGTAATATTGTGAAATATTACAGTATAAAATAACTTTTATATATATATATATATATAAATTTTAAAGTGCCATTTATTCCTGTGATTGCAATGCTGAATTGTAGCAGCCAATACTCCAGTCTTCAGTGTCACATGGTTCTTCGGGAATTAAATTTTTATAAAGTTTTACAAAAATCTTAATTCCACACTTCCACACAAATATATATATATATACACATATGTACATACAAACATAAATTCATGGCCAAAAAAATTTACAAGGTGCTTTGCATTTAAAGATAAAAGAATGATTTTGATTGAATTATTCTTTTATTGAAAATGTTGATCATCTTTCTGCAGCGTACACTGACAGAGAAACGCAAACTGCTGATCCGTCAACATGAGGATGCCAAGGAGCTGAAGGAGAACCTTGACAGGAGAGAACGGGCCGTCTACGACATCCTGGCGAGCTACCTGTTAGAGGAGAATATGGCTGACTATGAGCACTTTGTGAAGATGAAGTCTGCCCTTATTATTGAGCAGCGCAAGCTCGAGGACAAGATCAAACTAGGGGAGGAGCAGCTCAAATGTCTGATGGACAGTCTCCCAATGGACCAGAGGACAACCAACTGAGGACTTAAAAAACAGTTTATGCAGTGATCCAGAGCAACTCGCTTGACGTCACCCTAAATAACAGGGTTCCAAAGCAGTACTTAATGTGGTCCATTCACTGCCAATGGAATTGCGTTCTGGTCATATATTGAGTCCTTCTTGTCTGCCCCAGCAGACAGCATTTTGGCAAGACTCATGAAGACTGTGAAAGTGCTGGGCACTTTTATTAGATCATGATTTGACCAAATCACCTGTTAGCTGATCTTATACTTTCATGACGTTTCAATGTTACACGACCCATAGAATTATATGGTGAAATAATAATTTTTAAAGACACTTTAAATCCCCCCCACACATCTGTTTCAATAGACATGCCCTTTTTGCACCAATGTGCTCTCAAAACTTGACACTCTGTATGTAGGCCTACATGCCATGGTCACTCATTGTGCTGTATCTTTTTAACCACTAGAGAGCAATGAAAGACGCCTGAAAACCAATACAAACTCTTGTGATTCAAACATACACTCAAAGCTTTGCACATGTAAGCTGTTTCTATTTACACCAGGAGGTTATAATTAACTTCCGAAAATGACTTTTTGATGGTGCATTATTTCAAATGACATGCGTCACTATCCTGGTCATGATAAAAATTATTCAATGATATTTTTAGTAATTTATTTTAGCCTTTTGAATCTTTGTATATAACTAGAACAGGCTAGAATTGTACTCTTTCACTTCATTTTAGCCAAGCAAACTACCACTTTAGTCTGCACGCTTTTTATAGATGAATGTATGATATATCACCATACAGTGAATTGTGACATCAGAATTAGGATTGACTGTAAGTATTCTGCTGTTTAAAGAATCTTAAGAGACTTGCCTAAACAATATAATATTATTTCACTAAGGATTCAGTGCTTGTCTATAAAATACCAGCTGCCTTTTACTCCACGTCACGTGTGTGTCATTTATAATTTCATCTGTAAGATATTTGTGGTTGCATGTGTTATGTGGTCAGAATAGACTCAAAATGCATATATATCAGAGGGAAAAATGCATCCTATTCCAGTCTCCTGTACATTTACGCAGCAATTTACACAACATTTAATATAAGTAGTAACAAATATGTGGGACATATTCTTTTAGAGGGCTTTTAAAGCATACAAT
The DNA here is from genome assembly GCF_936440315.1 of Barbus barbus. NCBI lineage: Eukaryota > Metazoa > Chordata > Actinopteri > Cypriniformes > Cyprinidae > Barbus > Barbus barbus. The sequence continues at coordinate 17,478,489 of NC_136741.1, forward strand.
GAATGCTTTCTTTCATGCCACAGCTCAGGATGGTCACTATTGCTTTATTATGACTCTTTATGACAAGGATGCAGTGTGACACAAATTCATTGTATACAATTGTAGAAATAGCACATGTATTTGTGATCGAGATTCATTTATTCTACAAACAAAAGTGCCTGATGATCTGTGAGGTAAAATACTTTTTAATATTGCTGTTCCTCTCATATAAGTGTACATCACTTTAAATAAATACACCTAATTATACATTTTTAGGTGCTAAACTTTAATTTCATTGAGTTGGACATTTCCATAATCCAGATTTTAGTGTTATTATATTGACATGTTCCTACAAAGCAATTTAAACATTTATTACTTGATTCAATCCTAATGTTTCTTGATTCTCTAAACAATTATCGTTTTTAATCTGAATAGCTCTGATCACCTAATATTTAACTTAAGATAGATAGCCTAAAGTCTTATTGCCTTGGCCAATCAGGAAACAGACTTTGACATGTAAAACTCACCGGATAGTGTCGAGCAAAATAATGGCGGAATTTACATAATATTATGGCATTCAGTATATTTCAACTTAAATAATTACAAACGTATTATTAAAACTACTATAAAAATGTATCTGCTTTTTGATGTTTAGTCTACTCTAAAAACGCATGCGCAGCTGGAGCAGCGTGAACAAATATCCTGCGTGATTTAAAAAACTAAAACAAATATGCGATTGTTGTCAAGTTTTATTTATAATTTGAAATATGATATTAAAAATAATCACTTAATTCTATGCATACCTAGATTTTACGCAAAATGTGACCTGTTTGTGTTTACAGATCAAACTACGCAAATAAGCATTATTGTGATTAATGTAATTATCATGGATTGGCCGAACCAATACTTTTCATTGTTTTGCACTGATCCTCCCCGCCCTCTCTTATCCATTTATTGGGTATGCTACATTAATCATTTACCACAGTTGTGTTTGACTTGTACTTGTCAGATCGCAACGTTGTCATTTCCTCTAGTTTGTTTTGAGCAGCACAGGTAAGGAATTCTGCATTTTAGATGAAGTGATTTACAGTTTAGAAGATCCTCCTGAGCTCAAAGCATTTCACAGGTAAGCACGAGTTTGTTTGTTTTTTATTTACATTTCGAAGGATGTATATGTAGCCTACTGGGGGTGGCGGTTGGCAAAGTGTTAAGGAAATCAATTCCCCAAAGCTCTATTAATTTGTTGCCTGATTGCTGTGCGTGAAAAGATTATTGTAAATGACCTTTCAGCTTATCCTGGAACATTCCACAACCCCAGGTGTGCAGGGAGCCATGCAGGAAATATTAGTGCTCTCTCTCACTCTCTCTCTCTTTCTTTTCTTGTCCTCTTCCTCCTCTGCTTGGTCTCAAATGCGTAGCCTTATCCTTTTTCCTCCCTCTGGAAACATCGCTCGTCACCAAAAAAAATGTAAACACTACATGTGAAAAGCATTTTCTTCAGTCTGAAATGGTTGCTCGACCTGTTGTGTCCAAAGGAAGCACTTTGTGTATTCCAACCATTTACTTGTTTTGTGAATTGTCAAGAAGGATGTGGCACTGTGGGACGCAGGTTTCATTCTGGCTTGCGTCATGTCCCTGTCCCATTCCCCTCACTTTCTTCCTGTATTTTCCGGTCTTCTCTTTACTGTCATATTGTTAAAGGTACAAAAGCCCATAAAAAAAGTCCAAAGGGGGTGTTGATAGTCCATGGAAAATTTCCATATAAAGTTTAACCTTAATTTTATATTGTATGTCTACTTTGTGATGACTGGTCGGAAATTATGAGATTAACTGTCAATTTTTTTATTGACAGCCCTGGAAAAATAATCATATCCTTTTATACAGCTTTCAATAGAAAAATGGCTTTGTTACTTTTCTTAAAATCAATTAAATATTTCCCAGATAATATTTTACTCTCTTTTGGCATTTATTTCGGTTTGTTTTGCTTTAGTATAATTACAATATAAAAGTCAATTGTTTTAATTTCAAAATAATAAAAAAATTATAATTTAATAATTTTAATTAATTTACCACGTCGTCTACATAATATCATGCTTATATTTTTCCAACACAATATAAATGCATTTTTACATGAAAATATGAAGATGCAAAAGCCTCTAAGTGCCATCTAAAATGTTCTTCCAAAATGAGTATTTTTCTCATGTGTGGGTTCAGTTATTTAACTTTAATGGCAATTAATAGGTTCTGTTCATTATCATTAAAGTGAAATAACTGAACATAAATATATGAACCTGAGAAAAATGCTCATTTTAGAAGAAAATTTCAGATGGCACTTAAAGGCTTTTGCATTTGAACTCTTCATATGCTCTACCATTTAAAGGTTTGGTTGTTTTTTAAAGAATTATTTTCTCTTACCAAGGCTGCATTTTTTTTTTTATCAAAAATACAGTAAAACCGTAATAAAGCTACATTTTCAGCAGTCGTTACTCCTATCACCAGTGTCACATATCTCTTTTCTAATTTCTAACTTGCTGATTTGGTGGTCATGAAACATTTCTTATTACGTCAACAAAATATATATATATATATATATATATATATATATATATATATATATATATATATATATATATATATATATATATATATATATATATATATATATTTATTTTCATATAACCTATCATATATAAATAGTAAGTCCAAAAGAACAGCATTTTATATATATATTTTGTAACAGTGTAAAAGTATTCACTTTTTTATCAAACTAATGCTGGAAAATAAATAAATAAATACTGATCCCAAGCTGTTGAATGGTACTAGTTGCCGTGGTATTCTAGGAATGGGGGCCACTATAGTGTATTGAATTGGGGGTTTTATGCAATTGATAAATGTTTCTTAGTTCGCTTTTTAGGTTAAAATTGCTTTTTTATTTTCTCTAATGTAACAGAAGGGGTATGACTGCGATGTAGCCATGCTCCGGAAGGACAGTGTGCAGACCTGAGGAGGAAATATTTATCACCAGCTGGTGTCAGGACTCAGCAGTTTTAGCAATGGCTTACCTTCACCAGTCAGTCCATTGGCAGTTTGCGGGTCTAGTGCTTGGGTTTGTAGGATGGATAACGACAGCCTCTGTTTCTGGGGTGAACGACTGGAGGATTTGGTACGTGGACAATCAGACGGTCATCACTGGAGGATTTGCCTGGGTGGGAGTGTGGCGGGTCTGCTTCAACAGCCACATTTTGCATTCGGCTGAGATCTGCAAAAGCATCAGCCTTACAGATTCATTCACTCCACCAGAAATAGCAGCTGCCCAGGTTCTTTGCATGGTTGCTGTTGGCGTGGGGGTGCTCGCAATCCTAGTGGCGGGATATGCGGTGAGAAATGCCATTTTTGGGGTTAACAACAGGCATGCCAGTTTGACCTTTGTGATAGCGGGTTCCTTGTTCTGGCTAACTGCAGCGTGTTTGCTGGTCCCCGTCTTTTGGAATATGAATTCTGTGCTGGCGAATCTCACTATAGACTTCCCGTCTGACTTCTACTTGCCTTCTGCTCCAGTGAAACAAGAAGTGGGTCCAGGGATTGGGATTGGGATCGGTTCAGGTTGCCTGCTCATTGTAGGTGGCCTACTCTTAATGTGCTACAGGTATCCCAAAACCAAAATGCCTAAGAATGGAGAAACAGGACATTTTGACAACAGTCCAAGGGATGAAGGCTTTCTTGGTGTAATTAAAGAGTGTATGGATGAGGGTATGATCAATCCAGTTTATGAATCAGAGAAGCTTTAATAATAAAGTGCCTCACTCTGTGGAAGGACGTTGAAGGCTCTAAATACAGTTTCTTAAAAACTTGTATTTCTGAGGACCCCAAACCAAACCAAATATCTAAATACAGTATATTTAAATGAATGTAATGTAATTATATAATCACTAAAGTGATTAAATGATGAACAGAAATAAATGCAAGCATTTTGGACTTTGAGGCCATTTTATTGGTATCAAATTGTTAATGTCTATAACACTGGACTTGTTTGTCGTCTTATTGTTACATAATGTGCAGGGCACACACTGCTGTAAGAGTATACTCACTTTAATGTCTGTAATGTATGCATTTACCACAATTTAAAAGCTTGGTGTTAGTAAGATTTTTTTAATGTTTTTCAAAAAGTCACTTACGCTCAACAAAGCTGCATTTATTTGATGAAAAATATGATAATAAACTGCAATAAAAAAAATTCTAATTTAATATATTTTTAAAAAAGGGCTTAGGGTTTAATTTATTCCTGTGATGGTAAAGCTGAATTTTCAGCAGCCATTACTCCAGTATTAATATTTTTGTGGAAACCGTTAGGATCCTGTAATAAATAGAAAGTTTTACTTAAAAAAAAATCTTACTGACCCCAAACTTTTAAGTGTGTGTGTGTGTATAAAGAAAATCTTTGTAAAAATTGTAATTTTTTTATTCTAATTTATATAATTATTATTTTAAAGAAAAAGTGATCCTTGGCTCTCGTTTGATTAAAAATTGAGTAGTGCAGTATGAATTATTTTCCATTGTTGTTAAGACTCAACTTATACATTCATCTGCCACTAAAAGCTGTTAACACAAAATATCTTGAATTTGATGTAAGATATGATTTAGCTGACTAAGAGTGGATCTTTGAGCGGGTACAAGGTGATTTCAGAGGAAATAACCCCTGCCATGAGTGGAATGAACTTTACTGTTATTTCACAGCTTGATACTTGCCCTTATTACTGTGTTTTGCAACACCCCCCATGGGCTTTGAGTTTGTTTCATGCCAACATTTAATCTTGTTAAAATTGAACATTAATTTCGACAAATCCTGCTGGATATTACATGATTTTCATCAATTATAAAACCACATAATCCCTCTGATAACTCGACAAAGGGAAATAATTTCTTGCCAATTAAAGGGGTTTTTGTTTTCTGTGTTGGTTCACTAGTCCATCGAGGTCGCTTTAGGGGTTTTGATGATTTATCCTGATGATTTATCCATCTAAAACACCCAAAAATGTACACACAGAAGAGGTGTTAAGGTTCATAAGAATTGTGGCTGGAGAATTTGCCTGCCAGGATGGACTCCCATGGCCACTGGCGATTTGACATGTATTGTTCTGAGAACGAGGTGAAAGAAACATCCTGACAGAGAAGAGCCAAGACCCCATGCTGAGACGAACGCATTGTCTTAGAGAGGGCAGCTATAGCACAAACACATTTCTGCTCTCATGTGACCGAGAGTGGGGCGTGATGTTGGTGGAATTAAACAAGCTTTTATGGATCTCAGTATGAAACCTCCTTTACAACAGTCTGTTAGTATACTGGCAGACAACACAAACGGCCTGTGCCTCAAAAGGATGCAAGAGTGACATCAAAACAATAGCGTTTCTTTACTGAAAACCTTTGTGCAGCATATGAGACGTGACATTAACACTTCTCGTATTATCATACATACTGTGATAAGAAAGTAAAGACAAAGGTGAAGGGCAATGAACAATATCAGAGTTCATTGAACAGTATTATTCCCATATCAGAGTTCAGCCAAATCATGGGAAATCTATGAGGACCAAAGGCAGCATATTGTCCCTTCGGTTTTTAATGTCCTTAATTAAAGTTTAACTGCTTTATGGATTATAAAGTGATTCATTACAGATGAGATTAGATCAAAAGCAAAGATTCTGAATATCTCTGTACAGTCATTTAGCTTGTGGGCATCAGTTGTGTCTGCCTTAACCCTTTCTACAGCCATCTTTACCAATTAATAGAACATATTTGGAGTGATAATGATTCTAAACAACAAACTGAGCCATTTCCAATTTGCACCATTCCGGTACTTTGTTGTGTTTGATGGATGGATGGATGGATGGATGGATAGATCGTATAAAAAATCCAATTAACAAAATGTTGGAAGGGCAAAAATATTTAAGTTGAACTAATTTTATTGCTTGGTCTTAGTTGAGAAGACATATTATATTAAGTCTGCACAAATATATATTAAAAACATTAAATGAATGGTTATTTTCAAATCCAGTCAACATTCAGAATGCTAAATGTGAGTGACTTTGGCGGGAGAAACAGCGCCGCCATCTTGTCAAGTTCACACGTCAGGTAAGTTGCACTAAATAAATATAATCTTTTTAGACTAAAATTAACGAGAAAATCATGCAACATATTTGGTTTTTTGAGTGGACATTTAGAAAGTGGATATAAGATAGTGTTTGTCAAGTTCAGGCGTGACGGCGTCGTTACACTGAATAAATATTTGTACTTTACCTTAGACTGAATTTATCAAAACGTTTATTTAAAATGTGTAAATGTTTTATATAAAACATATATATTTATACACAAACGTACAACATATAAAAACATTGAATAAGCGGTTATGCTTAACGGCTAACGTTAACCGAAATCTATGAAACGTGTAACGGGTTAACAGTAATGCGCTCATTTGAGGTTAACATGGGCATGCTGAATGGGTTTTTGCGATTGTCCCGTGAAGTAAAAAGACGACATTAAATGTGACAACAAATATATATCAAGTCGGACTCGAGGATATTCTGTCTTTCTCTGCACGGTTCTGCTTCACAAAACACAAGATACTTCTCTTTTCGATATAAATAAGATTTTATTTATATAAACCTAAGACATGAACTAATCTAACACATGAACACAAGCATTCACACGTTGCAGAAAGAGAGAAGGTGAGGAAAGGATGAGTTTAAGAGAATGGAAATGTGAAATCCCAAGTTTACAGCAATATGTTCAATTGCATAGACCTGAACAACCATCAATCACTTATTTAACCCTCGCTTTGAGTTTCTCAATGAGGCTAAAATTTATATTAACTTCACCTGATTCAGTCAGAACCTGGAGGTACTTGTTTGCTTTGCTAAGGGAATCCCTTTTGTCGTTGTCCTTGAAGGAAAGGGGGTTCCCCGAAGTGTCTGATTGGTTGAGAGTTCAGTAGTCTTTGAAGTGAGGTCTTGGGTGTTGGCTGAGGATGCGGAGTTGGTCTGGTTGAAGTTTGAAGCGAGTGCAGTCGGAGCTGGACTTTGCAAACTTACATTTGAACACGAAACTCCACGGAAAGAAAAGAAACTAAAGTAAAAGAATAAAAGGATGTAACGAGACTAGGTGGTTTTCTTTACATCCTGGTAGCAGCTGGCATGTGGGCCAGAACACGCTCAAAGAGCAGCGTCAAAACACGGTGGCAAAAGAGAAGAAGAGGAGAGAGAGTGACCAAGAGAGTAAGAGAGAGTTTGATGGTGTCCTGAGTTTTTAAACTCGGCTTTCAGACCGTCCCATCTGGACGTCTTGACCAATTAGATACTGTCCTTGCCTGGGGTGTTGCTCTGTTCCTCCACCAGATCAATAAATCAACAATGTTATCTGTTCAGTCAGAGGTCTGAACTTTACAGGCTCTTGCAAAGTATACTTTTGAACATGATTTCTATAACAAGACTATGATACATTTGACAAAGAATTGATTGGAAGAAACATTTAAAGCATGAATTTTCAAACTCATACATACCAGACATGAATATTAATCCTTCAGCTATTCAATAATGATTAAAAATACATACATCATATTTGATTAAAACGTGATAGTCTATGTGGGTTACAAACATAATATGGGGTTCTGCATAGAAATGTCCTTTTAGGATGATTTTATGTGCATATGAAAAAGAAAGTCTTTGTGTAGTTCTATGGAGAACGAAGGCATGTTCTTTAGACAAAGGAATTCAAGTTTGTCTTTGTCTTGTAAGGGGGAAGACCTGCCCAAGAGAGTCTGTAGCTCGTGATTTTCTATCACAGGTTTACATGTGACCATCAGTCTTGATTACTTGCAACAAATTTAACAGTCTCCTTCTTGAATTGGAATTATTAATAAGTGTTCTTTTGTCTCAAGGTTGTAAGCTATTCTGTGAAAAAGGCTTGCTGGTTAGTTTGCTTCAGACTAGTTGGAGCTAGGATTTGGACAGATTTATGACGTTGTCCTGTTACAGCTTTGAGGCCCCTCTTTGTGGAATCTCAGCTTCTCATGTTTCGATGTTATGATGGAATCTTAACTTTGTCTGATTCAGTCTCTGATATCTTACACTAGTCTGTTGGAGTTTGTTTTTTCATAAGATTCTAAATTCGCAGTTGTGGCCTAATGGATAGAGAGTTGGACTTGTAACCTGAAGGTCGTGGGTTCGAGTCTCAGGTCCGGCAGGGATTGTAGGTGGGGAAGTGAATAACTCTCTCCACCCTCAATACCACGACTGAGGTGAGACCCTTGAGCAAGGCACCGAACCCCCAACTGCTCCCCAGGTGCCGCAGCAATGGCTGCCCACTGCTCCGGGTGTATGTTCACTACTGTGTGTGTATACTTGGATGGGTTAAATGCAGAGCACAAATTCTGATTATGGGTCACCATACTTGGCCACACACCACTTACTTCCCTTATCCAACGGCCAACTTGTTTGTTGGCGTTTGTCTGTGTGTGTGAATTGGCCTTTACACAGCGTTTCCGATCTCGTGAAGGCGCTTCGGAAGAGAAGTCCGTCATTCTTAACGAAAATGAACAAGCGAATCGTTTCACAAGGCCGTTCAAAGCGTCTCAGTCAGTTCCCTAGGTAGTGAATCACTACCTGCACAAGGTCAGGGGAAGACCGTGGCTCAGTAAACACTGGAACAGGCAGGACTGTAGCCCTATAATATGAAATGTACATGCTCTATTACAAATCCAGTCAGCATCAATGCTCCCTGTTGTGCAATAGATTGTGGAACTGATATTGATACATTGTTAATTTAAAAGGCATAATTTCATTTTTTTGAACTTAAAATGTACTTTTCTTTCTCCATCAGGGTGTGGCCAAAGGTTTCACTGGTGCTTTGTCATTATTGCAAGATTTCAGATGCAACCCAGGCGAGGAGTTTATTGTTTTCATTCCAATTAATATGTGTAAAATGTTTAGAGTTTTTACTACAATTATAATGTGCTTTATTGTTCTCAGTGGCATCTACACTAATATTCGTCTGTTTCATTCTTATTCCGAGGTGAATGTAGCCACATAGTCTGTATCCAGATCAGATGGTGGATCAGCACCTACAGATGACCTCGACAGCCCTGAATATCAGTGGAGACTATGTCAGCTAGATGAGCTCCAGAGACAGATCCCCTCCAAAGACCTCATTGGCCATCGGGAAAAGACCACGAGAACCAGGCAAGTCCTCAATCTGTCCTGTGTTGTAGCCTAGAATTAAACCACACCATGCTGGTTTAATGAACTGCCCCACGACTGTGCCTGATTGCTCCCAAGGTTTTCTGCTCAGTTTCTGTCACCGATGGGGTTTCGGGTCTTTGCCGCTGTCGACTTTGGCTTTGCTTATTTGGAGACACTTGGCTGATTGCACAGACATTATTGGAAGAGAGCTGAACTGGATGATGTCAACCCTGAATCACCAATGAACGGACTTTAACTGGAAAAATGACTCTTGCATTATTGACAAACTATTTTCTTGTTTGACTTTGTAAAGCTGCTTTGACACAATCAGTATTGTATTAAGTGCTATGTAAATAAAAGTGACTTGATTTGATTTTATATACTGTAACACTTACATTTATGTTCTATAACAACTTCTTCATTTTTTTTTTTTTTTTACTTCTGTCTCATTTTAAAGATGTAATTGTGAACAGTAATAATATTTGTAAATGTTTGTTTGCTAACATTTTGTTTAGCTTGTTTAGCTTTTTCTTAGTTCATTAAACAAAGTTTAAACTGAATTTTGCAGTTGTATTACAAATGTAATGCTCAACTGGAGCTTTAAAGGGATAGTTCACACAAAAATGAAAATTTGCTGTTAATTTACTGACCCTTAGGCCATCCACGATGTAGGGGACTTTTTTTTTTCTTCATTCCTGTATGGTTAGTTTGTATGAAAAATTTTATAAATGGAGATTGTTATTAAATAAAGGCTATTATGTGTTGTAAAGTGTGTGTAGTTAGTGATTGATAAACACCAGTTAATCATTTTTAATAATTTTGTTAAACTATAAAAATATGTTTATGTAGTTCCCCAGCTATTTCTTATGATGCCCAAATAATAAATCTTAGTTGAGGTAACATATAAAACACATGCAGTAAACGGTTAAATTTTAATTGACATAACTTGTTGTAGTCTTCTAAATGTTTGACCAATTAAAACATTTTAGTTGAATGGAATATAAAACTAGTTCACTAAAGGTTGAGCCAACTAAAATATAACAATTCAGATAACACTTTGAAGTCAGAAATTGACTGAACGTAACATTTCTTTGGAAGTAGTTACTAAATAATAATTAGTTGAAACCGCTTGAAATTTTTTAGTGTATATTGATCGATAGATTGATCAAATCAATTGCATTAAAAATATATTGCATTCAATTGCATTTAAAAATCATTATTATTATTGCTTAAATATATTTATAGGCTATGAAAAATAGTTCAATAATAATAATTTTAAACATTGTGCACTCATATTCATTTAAAATATTATTATTATTATTTTAATAATTCAAATTGTTAAAGGTGCTAGACTGTTTTGATGAACTGCAGTTTTGGTGAATTGTGGGTGTGTACTGCAGGGTGTGTTATGTGATCGTTTGCTGGGTGTGGATTTGATCACACTGGGTGTGTTGTGTGATCAGTACTGCTGGTGCAGAGTGTTTTTTTGTTTTGTTTTTTTGGCATCAGATTTTCACCTGTGAGAAACCATTGGCTTTTTTAGACTATGTAGTTATTTCTTTTAAGTATCTCCACTTGCCTTGAGCTTCAACTTGTATCTCTACAAAGAGGTCATCTTACCCTCTGCTGTTCTGTTCTGCCCTTTTGCATAGCAAAGCAACTAAGTAAAGGGTATAAACTCAAATGAGTAACACCAATAATTATGGACTTGATGGTATAATTTTACTTGAGGACATTCATTACTAGTCTGTATACTAAACCTGCTGCACAGATTTGTTTTTTCTTTTTTTTTTATTCCAGGGAGTGTTCATACACATAAAGCAGGTTATCCAAGCTTTTATAAGCTTGTATATATATATATATATATATATATATACAGTATGTATAATATATAGTCATGGCCAAAAATATCGGCACCCTTGGTAAATATGATCAAAGAAGGCTGTGAAAATTAATCTGCATTGTTAATCCTTTTTATCTTTTATTTAAGAAATTCACAAAAATCTAACCTTTCATTAGATAATAAGAATTTAAAATGGGGGAAATATCATTATGAAATAAATGTTTTTCTCAAATACACGTTGGATACAATTATTGGCACCCCTAGAAATTCTTATGAGTAAAATATCTCTGAAGTATATTCCCATTCATATTTACAATTTTGAGCACTCCAAGGTGATTATGAACATGAAATTACCCAGCCATGGCTCCCTGTTTCAGAGAAATATAAATAGGAGGGGAAACAAAGCCCAAATTCACTTAATCATCCATCACAATGAGAAAAACCAAAGAATATATTTCTGATGTGCATCAAAAGATAATTGAGCTTCACAAATTAGTGAACTGGCTTTAAGAAAAGAGCTAGAGCAGTGAAAATTCCCATTTCCACCATCAGGGCAATAATTAAGAATTTCCAATCAACAGAAAATGTTATGAATCTGCCTGGAAGAGGACATGTGTCTATATCGTCCTGATGCACGGTGAGAAGGAGAGTTTGAGTGGCTAAAGACTCTCCAAGGAGCACAGCTGGAGAACTGCAGAAAATAGTTGAGTCTCGGGGTCAGAAAACCTTAAAAAATATTGTCAAACAGCCCCTACATCACCACATGTTGTTTGGGAGGGTTTCAAGAAAAATTCTCCTCGCTCATCCAAAAACAAACTCCAGCATATTCAGTTGTCAGACACGACTGGAACTTCAAATGGGACTGGCTTCTATGGTCAGATAAAACTAAAAAATTTGCTTTTTAGCAGCAAACACTCAAGATGGGTTTGATGAACACAGGGATAAAAAAAAAAAAAAGTACCCCATGTGTACAATGAAATATACTGCTGTATTTTTTATGTTGTGGGCCTATATTTCTGCTGGAGGTCCTGGACATCTTGTTCAGACACATGGCATCATGGATTCTATCAAATACCAACAGATAAAAAAATCAATAAGAGACTGACTCTGTTAGAAATCCTATAATGGGCCATGTTTGGATCTTCCAACCGGACAATAATCCAAACACAAATCTCAAAAACACAAAAATGGGTTACTGAGCACAAAACCAAGCTTCTGCTATGGCCATTCCAGTCCTCTGACCTGAACCCTGTAGAAAATGAGTGAGGTGAACTGAAGAAGCACCGTCATGGAGCTGTGAATCTGGAGAGATTCTGGATGAAGGAATGGTCTCTGATCTCTTGTCAGGTGTTCTCTAACCTCATCAGGCATTATAGGAGAAAATGTAGTGCTGTTAAACTGGCAAATGGAAAATGGTGCCATTAATTATGGCCAATGTGTATTAGAGAAAAACATTTATTTCATAATGATATTTCCCCCATTTTAAATTCTTATTATCCAATGAATGGTTAGATTTTTGTGATTTTTTAAATAAAAGATCAAAAGGATTAACAATGCAGATAATTTTTCACAGCCACCTTTGTTCATATTTACCAAGGGTGCCGATATTTTTGGCCATGACTGTATATATATATATATATATATATATATATATATATATATATATATATATATATATATATATATATATATATATATATGTATATGTATTTTTTTTCACAGCAATACGTTTACTGATCGCTGCAGTTCTGATTATAATGCTACTGTATGGCCAAAAACAGTAGTCTTTCTTTGAAACAGGTTCCTTTTCGAGTTTGATAAAGTGATTTTAAACAGTTTTGTAACATTCCAAAGATTATGTTAGGCATATAGTGTGTTTAAATTGTAATTAATCAATTTATTTATTTATTTGTTTGTTTGCTAATTGAAAAAGGGGGAAATTATGTTAATAGGGCTGACAACTTCACAAGAAATACATCAAGTCAACTACAACCAAATATAAAGACAACATGTTATTTTGAAGAAATAAATGAAAAATAAATAAATAACATAAAGAGGATTAATGTGGAATTTATTTATTTTTTATTTTTTGCTGATGTGTTTTGTGGCTAAATTTTGCTGAAAGGATCAACAATAAATGATAATGCAGCACGCATATTTCTATTTGTTTTGCTTATTGTTCTCAAAAGAACAAAATATTAAAAGGAGAATTGTGAAATTACATAATTTACAAATATTATATAAACAAACACAGTGTTTGTGAATGGTGTTTATCGTGCATGTTTAAAATTTAGTTTCATGTGTTCGTTTATCAGTTTCTTTCACTCTTGCTTGTTTACAGTGAGCTGCATTTGGACATTGTTCTTAATGAGTCGAAGACACACCATTTCCCCTTTCTGGGAGCCCAGGGTACGTCCCCTCCCAACCAGAAGCTGGAAATGAGCGTTAATAGCTAAACATCTAAGTCTAAACATACCGCCCATTTTCATTTTCACTATCAATATCCATCGCAGGAAGTTCAGGGCACAATCTGTGTGGCGCCTTCAGGTCTGAGAACGTTTGGTCTATATACCATATTTCCATCACGTCTAAAGAAAAGTACAAGTGGAAGTGTATGTTTTCCTTGTATGAGCTTCCTTTTTTCCATCTTTATGAAAGTTTTCTCAAAGACAGGGTCATATTCATGTAGAGATGTGATTATTTGGTTAAGCTCTATCTGGGATGGGACTGTACCTGTTGCAGTTTTCTGGAGGAAAGGAGCCCCCTTTCTGCTCCTAACCTGGTCAAATCAGAGTAATGATGGAGAGGAGGAGGCGACACTGTTTGGCATTCCTCAGAGGGCACGCTGCTCGTTAGAGCCTTCATTAAACACAGCTTAGTCTCCATTCTGATAGGGAGACCATCAGAGACAATTACACTCAAGTAGGCATTTATATTGCCATTAGCTCACCTGACTGAACACACTAGAACACCAAATCTGATTTTCTTCCATTCATCCTGTTTGTACTCTTGTTTGAAAAGTATTTCAGGAAAATAAAATACAATAAAATAAAATTTTTATTGATTTTTAAAAATTAATATTCAATTTCATAAAAAAAAAGTGAGCTAGGAAAGACCATGGGGTATTTTTTATATTTTCATTCATAACTCAAAAAACTGACCAGCCTCATTTTGGTTTAAGTAACGTTTATATGTACACTACCAGTCAAATGTTTCTGAACGGTAAGATTTTTAATGTTTTTTAAAGAAGTCTCTTCTGCTCACCAAGCCTGCATTTATTTGATCCTAAGTACAGCAAAAACAGTAACATTTTTGACATATTTTACTATATAATATAACTGTTTCTATTTTAATATATTATAAAATGTAATTTAGTACCGTGATTTCAAAGCTGAATTTTTAGCATCATTACGCCAGTCACATGATCCTTCCTAAATCATTCTAATATTCTGATTTGCTGCTCAAAAAACATTTATTATTATGTTGAAAACAGCTGAGTAGAATTTTTTTCAGGTTTCTTTGATGAATAGAAAGTTCAGATGAGCAGTATTTATCTGAAATGGATATCTTTTGTGACATTATAAACGTCTTTATCATCACTTTTGATCAATTTAAAGCATCATTGCTAAATAAAAGTATTAATTACTGACTCCAAGCTTTTGAATGGTATAGTGTATAATGTTACAAAAGCTTTTTATTTCAGATAAATGCTCAACTTTTGGATCTATCTATTCATCAAAGATTCCTGAAAAAATGTATTCAACTGTTTTAAATATTGATAATAACAATAACAGTAACAATAACAACAATAATAATAAATGTTTCTTAATTGAACAGCAAATCAGTTTATTACGGTAGAATGATTTCTGAAGGATCATGTGACACTGAAGACTGGAGTAATGATGCTGAAAATTTAGCTTTGAAATCACAGGAATAAATTACATTTTAAAATATATTCAAATCGACAGCAGTTATTTTAAATAGTAAAAATATATTTTACAATATTACTGCCTTTGCTGTATTTTGGATCAAATAAATGCAGGCTTGGTGAGCAGAAGAGAATTCTGTAAAAAACATAAAAAATCTTACTGTTTAAAAACTTTTGACTGGTAGTGTAGCTATATTATTATAAAACAATAAAACCTAACAAATGTAACTCTAAGTATAATAATAAACTATCTCAAATAAGAACACATTTCAAAGTAATCATTGCTTAAAAGTAAAAACATATTTAAACCACTGAATGTTTTTCACTATAAATGTTACAATTTCTCCATATATTGCACAATAAACAAATATGTGTAAATAAGCATCTTTTATTTGTTACTAAATTAGACAGTATTCTGGATTAGTACCAGCTGATTTCCAGGTGATGTTTACAAACAAAGATCTCCAAACAATGGCTGTTTCTCAAACAGAAGGTTGCATCCTAGGATGCGTCCTTCCTCGTCCAGTCCTTCTGAGGCTTCAGTTTTACAGTCCTGCTTTGAAATTAAACGCTAGTATGAGACACTTATTATAATTATCATTTGAAGAATACTTTATATTAAAAATCTTTATATTACCTGACTTTCTATTAATGCAGTACATGTCATCTATGGTCTTCCAGTGGTTAACACTATGCATAGATTAGCATTATGTGATACATTTACAACAAAACAAAAGAAAACATAATGTCTTCCTCTCTAAAAATCATTTGTGGCCTGATGACGTGCCAGCCGAGATTTGCAGACTTGCCAGGATACATCCTTCCTATTGAGAAGTACTTTTGCAGGTGGCATTGAGTACAGTGTACAAATGCACACTAAATAAAAAAGTCTTACATTTTACGCTTTTCTATAGTAGTTATATGTATATATAATATGTATATTAAAGCATACAATATCTGTGATCAAAATTCCACAAAATGCCAAGAAAAAAATTACTGTTGTCTTCTTTTTCAATCACTACATCTCTAATAAAGCAACTAAAAATTTATTGGCAGCTTTTCAATATTTATACATTACTGATAATACAAATAAGCAAATAGACTACTCAGATATTAAAGGATAGATGCATCATAATAGTGCTCTACCTGTTTCAAGAGTTTGATGGATACACTGAATGTAAGTATAAATGTTTTCCAGAAGATATTATCCAAAAGTTTTTTTTTTTTTTCCTGCTCCATCAACATTAATAGGCATTACACAACAAAAGTACCTCAAACATACTCAGTGCGTTTTCTCGAACCATCAATAGTTCTGATATCCTGCCTTTGATGGTGATACACCAGATGTGGTTCACTGTCTCTTGAGTCAGAGCAAGAGGTGAATAACAGCACCGCTGCCACAATGTCAAGAAGTCCTGCAGCCCAGCCGATGAACAGCGCATCCCCAAACTCTGAACGTGGCACCACTTCAGGTACAGTCTCATCAAAGAACTTAATTACAATATCGTGAGCAACGTAAGAGACGGGAAAGAGCACAAACAATCCAGCGATGCATAAAAACACACCACCCGCGATCTTCAAACCTCGCTTGGTCCTCCATCCCTCCTCACTCTTACAGCAGTTGATCTGACTCATGGCAGGGATGGCGAGGAGAAGTCCGAGAAGACATGTGGCATCCGAAACGCACATCAGAACACGGGCCAGCATAAACTTGGGTTCGAGGCCTAGGATAGTATCATAGGGGCGACACTCCGTGCCAGCAACCTCCTGAACCACGCAAGCCTCCCAAAGCCCTTGTTCGTAGCTCTCCATGCCCATTAGTTCAGTGGAAAGTGAAAACCACTGAGGCATGATGGTGGCCGCCAACGAACAAAACCAGCCGCCCATCCCGATCAGCATCCCAAGCAGTTCCAGAAACACCGTGCATGGGTTTGTCATGGTTACCCCTCACTACCGTGTCCGACAGCCCTCAGGTTTGGCTGGCACCTCAAGAACCTCCTCTCGATGAGAAGGAATGAGAGAGGAATGGAGGAGAGAGTGAGAAGAACAGAGGTAGCACCTTGGATCCAGATACTGTCGAGTTCTGCTTGCAGGTTCTTCACAGTCCGTCGGTCTTCAGTAAGAGGCACTCATCATCTGAGCATAAGAGGTAGAGGAAATGTGCACATGGGGAGAAAGGGCACTCAAACTTTAGGCCCTGCCCTCTAGGATCCTTTTTAGAGAGAGCAAGAGAGAGAGAGAGAGATTCTTTTTATTCAGACCCTGGTCTCAGAAGGAGACCAAAGGCCACACGGGATGCCATTAAACTGTAGACAGGATGCCACTCAATTCTGATTGTTGTCATTTTCAAGGAACAAACTAATGGTTTTACTACGTCATTACAGTTTGTTTGTATCTTTTCATTTGGTTTCCCTGCTATCAGCAACAGCACTTGCCGTAGGGGTTGCCATGGGGAAAAGAGAAAGGAAAATTTTCCCTGTTTATTGAGTTATTTTCAAGGAACGAATGGGTGAGAGATAAGCTCTGCTAAGTGCCTGGCAGTCTATTCTTTGACGCAAAGGAGAGCACGCCAAATATGCAACGTGTACCAACCAGGGATCTTTGATGCCTGCTGACTATAACTTCTCCATTATTATTTTTTAATTGGAGAAATAAAAATTTGCAGTGACGGTTATAAAGGAAAAAAAGTTATTTGCCTTTTTTTTTTTATTTCATTTTATTTGAACTATTTAGCATGTTTTCTTTTTTAATTGGTTTTCATTCCAAATTATACTATAAACAAAATTCTGAAGGGAGAAGTTAAAACTGAACATGAATTTGAGAATTTGACATGCTCCACAAAAATTTCATGATTCATTTCATTTACCCAGCATGGCTTGAGAGCATGAAATGATTCAGTCTGACCATATCAATGTCACAACTTTACTTATTTGATGTCTTAGAAATAGTGCAGAATCTTAAACATTTCCTTTCACATTAATTTATTTACACATTCGACTAAAGCAACTTCCACTGCATTCAGGGTAAATGTTTTGCCAGTACGTGCTTTCTCTGGGAATTGAACCCACGACCTTAAACCTTAAACATTAAAAATGTAAAAAATCTTTCAAGATTTAAATTAGATTTTGAAAGTCAGATTTTCAATGTAGCTACAGACGTTACCTGTGAAACAATTCTCCAACCTTTGTGAGTGGAAAGTTGAGCAAGAAGCACTTTTTTTTTTTTTTTCTGGAAATCTGGAATCTGAGGGTGCAAAAAAATCTAAATATTGAGAAAATCTCCTTTATAATTGTCCAAATGAAGTTCTTAGCAATGCATATTACTAATCAAAAACTAAGTTTTAATATATTTATGGTAGGAAATTTACAAAAATATATTAATGGAACATGATCTTTACTTAATATCCTAAAGGTTTTTGGCATAAAAGAAAAAATTATAATTTTGACCCATACAATGTATTTTTGGCTATTGCTACAAATATACCCGTGCTACTTATGACATGTTTGTGCTCCAGGGTCACAAATCACTTGCAAAATTATTTTCATCTGTGGTATCTCACAAAAACTGTTTTTGACATATTGTACAAATACGTCAGTGCAATTAAGCATTGTGCAAGAAAACATTGTCTTTGATACTCATCTTGCTACAAATAAAAATGAATCAGTTATTCAAGGAAAAGAGTGTTACCTGAAGTGTGAGGCTGTCTCATTTGGTTTTAGATCTGGCTTCTGCAGCTTGTGAAATTGTGTTGAGACAGACTTACAGAAAGCCACGTATTGCAGTAGGAGGCTAAAGAAGAAATCTGTGACGCAATACAGTGGCTCTCCACAAACACATAATTGGCTCTCAACAAACACATAATTAACATACACACACTTTTCAGACTTTGTCTGAAAATTATGTTGATTACAGTTAGTTATCAACATTTGCAGTCAGATATGTGATTTTGTGATTTTAATTAAATGTATTGTTTAAGCTTTCATAGTCAAAGAATAGTTCTCATTCCAAACCTATGATCTTTCTCTTTAGTTGAATGTAAAAGTCCTTAATCACAATTCATTTAGGAAAAAGGGTATGCATCAGCATTCTTCTAAACTTCTCCTTTTGCGTTTCATAGAAGAAACAAATTGATATTTGAAACGACATGAGGGTACAATAATTATGACTGAACTGTAATTTTTAGGTGAACTATTCCTTTAAATGTATGCTTGAACTTGATCATGGACAGGGATGGACTGGGAGTAAAAAACGGCCCTGGATTTTCTCCGAAATAAGCCCACCACAACTACAGTACAAACAGCCGCTATATCTCACAATATTGCAGCAATCCTGCCGCATTTATGGCAAATAACATCACAAAACCCATGGTGTCCCTGCTGACAAAAACAATAGAAACCATCACAGTGGTTTCTCACATTGTGGTTTCATCACAAATTCTAATGACTTCCACTACAAATACCATTAAAAATATTACAAACTATCAGCTTTTAACAATTAAAATAATTAAATAATGGTTTCCTGTAGTGTGTTTTGGGAGATATTACATTAGGATTGAATGTTTTTCTTTTTTTTTTCTTTTTTTTAAACGACCAATTACCAGTAGAGGCCAGCAGGCACCATTACAGTTTCCATTAAAACCAATACAATTCTCATTATAAATCAGTAAAACCATTACAAATTATGTGCTGTTTTTTTTTCAGCATGGGATTGAAATAAATATATACTATTGTATTAACTACAATACTTGAAAACTACATAAAAAGAGCAAAATGTATAATATGACAATGATAAACCTAGAACAAATGGTTCCCTTCCAGGAACTTCGAGCTGCGTCCAGAGACGCTTTGGGAACGCCTTCAGCGTGACCATGCTCTGAATATCAGGTGTAATCAGTCCGAAGGAGGGCGAGGCGTCACGGGCGGGGTGACGTCACGACCAGGAAGTATAAAAGCATGTGTGGCGGAGCCGGCGTCAGCTTTTTGTCATTAAGCAAAGCGCTCTGTGTGTGTCAGTCTTATTTGGTGTTGTCTGTCTTGCAAACAATTAAAAGATGCCTAAATCTAAGTGTAAGGCCAAGGGCGATTCCAGATCGCGTTTCAGCGTGGTCTGCCTGGGTGCGGCGCATGCGGCATCAGCTCTCGAGGGAGCCGATTGCCCGCATTGCGAGCGGCTGTCGCTGCGTTCTCTCCGCACCCGGAGGGCTCTCTTTGAGGAGGGAGCCTTCACGAGCTCTCCACGCGGTGCTGGTCCCGCTGTTGCCGAGGCAGAGCGGCGGCTGCACTCGTGGGGCTCGCAGGCTGATCTGGCTGGCGAGAGTGAGAAGGGCATGTCCTTTTCTCCTCCCGTATCCGCCAGATCTGGCGCCCCGTCTCTCGGTGCGGAAGCGGTCTCTTCCCCCCGAGACGAGGGCTCAACGCTTCGTCTCTCTTCCTCCGAGGAGGTTGACGTGACGAGCGTTGACGAGGTTTCACCGCATCTGTCGCCCCAATATGAGGAGCTTTTAGAGGTGGTTACTCAGGCAGTGGCCAAGCTCGATATTAGCTGGCCTCCCGAGAGAACATCTGAGCCGCAGTGCAGTCACCTGGATAAGAGTTCTCTGCACTCGCGGCCGCCACCTCTACACAGGAGCCTTCCGTTTTTTCCTGATCTCCACACCGAGGTGTCGAGATCGTGGGGAAAACCCTTTTCGTCCCGGCCCATTCATTCCCTCCACTGACTATTATAGCAACGTTAGGGAATTGAATGTGCGCGGGTACAGGGCGATGCCGCCGGTCGAACAGACGCTTGCGAGCTATCTGTCTTCCTCCGTGGCATCGTCTTTGAAGGCTCCTGCTCTGCCCACTAAGCCGCTGCGCACTACTTCATCCTTAGTGGGCAGAGGGTATGCAGCAGCAGGTCAGGCTGGGGCGTGTCTGCACATTATGGCAGTGTTGCAGGCGTACCAGGCTGAACTGCTGAGAGAGCTAGACAAGAGCGGGGATATTAGAGCTGATGATATCTCCGAGCTCAGGAGGACCGCCGATCTTGCCCTCCGTGCCACCAGGGAGTCGGCCCGCGCTATCGGCCGCTCCATGGCAGCTATGGTGGCAACGGAGAGGCACTTGTGGCTGACCCTGTCTGACATGAGTCCTACAGACAGGGTCTGCCTCCTGGATGCCCCGCTTCAGCCTTCTGTCCTGTTCGGCGACGCTGTCCATTCCGTCGTCGACAGGTTTCAGGAGGCTCGCAAGCAAGCGGGGGCGTTCCGGCGGTTCCTCCCCCGCCGCTCTCTAGCTCAGGAGGCTGCCACCTCCTCCTCCGCGTGCCAGCTCCTCACACAGGGCAGCGCAGAAGCAGAGCGTCGCCTCTCGTGTTCCCCGCAGAGGAGCCGAGGTCAGCGGCGCTCTGCCCCGGGGACCTCGCAGCCTAAGACAGATCTGAGGGCTGTCTTGGCGGCTAAGAGGTCCTCGGCAAAAAGGTCCTGATGGGCGAGCCCCAGGACCGTGGAGGGCGACCCCTACTGGGGTGGAGCGGCTTACACCGCGGTACGCGGTGACCGTCTCCCCCCGGTGCTCTCCGGGGATTTGTCTGCCAACCCTGCCGTTGTCCCAGTGCGCAGGTGGTCCCAGCGAGTGTTTATCTCAGGTCTTTCCGCCAGTAAGCACAGCGGAGCCGAGAAACTCGCCTCAGCCGCCAGATCACGCGTCTCCTTCCGGTGCGTCTCTTACACCAGAGGTCAGTCTCGAGAGACTGATTCCCTTAGTAGATCGTTTGGCAGCCTGGCAGCGACTGCCGGATGTGTCTCGTTGGGTCCTGCAAACCATAGCGAATGGATATCGCATTCAGTTCGGCAGGCCACCCCCGCCGTTCAACGGGGTTGTTGTGACTGCGGTCCGCCCCGAGCAGGCTCTGGTTCTGGAACAGGAAGTCGTTACTTTGCTGAGGAAGGAAGCCATCGAGTTGGTTCCTCCTCACAAAGTTCACACCGGCTTCTACAACCGGTACTTCATTGTTCCAAAGAAGGATGGGGGGCTGAGGCCCATACTGGACTTGCGTCTGCTGAACCGCTCAGTCAGAAAACTGAAGTTCAAAATGCTCACTGTCAAGCAGGTCGTGGCCCAAATCAGGTCCGAGGACTAGTTTGTCACGATAGATCTCAAAGACGCCTATTTCCATGTCTCCATCCTTCCTTCTCACAGGAAGTTCCTGAGGTTCGCTTTCGGGGGCAAAGCGTACCAGTATCGGGTTCTTCCCTTCGGCCTAGCACTCTCACCCCGCACTTTCACCAAGTGTGTGGATGCAGCACTGGTCCCGTTGCGACTGCAGGGCATCCGCATACTCAATTATATAGACGATTGGTTGATCCTCGCTCGATCAGAGTGGTTGGCGATTCGACATCGAGATGTCGTTCTCGCCCACATGAAAGACTTGGGGTTAAGACTAAACGCCAGGAAAAGTGCGATTTCTCCAGCTAAGAGAACCACTTATCTAGGCGTGGTGTGGGATTCGACCACGATGCAGGCTCGGTTGTCCCCTGCTCAGATGGAGTCGATCCTCACGGCAGTCAGGAGAGTGCGAGAGGGCCAGTCACTCACTGTCAAGCAGTGGCAGAGGCTGCTTGGGCTTATGGCAGCTGCGTCCAACGTGATTCCGTTTGGCCTGCTGTACATGAGACCCCTACAGTGGTGGCTCAAGACCAGGGGGGTCTCCCTGAGGGGAAACCCGCTCCACGCTGTCAAAGTGTCACGCCGCTGTATTCGTGCCTTAGACATGTGGAGGAACACTTGGTTCTTGTCTCAGGGCCCGGTGCTGGGAGCTCCTTGTCGCCGCGTCTCGCTTGCGACGGACGCCTCCCTCACCGGTTGGGGTGCGGTCATGAGTGGCCACCCTGCCCGCGGTCTGTGGAGTGGTCGCCACCTGATGTGGCATATCAACTGGCTAGAGATCCTAGCTGTGTTCCGTGCACTCAAGCACTTCCTCCCAGACCTGAGAGATCACCACGTGCTGGTGCGCACCGACACCCTTGTACAAGCTGGCACACCAGAACCTTGTGTGGTCCCAGGGCAAGCTCCTATCACTGAGAGCTATGCACATTCCTGGGCATCTCAATGTGGGAGCAGACGTCCTGTCGAGACAGGGGCCGAGGCCCGGGGAATGGATGCTTCACCCCGAGGTGGTGAAGCAGATTTGGAGAGTTTTTGGACAGGCACAGGTGGACCTTTTTGAGACTCGAGAGTCAGCACAGTGTCCCCTCTGGTTCTCTCTAGCTCCTCCAGCTCCTCTGGGACTGGACGCTATGGTACAGACTTGGCCGAGGCTTCGTCTGTACGCCTTTCCCCCGATCGCTCTGCTCCCGGGAGTTCTGGCGAGAGTGCGCCGGGACGATGTCAGTCTACTGTTAGTAGCACCGTTCTGGCCGGGCCGAGTATGGTTCTCGGACCTGATTTCTCTCCTCGACGGCACTCCGTGGGAAGTGCCCGTCAGGAGGGATCTCCTCTCACAGGCCAGGGGCAATATTGGGCACCCTCGGCCGGAGTTATGGAAGCTGTAGGTGTGGCCCCTGAGGGGGCACAGCTCTTAGCTTCCGGTCTGTCAACCGAGGTTGTCGAGACCATCCTCCAATCCAGAGCTCCCTCCATGAGGAAACTGTATGCCTTGAAGTGGAGGCTTTTCACTTCTTAGTGCGGGGACCGCCAGCTCGACCCAGTCAAGTGCCCAGTTGGTACAGTACTGGAGTTCCTGCAGGCCCGTTTCTCCGCAGGGTTAACCCATTCCACTATTAAGGTCTACGTGGCAGCTATTTTGTCATACCACGCCCCTAGTAGTGGCCAGACAGTGGGTAGACACCCCCTAGTTACACGTTTCCTCCGCGGTGCGCTGAGGCTGAGGCTGCCGGTACGCTCCTGCGTCCCTACGTGGGACCTGGCTGTGGTTCTGGAGGCTCTGTGCAAGGCACCTTTCGAGCCTATTGAGGAGATAACTGATAGACTCCTCACCATTAAGACCGCTTTCTTGCTGGCTATCACCTCTTTGAGGAGGGTGAGTGACCTTCAGGCCCTGTCTTTTTAGTGAAGTGACCCATACTCAGAATTTGTGCTCTGCATTTAACCCATCCAATGTGCACACACACAGCAGTGAACACACACACACCGTGAACACACACCCGGAGCAGTGGGCAGCCATTTATGCTGCGGCGCCCGGGGAGCAGTTGGGGGTTCGGTGCCTTGCTCAAGGGCACCTCAGTCGTGGTATTGAGGGTGGAGAGAGCGCTGGACATTCACTCCCCCCACCTACAATTCCTGCCGGCCCGAGATTCGAACCCGCAACCTTTGGATTACGAGTCCGACTCTCTAACCATTAGGCCACGACTTCCCCAAGGGTATGTACCTAAGGTCCCATCGGTCGTACCACAGCCAGTCGTTCTCCAGGCCTTCTGTCCTCCTCCCTTCAAGGAGCCAGACCAGGAGAAGCACAACTGTATGTGTCCAGTGCGAGCACAGTACATCCACAGGACATCCCTGTGGAGGAAATCGAACCAACTGCTTGTGTGCTATGGTCCCCCTAAGAGGGGTCTTCCTGCTACGAAGCCCACTCTTAGCAGGTGGATAGTGGATGCCATCTTTCTGACATCACTCGACCCGAGGTGTGGCGGCCTCCAAGGCCCTCTGGGCAGGTGTCCCGGTTCAGGACATCTGCAACGCTGCTGGGTGGTCCACGCCCCTGACTTTCGCCAGGCTCTATAACCTTGACATCCGAGCCACTCCAGGCTCATCCGTCTTATTGTCCTGACACCAGGCAGGGACTTGTCAGTGTGGCGGCGTTGGTATCTCGTTCCCAAAGCGTCTCTGGACGCAGCTCAAAGTTCCTGGAATGGAACGTCTCAGGTTACGTATGTAACCATGGTTCCCTGAAGGGAACAAGACGCTGCGTCCCTTAGCCACACTTCCGGCATCCCTGCCCGCGCTTGCTTCATGACTTGGAGCTGACGCCGGCTCCGCCGCACGTGCTTTTATACTTCCTGGTCATGACGTCACCCCGCCCGTGACGCCTCGCCCTCCTTCGGACTGATTACACCTGATATTCAGAGCATGGTCACGCTGAAGGCGTTCCCAAAGCGTCTCTGGACGCAGCGTCTCGTTCTCTTCAGGGAACCATGGCTACATACGTAACCTGAGACGTTTTCAATCCTGTTCCTGGGGACCCACCGCTCTGCACATTTTGTATGTCTCTCTTATCTGACACACACAGTGCAGTTCATGGATCTCTCTCCTCATGAGCTGATGATCTGAATCAGGTGTGTTAAGTAAGTTAGACGTGCGGTGGGTCCCCAGGAACAGGATTGAAAACCTATAGAATCTAGAAACCTGAAACAACAGAATTCTTCAATTTGTCTCTTTGTGTGTGTGTGTGTCATGTTAATCAGACTAATCACCTTATAGGCTACTTCATTTGCTCTATTTTCTAACTCAATATCTCTCAAATGTGACCCGTTGTAGAATCACTTAAGGCAGCGGCTAAGTGAAAATAATATATTTTCTTAGCGATAGATGCTATTTACACCAAGTGCAAGTAGCTATAGATTCTATTTACACTGTGTTAAAATAGCAGGATTTTCTGCTATTTATACTACTTATTGCAAATAGTGGCAATTATCTGCACCTCAGTATTGCAATACATTATAAAACAGTATGCAATAATAACTTATTGAGTGAGTGTAAATTTTAATTTTAATTAAAATTATTAAATGGATGCCACCTTATTGGGACAATAAAGCCCTCCCTACACCTACCCTATCTCTACCCGATACTTTATTTTCAACGTTTTGATTATTTCCTTCATTTTTATTAAAAATCATCATTCTTTGATGATGAACCAGCCAGGCTGACGGTCGCTGGACGAACGGCCGTTCTGGACTTCTCCAGAACGTCCAGATGGCCAGTCCTCCCTTGATCATGGATGTTGAGCTTATTTATGAAAACTATAAGAGAGCTGTTAAGTTAGACTACATAAAATGTAGTGTAACAAAAAACACTAAAAATGTTCACAATATTAATTTGACAACTTTAAAAAAGGAGAAAGAAAGAGAGAGAGAGAGTCTTCACGTGACAAACGTCTGACACGTTTATTGTTGATCATACCAGAGACCCTGGCTGTGAAAACTCAGCTAAAGTCATTTTTTGGTGATTTACTGTTCTCTACATAAAATCATACTTCATAAGGTAAAGAACATTCTGTGAAAATGTAATATTGCTATCTTTAATATTGACTGAGTAAGACAGATTGACAGTGAAATGAATGGTTGAAATCAAACTTTGATGCTTCTTTTCTCCTAATTAGATTTTGATACTTTAGCCTGGATTTCACAGAGAGGGTCCTAGTGTGAAAACTACAGCCCTTCCTCCAAGGGCGTAGTTTTGGTTTGAACATTGGGGGGGTTGAAGTGGACCCCGGGTCATGCTCCCTCGTAAGGTTTATTTATTTGTTGGTTTGCTTAAATGTTTATTTTTGTAAAATGGTTTTACTTGTTTACATAGGATATAATGTATTTTATATTATTTAGACACTTAGGCTATAATTTGACAGAATGTTCTAATTCAATACAAGACTTCAATATGGGAAGTCAATTTAATATTTTCTTATATTGATATTATTTCTTACTCCTTAACAGTTCATCAGGCTCTTAATGATTTAATCTGTGCCATCATTGGAATATCTGAAGGTTTCTCCATCACTCATCATTAAAACTCATTGGCTCTCGATTCTGACTTGTACTTGCTCTTATGAAAAAGCACCATAGTTCTTAACTGTAGCATTTGTTATAATAAGGCTAGCCTATTAATCATTACCAGGCCAATAATGACTTTTTTATTAATCTATATTGCATTTGTTATGAGAAACAATAGCCTTTAGAAACAATAGCTAAAACATGCCACAGTTGTAATATAAATCTTTAGGGAAAAATCTATTCCCTTAACAGATTATATTATAAATTCTACAAGTTAGACAAAATTTACCACACTAAATAAACCTACAATAAAACGTGATAAATTATAGTAAAGGTGGTCATGAGAAGTTTAAAAAAATGTTAGTGCTGGTGCAATATTATCTGTTTTCCTCTTTTCATCAGTCTTTATAGTTTATTACTTTTTTTAGATAATGTTCGACTTTCTCCATAGCATTTTAAAGTGTCAGTTTCTCAATAGATCCAAATATATCGCACAGAGTATAGATCGCAGAATTCAAATAGATCGCATATTTGATCAGCTTCACGATAGGAATGGCTCGCGCAAATGTTCTCACACTTCTGAGCGCGCTGGTGAACGCGCACAGAGTATAGGGTTATTCGCGCGCCGCTCGTGCACAATTAAAAGAACTGTGCTTCAGTCATGTTGTGCTGATAAGCGCTCCGATCGGTTCGTACGTGAGGTTAGTGCTTATAAAAGCGCCGAAGGCGCGCTTCAAATAATTAATAAATAGCCTGATTCTAGGTTTCCATTAACCGTGGTATAAATATTGGGGGGGGTTGAACTTGCAAGTTTTGGTTATTGGGGGGTTAGCTCCCCCCCACCCACCCCCACAAACTACGCCCCTGCCTTCCTCCCCTGAATGTACTGCATCTACAGCTGCTGCTTCATGTAGGAAAAAACTGGAAGTTGCCATCTCTAGATGGCGCTCTTATACTAAAAATTAAAACCACTTCGAGCAAGAAGCGTTTGAGGTTCTGTAACAAGGTAAACACGGTTTTTTCACATTCCTGAAAACATATTCAGACAGAGACTGCAACAGTTTACCACGAAAAGGAAATGTATAAATTATGATTATAAATTATTTTTTTATCTTAATACGCCCTTATCCTAAACGAGACGAGTGTTCAAACAAAATCTAAACAAAATTTAAATATAGCTTATATATTTTTTAAATCCTCTAATTTAATTAAAATGAATTCATGAGTCCAGTGAGATAGTCGTTGCTTTGATGAATTATATTTATTAATAATTCTTAAAATGTACATGTATGTGTATAAAAAAAACTACATCCACTTCCATCAACAATAATCCCAAAATCATACGAGCGCCACTATTGGCTTACTTTCATATACGTAAACATTTGGGGCGGTGCTTATGCAAATGCGCCTGTCCGAATATGGACAGTGTGGAATGAAAGATGGTAGATAGAGTCAAACATGGAGGACCGACGCACAGAGTCATGAGAGCGCCGCAAAACTTTTTGGAAAAGGTGGATGCAGGACTGCCTGTGTCGATTTGAGCCACGTTTGTTTCTTCGTCGTGAAGTTTTCTGTTTCCGAGAGTCGATGGGAGTTAAACATTTGTAATGCAGTAGAAAGTTGCGATATATTTGTTGTTGGAGCAAAGGCAGGGGGTCAGACCCCCCTAGCGTCCCAGCAGCGCTATGCCGTGGGTGAGCAGCTGTAAGCGGAGAGAGAGCTCGGAGCTGCCGCTGCCCCCGGGCTGGGAGGAAGCCAGGGATTATGATGGCAGAGTCTTTTACATTGACCACAACACTCGACAAACTTCATGGATCGATCCCAGAGACAGGTAAAAGTGACCGGAGAGGTGCTGCATGCTTTACTGGCTGAAGTTTGGTGATTGTTTGGTTGTAGAGGGCGGGGGGTCAGATTGAAGTGATCATTAAGAAACGAGAGAAGTTACACAGTTTGGAATGGAAGTGTTTTCATTCCACAGTCCAGAGCTGACACCGTGTAACATGACTGGTTGTTTATTCTTTCTTTGGGCTTGTCATGCCAATTGACTATCACATGAATTGTAAATATGTTAGCTTTCAGGACTGCACATCAATAACTACTCACCTGGAAAAAAAAATCTCCTGTGAAATGCTTTGCGATTTGTCGTTGGTGTTGTCCCTACATTTAATACTTGTAGATGGTATTTAACATGTCCCAGGTGTTCAAAAAGAGAATCAAAATGAATAACACTTCTTTTTACATTAAATGTAATCTTCTCTCAGATGCTGAGCTGTGAGAGCAACATTATATCAGTGAATGTTCTGTTAAGACTGTAGAATAACCAATAACCATTATGACTGTATTAAGTTTTGGGAATGTTGTTTTGTATGCTATAGATTACATTACATTTAGATCCCCCATTATCATTGTTGTACAAGCTACTAATGATTGTCAGTCAATTATAAAAGATACACATTGGCATATTTACCCCTGTGTGACCCACATAATTTCCCTCATTAGTCATGTTGGCTAAATCTAGATAGCTTGCAAGACAAATCTAGCACACGGCCAGGATAGAATACTCTTTAAAAATAAATAAAAAATATATATAAATTAATCTTTAAAAAAATCATAAAACGTGTGCTGGTCTCTTGGCAGTAACTTGAAAAATACTGAATTTAGAATATCAAGAGGAAACCGTTCCCACCATTATTTCAGTATCCTTAAGAAAATGTATTTTTTTCCCCCCTTTATTTTTTTTTTTTAAAAAGTGGTCGCATAATGTAAACAGTGTTGAAATGAAAGAGAGAATTGAACTGTAGTTCCAAGAGTTCCAAGTGCAAATATGTATGGAATGCTAGTTGGGCCGCTGGGAAAGCAGTGTGGATGTGCTTTGTGAGGTCTGTATATTCACCAGCAGAGAAACCAGCCTTTCAGCCCGACTCATTTAGACACGAGTTAACTAGAAGCCTTGTGTAAATTAAATAGAGGGGATTTGCTGCCTTGAGGGTAGTTGACATGGTTTCATCTTAATTTGTATGGTCACTTGTGTCAAAACAATGAGCAAGCAGATCGCCACCTCAATGGCAGTCATTGTATGACTCTCATTTTATGGTGTCGTTGTGCTGAGAAATGATCGTTTGGATTACATTTTCAACACTTTTATCTATGTATTTTTATAATAATAACAATACTTTTTGCAGTATTTTGAGTAAAACATGATTTTAGCCTCTTAATGAGTGAATCTACTTTTTTGTCGTTGTCATGTAAGGGATAGTTGACCCAAAAATAAAAATTGCATCATCATTTACTCACCCTCAAGTCGTTCGAAATCTTTATGATTTTTTTCTTTTGTATAATATAAAAGAAGAAATTTGAAAAATGTGGGTAACCAAGAAGTTGGTGGTCCCCACTGACTTCCATAGTGTGGGAAAACTACCATGGAAGTCAATGGGGACTAGATACTGTTTGGTAATCCACATTTTTCAAAATATCTTCTTTTGTGTTCAGCAGAAGAAAGAAACTTATACAGGTTTGGAACGACTTGAGGGTGAGTAAATGATGACAGAATTTTTATTTTGGGTGAACTAACCCTTTAACATCACACTGCTGTCTTAGTCATGGACGCTGCAACATCCCACACAAATTGAAAGTCTTTCACTTTTGCGTTATTGCTCTTGTTACATTCATATTTCATTTTCACTCAAAAGCGTCTTTCATGCCCTCCTTCCACTTTTCCTCTCCTTTTCAAGAGAAGGAATGGGGTAGTTTGAAATGAATCTAGATAAGAAAAACCTGATCTGCTTGAAGGCTCCCCTCTACAAATTCATGTGACATGCTTTTGTAATGTGAAGCTGATTAGAGTCTGAGAAATCTTATATTTTCATGTCAGGAGAGCGGTAAGGAGTTATCCAGCTGATGTTGAGGTGGACGTGTGAGGACAACACATTGAACTGGGGGCGCTCATGTGGGCGACATGAGTTAAAGTCGGTCTCATGACATTCTCTCCCTTTTGCTCTCTCTCTTTTCCTCCTCGTTTTCTGTCGCCAAGTCAAAATAGTTGAAAATAATACAAGAAGTGTATCCACAGTGGAACTTGTGAATCAAGCTTCAGAGTTATTAATGCACTATATTATTATTTTATTAATGCCTCTGATTGTGCCCTGATTCTGCTTTTATGTGGCCTGTCTGTACCTAAACTAAATTTGTAGTTTTACAATGGTGTTTAATTTAAGTTTACATTACAAACCGATAACAGTCTATTATTGAATGTATCTCTCTCAAGTTTGACTGTTGTTTTCCAAAAACAGGTTAGTCTAGTCTAGGGGTCAGCTTTAAATACACTTTATACACATTTTGTTCTTTGTTACCTACTTGATTGATTAAAATAATTATTTTAATTATTTTATTTGACCAAAAAGTGCAAGTGCTGATCATATTTAGTATTGTCTCATCAAAATTTGACGCTAAAGAGAGAACTTATTTCAAGTTGAGATGGAGATGCACATTTACAATAAAAATTTACATCTGTGGAAAGTTAATTATCGCCGCCTTATATTATATTGGGCCAATTTATATACATAAAAATATTCTAACAGAGAAACAGAGTTGGTCAGATCTTGATTTCTATTCATCTTATTAAATTACAGTCATTTCTTAAGGGCAGACAAAGCCATAGAGCATTAGAGTAGAATAGAATTCACTATGAAAACTAAGTCTAATCCTTAATTCTTGAAGTTTCAGATTTGATTAAACTTGCATTTATAGACATTTAATGTAATTTTTACCATGTTTTTCATTGTTTGGTAATGCATCAGGGCATTATTCTACCTCAAAAATAAAATTATAATTAATACAAAATAATTGTTCATTGAATTTATTTTCAAAAAGATCAAATATTCAGAGGAAATAAAGCTAATCATGGGCATGTTTTTTTACACCACCGCCTTGTTTGAGCATCAACTGTGCACCAATGAACATGAGTTTGAGGTTTTCAGGCACGGTGACGGCTTGTAGTGAAAATTGTTATCAGTGTGTGAATTCACTGCTCAGTCACCTGGGAAACCACTTGAGCTCCTCTGTGAAACAGGGCCATCTTCCAGCACCTACCCCACTCTTCTTAACTGCATGTTACCATTTAGTTCTTTTTTGTTATATAGATAATCCTTCATTGAAATCCAAAACACAACAGAATGCAGAAGATTTAAATCCTCTTTGTGCCTGTTGGTGTGGTGATGTTTTTTGGTAATCTGTCATTTAGAATGTATCTGTAAAGTTTTTGTCATTCCTAGGTGGGCGTGACTTCCATCGAAAAAGAGTGCAAAATTATTCTGTGGTATTGCTTTTCTGTCATGGTTTGAAAATGTCACATGACTGCAATTCGAGCAGCAAACCTCAGTGCTGGATGTGCAAAAAAGTAGTCTACATTTTAGAATTCATCCCTGACGTTCTTTTGAGAACATTATCATTAATCTCAATAATATAAAAGAAGTCTTTATATATAATGTTTTTAGTATTGTCTGCAGTGCTGTAGTTTACAAGAGGGTCTTTGTGGCAGGAAGGGCACTTCACCTCAGCAAAACAATAGTCGGGTAAACAGCGAATATCGCCTGCATCCATTTGCCGTATGGACTGTCCGCTGCGTGGTTTCTTAAGGTGACTCCCTAAGAGTCGGATCTCCTTCATCCACTTGCTCCAGCGTAGTTTCTGTGGGGAGGCTTTTGTGACTGTGGAATGAGTGCAATGTCAGGCATGCTTACACTAATGCCTGAGGGACTCTGCCCGTGATCAGCCCCAGACAAAGCTGCCCAATGGAGGCAGCAGTTCCCACGTGCCTTCACTCCCTACATCCCCAGGCCCCAGCGGCTCTCCTTTAATTCTTTACAGGCTCTGTTATGCAATGGCCGAAGCCAGGCCTGCCGCTTGGCAAAGGGAAGCCTTTATACATGTCACAAAGCACACCAAATTGAATTATTCTGGAAAGTGGAAGCCGTGTTGCCAGCGCCAAAAGGTTATTCACATGAGCGCAAACCCCTCAGTGCTATTTTGCTTCCCTTGGTGTTTTCATTATGTCGGTTAAGTTAGGTCAAGTTTTTTGTTAAAAGTGGGTTGGTGAACATGGCTTTTGTTTCAAGCGGAGTGTGTTTGTTTGGAAGGTTTCTTTACTGATTTGACAACAGTTTGTTTAGATATTGTGTTTGCTCCATTTATTGTCACAGGCTCTATATTATGAGAGATTACAATCACATCCTTGTAAAGGAATAAGTATCAAGTGTGTTTTTTGGTCTACAGCCTAAAATATGTTTTTAGGTAGGTTCAGTTCAAATCGTATAGTTCTAATCAAACTAGTGCTCAATCCTGCTTTGCACAAATTAGTGCAAACCGACGGCATCAGCAGTTTTTGCCTAAGTCAGTGACTCTGTGTATTTACAGAAATATTGCTTAATTTCCTATTATATTTCAGGTGCAGAATAACTGGATATTTTACATACACTACTGTTAAAAAGTGTGGGACATTAAGATGTTTTTTTTTTTTTTTTTAAAGATGTTTCTTATGCTCACCAAAACTGCATTTATATGATCAAAAATACAGCAAAACAGTAATATTGTGACCTATTATAAATTGAAATCTATATGTTTTTTATTTTAATATATTTCAAAATGTAATTCGTGCCTGTGAAGGTAAAGTTTAATTTTCAGCTTGAATTCCAAACTTCAGCGTCACATGATATTAAAAAATATGCTTAAAAAATATGTATGTTCATGCGTGTATGAACAGGTCATAAAAATCTCCTTTACGCCCATCTCCATTTTTGGATGGGCATCACGACCCCAAGGATAACAACATCTTGTTTAGAGTAATATATACAGCCAATTGAATTCTTACTTTAATTTATTATTAATGGACCTTAGTAAAGGTAGACACCATACTTCATTTTATGTTGAATTGTTTCCAGTAAATACGAAAACTCCAGACGTCATGGGTTGTTAAAAGTATGTGTTCCAAGACACTGAGACAGTCCAACCCTTTGAACAGACTTCAGCTCTATCCCTTCCAGCCTTTTTTTATTTGCAGTAAATTATATATAATAATCCATTGTAATAGATGTTATTTAGGGATGCACCCATGTTTTTTTTCATTGCTGATTATTTGGATGAGCTTTGAGTGAGAGTAACATCTGATTCCTGTTGTCACACTGTTCACTCGTGTCAGCGGTTGTAGCTTTTGGTCAAGGCCACATGTCCTGTTGTTTATGTCATATTTTTAGGTCAGTTTGCTCTGTTGCTTTTATCAGATCCATTTTATTAAAGTACTAGCACAGTATGGGTGGAACTTTGACTTCATTTCTAGTTTGAATATAGGTGAATTTTAATTTGAACTAGAAATGAACACTGAAATGACTTGTGTGACAGCATGAAATCAGTGTGATATCGGTAATATTTAAACGAGTAAGCATTTTTTCTGAAAAAGATTTTTCTACTAAAAGTTTAAAACCAAAACTATTAGACACAGACCTCAGCCTCATTCTGATTTTTAAGCATGCCAGGTGCACTTGGTCACACACAGGTTATGCCGATCATGTCTGGAATGCTAGCTTATCAGGATGTACCAAACTCGTCAGGGCCGTTTACTAAGGAATTTTAACGCATGGCTGTCTGAAGAAATTCATTGAGTGCCAGATAAAATTTAATTCACCACACATCTTAGAAACATTCTGTTTGTTGTGTGTGTGTGTGTGTATGTATGTACATGTATCTATATACAGGTACATCTAAAAAAATTGAAAATTGTGAAAAAGGTCAATATTTTTGGTTACTCATTTCAGAAAGTGAAACCCATATATTATATAAATTCATTAACCCAAAACCCAAAATTCAGCGTCTCAGAAAATTAGAATATTACATAAGATCAATTAAAAAAGGATATTTTAAACAGAAATGCCAGGCTTCTGAAAAGTATGTTCATTTCTATGCACTCAATACTTGGTTGGGCCTCCTTTTGCATAAATTACTGCATCAATGCGGCGTGGCATGGAGGCAATCAGCCTGTGGCACTGCTCGGGTGTAATGGAAGCCCAGGTTGCTTTGATAGTGGCCTTCAGGTCATCCTGTTGGGTCTGGTGTCTCTCATCTTCCTCTTGACAATACCCCACAGATTCTCTATGGGGTTCAGGTCAGGCGAGTTTGCTGGCCAATCAAGCACAGTAACACCATGGTCATTGAACCAGCTTTTGGTACCTTTGGCAGTGTGGGCAGGTGCCAAGTCCTGCTGGAAAATGAAATCAGCATCTCCATAAAGTTTGTCAGCAGAAGGAAGCATGAAGTGCTCTAAAATTTCCTGGTAGATGGCTGCGTTGACTGTGGACTTCAGAAAACACAGTGGACCAACACCAGCAGATGACATGGCAGCCCAAATCATCACTGACTGTGGAAACTTCACACTGGACTTCAAGCAACATGGATTCTGTGCCTCTCCACTCTTCCTCCAGACTCTGGGACCTTGATTTCCAAATGAAATGCAAAATTTACTTTCATCTGAAAAGAGGACTTTGGACCACTGAGCAGCAGTCCAGTTATTTTTCTCCACAGCCCAGGTAAGACGCTTCTGACGTTGTCTCTGGTTCAAAAGTGGCTTGGTAGCCTTTTTCCTGAAGACGTCTGAGCGTGGTGACTCTTGATGCACTGACTCCAGCTTCAGTCCGCTCCTTGTGAAGCTCTCCCAAGTTTTTGAATCAGCTTTGCTTGACAGTATTCTCAAGCTTGCGGTCATCCCTGTTGCTTGTGCACCTTTTCTTACCCAAATTCTTCCTTCCAGTCAACTTTGCATTTAATATGCTTTGAAACAGCACTCTGTAAACAGCCATACCTTTCAGTAATGACCCTCTGTGACTTACCCTCTTTGTGGAGGGCGTCAATGTTCGTCTTCTGGATCATTGCCAAGTCAGCAGGCTTCCCCATTATTGTTGTTTCAAAGAACAAGAGATAACCGGAATTTATACTGTAGGGATGGTCATTAATTGAAACTCAAATGTAAATATTCTAATATTTTGAGATACTGATTTTTGACTTTCATGAGTTGTAAACTCTAATCATCAAAATTAAAACAAAAAAACGTTTGAAAAGTTTTACATACATACATACATACATACATACAGTCGTGGTCAGAATTATTGGCACCCTTGGTAAATATGACCAAAGACGGCTGTGAAAATTAATCTGCATTGTTAATCCTTTTGATCTTTTATTTAAAAAACTTTTCATTTAAATAAGAATTTAAAATGGGAGGAAATATCATTGACATAAATGTTTATTGCCAGTGTACAACGTGTATTTGAGAAAAACATTTATTTCATAATGAGATTTTCCCCAATTTCCAATTGTTTTCGTTCAATGAAAGGTTACATTTTTGTGATTTAAAAAAAAAAAAAAAAAAAAGATCAAAAGGATTAATAATGCAGGTTTATTTTCAGAGCCTTCTCTATATATATATATGTGTGTGTGTGTATATATATATATATATATATATATATATTTTTTTTTTTTTTTTTTTAACGGCACCCTTTTATTCAATACTTTTTGAAACCTCCATTTGCCAGTTTAACAGCTCTAAATTTTCTCCTATAATGCCTGATGAGGTTAGAGAACACCTGACAAGAGATCAGAGACCATTCCTTCATCCAGAATCTCTCCAGATCCTTCAGATTCACAGCTCCATGAAGGTGCTTCTTCTCTTCAGTTCACCTCACTCATTTTCTATAGGGTTCAGGTCAGAGGACTGGAATGGCCATAGCAGAAGCTTGGTTTTGTGCCCAGTGACCCATTTTTGTTGTTTTTCAGGTTTGTGTTTGGATTATTGTCCGGTTGGAAGATCCAAACATGGTCCATTATAAGATTTCTAACACAGTTACTTGTTGATTTTTCTTTTGGTATTTGATAGAATCCATAATGCCATGTGTCTAAACAAGATGTCCAGGACCTCCAGCAGAAATATAGGCTCACAACATTAAAAATACAGCAGTATATTTCATTGTACACATGGGGTACTTTTTTATCCCTTTGTGCACCAAACACATCTTGAGTGTTTGCTGCTAAAAAGCTAATTTTTTAGTTTCATCTGACCATAGAAGCCAGTCCCATTTGAAGTTCCAGTCGTGTCTGACAACTGAATATGCTGGAGATTATATTTGGATGAGTGAGGAGAATTTTTCTTGAAACCCTCCCAAACAACGTGGTGATTTTAGGGGCTGTTTGACAATTTTTTCTTAAAGATTTTCTGACCCCAAAACTCAACCTTTCTCTACAATTCTCCAGCTGTGGTCCTTGAAGAGTCTTTGACCACTCAAATTCTCCTACTCACCGTGCATTAGAACAATATAGACCAGACACAGGCAGATTCATAACATTTTCTGTTGATTGGAAATTGTTATTTATTGCCCTGATGGTGGAAATGGGAATTTTCACTGCTCTAGCTCTTTTCTCAAAGCCACTTCACTAATTTGTGAAGCTCAATTATCTTTTGATGCACATCAGAAATGTATTCTTTGTTTTTTCTCATTGTGATGGATGATTAAGGGAATTTGGACTTTGTTTTCCCTCCTATTTGTATTTCTCTGAAACAGGAAGGCATGGCTGGATAATTTCACGTTCAAAATTGTAAATATTAATGGGAATATACTTCGGAGATATTTTACTCATAAGAATTTCTAGGGGTACCAATAATTGTGTCCAATGTGTATTTGAGAGAAACATTTATTTCATAATGAGATTTTCGCCCATTTTCAATTGTTTTAGTTCAATGACAGGTTAGATTTTTGTAATTTTGTTTTATTTATTTATTTTTTAATAAAAGATCAAAAGGATTAATAATGCAGGTTTATTTTCAGAGCCGCCTTTGATCATATTTACCAAGGGTGCCAATAATTCTGACCACGACTGTATGTATGTATGTGTGTATGTATGTGTATATGTATGTATATGTGTGTATGTATCTGTGTATATATGTATATATATGTGTTTGTGTGTGTATGTATATGTATGTATGTATATACAGGTCCTTCTCAAAAAATTAGCATATTGTGATAAAGTTAATTATTTTCTGTAATGTACTGATAAACATTAGACTTTCATATATTTTAGATTCATTACAACACAACTGAAGTAGTTCAAGCCTTTTATTGTTTTAATATTGATGATTTTGGCATACAGCTCATGAAAACCCAAAATTCCTATCTCAAAAAATTAGCATATTTCATCCGACCAATAAAAGAATGGCCATTATGTTCATTTATGCACTCAATACTTGGTCGGGAATCCTTTTGCAGAAATGACTGCTTCAATGCGGCGTGGCATGGAGGCAATCAGCCTGTGGCACTGCTGAGGTGTTATGGAGGCCCAGGATGCGGCCTTTAGCTCATCCAGAGTGTTGGGTCTTGCGTCTCTCAACTTTCTCTTCACAATATCCCACAGATTCTCTATGGGGTTCAGGTCAGGAGAGTTGGCAAGCCAATTGAGCACAGTAATACCATGGTCAGTAAACCATTTACCAGTGGTTTTGGCACTGTGAGCAGGTGCCAGGTTGTGCTGAAAAATGAAGTCTTCATCTCCATAAAGCTTTTCAGCAGATGGAAGCATGAAGTGCTCCAAAATCTCCTGATAGCTAGCTGCATTGACCCTGCCCTTGATAAAACACAGTGGACCAACACCAGCAGCTGACATGGCACCCCAGACCATCACTGACTGTGGGTACTTGACACTGGACTTCAGGCATTTTGGCATTTCCCTCTCCCCAGTCTTCCTCCAGACTCTGGCACCTTGATTTCCGAATGACATGCAAAATTTGCTTTCATCCGAAAAAAGTACTTTGGACCACTGAGCAACAGTCCAGTGCTGCTTCTCTGTAGCCCAGGTCAGGCGCTTCTGCCGCTGTTTCTGGTTCAAAAGTGGCTTGACCTGGGGAATGCGGCACCTGTAGCCCATTTCCTGCACACGCCTGTACACGGTGGCTCTGAATGTTTCTACTCCAGACTCAGTCCACTGCTTCCGCAGGTCACCCAAGGTCTGGAATCGGGCCTTCTCCACAATCTTCCTCAGGGTCCGGTCACCTCTTCTCGTTGTGCTGCGTTTTCTGCCACACTTTTTCCTTCCCACAGACTTCCCACTGAGGTGCCTTGATACAGCACTCTGGGAACAGCCTATTCGTTCAGAAATTTCTTTCTGTGTCTTATCCTCTTGCTTGAGGGTGTCAATGATGGCCTTCTGGACAGCAGTCAGGTCGGCAGTCTTACCCATGATTGCGGTTTTGAGTAATGAACCAGGCTGGGAGTTTTTAAAAGCCTCAGGAATCTTTTGCAGGTGTTTAGAGTTAATTAGTTGATACTGGATGTTTTTCCCTTTTCACACCATTCTTTGTAAACCCTAGAAATGGTTGTGCGTGAAAATCCCAGTAACTGAGCAGATTGTGAAATACTCAGACCGGCCCGTCTGGCACCAACAACCATGCCACGCTCAAAATGGCTTAAATCACCTTTCTTTCCCATTCTGACATTCAGTTTGGAGTTCAGGAGATTGTCTTGACCAGGACCACACCCCTAAATGCATTGAAGCAACTGCCATGTGATTGGTTGATTAGATAATTGCATTAATGAGAAATTGAACAGGTGTTCCTAATAATCCTTTAGGTGTGTATATATATACACACCTAAAGGATTATGTGTGTGTGTGTATATATATATATATATATATATATATATATATATATATATATATATATATATATATACACACACACACACAAATATATATATATGTAATATTTAGTATTACTACTGTACTACTCTCTGTTCAAAATAAATTAAAAAAAGCCGAGCATAGTAGTTTCTTCTGTTGTACCGAAATTGTATCGAACCGTGACTCCCGAACCGAGGTACGTACCGAACCATGACATCTGTGTACTGTCACCCCTAATATATAGTCATTAACAAAATGTGAAGTATGGAAAAAAGGCATTTAATTAATTAGGCCTAATTAATTTTAGTTAGGTAGTTGTTAAGATATATGGTCTGTATGGCATATCCTTGACAGGCTTTGTCAGATTCGTGCTAAAATATTTAAATTTCCCATCTATTTCTTATTGTACAGTTTTCTGTTTATCATGGTCTAGCTGCAAAAGTGATATCAGGAGGGAATGCTGTATCTAAATGTGTCAGAACGGATGCTCTTCAGCAGTGCTACTTATAGTCGACCTATTTCTATAAGATGCTGTGTATTATGATAGGAGGAGACGTCTGTCCTGTGCTGTCTGATGTGCTCAGCTGCCCGGACGTAAATGAACAACATAACTGAAATTCCTTGATAGTTTTGATATAGTCTTTTAAACTGAGAATGCAATTTTTAGATTGACACTTGTGGATCTCTGCATATACATGGCACAACCGCTTATGCTGTTTATGGTATCAGGATTAGCTCAGCCATAAGTGTCTTCTTAGAATTTCTGGATTATCTATGTTTATGAGGTTACTTTTTTTATTGTATTGTATTTGATTACTTTTTTTTTTTAGCAGATATCTCAATGTTATTTTATAGATTTTTTGTTTGACATATGACATATTTTTAACAGTAGAATATCTCTGCTGGTAAGCAAGCTGTTAAACAATTACACATAAAACCAGAGGAGAGGCCGCGCTGTGCCATGGCGACAAGTTGTCTAAACGAAGGCTGCAAATTAATTAAGCCAATAAAAGGTCCTCATAAAGTTATACAGAGCTGATCAGCCCACATGAAAGGTGACGCCTGTAACGGCAGCTTGCAAATTAAAATGCTTCTTGAAACATATGGTTGCCAAAACAAAAGTTCTGCCACTGGATTTTGCAGTACCAAGAAAGAAGTGCTTGGTGCTCCAGAGGCATTAAAACTTTGCCTCCAGGCTACTATAATTAAGTTTATTTGGGTATATTATTTTTAGAG
The DNA here is from genome assembly GCF_936440315.1 of Barbus barbus. Lineage (NCBI taxonomy): Eukaryota > Metazoa > Chordata > Actinopteri > Cypriniformes > Cyprinidae > Barbus > Barbus barbus. Next base: position 17,519,111 of record NC_136741.1, read on the forward strand.
AAACACATTCTTGACGAGGAATGCAGAGCCTGTTGTTTGGGAGCATCTTAATTTGCAGGCGGAATGCTGGTTGAACGGCTCAGGCTGAAGAAGCGACAGGGTGGATGTCCAGACGAGGCCTGGACCTACGGCCCAGACTCCAGTTACACATGCCTTTCCCACCAGGGAAAAGTGCATCGTTCCGGATGGAAATATCTACTGGGAAACATCAGGGAGATGGCGAAGCGGAGATTATTATAGAATTAGCAAATGTCTGACACTTGTGCGTTGTGTGCTAAATTGCTTTTCAATTTTAATTTTGGCCTGTACACCCAGAGTGAAATTCTATGATATTCCTTGTAGGGGGATTCAGGAGTGAAACTGCTCTCTGAAGAGAAGACGATCCCAAAAGGTGGAACTCATGAAGTTATTTTAGTTTCGGAAGTGTTCAGAATGTCAGAGGCTTGTTTAGTTCTAAAGCCAAATGATTTCCTCTTGTAGACTGATTTAGTAACTAGCTGGACTTTTAAAGTAGCATTTTAAGTGGTTGAGTTTTCATAGTACTCCAGTTTGTGCTACATAAATGGCCTTGACATCCCTTCTCTGTTTGGTTAAAAAGTTGGGACAAATTGCATTGCTCAGAGTGTATTTGAGAAATTCCCAAGTCTTAAAATAACCCATGGCCCCGTAACTCTTTTTCTTTCTGCCGATGACGGGTTCTGGGATTCAGCCCGCTAAACACTCCGAGGTCTCTCCTTCTGGCAGAGCTGCTTTCCTCTCTGGAAGAAAAGGCGTGGTATGGGAAGATTAGCTCTCTCAGAGCACAGACGGTCTCTCAGGAACTGAAACAAAACACTTGCTTGAGAAACTTGCAAGTAACTTCAGGGCCGAATTGAGACTGAGGGCAGAAGCATTATGATGAATGTTCTCTGCCAATGTATAAAACATTTAGCATATCGTTGTTGAGGCCTGTGCTTTTGTTGGTGGCATGACAAAATATCTGAATTCAAAATAGAGGCCAAAAATCGATGTCCTATGGAGTTAGCAATGTTGTATATTCATGAATCTAGTCATACATTCATGCCATTAAGTCATTCAATTTGAAAAATGTACGTGTATGCAGATTTCAGAGCTCAGCTTTTGATATCTGGTGTTCTTTTGTTTTTGAAAGCACTGCAGTAAGAGGAAACTGACCCGAGGTTCCTGGTGAGAATGTGGGGTGGTCCTATTTCCTGTCAGAGGTCCACGTCTCACATTATGTCCAATGTTACAGTTTGTGTGAGAATCTTTACTACATGGGGCATGTGTTTCTTCTGTCCTTGGGAGTGTTCGATAAACCTAGCAGGAGACCTGCTGTAAAGCTGTAGTTCAGGTTTAGGAATTGGACATCATGCTTGTGTGTGTGTGTGTGTGGTGTTTCCTGCTGTGTTGTATTGTGAAGTGAGTTGCCTGTGGTTGTGAGTCTTCTTAAATTATGTCATTAATTACTTGCCCTCATGTCGTTTCAAACCCGTAAGACCTTCGTTCATCTTCGGAACACAAATTAAGATATTTTTGATGAAATCTGAGAGCTCTCTGACTCTCCATAGACTACCACAGTCAAGGCACAGAAACTTAGTAAGGACATTGTTAAAATGGTCTATGTGACATCAGTGGCTCAACCTTAATTTACGAAGCTACAGGAATACTTTTTGTGCACCAAGAAAACCAAAATAACGACTTTATTCAACACATTTTTCTCCTCAAAGTGACTGTCTTCCGTCATTATGGAGAGTACCACGACACGTGTGTGCGTTCCTCTGCTCTCAAACAAGGTGCAGTGCATGCGTGTTCTACGTCAGCAGCACCACGCGCATGCGTTGTGGTACTCTCCATAATGGTACCTAGGTGACGTGGAGAAGAAGGGTCAGAGAGCTCTCAGATTTCACCAAAACATTTTAATTTGTGTTGCGAAAATGAACGAAGATCTTACGGGTTTGGAACAACATGAGGTTGAGTAATTAATGACAGAATTGTTTCTTTAAGACTAGCCAGTTAAAGCTGGTGCTCTGTTTACAATCTTTGATTGTGAATATTTAATATTAACCTAAATTACTGATACCAGCTAATATTTATTTATAAGTTATATTTGTTTATAACATATAACTTCTACAAGGCAAATGTGTAAAGCTGTTATGCAGTAACCACGAATTCCTAGTTCACAGAGGAATTGAGGCAACCATTTATTATAAGATCTTGTTCTTGTGCATGTAATGATTATCATTGTAAAATATTCCTTACATATATTTACATGTTTGTTGTCATCGTTATTCTTTTTTTCGATGAGACGGCATGCAAGCTGGAATAGATTTAATTGACCTCACATGGTTGTGCTTCTTAATATTTTTGAGGAAGCGGATTAATTTTTTCAGGATTCTTTCATGAATAGAAATATTTAAAGAAAGAATAGTATTTAAAAAAAAAAAAAAAAAAAAGGTACTGACCCCAAACTTTTGAATGGAAGAGTAAATGCTGTTTTAATTTAGTTAAGAGTCATAATGCCTGCTGTCACAATCACAAGCTAAACTTACTTTTGTGTACTGTAGAAAATTCCCTTAACAGAGAATGTTGAGCTGAGGGCGTATAATCAGTAGTTTCAGCCTCCTTTGATGCACCCCTTGACTACTGTCATATTCAGAACTTTGAGAAACTAAACATCTCCTGATTCTGATATGCAATTCATTTTCACATGACCTGGTGAATAGCTCAGTAACTCGGCTCCTTTGCTGTCTCTTTGACTTGTTTTCCGCATGTTTATAGGGGAAAACGCCCCCTACTGTTTTTCCCAAAATAACCACAAGATAAAGTCAAGATAGATTTTTATTTTAACTATGGACTGCATTGACGAGAGGGATGTAGAAGTTTTCACCATGAAGCTTACACTGGTGATGTACCGGAGAGAAAACGAATTTCAGAGTAAATGATCATTTTCAGCAGTAAGAAAAAAAGTGTTTTAAAGGGGTCATATGATGCGATTTCAAGTTTTCCTTTCTCTTTGGAGTGTTACAAGCTGTTTGTGCATAGATAAGTTCCCTGAAGTTGCAAAGAGTAAAGTCTTAAAACCAAAGAGATATTCTTTATCAAAGTTAAGACTTGTCAATGCCCTCCTAAAACGGCTCATTCAAACACGCTCCCACATGTCTACGTCACGATGTGGGGAGATTTTCATAATACTGCCCAAATGTTTACACAAAGAAAGGGGGCATGATTTTTATTCTCGCTGTAGTATTGTTGCTGCTGCTGGCGCCATGTCGTGGAGATGCTGTGTTTCGTTGTGAAAGTACTTTGTTTGGGCTTCCAAAAGAGGACACAACTAGAAATCAGTGGTTAAGTTGTATTTACAGCACTGTTCCAGAGCAGTACAACGCAAAGATTCGAGTGTGTGTAGCACATTTTATGGAGGACTATTTCCTGAACCTGGCAGGAGAGTAACCTACAAGGCTGGCTTGCACAAAGGCTGTTTCTATAAAGTGGGGCAACTCCAACTTCGGAAGGACAGTCTGACACAGCCTGTAAGTTTCTGCTACTGATGATTCAAACGCGAGTTTTGAGCAGTGTAGAGTAACTCTTGTTGTTTGTCTTTTGTCCGATCACAAATGTTTTTTTTACTTTAAACCACATAAACACATTGCATTACACCAAATACACAAAATATAGTTATTTTTAGCAACATCATATGACCCCTTTAAAGCTTGTTGTTTTGTAGAACATCACAGTTAAATATGATATGAGAACAGTTGTGCCTGTAGATAGGGAGTACATGTTATTTAATAATTTTATTTTCAGAATTTTTTTTTTTTTTTTTTTTTTTTTTTGGTCAAACATAGTCTGTGGGGCAAAGCCAGGTGGGGTAAAATGCTCCCAGGGGGCAATGAGCAATTATATTAGTTATTCTATTCTGAACATCAAATCATTTGTTTTTCCATCAACTAGTGTATTCTAACTAGTTGGTTGAATAGAAATATTTGGTTTTTATGTTTAAAAATTACCTCAAGTTAGCATCAGGTAGCTAGTTAGCTAGCCAGTTAGCATCACCTAACAAAATGTTTCAAATACGCTTAAATTATAATTTTGTAATTCATAATTATTGATTATATTCTTTTTAATTTTAAGCAAAAACTGTCTGTACTCTGATTTTGCTGTATATGTTTAAAGCAAATTGCTTTGTCAGACTGGGGGCCATTACCCCACCCATGGCCATGGGGGCGTTTTGCCCCATAAGTGGTGTAAAACACCCCCTTGGTACATATTTAATTTTTTGTAAAAAATCTAATAACATTAAAACTCTGGACAATTTTCATACTTTGTTTATAATTTATGTCATTGTCATTAAAACTGTGATAACTTTTCTGAACACTTAACTTTTGTTTCACAGAAAAAAATACACAGTCCTTAAGGGGGGCGTTTTCCCCCACTCTACCCTACTGTTTTTAAAGAAGAGGAGTTCTGATAAGTTTGGGTATATTTCATCTCCTCTCAGCTGAATGTCTATTTGAGCTTGTTTTCACACACATTGTGTCCATCTGCCTTCTCAAGTCTACTAATATAATTCCCCCTCTAGATTTATTTCTATCTGCTTTCTTTTTTGTTTCAGTATTTTTTTGTTTAAAGGGAGAAATCACCACTGGCAAGGTGGGCTTTTAATGATACTTGGCTGTCCATGCAGTAGAAACTTTTATTTTGTAAACTGGTGCTACATGACTGGAGAAAACGGAGAAAAGGACTGTTGGGTTCACTTTTGCCAAAATCTACAACACCCATGATGCACTTTCGCTTTTGGCGCCTCCCCTTTGTCAATCCAACTGAAAAAATTGTGACAATATTTAGAATACAAAAAGTTATCTGTAGTTGTTAAAACCAGTCAGCTCCTGGGCTTTTGTTAAAACTCCAGATAGAACTTCCAACTTTTGTTTGTTACTCATTCCTTACAAATTATGATGCATGTAATATTGTTTGATGTTAAAATACTTTTTCCATCCAGATTGAATTTCAAGAGATGACTATAAACAAGCCATTTGTTTGATGACCTCTAAGGACAAGTACACACTACGATACTCAATCTTGTCGTCTTTGATGTTTCTAGTCTCATCGTGGTGATCTTTTAGTGTGTGAGTAGTTTGTTTTAATGATTTATACTTGGTAATCTGGCGCTAAAGGAGGGACTTGAGTCATGTCCAGAAAACAGACTATCCTTGGTACCCTTTGCACCTGGCATTAACATGCAATTAGTTTTGTATCCGTATTGTATCTGGATAATTTTAAACATTTACGCGTTACATTTACCGAGTTTAAAACATTGTTGGATAATTCAAAATGCTTTTCGCCATTTCTTGTATCTCCTTCACAACCCCCTCAGTATTAAGGAAATTAATAGGTGTTAGAAGGGAAGAATTGTTAAGAAAACTTTAAGATTCCAAGTGTAATGCTGTGAAATAATAAGTTTATATTGGATAATGCATACAAACCTTCATTACATCTGATCTATCCCAGTCCACCTTGAAATGTGGCTTCAGTGACAGTGTGCCTTGTATGCATTTACACTTAGCTTTTAATGTGGCCAAATGCTATCTGATGTGATCTGATCACTTAAATGTATATTAATGTCAGGTGTTAAGGACTGTAGAGACTGGGGGGTGAAAGTATTTTGACTTGCCTTGGACCAGAAGAAACACCCAACACTTAATTTTGCACCGGCAAAACCCACTGATGTTTTCTTCTAACAATTTTTGTAGTTAGGGCTGCAAAAAAAAAAAAAAAAAACATGCTTCATCTTAATTTGTCTTAAGAATCATGTAAAATGGTGACTCAGAACAAGCACAGAATATTTTAACAGATTAACAAGGACAGCTCTTCCTCTTCCTGCATTTCAAGTCCCCTCAAACAATACTTTATAACCCCACTAAGAAACCCATTCATCTCTGTCTTTCAAAGCACTGAGATAACAGCACTGCTTTCTGGGCTCTATTCCAGGGTTGACATAGTTGTTACAGTAAAGATTTGATGGGAGAATAAAGAGATTTTTGAAATTTGACGATACGATTGCCACAGTGCTTGTTTTCTCTTGTATCTTAGCTATATGTTTGTATTGACTTGTGGTGGAACCATTATGATCAAACAGGTCTTTGTCTATTTGTTATTTTAAGACATTGACAAATGTACCTCAGCTTTTGTAATGTCTAGCTTATCTTTATTATTTTTCTTGGGTTTTTATTTTCCCCCATAGATTTGAATAAATTGACAAATTTTCAAGTGTATATACTGCACACAAACCTCATATATGTGTGTGTGTGTGTATGTATGTGTATATATATATATATATATATATATATATATATATATGTATATGAGACCTACTGTGTCATCCTGAACTCCAAAGAAGGGAATGTGTTGCATGAATGTAATTTGTAGAGGGGTCCAAAACCTGTTGGCAGTCTAGTCTAGCATAGCCAGACCTTTGACTAAATGGCACAAGGTCTGGTCCACATCTCAACTTTTTCTGGCCAAGAACTGCCCACGTTGGCAGGGCATATTGATTTTACCAGCTATGCTTTAATTAACATCCTGACAGCATATTCATGTGGGTATCTATGGCCGTTTGTGTTGTATCCCACACAGTTTTTTGGACCATTCTAGAATGTTCGTGCAAAAAAATCTGAATAATGCAAAAATCATGTCTTGACATTTTCGCCTCTCTTGTTGGTCTAAAGATTGCATTGAAATCACAGGGGTTGCATCACTATAGTGACATCATTGGGATTTTGAGACCATTGCTAAGTAATTCCACTTCTCAGTGCTGAAAACTCTAAGCTGAACACTTTCTTTCGCATGAAAACATGTCATTTTTGTAAAGTGCATCCTCGGTGCTGGACCATTGTCAACTTGTCATTCTTTGTTTTTTCTTGTAGTGAAATTCATAGAGGTGTAATACAAATGTGTTTTTTGTTTTGGTTGTTGGTTTGTTTGTTTGATTACTTTAGTCCAATTTGCAAGGCATAACCAGAGGATGCTTGTTATGTGCTAAACTGCTTTAAAATGGAGGAAAGCTGTTAATGTCACTAATTGTGGTGGTGTGTCAAAAATGTGTTAATGATGGTAATTCCAAAGGGTCATGGAATCTCAACATTCCTCATCGGTCCCCTCCTCTTATATTTCACGTGCCTCCACGGCTTACAGATTTTATGTAAGTCCACACAGCCAGCCTGTAATATATCTCAAAACTGTCAAAATGTTTTGGAAGTGAAGCACATTTACTGTGAGGCTCATTCGGAAAAGGAACACCATCAGAACATTCAGAAAAAAAATCAAAAGCTATGCACAAGACATTTCCAATTAAAATCCAATTGAAGTCTTGCAATTATTACTTTTGATGTTATAAAAGATTTTTGGAATTATTTTACTAACTGTTTGCAGGTTCCACAGCTTCCCTGGAATTCTTTTCATAACCCTGCTGTTATCTGGCACAGACGAAGAGAAGGGTCAAAGCACACAGGCAATCCTACTGTGCACCTCAGGGCATGCAGGGGTTAAGTGTTTAGCTCAAGGGCACAGTGACAGGGATTTTAACCTGGAATCCTCTTGTGTTTTAAAGCTCTTCCCAACATGCCACCAACCAATAAGGGAAAATGTGATGGAAAAAAGCAGTAAAGTTCTTTGATTGAAAACCGATGCAGAAACTCGAACACCACAAAAAGGAAAGTTAAAATCCTCCAGGAAATGTTTAGATATGCAAGGCATTAATCATCTCAAATAAATTTAACCTGACCATGTTACCCCACCAACCAAAATGTACCATGGTACTACTATGATTTTTGAATCACTTAACTTTTATTTAAAAACCCTTCTGTTCAGTACTAAATAGCATGGGACATGAGCATAGTACTATTTAGTACTTTCAGTACTATTTAGGGCCCTATGAAATCTGTTTTATGTTTTCCCAAATTAATTTTTTTTCTCTTTTCCAAATTCCTTTTTTTTTTTTTTTTACATTTACATACTGTTAAACTCTACATAATGTTTAATTGTGTAACACAAAATAAATAAAGCCCTTATGAAATCAGTTTTATTTTTCTCAAATTCAGAGTTCAGAGTATCAGTTGTTTACTTAAATTAAAATAAAAATTTAATTACCAGATTTTATAATGATAGGGCAATATGCAATGTTATTTTTTCTAAATTTATGATTTAAAGGTGCCATAGAATGGAAAACAGTTTTTACCTTGGCAAAGTTGAATAATAACAGTTCTGTACGTGGAAGTGACATACCGTGAGCCTCAAACACCTTTGTTTACTCCTTCTCATGTAAATCTCGTGAATGCAAAAGATCACAGAAAAATAGGCGATTCAGAACATTACACTGACCCAACATTTGCATATACCCACCCATGTTCTAGGCCAGCCGCAGTCAGAAGTTCTGCAGGTATTGTGAAGAAACAAGCGAGGACAACAGCGTAACTGGCAGATCATGGGAATAAATGTTATGTTCCAGGCTGTGCAGGGGATGTGATGTGCTGGGATGCCTTGGTGTCTGTATTCAGAAAGGCACGGAAAGCAAATAACATGTTCTAATAAAATAACACGAGCCACTACAGGGACATGGTTAGCTTTGTGCTAGCGATAGCCTGTTACATTACAGTACATAAGATTTCACTTACCACATAAACGGAGTAAGGAGAGATGACTGAGCATGAGGGCGAATGATTTACAGATCCTGAGCACCACTGACAAGCATCTGATATTGTAAAATATGTGTGGCAAGTACTGCCACTCCATAGTATAAACAGAGTACGCGCGATCGCGAATCTCGAAAGTGAAACTAAAAAGCGATCATGCATTTGAAAGCAGTTTCAATGCCCAGCATATTAATAGCGGCTCCCTGATGCCCGCATTTTATTTACAGTATTACCACCTTACGATATAACTGCGTGAGAAAGCATTTAAATATATATTTTCCCTGTGTTTCCGACTTACTGAAATGAGCCGCACTGTGAAACAGCCAATCAGAGCAGAGCTCAACATTATTATTCATGACCCTTTCAAATAAGGTAATAACAGACCAGATATTCTAGGGTTGTAAATGGACATGTAAAACAGTTTCTGGATAATTTTTGCCCTTACCTAAGCCATACGCCTTCTATGTAGATATCAGAGAACAATTTAAAATATTGTATCAATGCATTCTATGGTACTATGTTTCTGTGTGTTGATAGTGGTAATTTCCTTGCTATCTATGGAGAGTCAGAGAGCTCTCAGATTCCATCAAAAAATATCTTCATTTGTGTTCCGAAGATGAACGAATGTCTTACGGAGTTTGGAACAACATGAGGGTGAGTAATTAATGACAGAATTTAAATTTTTGGGTGAACTATCCTTTTAATATAAATGGAACACTAGAACACATGCGTGTCCAAACTGTCTGAATTTAACCCAAAACCAGCCTAAGTTTTTAGTGCCCTTATTTATCGACAATTCATATGGATACAGAGATGGAGATTAATTCAGTGAGATATTTGAAGAAAGTGATTTGTTTTAGAGCTTTTCACTGATGTGGTTCATTAAAAGTGTGAAAAGTGATTTGTGCAGTATCCAGTTTCCTGGTAGTGTTTGTGGGCCGTAGGGCAGGCCTGCTTTCTGCTGTGTGGAATGTGTTTATGGGCCGTCTCTTCCTGCAGTCCCTATATTACACACATTTTTGACCTGGGGTGAGGAGATCAGTAGCTGTTGACTGACTGAACACACATTCATTAGCGATCTCAAGGAATGCTCCAGATTCTTCAAATGTCCACACAGCTTTGTTTGGCTCAATGCAAGTCTTTCTACAAAATAGTTTTTTGTGCACATGCTTTTAGAGACCCAGAAATACATGAGGCGTATCACGCAATGTTGTGAAAAATAGTGAAAGCAGCTTTATTATAACACCCCAATATGTTGTTTTTTGCCACTGGCCTGTTGAGGGCAAGTTGTCCAAAATATTCCTGTTCAGCACAGATTTGAGGTGTTTTCAACTCTCATATTCATTCTCCTCTATTCCTGTAGGATTACCAAGCCCCTGACCTTTGCCGACTGTGTGGGGGATGAGCTTCCTCTGGGCTGGGAGGTGGTGTATGACCAGCAGGTGGGCGTCTACTACATCGACCACATCAATAGTAAGTTCAGCTTTCTGGTTTTGATTTTAATTGTCATATTTTACACATCTTGTTCATCTGGTCAGGTCTGTTAAACTAGAACTGTCGATAAGTTGAATTAATTACATAATAGGCTGATTAATTAAACTATTAACAAATAACCACCGAAAACAATATTTTCTGAGAAAATCACTCTGAAAAGATCGCCAATGTGAAAGTGCACGAAAAAAAAGAATTCTCCACTAAATTTAAATCACAAATAATACTGATGAAAAAGAACGGGTTGAATGTTGAACACTTTCATTACCATATGACTATAAACTATGATAAAAGTTAATCAGCATGAATTGATTAATCAAATGTTGTAGCAAAAAAATAAAAAATTGCAACCAAATTATGTGCTCGTGAGACCAACTGAGAAAGCTAAGTGCGACCAGTGGGAAGAATGAGTCTAGAGCCCTGCTGTCTGTCTATCGTTCTGTCTATCATTCTGTATGCCTTTCTCTCTGTCGATCTGTCTGTCATTCCGTCTATTAATCTTTGTCTTATCATTCTATCTATCGTTCTCTCTATCGTGCTGTATGTCTGTCTATTGTTCTGTTTGTCTATCCTTCTGTCTGTCGTTCTGTGCGGTGGCCGAGAGAGCTCAACGCACTGCAAATAGAAAAAACACCTGCAAATCAAGAAAACATCTTCATCAGTTTGACAGCAGGTGGTGCAAATGCTCACAACACAAACAAATAAACAAACAAACACACTGCAAATGCTCACAATACAACCAAATAAATTTTATTTGCAGTTTCTTTGTTTGGTTATGTTGTGAGCATTTGCACCACCTGCTGTCAAACTGATGAAGATGTTTTCTTGATTTGCTGGTGCTTTTTCTATTTGCAGTGTGTTTCTTTGTTTGGTTGTGTTGTGAGCATTTGCAGCGTGTGTGGTGTCAAATTGAGGAAGTTGTTTTCTTAATTTGCAGGTGTTTTTTCTATTTGCAGCACGTTGATCTCTCTCAGCCATCATAGTTCTGTATGTCTGTCTGTCGTTCCGTCTATCGTTCTGTACATCATTGTCTATCAGTATAATTTAACATTTATATTAATATCATTCTATCTAGTGCGTTTAGTGTTATTAAAATAGTTCTGATTTGTTTAATTTATCGGCATTAAGTTACTATCTTTGGTGACATATAGGAAAGTTGTGATTTTGGCTATGGTTATCAAATACTCATTTTTGGACTCTTATGGGTGATGGCTTTAACACAGTGGTTTGATGTTCCTCTCCACCAGAAACGACCCAGATTGAGAACCCTCGCACACAATGGCGTCAGGAGCAAGAGCGCATGTTAAAAGAGTATCTGGTGGTGGCACAAGAGGCTCTCAATGCCAAGAAAGAGATGTATCAGATCAAACAGCAAAGACTCGAGCTGGCACAGCAAGAGATGCAACTCTTCAACCAGCTCACTCAGGATGACAACCGTTCCATCACCAGCTGTGAGACATGCATCACATGATTCACATCTCACTTTAATCACACCGCTGCTCACATCGCACACACTGCTGATTCAGCCTTCTAACATTGCGCCAGTCTATTAGTCGTATTGTGTGAGGTTTCAATGAAGTCATTCTTACTCTAGGCTTACTTCAGTGTCACTCATTGGCTGCAATCTGTTCCTTTCCTCACTTGTACTTCCATGGCCTCCTCCCTTCCTCCTCTAGTCCAGCTCACCCCTCCTTTTCCCTTCACCTTCCCCTCCCTTTCCTGTCACCATTCATCAGTTCTGCTCTTACTTCCTGTTTCTCACTAAAACATTTCTGCCCATTTATTCATACTCATCACTTATAGTCAAATGTACATGGTTTTGCGTAGCAAAAGTTTTAATGATAAAATATTAAGTATTATTATTAACAATAAGACCTTCAATATTATTAATGTTAAAGGTATAGTTCAACCAAAAATTGAAATTCTGTCATTCATTTACTCATGTCATCCATCAAATCTGTGAGTTTCTTTCTTCTGCTAAACACAAGAGGAGAAAAAGAACAGTTAATGGTAGACGTTGGCTTCCATAGTATGGATAAAAGTACTATGGAACTTAATGGCTAACGTCACCAGTTTGGTTATACGAGAGTGAGGAAATGATGACAGGATTTAAATTTTTGGGTGAACCATCCCCTTAATATTAAGACTAGTAATATTAAGGTTATTAAGAAGCAGTTTTTGTAACATTTTTAAAGAGAGAAAAAAAAAAAACTATTTTTATGACGCTTTATTATTGTTTTATTTGTATTTTTTACTCTATGCTCACCAAAAAATATCAGAGTAAATTTAAATTCAAACATGGGCATCAATACATTAGATATTTCTGTGCTTTTAGTTATGAATAATTCTTCTTAAATGCAAAATATGACCCTAACCAAATGAAAGCAGAAATCACCTGCAGTTTATTTGATATTTCGCTTTCACTTTTTCCATCTTTTAGCTTTAGCAAAAAAAAAAGTACTGTGGCAGAACAGTGTTAAAGTGTTTGTATCAGTACTAAAAGACATGTAACATAATATTTACATGTGTACGTTAAAGAAAAATCATGTTCTCTCTGCCAAAACCCTTTATCCATGAAGCATTAGATGTTGTTTTTAACTCTGTGAGAGAAATGTTTTTTATTCAGTTAACTCTTTTGAAGAGATTTTTAACAGAGTTAAGTCAAATAGAGTTTTAGAGTTTTTAGCAAAAATAAATGGTAAAAACAAGATCTAACTCAGCCATAAATTTTCTCAGCATTGAAATAGCCACAGAAGCTGGCATGGTGTTAAACACTAACAAATAAGCATCAAATAAAACAAATGCACTAATAAAATGGTATAACCATGGTACTGTTTGGCAGATGTACTGATTTCTTTCTTAGCTTGATATATGAATAGTTCTGTTTGGTTTGGATTGTATGATTTTTATATGCACTGGCACCACATAAGCATGTGATTGTGACTTTTTGACTCCTTTTTCTCTCTCATAGCGCACTCTGGTTCCTCTTCAAATGCAAAATATGACCCTGACCAAATCAAAGCGGAAATCTCCTGTAGGCGTGAGCGGGTAGGTCATTATCCTCAGAGAACAATGCCTCATACGTCAGGCCCAAGGGGGAGGCAGGGGCCCCTCATGTGCTGTGTTGATAGTGTGTTTGTATGTGTGTGTTGAGAGGAGGTGTGTACCTTTAGAAAGAAGAGGTCTAGGTTTGGGTTCACTGCAGCAAGGGCAGAGCTTGTTAGGCCTCTATGAATTAGTGCAGTGCTACAGGAAGAGTCATTGTGCCAGACAGCTGGCCTGTGGATGATAAATACTACCGTATTAAAGGAGTAGTTCACCTAGAGATAAGAATTCAAAAGTTGTGTTTTCATGTCTTGTCATTCCACACCCAAACCATATTTTTTCTTTTTCATTGGAATACAGAAGGAGATATTGAGGAGAATGTTTACAAAGCTAGTTCATATTCATAGTGGCATTGCTTCAAGTTTGATTCTTGCATTTCATTCTGTGCCATACTCAAATCAGTTGTATGAGTTCAGAAGAAATACACTACTGTTCAAAAGTTTGGGGTCAGCAAGATGTTATTGAAAGAACTTTGTGATGCTCACCAAGTAATATTACCAGTAAAAACGGTGATATTGTGAAAGATTACAATTTAAAACTAATTGTTTTCTATTTTAATATGTTTGAAAGTGTTATTAAATCCTGCATCATTCCTATAATCTTCAATGTCACATGATCCTTGAGAAATCATTCTAATATGCTGATTTGGTGCTCAAGAAACATTTCTTAATATCAGTGTTAAAAACAGTTGTGCTGTTTAATATTTTTTCAGGTTTCTTCAATGAATAGAAAGTTAAAAGAACAGAACATAAATGTCTTAACTGTTGGTTTCGTTCAATTTGATTCATCTTTGCTGAGTCAAGTATTAATTTCTTTCAAAATAACTGACTCTTTAAAAAAAACTTTTGAATTGTGGTGTATATTAGAGAAAAAAATAGCACCAGTCACATAGACTAATTTTACAATCTGTTTTTGGACTTTTTTGGAGTTTGACAAGGAATAACTGTAATTTATAAGATTTTTTTTTTTTATTCTTCTTTCGTGTTTTATGAAACAAATGACACATTTTGGGTTTATCATGACAAAAATATTTCGAATAACAGAATTTGTGAAAAAAAGTTTTAAAACGCTTTTATCATAACTGATCAAAAAGTGTAAAAGAAACGTTTCTTTAGCAAATAAACTCTGTTATGTCATATTTGGTCTACTGTGGCCTGTTACCTACATATCTGATGGTTTTCGATGTATAGTGAATGACCCTACATTCCTCCGTTGCGGTTTTGGGAGGGCTGTGAGTATGTGTGTTCAAGGTCGTTTTAAGTTCCTGTGTGTGTTGGGCGGGTCGGGAACGATTATACATGTCTCTGCTGATGACTAAACTTTTAATGTTTTTTTTTGTTTTTTTATGCAACGGTGGCTCTGAAGGGAATCCCACTGTGTGTTTTGATGTGTATTGACTGAGTGGCTCTTGTGTCCACAGCTCTCCAGACTCAAACAGGAACTGGCTCAGATGAGACAGGAGCTGCAGTACAAGGAAATGGGAGTGGAGACCCTACAGGAGTGAGTTAAACTGAGTTGAACCCTTCCTCACACTAGGGCTGTCAAAAAAAAAAAATCAAATTTCGAAAATTCGTCGAATTTAAAATAAAAATCCACATTCTAATGCAAAATGCTGCATTTAGGTTTTCAGCCAATTTGACAGCCCTACCTCACACACAAACCATGTGTAGTTTACAAATTAGGACGAAGTTAGTGGCGATTGTTATGATAAGCATCACTATCAGGCCTACTATTGCTTATACTGTACTTAGGGTTAGGGGTTAAAGTAATTTAATACTTAATAGAGATTTGCTACTTCTTGTTTATTGATCAGATTTAGGTTTTCGACTGATAGAAGGTGAAAAGTGATAAGAATGTCATAGAGATCTTGTTTTTTTGACTTGGAACTCACTGCCAACCGCTCACAGTTTTCATGTATAAAATTGTACTATTCCTCCCTGCCCCCAATCTTTTTTGTGATTTATGATACATGACCCCACCCTGTCATTAGTTTATTTTCCTGCTTTGTCTTATGTTTCCTGTTTATTCATGTTTCTGTTTGCGTGTCTCTCTTGTTTGTGTAGTAGTCTTTTAACTGAAACTTTTCCAGCTGTTCACAAACTTTGCTCCTTTGACGGGTTCAGTGAGTGCACATCAAATGAGACGCAACCTATGATGTCACTATTTCAATGCTTAAGTTATGAAAAAGTTGATCAGTCTTTTCTATTGTTCAAATCACCACCTTCATACTGAGTCTGTAGTTTTAATGGACACCATCTTAGCAACAACAAAACTACTTGAGATTACAAAGTATAATATCAAATAAGCATACTCTTGGTTTTAAAGAAATTAAAACTTTTATTCAGTAAGGATGCATTAAGTTGATAAAAAAGTGAAAGTGAAGACATTTGTACTGTTACAAAAGAATTTGGTTTCGGTTAAATGTTGTTCTTTTGAACTTTCTATTCATCAAAGAATCACATTTCCTCAAAAATATTAAGCAGCACAATTGTTTTCAACAACAATAATAATGACAAATGTTAATTGAGTACCAAATTAGCATATTAGAATGATTTCTAAAGGATCGTGCCACATTGAAAAATTCAGCTTTGCCATCACAGGAACAATCTACAAAGGTTATTTTAAATTGTAATAAAATGTACAATATTGTTATTTTACTGTATTTTGGAGCAGATAATGCAACCTAAGAGTTTAAGAGACTTCTTTAAAAAAAAAAAAAAAAAAAAAAACTTACCAACCCCAAACTTTTGAATGGTAGTGTATAGCTTTCATAAGGAGCAACCAAATAGTTGCTTTGAAAACTGTCTAAGTGCATCTGAATTGGGTCAGTGTTTGTAGTAATCGCCACCGCTGAGTGATTGTGGCTCAAACAGACACAAATCAGCCCAAACACACATTATCTTTCAGGTTCAAGTCAGTTGTAGCTTCCATTTAAAGCAGATAAAAAGTAGATTTCATTTGCATTACCTGACAGAGATACCAGTGCTTTCAAGGCAGGAAAAAAATAGTTTTAAGATTTTAGGTAATTTTTGGTTTTATGCTTTGGTTCAGAGGTTTATATTTGTTTTGTCTGCAAAGGCTAAAATACTAAAATAATACAAATCATACATGCAAATATTACTAAATACATCACTGTAGTTGGTTACATTTTGAACGGTCAGATGAAATGATAAATTGATAACATTTTAGGCTCTGTAGAAGCCCAATTTTTCCTTAATTGTTTAAAGTTATTATGGATAATTCTGTGGATAATGGATAGGGTAAAAAACAGAGTTTGAATGGAGTCATATGTTCAACATTTCAGCAAAATGAATTACTTGATTTGGGTTGGCATTTTAAAACAAAACCTAGTGAGAATTATCAGTAGCTGTTTTGCTAGCTCTCCGGTAATATTTTTCCAGAGTTCTTCATTTAGACAAAGCACCCCTTATAGTTAGTATAGCTATCTAGTGCATTCAGGGCTAATTTCAGCCCTAATTTCACTATTATTCAGTTCAGTGGAGCAGCAAACCAAACAGTTACCAGATACCTAACTCCAAAAAATCCAAATGAATTACTTGCTCTGCAAATGTCTGACTAAATCTTCTGTTCTCATACTGTTTTCAGTGCTGAAATAGACTAAAATGGTATAGGATAGTATTTAGGTTGCTGTGTTTTAAATAGCCAACGGAGCTGTTTGTTGGTTGTTCTGTAATGTTTGTGTAACATTTTTCATCAATTTAGATTTTTTTTTTTTGAGGGATTCAGGAATGTGTGTGGGGAATTTTACCTAAACTCACAAAAAACTTTGTGTGTGTCTGGAAAAGGAGACTCCACCTCAGGAAGAGGATGCACCAGTTGACTGTGGGTTGCCAAGGCAGGAAAAGCTCAATAAGCAGAGAAAGAGTGAGAGTCCAGAGGAGCGAGAGAGAGAGAGGAGGGGTGGGAAGAGACGAGGAGGGGGCAAAAAGTGCTTGAAAGCATTTTGAAAAACACAGAGATATCTAGCAGCAAATTCCTCTCTCCTTCCTGCATCCCAGTGAGGACCCTTATCTCTTAGATAGAACACCACTCTTCTTGCTCCCAGAATAGCAAGATTAACTCTTTACTCAGCGCTATAAGAAAACAGAAGCTCCCTCTTTACATGACTCATCAGAGCCTGGGGCCTTTTAAAAATTTCACTTTTTAGTCAGTCGAATGTTCAGTGGAGACTTGGCATAATGCGTTGCTAGTGTCTGGCAGCAGTCACTGTATTGTCAAAGTTGCATCAAAACTTTGCTGTTTGAGACACCCTCCAAAGATTGAGTTTTTATGGAATCAAGTGATAAAACTGTAAAATTAAGGCGCTTTTTGGAAGGAATTAAAATGAATTTAGTCGGCAATATGCTTCAAATTGAAAATGATAGTAAGCTAATTCATAATGTTACAAAAGATTTGTTTCAAACAAATGCTGTTCATTTTAACTTTTTATTCCTCAAAGAATCCTGAAAAAATGTATCAAGGTTTCCACAAAAACATTGAGAATAAAAAGCAACCAAAGCATTAGAATGATTTCTGAAGGATCATGTGACACTGAAAATCCAGCTTTGCCACAACAGAAATATATTACAATTTTAAATAAATATTAATTATATTTATTAATTTATTAGAACAGTTATTTTACATTGTAATTATTTTCCGCAATATTACTGTTTTACTGTATTTTTGGTCAAATAAATGCAGACTTGGTGAGGGACTTCTTTCAAAAACCTTCAAAAAAATCGTACTGTCCCCAAACTTTTAAATGGTAGTGTGTATATGCCGTACTGTCTATATATATTATGGAATGGCTCTGGAATAGTTCGCCCAAAAGTGAAAACTCTTCAACCCTCAAGTTCTTCCAAACCTTTATCAATTTGTTTCTTCTGTTTAACACAAAAGAATGTTAAACACAGAAGAACATTGGTAACCAAACAGTGCTGGTAACCATTGACTTCCACAGCATGGAAAAACATACTGTGGAAATCAATGGCTACCATCAGCTGTTTGGTTACCAACATTCTTCAAAATATCTTATTTTGTATCAACGAAAGAAATTCATACAGGTTTGTAAAAATGTGAGGGTAAGTAAATCCTTTTTTGTGTGAACTATCCCTTTAACTCCTTATAGTTCCTAGTAAGCCCACTACACTGGTTAAACTTAATTAGTGAGGCTGATTAATCGAAGTTGAACTGTTTGATTAATATAAATGAGCATGGAGGTGGTCTTAAATAGTATTAACCACTCTGGACAGATTTTAGGTAACCTAACAGTTTATGCCAAAACATAACATGAGTGTAGATGAGCACATATCTAAAGGAAAATATATAAAACTTAAATTTGAATAGTCTTAATGAGCTCACATCGTTCCTCTCCTTTCATCCTGTCTTTTTCTCTTTCTAAATCTTAAGAACTAGCAGCCAGCATGTCTGTTCTGTGTCACCAGCCAGTCGTGTGTTGCGGTATTGGGCTGGGCAGATGTCCGTAGTAGCCTGGCAGACTTGAGTCCTGGTCAGGCAGGGCTGTGAAAGGTTGGAGGTTTGAAGGGGGGAAACAAAGCCCTGCTTGTGTGGAGAGGAGGAGAGGAAGAGGCAGGGCCGGCGAGCTGACAGTACCTGCTGTTGGAGGAGGGTGGCCTGCAGGAAGTGGCCTATGGCAGCAGCACAGGCTCTACGCCAGAGACACACTGATGTAAAAGACATGCTTTACGCAGTCTCTCCCCAACTCCTGTGACCATAACCATCAATTTCAGCAACTTCAATATCATGCATTTCATTTATTATAATTTTGTGTCTATTATCATCTGCATGAAAGCTGAACATTTAATATTATATTGAGAAACAAAACATTTCATATTGCTTTCCTGTGCAACGTGATGTACAATGAGCCATTGAAAGGCATTTTTACAACTTTTTTAGCTAGTTTAGCTGGTTGTTTCCGTTTCTAGAATGGCATCCTGTCTCTATGTCCAGTATTTCAAGCATTACGCTCTGGAGGATATATATCCCACAGTGCTTTGGTACTTTAGAAGGCAGACATTCCCCGACGGGAGGGTTTCAGTGCGGTGCTCTCCAGTTTCACTTGCCTAATTATTATGCCTTTGAGACTAGAAGCTGGTTTAAGTTAAAACAATATTATTCCAACATGGCTAACTGGTTAACCAGTCTGTTAGACGGGTCAGCGAGGCAAGTTTGAATAAATCTAAGTTCGCGTCTACCACTGCCATCTCTCACAGTTTCTCTTTAAGAGAAATAGTCTCTCTTTTTAACATTCCCACACAATACAGTATGACTTAGATGGTGGTATAGTAACTTTGTGTCAAGCAGTGATGTTGGCTTGGCTCTGGTAGAGTAACACCCTGTTTGGCGTAAATAAACTCTGATGTCATTGCTAGTTTAACGCTTTATAATTAGTTGAGCTGCATGAGGAGGGTAAGATTCTTTAAACCGTATTTAGATGTTTATGAACATGCATATCCAGGTGCAGTCAGTGCACGGCTATGAAGAATGGAACGTCAATCTACATTTAGATTCATCTGTGCTGCAACAAATAGTGTTTAACAGGGAGTCACTTGAAATTATGGCATATGTCTAGTGCTTGATTTGATCTACTAGACCTCCAATGTATTACTGTGTGTAGGAAAGAAACCTGTGTATTTGTTTTTTCTATTGTTCTTTTTTGCTCCCAGTGCCCAATAACAATGGGTCACTGGTCAGCATGTCTGCAGATTAACAACATGGCTGATGGTTTGTTCTCATGTGTGTTGTCTTGAGCAGAATTGACCGGAAGATGTCAAGCAGTCAGACCAATTACAAATTAGATGAAGCACAGGCCATCTTCAGCGAGCTCCGGAGCATTAAAAAGGCCATCAGCACCGGCGAGAAGGAGAGGCAGGACCTCATCCAGGTCAGACAGACCCAAATCCATCATCTTCATAGAGTTTTCCTTGAAATTTTGAATCCGTTTTTATTTTTAATACTTTTAAATGTTTTTTTTAAAGTCAAGGTGACCGAAGTTAACACAAAATGTAGTGTTATAAATGTACATAAATATAAAAATATTTCAATATAACTTCACTAGATTTACGTTAATAATTGACGAACTAAAACATCACAGCATTGTTTTAGCAAACTCTTATTCAGTTCAGCTCTTATCTGATGTGTAATGCCAACTTTTCAGAATTCCTAATGTATAAAAGTGCTGCTCTCCATGTTTTTATTCCTCATTGAAAATTACGATTCACTCAGAATTGTTATGTTACAAAAGTAAAATGTATTGCAGACAGACAGTGTTATTTTCGTATTACTGAGATTCTATTGTGGTTTTTATTGATATTTTACTTTTTAACTTGTACATTTTTATATATATTTTCCTGATATATTTTTACAGTTTTATTTAGTTTTTGTCCCATTTGTTTTTTTTTTTAAGTGTGTGTGTACATACATACATACATACATACATACATACACATATATATATATATATATATATATATATATATATATATATATATATATATATATATATATATATATATATAAAATTACAAATAAATAAATATAAAGTCATTTCAACACCTTAATCTCCCTCTCAAATATCTTTTATTTTAAGAGGTGCTGCCATCTTGTGGTCACAAGTGATCAACTTCTGTTATGAATATCTGTTTAATTAGTTATTCTTTTGTTGTGCACAGAGCCTGGCCAAGCTGACGCTGAACTTCTGTGACTCCATTAATGAGGTGGCCAACAGTGCAAATACCCTCGGTGACTCCTGTAGTGTACAACAATACACAGACACTGGCTGCCAGACTGATCTGATGGGAGAGGTTTGTCAGGATTTGGTTTTTGTTGTTGTTGTTGCTTTACAACTAAAATTTCAGTTGTTTTATATTTGACTTTATGATTGTTTGTCATCACAGAGATGCATTTACAATCATCTATGCCCAATAATATATAATAGTATTTTCTCTCTTATGGTTTGGCACCCAGGAGTCATCACTACTTGCAGACAGAGTCAAACTCAGTTGGCAGTATGAAGAGGCTAAGAAAAAGTAAGTGGATTTGCAAATTTGCACTGCATAACCATTATGAACAACAGACATAAAGCATACTGCATAACAGTCTGATGCTGGAGGTAAAATCCCATTTATTTTCTCTACAGAGAAATTGATTTTTATAAATAACCTATAAACCCTTTAAGACAGACCCACCACGAGCTCTCATGTTGTTAAAAGTTAGTATGCGTGTATCTACAGTATACAGTATATATAGAATACAAAAGTCACTGTGATTTCAGCATTAAAAAAAATCAAAGTTTTTGATTTGATTATGTAATTTGCAATGCATCATGAAATGTATAATGTATTATTATGTCAAGTACACTGTTTTTAATTTTTTTCTTCAATTTTCAAAGAGTTTTTGCTTCAAATATAATTTGGAATATTGTGATTCTTATTGGAGCTGATTCATGGCTTAGAACTTTTTGAAGAATTTAATATTCAACTAGGGCTGCTGAAAAGTAGGTAGCCTCTGTAGCATTTCTCTGCAGTTGCTGACATTCTGCCATATGGGGTTTTAGGTGGTTGCTAGGGTGCTCTGGATGGTTGCTAGGTGGTCAGATACTATCACAATTGAATATACCCACCTCTGTATGATATCCTTGTTACTAGATATACATAGAAACCCATGTTATTGTAAGAATTTCCTTCCATTTTTCATTTACTATGAAAATAATTCAGATCACTTTAAAAACAGTATCACGCCTTTCAATATCACCTGATTTCAGTCATGTGATTTCAAGGAGCCCAAGTAGTTGACTGTGAAACTTCTATTGAGCCTGTCTGTGATTCCTGAAAGTATAGTCATGTGCCTCACCCACTGCCTTTAAGGTAAACCCTGGCTGGATTTGCCATGTAATAATGTTGCTACTACTTCACAGTAGATTTTAGTGGTTTGTATTAAAGCAGAGTGGTGGATTGATGTGGCATACTTTGCATTTGAAATCTTCTATATATCTGAGGAGGAAATAATGCTGTAGCTTTTGGCCTCTGTGTTGTAACAGTGGCTCCATGCAAACCTTTTTACAAGATGCATGTTTCCATGGCAACAGAGCTGGCAGTAGAGTGCCAGGTATGACATCAGAGAGAGAGAGAAAGTGAGGGGGGAAAGGAGGGAAAAAAGTGAGTTGGGAGATGAGAAAGCTGTGGAAACTTGCATGCTCTCTGACTGAGTCACAATATCTGAACCCAAGAAGTGCAGAAACACAATTTCTCATATCAGACATAACGCTGCAGTCTCTGGCTGTTCTTTAATGTTTCTGCCAGCACTTTTACACCCTCATATATACACACATCCACAATGTTACATTCGGTTCTTGCCATTATTCCTGTATACCATTATTATTTATTTTACTTTTTTTTTTTTCAGTTTTAAAATAACATTTGATGAGCGATCCCTATCATATTTGTTGGGTACTGAGATATGTTTGACTTTTTTGACTTCACCTTGTCCGTCCAACAAAGATCTTTACTGTTAGCTGCTCTCACAGCAGCAAAAAAATAGCTGGTCAACCGTTGGAATCCTCCTCACACAATGCACAGACGAACCTGGACTGTGTATTTGTTGGACATTATCTCGATGGAACTCTCTACTTCTCGTATACATGGATCTAACGTGAAAACTGTTAATTCATGGCATTCAGCTTTTAATGTTGTCGTCTTTTCTAAAATCTTTGTAAAAATTATTTTATTGTTATTTGTTTATCTATTAATGTTAATTAATATGTGTTAAATTATTATTATTATTTATTTTATTTATTTATTTTTGTATTTTTTTTTTAAGTCTACCAAAGGGTGGGATGGGTTGGGGTGGGTTTTAAATTTGTACAGCTGATTTTTGTTTTGTACTACTGTTCCACAAAATAAAACTCAATAAACAGTCAATAAAACATTTGGTGAAAGATCCAATAAAAACAGTAATATTGTGAACTATTACAATTTAAAATTACTGTTTTATATTTTAATATATTTTGAAATGTTTTCAGGGTCACATGATCCTTCAGAAATCTTTCTAATATGCCAATTTGCTGCTCAAGAAACATTAATTAATTAATTAATTAATTCTTATGTTTATATAAACCAGTTGTGGTGCTTAATATTGTGGGAACTGTGGAACCTTTTTTCAGAATTCTGATGAATAGAAGGTTCAAAAGAGCAGCATTTATTGAAAAAAAAATAGCAATTTTTATAACAGTGTAAAAGTATTTACTGTCTCTTTTGATCAAAATGAATGCATCTTTGTCGAATACAAGTGTTTTTACAATAAGAAAATATTGCTGATCTCAAACTTTTCAACGTTATTGTGATTGGTACTAAACACTTAAGTATAGGGTCCAATTCTCACTGTTAACTAGTTGCTTATTAGCATGCCTATTATTAACATATTGGCTGTTTATTACTTATAAAATTCTACATGCCTAATCTTAAGCAATACCTAAACTAACAACTACTTTACTAACTGTTAATAAGCAGCAAATCAGTGGTTTGAGGCAAAAGACAGTTAATGGTTTGTTAATAGTGAGAATTGGACGTTAGAATAAATTGTGATTGAATTGATTTAATATTAATCATAGAAGTGTATGTATAGCCTATGCGAACACATACATCGTTTTTTCATCATTTCATCATGTCTTTGATTTGCGCTCGCATGTGTCTGCTTACAGACATTAAAATTGATCCCTTGTTGTCTCTCTTTCTCAGGATGTCCAGTATTCAGCATGAGTTGGCCCAGTTGGACAATGAGAGCTGGTCTGGACGGGCAGAGGCCGATCGTGATTGGGACTGTCTGCAGCTGCTGCGGGAGAAGGAGGCTCTGCTCCAGGAGATCACTCTACTTAGCCAGCAGCAGCGCTCCCCAGACACGCTGCTCCAGCTGCAGGAGGAGAAACACAGGCTGGAGGAGGAAGTGCAGAAAGCCCAGATTGTCCAGAGTCAGGGAGCCAATCAGAGGTCTGCTTTATTTCTTCATACAGTCATGTCTGTGGAATAGAGTAGATTTATTAGATTTTGTGGATGTTTAGCATGTGTAGTATCTCAGTTTGTGAATTCCGAGGGGCTAGTTGGCATGTCCTGTATACCAAGTTACATCCATGTGAAAAAAGAAACATTGCACTAGCATGGCAATAAAGAAAAGCACGTTCCATAAACCTAATATACCTCCACTCAAAACATGGTGGTAGAATTATGTATTTGTTATCAGGAAATCTTGCAAACAAAATAGTTCAGTTAAAGTTTTGTAAATGCCCGCAGAGGTAAATAAGGGTGCCCTCATTTCCCCACTGAGTAAAGCAGATGTGCTTGTTCCAGCTCTGATCTGCTCATTATGAGCGTCTTCTATTTGAGACATCAGCTGAGACATATAGGGGTCGTTTTATCATATTACGTCATTATACATATTTGCTTTCATATCCCACCTGCATTTTATTTTCTTTTATGTTATGGAAATTTATCAATTTGCTTTGTGATATTAGAGTCATAAAATGGTAGAATGAGATTTTCTTATGATGGAGAAAATAAATTGCGTAAATCTTATACTACGATAGTCTTCTTCCACAGACTGTGCGCTTAAATCATTCCCAGTTTTGCACAATGAACATAATAACTGAACATATTAATAAATAGTCTTGCATTTGTGATCTTGTCTATTAAAAATGGTTAGTTAAAACTGACTGACTGTACGAATTAAATGTGGCAAATCTGTATCATGATGCGTTTGTTGTGTAGGATATTACAGCAGGAGAAAAGGAATGTACTTATGAGGCAACTTGAGGAAGCCACCCGTATCACCACCTATCTACACTCTCAGCTGAAGAGGTACATTACACACAGACTGAACACCTTCATACAAACTTGATCCAGAGGGCAGAAATCAAGGTTGGGGTTGCCAGTTTGACACATAGTTTAGTATAATGAACTGCTAACTAAATTATATAATTTATTTAAAGTAATTTAAGAAAGGATGGATTGCTTTGGACTATAAGCCACCAATACACGTATGTTCAACAGAATAAACATTTTGACATTTGAAGCCTCTTTTCTAAAGCCTGTTTTTATCTCCTGCAATAATGTCATGAATTATTATCAGTTGGTATTTTTCTTAGCAAATGTTGATCAGTTAAAATGTTTTAATCTAATTAATATTAAAATAAATTTGACTGTGAAAATACCCACAAAAGATTATTTAAAGCTATTTTTGTGTTAAATGAGAAAGTATCAAGTAGACATTACAAATTGTAGCTTTAGAAAGAAATATATTTTCATAACTAATTAGCGCTGTAAACTGACAACCCTAAAATATTATATATTTTTATATGTATGTGCATTTATTTATATATATATAATTATAATTAATTTCATATAGGGCTGTCAAACGATTAAACGAGATCAATCGCATTCAAAATAAGTTTGTTTACATAACGTGTGTGTGTGCTGTGTATATGTATATATAAATACACACACGTGCATTTATATATTTTAGAAAAATATTATCTATTTATATATCATATAAATGTTATATATAAATAGACTGTATTTTTCTTAAATATATACTTGCACGTGTGTATTTATATATACATAATATACACGACACACACACATATATTATGTAAACATAAACTTTTATTTTGGATGTGATTAATCTCGTTTAATCGTTTGACAGCCCTATATAGGATGTCTAGCCACATCAACCCAAAATGACCATTTCTCTCTCTCTGTGTGCAGCCTATCAGCCAGTAATCTGACGGTGTCCTCCAGCAGTAGCCGTGGCTCTTTAGCCTCCAGTCGTGGCTCTTTGGCATCCAGCCGTGGTTCTCTCAGCTCCGTCAGCTTCACCGACATCTATGGCCTGCCCCAGTATGAGCGAACAGAAGGCAGCTCTGATGTTCTGGACCCGTCTTTCCGCTACCTTCTCCCATTGGAGACCCATAGCAGGGACGGTTCAGCCTTCGGGCCAAAACGGTCCCATGACACACCACAGTCTCTCACATCTCTCTCCTCTCGGTCCTCACTTTCCTCGCTCTCCCCTCCCAGCTCCCCCATGGACACCCCCTACCACTCTGCCCCACAGGACTGCCCTCTGGCCCAGATGACAGAGGAGTACATGGAGGTGGCCAGCAGGGGTCTGCTGGTTGAAGGACTACGGAATCAGACTCAATCCCAGCACACTACTCTTCCTGGGGAAGGGGAAGTGGGAATCTCAGCCTCTGCACACCTCCTGGAGGGGAAGAGCCATAGAGATGGAGTTCTTCAAGGAACACACAGCTCCACAGGTGATGAATAGCAACATGGAAATTTGTAACTGATTGATCAGTCGATTTGAAATATTTAATTGCAGTTAATCTCATATTCATAATTGGCGTGTTAAGCCATTTAGTTCCTTTTTAAGGACAGAAAAATTCATCAAATGTAATTATTGTTCATTTAAAATGTGTAGAAATAAATGTTTAGAAACCCAGTTTTTAGAAATGATGTCAAATTGAATAAATGTGAAAAGAAAAACGGCTTTATCACACTGTTCTGATGTTTAAAATGATTTGAATTTCCTTTTTTTGTTGTTTTATGTATGTGTCTCTGTGTAGGTGTGACCCTGCGCTGTAAAAGTGCAAGTAGGAACAGCAGAAGAGCAAGACGAGTGTCTGCAGGAGTAAATGAAGATGTTTTGGCAACAGACAGTGGTGTGTTTGAAGCCTGGAGCAGAAGGTGAGAGAAGATTCGGCAATAAAGAATAAAGACTTTAAAAGGGATAATTCGCCTAAAATTTAATTTCTCTGTCTTCCATTCACTCACCTTGTATGTCGTTCCAAACCTATAAGGGAAAGAATATTATATTATTATTTAAAAAAAACAAATGATAAAATTAGTCTTTGTACAATAATACTCATTATATCATCGTGATCCCCCGATTTTTGGTAACAATATGTAAAAATAACATTAATTTACAAATAATATTTTAATAATCATCCCATTGGCCTGTACCTTCTCTGGAATGTGTCAAATATCATGCATTAATCTTATGTCCTGTACACAATTGTAAAATATAGACTACTGTTCAAAAGATTGAGGTCAGCAAGATTTTTTCAGAGAATTAATAATTTTATTCAGCAAAGATTAATTTACAAGGTAAGGCAACAGGGGGGTTGTGTGTGTGTGTGTTATAAATGGTCTTCTTAATTGTTGTATGTTTTTGTACTGTTTCTCCATCTTGGATGTAAAGCACTTTGTGACGCTTGCTCTTGAAAGGTGCTAAAGAAATAAAGTACTTAGTTGCTAAATATCTCTATTTAAAATAAATTATTTTGAACTTTGTTCATCAAAATCCTGAAACAATGTATCTTGTATCCTCAAAAAATACTAAGAACCACAACTGTTTTCAACATTGATGATAATAAGAAATGTTTCTTGACCACCAAATCAGCATCATAGAATGATTTCTGAAGGATCATGTGACCCTGAAGACTGCTGAAAATTCAGCTTTGCAAAAATAAATTACATTTTAAAATATATACAATAGAAAATATTTATTTGAAATTGTAATATTTAACAGTATTACTGTATTTTTGATCAAATAAATGCAGCCTTGCTGAGCATAAGAGACTTCTTTCAAAAAGATAAAACATTTTTACAAACCCCAAACGTTTGAATGGTAGTATAAATACTTTAATAGTTGTTTTTGTGTTATAATTATTCATAAATGTCTGAATGTCTCTTTCCAGTAGGACAGAGGAATCAGAAGAAGTCAGTTTTACTCGAGATGTCCCAGCCTCAGATCCAGTTCAGATTCAGATTGGTCTTCTGTAAGCACCACACACTCTCATACTCTCACCTGCCTCTCATTCCTCATCATAACCAGCGTTGGGAGTAACGCATTACAAAAGTAATGCATTACAGTAACGGATTACATTTTGCTGTAACGCAGTAGTGTAAGGCATTACTAATCAATTTACAGTAATATTTTACTCTGTACATGTTCAGTAACGCTTGCATTACAACACACTTTTAGCCCCCAATTTTTTTTTAAATTTAATTTAAAGTCCCTTAAGTTTTTACGTCCCTAGGGCCGGGATTCAGGCCAATATTCACGTCATAGTTCAGATGTGGGCCGGTCTTCGGGCCTGTTTTAGGCTTCTCCTTTTCTTTATATTTTAGACATCCATTAATTATTGATGAAAAAACAGTGCAGTGCTGGTGGAAATAACATGAGTCAGCAGCGAGCTATGAGCACAGCTGAAGAGTTCTGCGTTCAAATACACGCAATAAAGCAAAAGCCCCAGCAAAAGTAATTACCATGAATGTGTCCAGGGGAAATAGTAAGGATTCGCCATCTCCTCGTTAGACGCGCCTTTATAGAGAAGTGCATCTTCACTGATAATGATTGTTAAATAGTTTTTGTTTTAGTTTTTATTTATTTCGTTAAGTAGTCATTTAAAGCTTTCTATAGATATAATAAAAAAAAAAATGCTCCAAACGTTTTTTGTAAATGAACTTAATAAAAAGCCGGAACGAAATATAAACACTGTAGTACATTTTGTCATTTTAGAATGTTAAGTTCTACTTCTGTAGATATTTTGGTGAAAGTAACTCAAAAGTAATACAGGAGTCATGTAACGCATTACAATTCTGAGACAGTAATATTGTAAGGTAAGGAATTACTTTTAAATAACAGTAACAAGTATCTGTAATGTATTACAGTTTGGAAGTAACTTGCACAACACTGATCATAACAAACCGTACCAAATTACTATTAACCATCAGTTTGCTTGTTCATTCCCTCTGGGCTATTCTTTTACAGATATGATTCGAATGGCATGTTTTTGCTGCTGCATGTCCTTCAGATGAGAAATTTAAGCAAGGCCACCGTTAGAGATGGATGCAAAGTGTAAGTAGTCCCATCAGCTTTCTATTAATACGTTCATCCTCCTCTACTACAGTGATATCCTCTGCAGAAACAAATTATGGACATGTACACAATCAAGTAGCGTTTTCTCCTTGTCTATCTCTCTCAGATTTGTGAAGGTTCATGTTCTCCCGGTGGACTCCAGTCGGCCCTGCACATATTACTGCTGTAAGGCCCAGGAGCCTCAATCTCTTTTCAGCTTTAACGAGGGCTTCCGAATCCCTTTGAGTGCTGGAGGCCCTGGGGCCCATGCGTTACAGTTAAACCTCTGCGCTGTAGGACCCCTCGCCCAGGAGGAGCTACTGGTTAGACTAAAATTCACTCTATTAACCTGTTTAGCGATGAAACATTTTGGAGTAGTTTGGACCCCACTGCATGTGAAAAGATCATTTAAAGTTATTGAAACGTGTTTTCTGCCTTAACTTTAGTGTTTATTTGGTTCATGCTTGTTTTCTGTGAGATGGTAAACTGACCTGTATCTGTTTGTGGTTTAGGGCTCTGCTCTGGTCTCGCTGACAGACTGTGCAGGCAGCACTGAAATGATCTTCCAGTGGCTTAAAGTGCATATCCACAACACAGAGAACCACAGGCCTGAGCACAGCCGCCTCAGCCAACCCAACTGCATCATGGATGAAGAGGAGAACGAAGGCAAGCTTGAGGTGAGATCACTGGAGACTTTTCTTCCTCTGGCTAAAGCATTATCAGAGATTATTGAAGATTCACTAAAGATCTCTCTCTTAAATGAACAGTAATTACATTCATTTCCCTTGCTGACCCTCGACTGCCATAGTGCTTTAAAGGAATTGTTAGCTCCAAAATTTTAATTTTATCATTCGTTACTCAACAATTTGTTCATGGCCATGATTTGCTGCTCTAAGCAAACTTGGGTCGCTGATAACATGCATTTGAAAATGCAATATGCACCAACTAGGGATGGGCATTTTTGGCAATTTCTCATTTCGATCATTGATAGGTTTCAAAAACGAGTACTCCGTAATGGAGATAATGAAAATATCTGAAGACTGTTATGAAAATGAATGTTAAAAATATGACATGAAACCATGAACACTGTTAGATTATGATGCAGAAATAAGATTGCTGCTATATATATATTTATATTTAGCGACACTTTTCCCTTCAAAAAAGCACCCAAACCTTCTGAGAATTGCCGGTACTGCCACTCAAGTGCGAGGTCTTGCTCTCCCAGCACGCACACACCTCTCTCTCTCTCTCTGCGTGTCCTCAGTTTCTGTTCAGCACGTGGCAGAGAGGAGCAGCGCTTTAATTCAGTTGAACACAGATATTATGTTGCTTCTCTAATTTTACATGCAAGTATAGCCGGTCCGAAATCACAGCACAGCTATTGTCTTTATCTTATGTGTATTTGATTTCATCAGACGACGTTGCGATTATCATGATTTTTTTTTTGTGCAGATTAACATCTTGGAAGTGAGAGCCTGTTATGTAGTCTTAATGGATCGCGTTTCAGTCACTATTTCATATTCATTCCGTTGTCTGACAACAGAACCAGTAAAATATACCAATGAAAACAGTTTTATTGAAAATGTAGCTTAATCAAAATACAGTATGTGTGCACAGAGAGGGAAACAAATGTAATAATAAATAATAAATGTTCATTTTGCATGTTCAGAAGAAGAGCTGCTCTGTCCTGTCAAAATGTAAACAGGTTTGTGTAAGTTAATTGCTCAATGCAAAGAAAGAAGTAATGGGAACCTGGTATTTCTTTTTTCATGTGTCTAATAGACATGAACAAGTTCTTTGAAAAACATCTATGACCTTTGAAACATGTCTAGTCTTCATGCTCTGTTGACTATGGTTTCAATAATAAACATATATTTGCATAAAGCATCCATATTTGTCCATGCCCATGTTGATTAGAGTATTTATTTAAGGTACATTTAGAACGCATTTATTTAAGGTACATTTAGAACATAAAGTGAAATAAAAATGTGCTATTAAGTTGCGATCAATCGCGAGTTAACTTATGACAATCATGCGATTACATTTTTTAATTGACAGCTCATATATATAATATATATATATATATATATATATATATATATATATATATATATATATATATAAAATTTAAAGAAGCATCTAACAAGGAATAGCTGCCTGAGGTGAAGTTGAGTGACTTTATGCCAATAAACTAAAGCTTGTTCTGTGATACATCCTATGACATTAATTAGCTTAGATACATAACATAGATGTAGCATTACAACTTGTATCTGCACAAAAGAATGCAAACGCCAGTGACCTTTAAGTTACGGGCTATAGCGAGAGAGAGCTCCCGCCATGGTGCGCTTTCATAACAGCACACTGAGACGTGGGCAAGGAAAGCAGACAGAATTTACTATAGCTTTCACATTCTATAAAGTTCTCATTATAATGCTGTTTATGGCAGAATTGTGCTATATTTTCATCTACATTATCAAGTGATTCCTGAAATTGCAGAGTACTCAATCACTGTTGCACATCCCTAGCACCAACCATCTTCTCAAATTTGTGATGAGAATAATTTCTAAGTGTTATCTAAAAAAAAACATGAATGAAACGAATGATAATTGTATGCAGATAAATCATTTATAATAAACACTGCTGTATTCCTTTTAAAAAATTGAAGAGTTGTCAAGTTTGATTTCATTGACTTTAAAGTCTCCTAGGAGTTTTCTGACAAGAAAAGCCCTATAATTTATCGCTCTAAAGCAAAGAAATAAAAGACGAAATAAAGACACCATAAATATTAATATTGCAATTTACTTTTTTTTCAAAATTATTTAATATACTTTTTAATATTACAGTTAGGTAGCGTTATTGCAATAGTATTATTTAGTTATAATTTGTATATTTTAATAAAAAATGATGATGATGATTATATTGAATGGGGAAAATTCTATTTAGCTGATGACATGTATAAATATCATAAAATATTTTATTCCAATGTTTATAAAGATTTCAACAAACAGAACAATGTTTTGATAGTTCCACAGTTCATACGCTTAACAGGAGAAATCAATCTACAAAATTACTGGTTTTTAGTTGTCTCTGAATATTTAGTTAAAATAACACACACACAAAAATTAAACGTAGCATCTGCCTATTTTCATGTAGGTGTCTGTGGTGACTCGTTTGGAGGAGATGAAGAAAGAGTTACAGAGGAGTGAAGAGGAGCTGGAAAGAAAGGAAGAGCAAGGAGAAGCCGTTTCTGAGAGGTCCACTCACCTACTGCCTTTCTATAAACCAGTAAAGCTTTCAGCTTATGCCTGTAAGCGCATTCATTTCAGATGATGTGTGTGTTCTAACTGCTGTGTATGATTTAGGAGTTGGCAGGCTGAGTCAGTGGACAGCGGCTGCAGTAACAGTACAGCGTTTGTCATTCCCTGTCCTGAGAGTCTTTGCGGTGAAGGCATCTGCATGACCTCTGGGAGACGCTGTCTTCAGCCTGCAGAGAGAAATCCAATAGTAAAGGTACTGTGAAGATCTTTAACAAAAACACAAGCTATACATTTCTGCTCCTAAACACTCTGGTTTGTTTGTCTTTTACGGTTCTATTATAATTAATTTCTAAAAATGTTTTGCTTACACACTCGGGATGTTTAAATATTACATTCTGTTGTAATTGACAAAAAAAAAATTCATTTTTTTCTTTTCTTATTGAGATTTACACTGCTTGTCAAAAGTTTTGGATCAGTAATTTTTTGTTTTGTTTTTTGTATTGTTTTTAAAGGAGTCTTTAATCCTCAATTGTTTAATTAAAAATAAAACTAAGATTATTAAATATTATTACCAATTAAAATAATTGTATTCTATTTTAATATATTTAAAAATGCGATATATATTCTTTTGATGGCAAAGCTGAATTTTCAGCAGTCATTCCTCCAGTCTGCAGTGTCGTGTCATTCTCCCATTCCATTTGGTGATTTGATGCTCAAGAATTTCTTATTTTCATCAATGCTGACAACTGTTGACAACATTTTTGGAAAATCCAAAACAGCATTTATTTGAAGTATTTTTATTTATTTTATTTTTTTTGCAACAATGTAAACATCTTTAATGTTACTTTTGATCAATTTAATGTATCACTGCTGAATTTAAAAAAATTGCTTTGCAGAAGAGCAGTGAACTATAAAATAGTTCATTAAACAAATTTAATTTATGTAATTTCATATCACAATAATGATGTTTTTAATGATCACAATATAAGTCACAATAATGAAATTAAGCCACAAAATGTTCTGCATATTACTACATTATGTAATATGTAGAACAATGTATTGCTTAATTGAATATATTTATTAATCAAGTCAATTAAAATTAAACAGTTAAATAAAAATTAGTGGACTCAAACCTCATAATGTGATTACAACAAAATAAATAATAATGATAAATTATATTGCATCAATTTAATGCATCACAGCTGAACAAAAAACTTTGTATTTAAAATACATAATTAAACATTTAATTTGTGTGTTTTTAGGTGGACAAGGCAACCAACACAGATGGTGTGTTTCTAGAGCCAATGAGAATGCGGCCGAAAGAAAGGCCAGGACGCTGGGGTCACAGCTCACCGTTCATGCGCAGCAGCACAATAGTCAGATCTCAGACGTTTTCACCTGGAGCGCGCAGTCAGTATGTCTGTAGGGTAAGCAGAAAAGACCAGTCTTCAGTCATTTTATATCACAGTAATGATGTTTCATGATCACAATAGTCACGATAATGAAATTAAGCCACAAAATGTTCTGCATATTGCATTACTACATTGTGTAATATGTAAAACATTTTGTGGCTTAATTCAATATAATTTATTAATCAAGTAAATTAAAATTAAACATTTAAATAAAAAATGAGTAGACTCGAAGCAAATTATATGATTAGAACAAAATAAATGATGATCAATAAAAAAAAACCTTCACATGATGTTTTCCTTCCTTCACAGTTGTACAGAAGTGACAGTGATAGCTCTACTCTACCAAAGAAATCCCCCTTTATCAGAAACACTCTAGAGCGACGAACCCTGCGATATAAACAGGTTGGACACATCTTATTATTATTTATCTTTTGCTGTGGAAGTGTACTTATGTGTCCATGTCATGCGATCGCAGCAGTCCCACCGCTCCTCTCTGGCTGAGCAGCCCACACGTACCTCTCTGGACCTGGAGCTGGACCTCCAGGCTTGCCGTACACGGCAGAGGCAGCTGAGCGAGGAGCTGGCCACGCTGCGGGAGCTCAAACTGCGGCTGGAGGAGCCCATGCAGGGCCCCCGCGGCCCCACGGACCCCCCTCATTGGGCTCTGCGGGATGAAGGTTTCCGAAACCTGCTGCGTGAGGCCCAGAGACAGGTGCTGCCCATTTACATGTCTTTAAAGGGATAGTTCACCAAAAAATGAAAATGTTATCATCATATTCTCACCATGTCACGTCGTTCCAAACCTATTTGATTTTCTGTCTTATGTTGAACATAAAAGAAGATATTTTGAACATTGCTTGTAATCAAACAGTTGATGGTCCTCATTGACTTCCATAGTATTTCTTTCCCTACTCTGGTAGTCAATAGGGATTCTTCAGAATTCTTCAAAATATCTGTGTTGAACATAAGAGAGAAACTTGAGAGTGAGTAAATGATGACACAACTTTAATTTTTGGGTGAACTACTGCTTTAATGTATTCACTCTGACATTTTTCAAATTCACAGGTTTATTAAGTTTTTATTAATTTGGTAACACTTTAGCTGACAAATGCATTAGTTATAAACATTGAACTTTTGCAACATTTATTAATCTAGGTTAATTTCTACATGCATTTTCAAATTTAACATTAGCTATTACTCTTATGAATTAACATCAATTAACAAAGAACAATTGTGTTATAATATGAGTTAGTTAAAATGAAATGTTAACAAATTGAATCTACTGTAAAATGTTAACTTTCGTTTAACACTAACATTCAAAAGTTTGGGGGCAGCAAATTTCTTGCACTCACCAAGGCTGCATATCAAAAATAAAAAATACAATAAAAACAGTAATATTGCAAAATATTAAAATTTTAAAAATAATAGTTTTCTATGCAATTTATTCCTGATGACATTTTTAGC
The DNA here is from genome assembly GCF_936440315.1 of Barbus barbus. NCBI lineage: Eukaryota > Metazoa > Chordata > Actinopteri > Cypriniformes > Cyprinidae > Barbus > Barbus barbus. The sequence goes on from NC_136741.1 coordinate 17,554,454, forward strand.
AGCCATTGCTCCTGTCATCAGTGTCACATGATCTTTCAGAAATCATTCTAATGTGCTGGTTTGCTGCTGAAGAAACATTTCTTTTCTTTTTGTTCAAGATTCTTTGATTAGAAAATTCACAATTTTTTCTTTACTGTCTCACTCACTTTAGATCAATTTAGTGCAGCTTTGCTAAATAATTACTAATTTCTTTAAAAAAAGTGTAGAAAAGCTTCTTGACCCTAACATTTCTAAGAATTTAACCTTAGTTGTTATATTAGGAAGGATCATGAACAATAGTATATTATAAATTAACATTTAATTAACTTATATTCACATTGTGCATATTACCATTTATTTATATTAAGTTTTGTGTAATTTATTATAAATTATATAAAATTAAACTATTGTATGTGGGGTTTTGTCACTTGACCATTTTCTAAATTTTGCTTTGAAAGTCAGGGTGTCAGACTTTCTAAGAGAAAACATGCAAATGGTCTTAAACGCATGCTTTTAAAACTATGATTGATCTGAATAAGTAGAAGTCTACGACTGTGAAGCGTAAATTCAGTTTGAAATCACATTTATAATTGATCATTTCTTTCTCTCTCGCAGTCCAAGCAGACTATACAGGAGCAGAGACAGGAGGAAGCTGCTGAGAGGAGGTTGCGAAAGGCCTCAAAAGAGGTTTTGCAAATGAGGGGCCAGAGCCACAAAGAGCCCCTCCCTGTGCAGACGTTCAAGTGAGTTCTTTCTTAATCGGAGAGTCCCGCAAAGCATGTAGTGATCTTATCACGACGTTTCTGAAAAATGCTTAATGTATTAATCTTTCCTGATGCAGAGAGAAGATGGCTTTCTTTACTAGACCAAGATTCAACATCCCGCCTCTGCCAGCCGACGACGTGTGAGCGCCCCCTAGGCCACACTATCAAATATGAAGAATCTGTCTGTTTTGTTTTTTGTATTCATGCCCATGAAGTAATTAGAACAAAAATGTAGTTATTTCAGCACTAAGATTAAAAGTTATTTGATATGCAACATTCGAACAACAGAAAGCTGTAAAAAATCAAGCGTGTGTGTGGTTGTGTGTGATTGTGAGTGTGTGTGTGTGTGTGTGTGTGTGTGTGTGTGCGTGTGGTAAAACTAGTGAACACGTACACTTATATTTTATGTAATTATTGACATATTGGCAATTTTTCCTGCTTTTTTAAAGGAGGAAATAACGGTTTTATAAAAGAACAAAGCATCTTTTTACTCCTGTACGATGTACTTCTGATATTTCGATGTCTACGCTTACTTAAGGCTGGAAGACGGGAACAAAGTCAGTTTAGACAAATTCACTGTACTGTAACTTATTTTATAGTACTTTTCCTTGAAGGAAATAAAAATGCTCCCTGCTTTTTAATGTATTTTATAAAGCTTAAAACAAATAGCACTTACTGTAAGTGTTTTTGACGTACAGTAGAATGGAAATTTTGGCTGATTTTGTTTCTGTTACCTGATTCTTTAAAGTTATTTACTTAAAATGTCACTTTTTTTTGATCCACTTTTGTTGCAGTTGTCATTGTCCCTTGTGCTGTTATTCTATTAAAGTTATTAATATTAATTATTACTTGTACTTTTCAGTATATAGACAAATATAATTGTGTATGCTGTCTGTAAAAACGTCTGCAGTGTTACCTTTCTTATGAAGATAAAAGCATTAAAAACGTGAACGTGCAGCTGAATTTGCGAAATGATCTTTCAAGGTCAATACGATTGTTGGTTTGGTTTATTTTGTTATGTCAAGTTTACATGACGACCTTTAGGTCTTTAAAGGCTTCCCCCTTCCAGATTTTTTTTATCCAAGTTGTCCAGAAGGTGGCGTCTCAAACCTGCTTCTGTGTTCAGATGTGTTTTGGTGGTGTTTCAGGAAAAAACAACTGTTGTAGACTACAAACCTGCACGCAGTAATCCTTAAATACATAGATATTACTTATTATGCTTTGCGATGTCATCTCTTCTACGCTATGCAATATTTAATGAACCATTACATGGAGAGATTAAATTAACTTCAGCTAAATGATTCTGGTCCACTTTAGCACTTTTCCAGGCTTTAGAAATTGAAGCACAGCTGGTTTAGTTAAAATGCATCAGATCTGGAACATTAATGGGGTGGAAATCTTAACACTAGAAACAGGAAGACAGTGCTGTTTGTTTAAAAATAGAGCAAAATTGCTGTTGTAATCATTAATGATCTTGAAAGCTGCACAGGGGCATAAAACCTCTCATTAAAGAAATTTCCATGGAGAGCTTTGAGGGTTTTTTACTAAAACCACAAATTAGAGGTGATTATCAAATTGCATTCATGTTTCAACAGCAATGCATTTCTAAATTAATCTGTAGTCTGTTGATGATATTGCATATGAGAAATTACACTAGGGTGTTAATAGCTTGTTGACAGATTGTATGAAGAAGCATTGATGTGCTTTTTTGTTTCATGCTGCAGTTTTTTCAAATTGCTAGCATCCTTTTGTCCAATCTCTAGTCACATTTTCAAAACTCTAAACGCAATTAGCACAACATCCATCTGTTGTGATCATACCATTAACACAATTAGTGTTGTTTTCACATAATATGCAGTCAATTACCATGTTTCTAAAATGCTTACATTTTATTTTCATACAAGCTTACCCAAAACTAAATTATGGATCTTTTTAGTCTTATTTACAAATGCTCAAACACATAAATATAGTATAAAGCTTCTACTTTTGCTACAACAACAGCAATCTCTCTATATAAAATATTGTAGCAACTATTAAGCATTTTTAAGATCACTGAAATATTTAGAAATAGCTGATTCAAGTCTCAGTTGGAGGAATAGTCAGGTGTTGAAACTCTTTCCATTACATCAACAACGTAGAGTCAAAAAAGACCTCTTTGAATTGATTTTGTGAATGCAGAACAACACAGAATCAGAGAGAGAAAAAAATAATGCCTGGCAGAGGGAGAGGAATAGTTGGATCAGAAAAAGGGAGAAGAGGTAAGAGAAAGGAGTGAGAATGTATGTTGGACTGTGCATTTTTTATGTGTTTGTTTTTTCTTTCCCCTTACACGTGTAAGCTATGAATGCTTATTTCTAACACGGTCATGGAATATAAAGGATATTTGTGACTTTATCTCAGAATTCTGACTTTTTTCTTGCAATTGTGAATTTACAGCATCTCACATTTCTGATAAAGTCTGAATTGCGAGGTGTAAACTCGCAATTCCAATAATAAAAGTCTGAATTTTGAGATAAAAAGGTCACAATTATTGGTTTTACTTTTTTATTCTGTGATGGACAAAAGCTTGTATAGTAACCAAAGGCCATGTATGTTGGATTTTTTGTTGATCCCTGGCATCAGCTACCATGGGGCACCATCCACATCCAACCCCCACCCACTAGGAAGCCATTTTAATCAAGGTTCCAATTGAATTTCTGCATAGGGGACCCTATTTTTTCTATTGTACATTCTATAAAGTAATGACTCATTCAGTTTTAGGTAGTATGTTGGGGCAGTTGTGGCCTAATGGATAGAGGGTAGGACTTTTAACCCAAAGGGTTTGAGTCTCAGGTCTGGCAGGGATTGTAGGTGGGGGGAGTGACTAACCAGTGCTCTCTCCACCCTCAATTCCACGACTGAGGTGAGACCCTTGAGCAAGGCACCAAACCCCCAACTGCTCCCTGGGCGCCACAGCATTGGCTGCCCACTGCTCCGGGTGTGTGTTCATGTCAAGCCATCAACTCTTAGTATTTTGACAGTCATTGTGCTATGATTGACTCAGTTTCAGTTGGATAGAAAATTGTGCTAATGTTTTGACCAAATGACTCAATCTTGAATCAGGTTTGCTGTGTTTTGTATTATATAGATTTGTAGTATTATGTAGAAAAAGGTATTCAGCATTTTGAAATGTAGAGTTTGTATTTATTTAACAATATGTGGTTTTGGCCAGAAAATTAACTATTTGGTTAATTGTGTGGTGTACAGTGTTGTGCAAGTTACTTCCAAACTGTAATACATTACAGATACTTGTTACTGTTATTTAAAAGTAATCCCTTACCTTACAATATTACTGTCTCAGAATTGTAATGTGTTACATGACTCCTGTATTACTTTTGAGTTACTTTCACCAAAATATCTACAGAAGTAGAACTTAACATTCTAAAATGACAAAATGTACTACAGTGTTTATATTTCGTTCCGGCTTTTTATTAAGTTCATTTACAAAAACCGTTTGGAGCATTTTTTGTTAATTAAGTTTTTTCTTTCTTAAAGTAACGACCAAGCGGCCAGCGACAGACCTGTAGGCTGATCATAGCTTATGCTCAATCAATTTAGCCTTCTCAAATCATCATGACTTCCCTAAAATAAAATCTATAGATATACTAACACAGTTCAAGCATATAACAATGTTTAAACGTTAAACCTAGTTTGTGTGGAGAGTGGAAGCTAAAACGCAGGACATGGAGGCACCAGTGCAATCAATTGCAATTTGTTTTCAATGGAAACAATAATTTTTGCTCATAAAGGTGAGAGCAATACATCATTCGTAACTGTAAAGGGTCTACTTTTATTTGTGTGCACTCACAATGTCAACAAAACGTTGTGCTTTTATCTTGAACAGGAACGCTTCACAAAAATGAAACGAAAGTCAGCGAATAAATGCCTCAGACATGACAAATATATCTATAGAAAGCTTTAAATGACTACTTAACGAAACAAATAAAAACTAAAACAAAAACTATTTAACAATCATTATCCGTGAAGATGAACTGAACATGTACAGAGTAAAATATTACTGTAAATTGATTAGTAATGCCTTACACTACTGCGTTACAGCAAAATGTAATCCGTTACTGTAATGCATTACTTTTGTAATCGTAAATAGTAAAAAAAAAAAAAAATAGTAATCGTTTTTTTATTTAATTGATTGAAAAGAATAAATGCATTTATTATAGAAAATATATTAATTTAGTTAAAATGCTGTTAAATAATTTAAATAAATGCTGTTCTTGTGGAAACAAAATATTCTTATATTGAGTACGACAGCTGTTTTCAATATTGATAAAAAATATTTTGAGTGCCAACTCAGGAAAAAAAAAAAAAAAATTTAAATGTTATTTTAAAATTAAAAATATTTCACAGTATAACTGTTTGTACTGTAGTTTTGATAAAATAAAGGGAGCCCTGGTGAGCATATGAAACGTTTTTTCAAAAACAATTTAAAAAATTGTTGAACACCATTTTGAACTGTAGTGTACACAAGGATGAGTAAATCATGATATTATTTTCATCCTAAGGTGAATTTAATATTAGTACAATCTTATCTCCACTCAAGGCTCAGAATCTCTGTGCTCTTACTATAGTGTTCTTAATGGTTAAAGCAGCTGTTGGGGGAGTACTTTGTTTTCTATCAATCAAACTCCTCACATTATGTTATGAAAATCACAGTGATTTTGGGAAGCCTGGTATGTAAACACTCATCAATTTCCCTTGTAAGTTTATCCATATGTTCAGTGTGTTCTGCATTTAATTAGTCTCATGCTCCATCTTCCCTGTCAGTGAAGAGAGTGACATACAGCCTCACGCACCGCATGGAGATTAATGACATGCTCAGCCACTGACACAGGCTGAAATACACAACAATGCTAGGCCTATCTTGCTTTATTTCTGCCAGTAAAGCCGTTTTATACAGAAATCCCCAGCAGAGACCCTAAAAGTCATGACCCCAATTCAGTCTGCTGCAACAGCCAGTGTTCCAAACTCCCAGTGGCTTTGTTGCCTGAAATAGTCAATAAATACAATTAAATAATGCATATGAAATTGCTGTTGTAATTTAATGAAGTCCTCTTTGTTCCTGTCACTGTTATACCAGATGGTCACCTCTGTCCTTTCAATGATTTGTTGTGGTTCACTGGTGTTAAGCTGGGACGAGAATGAATTTGCAGGAATATCTGAAAGCAGGTGACAAACATTGCTCATTCAGGCCTACTGGTTATGTGTTTTGATAGTTCATTATTATTCCACAAATGAATATTAATTTAGTGTTCTGTCAATAACTATGGTAATGTTCTGGTATGCTGGTTGCTTTACCTATGGTTCATGCTGCCTTAAAACAAAACAAATTAAAGTTTTTATCATGAGTACATTTTCCAGTGACCATTCTTAGGGCCAAAAGGGCCAAAATCTTTATTTGGACTTCTTACAGTTTCTTTAAGTTTTAAAGTTACAAAATATATTCATTGTGCTGATCAGTGGTCGTCTTGGAATTAATACTGACAACTAGAGGCATGACAGGAGTAATAACAAATCAAAAGTTGCAACAAATGTGCTATTCAGTCAGCTGTGATTAATTATTTAATTAGTATTTGGCTGATCATGTCTCAACATGTCAGTACTCGAGACCCGCTTCATGTGAAACAAAACAACTTTTTAAGGAAAGATATGATCTGAGTTTCATTGCATGTAGGCCTATAGCCTACATGATAAACACATTCCTATACCTAAACATCCCCCCAAAAGTATTTTTTATTTAGGTAAATACTGTAAGTAACAGGAAATTTAAAGTTTTCTGAATTTTATTTACCCCAGATTTCCTACTGCTTGGCTTAAGTGATGTTTATATTGAGTAATTCACAGGTGCCTTAAGATACCAAGCTTTCTATGATTTATTTGGCTTTATGTCTTCCCCTAGTCCCTCTCTCTAAGTCTTACTGGAATGAAAACTTGGCTTTTCTGGAGAACAGCTACTATCTCTTTCTACATAAACATTTTCCTAGCAGGCACCTCGCCTCCCAGGAAATAGTTCTTTGATTTCATAATAGCCATGAAAATAAACGTCAGTATCTGATTTGATTTATCGGGCAAGGTTAGGTAGAAAGCTTCTAGATTGAAATGGTCCATGTGGTTATTGACCTGCAAACTGCAAATAAATCTGTAGAATTGCTAATAAATTACACATGTAATAGTTTTTGAAACAAACAATCATAAAAAAAAAAAAAAATCTTTAAAATATAAAGCTGGAAAATGTCAATCTTTGAACAAATTCTCTCCAAGTTAAAATAATGTTGAAATAACAATAGCTACACTCTGTCTAAAATGTATGATAGGTCTGTTTTTCTCTCAAACGCAGTTTTGCTCTGAGTGGGAGGGAACAGTTTTGGCCTTGACTCCTTAAGTTGCTTCTTACTTCCTTCTGTCAGCATCAGTAGTCGAGGAGGAAGCAATAAGAGACTCCCACCCTCATACACACTATGTGACTGGAATCTTTCTCAGTTACACACAGAGCCACAGACCTGCCTTCCATTGAGTGCATTTCAACAACTCTACACTCGCTACTAATTAAGACTGCATTTAAGGCACACGCAGTGGTGGAAAGAGTACTGAAAATATATACTCAAGTAAAAGTACCATTACCTTCCAAAAAATGTAGTTTTGAGTAGAGTAAAAGTACTTGTCCAAAAAACTACTTGAATAAGAGTAAAAGAGTAGCCTATTTAAAAGTACTCATGAGTATTGAGTAGTGAGTACTGAGCTGTGGATTCTACCCCCTCATAATAACTGCTCTACACTGCAATTTATACATGTGTGACCCTGGAGCACAAAACCAGTCTTAAGTCGCTGAGGTATATTTGTAGCAATAGCCAAAAATACATTGTATGGGTAAAAAAAAAATTATTCTTCTTTTATGCCAAAAATCATTAGGCCATTAAGTAAAGATCATGTTCCAAGAAGATATTTTGTAAATTTCCTACTGTAAATATATCAAAACGTAATTTTTGATTAGTAATATGCATTGCTAAGAACTTCATTTGAACAACTTTAAAGGAGATTTTCTCAATATTTAGATTTTTTTGCACCCTCAGATTCCAGATTTTCAAATAGTTGTCTCTCAGCCAAATATTGTCCTATCCTAACAAACCATACACCAATGGAAAGATTGTTTATTCAGCTTTGTATAGATGATATATAGATCTCAGTTTTGAAAAATTGACACTTATGGTTTTGTGGTCCAGGGTCACCTTTAAAAAACGTTGTACATTCTGGAATTCACATTATCTTGTTTGACAAAGAATGAAGAATATCTATAATCCAGCAGTTTTGATTGATTTTGACTGCCAACTCTTTAAAACACATCAAAACAGCACGGAAACAGTATTCAGTTGAAGAAAAGATGAAAGTTATTCTCAGTACAATCATCCCCATTTAAATCATAAAGTTTGAAAAATAGATTTAAAATCATGTGTAAAGCCACTGAGACAGCATGCTGTTGTTGCACATAAAATATTAATGTTTAGAACAGTGCAAATACAAACACCATTAGAAACTCATAGTTCAGCATCACACAGCATGATATGGGTTAAAATGAGAGCCCATTTCTCTCCAAAACGGTGCCAGTTTTAGCGTTTTGCAATACAGAAACAAGAAAAACTAAACTTGATCATTTGTGTTACAATTTTAACAAATGCACATTGTTCTAGAAGGATGGCATCATGTACATTACATGTACATATACATTACTCGAATTTTTATATCGATAAAACAATTTGTAAGGAAAAATGCATTCAATAAAGTATTTCTGGGGAAACTTTTTCAAAAGAGAACACAAACGCACGTGTCCTGCTGAGCCGCGGCGGTCTCGGTGAATCAGCAGCATCCACAACTGAATGCAACAAAAAGTGTTGAACTTGCGCGAGTGCACATGCTAAATGAAGGTGGATTGAATAAAGTGGATTAAAAAAAAAAAGTTTATTAATGAGCTGCAGTTTTATTACATCACGCGCTGACACAGATGCAGTATTAACGCCACAGGTCATCAATAATGTGCATATTGGTCCCCAATTTGAGTAGGCCTACAATATTGCAAATCGTTTTACATTGTTTCCAACACACTTTTTCACAGCGCGCATCACACGCTCAAACTCATCAAAAGTCAACAAGTTCAACAAGCAAAAACTTATCCAAGTGACTGCAGCTGAACGCGCGTGAGAGAGACGAAGCAGCGCAAATCGCGCGGCTCTTAAGTGAGTGGGAATTTACTGAACGTGGCACTTGCAGGAGTTAACACTGCACGCAATACCCGCAACCTCACACCAAATTTCAGGTCGTGTAGATAGGCAAGCATATATACAAATCATTTAGTAAGCAGAAATCCCAAATTTACCTTAACATATTAGAGGAAGATGTGACCGCATTGATGCTTGAGGAATGCACTTCCAGCAGCCATGACAGACAGCAGTTGGCGATTAAAGTTTCCTATGCACAATTTGATTTGACGAAAGTCACGAGACACTATCTCCCTGTCCAATCATATTAATGGATAAAAATAAAATTAAAATAAGCATGTAAAGACCACAAACGGATGAAAATAGCGGAGTAAAAGTACCGATACATCACTTAAAATGTACTCAAGTAAAAGTCCACAATTTTTAAACTACTCAAAAAAGTACAATTACTGATAAAAAAACTACTTAATTACTGTAACGTGAGTATTTGTAATTCGTTACTTCACACCACGCAAGTGGGTATGCAGAGAAAAAATGACTAATTTGCTTTGATGTAACATCAATTTGTTTTAAAATGGTACGGAAACGTGATCCACACATATAAAAGATAAAGTTAGCTTGTTAGCTCTGTATTAATATCATAAAATCAGTTAATCAACTCATCAAATGTGCCAACATATTTCAAAGCTTCAACAAGCCTATCGGTTCCTCTCTTCTCCCTTTAAAGCTTGATATTCAGGTCATGATCATGGAAGGCGTGAGGGTTTGAGCACTGATGAAGAACTTTCAAGAGTTTGTGTCTGCTGTGTGTTCACTGTGAACAGGAAGGCAGTGGGTTGGCCGTTAGCACAGGCTGCACAAAGCGCACTTGTTTCGGTCTAATTGAATGTAAGGGGTTTTGGACAGGCCCATTCAGGCACACTGGCACAGGACAAGTGCTGTCAGACACATCGCTTGAAGGATTTCTATTTAGACCATCTTTTTTGACTGTCACACATCAAAGGATCAAGAGTTTGGCCCACATTTCAACAAATCTAACCCTGTTTTATTGTTTAAATGATTAGTTGACTAGAAATGTGAAGGTCAAACAAATAGCAGTAAATGTAATTTATTTCTATCAATAATCATAAGTATCATACATTATTATTATCATTATTATTTTAATAGAAATATTACATTCACTGTTATTTGGTTGACCCTTATATTCTAACTGTCACGATCCGGTTCAGAAGAAGAGGAAGAAAATGATTCAAACAGGTTTCCACAAACAAAAGTTTTTTTTTAATAAAACAAATTCAGGTAATCAAAATATGAGAAGGCAATGGCATGTCCACACACAAACAATACCAGATAACAACCGAATGAAAAGGAGGAACTTAAATACACAGGGTGATAGAACGCAAATGAAGAACAGGTGATGACTTGTTAATTAGAAACCATAGTAACAAACAAGGAGTGGGAAACCTGAAAAAAAAGGAAAACAGGCCATAGTTAAAAACAAATGAAAACTAAACTAAAACAGGCAGTTTGTGACACTAACCATATATTTGAATAATTTATTAATCTTATTGTTTTCTGTTATTATTATTATTATTATTATTATTATTAGCATTAGTTCCAGTCCTTTATTTATTTATTTATTTTATTATTATTATTATTTTTGGCTAGGCAGCTTACCAAGACTATTTAGTAAAGGCACTAAAATAGAGACAATTATGATGGTTAATAATAATAATAATAATAATTAATTGTTACTAATAATAAAAAATATTATTAGTAGTAGTATTATTTATAGAAATAGGACTTATAGAAATGTTACTTTCATTGTTATTTGTATGACTCATATTCTAACCATCTAATCACATAAATATATCTAAAAGTAATATATTTGCTATAATTCATATTCAAATTATATTTTAAATGTAGTCACTATGTGTGAATGTTTGACAAATATTATGTAGTTGGTGTTGTTATGTGTTGTCACAGACATATTTTTCTATAGTGGGAGCAAGAGCTGCATGTGGCATTTTCATCTCAAACAAAGAAGGAAAAATAAGATAATCTTGAGACACTGTTGTGTTCTTTCTGTCATTCATTATAGACTCCAGTAAATCTGTGAAGATCCCTTTGCCCCTGCCACTGACTCATTGCATCATAGTGTGGGAACCATGTGGCCCGTTTCTGCCCTTTTGCGTACTTCCCCCTCTCTCCCACTCAACTGGACATGTCCAAAGGAAAACCCCCCACTCTGCTAACCTCTTGATGAAAATCTCCAGAGAATAGGTTAAAGAGACTACTTTACATCTAAGTGACATTTCAGCAGTCAATAGTCCAGATTTCTTTTGATTATTGATTTGGTGCTCAAAAAACATTTGTTCTTATTTTTCAGTATTGAAAACCGTGCTGCTCAATATTTTTGTGAAATACTGTGATACATTTTTACTGGTTTGTTTGATCAACTAAATGAATCCTTGCTGGATAAAAGTATTAAAGTCTTAAAAGTGAAACTTAAATCCATGCAGAAATACAAGATGATGGTGGCACTACAATAGTAATAACAACAAAAAAGACATTTTCAGTAAAATGATTGTCATACATACTGCAATAATAAATACCTTACATTGAATGTCTGCAAAAAAACTAAAATTGAAGGACAACAATTGGAAAGAAAAACTGAGCAGAGTTTCACTTTCCCCGTCGATGGGGTTGTTTCTCTGTGGGCCAGAACAAAACTGCAGGGAAAGAGGGCCAGCTGTGGTTAGGCCACAGTCAGGGAAAGACTTACAGCATTACTGTTCTTCTGATGTGGTCAGCTAAAGCGATTCTGTGATCTGGATATCCACTCGGGTCTGGAGCTTTATTGTAATATAATTCTATCAGTTTGTAAAACACTGCTGCACATTCATTTATGTAAATATTTGCGTAACCACTGTGGCTGAATATATATATAAAATAAACCTCACTGTTTTATGATGGAGTGAATCATATACCTTCTACATATTTTTATTTCATTTTCCAGCTTCTATCTGGAAAATACTAGCAATTTTTTTTAACAAGCTTTTTTTTTTCCAACAAGAGTGACTCAAGGATAAAACTACTCAAACAAGCTTCATAAACGGACAACCACAATGGAAAACGAGATTTCGTGGCAGATATCAAAGCCACTGTAAATCACAAGATACAGGTTCCAAAACCTTTCCTGGTGTTTGGTAGCTTTTCTGAAAATTATGGCTGAGCACACAAATGGAATCTGAAACTGAGCATTATACACAAAACCTGCAATAACACCAGAGTCAAATGTGATCCCTCACAGAATAAACACTGGAAGCTCTCATAAGAATCCTTAAAACTAAATCATTCTTTAACAGACATGAATGATGTAAATAGCACATATATGCATCTGTAAGCGCTAATAAATGTAGGTTTTGATTTCATCTGAAATAATCAGATAAATATATGATCTGGACATATAAGTGAGGAGATTAAACCACTGAAAAACTATTTCTGCTTTTCCTACAGGAGAAATGGGGTTAGTTGTCACACTTTTACTGCATTTTCCAAGGTAGGATTCATTCATTCACAATTTCTGAGTATAAATATACCTTGAATGTTTGAGTACAAAAAAATAAATAAATTGTTGCCAATGAAAAGATACAATTCATTGAATACACACTGACTGCAGGGAATGTTGCCATACTATATGGGGTAAGTTGTCACAGTGGAACATGCCATAATTAAAAAGACAATTATAGGCTTCTTAGCTAGATTTAAACAAATAATGCAACAGTAAAAGTGTGATTTTGATTGAAAACCAATATTTTTCATGAAATGCTGCCCTTGTGACAACTTACTGGTGTGACAACTAACCCCAGTCTCCTTTATACACTATATGCTTTTTCAGCCACACAATTCATATAAAGACACATTTTGTTGATTCATATTTCATCTTTTACTTGTGTATTTTACTTTTATGAAACAATCTACTGTGCAAACACTGTGAAATGAAGCAAAAATGTCATCACTGTGCACGAGGTCCCAATATTTGTACCCAATCTACAAATCATAAGATGCTCATTTCCGCCAACCCTCGATTTTTGTGATCTTTGGAACTCCAGTGCTGATGTTCTGTGGCTAAAACCCCACTGAGCCCCTCCAGTGGCTTCTGGAATATGATCAGCATCCCACCATCTCTGAACTCCAACTCTACCATTTAAGCAGCCAATGTGGTTGTGGTGAACTCTCATCTAGAGAAATACTCTGTATTTACCCGAATATTTGTTTTTGCAGGCTGGCTCAAATATTGCCAGTGTTCATTAGAAGGTAGGTTCATCAAACAGCTGTGACCTCAGATAAAAAGTATAGTAACCACTTGGTCACAGCCATATACAGTAGGAATTGTTTATTTTTGTTATGGATACACTGGGTAAAATACTGATGTCATACAGCTTAATATGTTAAGATTAAAACTATTTCACATTATTACATTAAGTTAAACCAAACATACAGAGCCGATTCTCCCTATATGCAGAATATGCAAGCTGCGTAGGGCCCCCGAAACACCAGGGGGCCCCCTTGCTCTCAAAGATGTTTTTAGTTTCGTTTTTTGAGTTTGGCCAGCGGTTATGAAAACATGAATGATCATTTATTTTAATGCGGTGCCTGTCAACCTCTCTACGTCAAAATCAGTCAAATTATGTAACGTGAATGTCGTACAGGCTTTTGCTCAAGAAAAAAAATAAAAAAATGAGTTGAAAGCGTACCGAGCAGCGGAAGAGATACTGCTTCTTGAGCGCTTTCTGTGAGAGCGAATCGAGACGGAGTGAAACACGGACAAATGTGTTTCATCCATTCTTTCATCCCACAGTTCTTTCCGACACAGTTTTGAGTAGGGCCCCCAGAAGTCTAGGATCGGCACTGCAAACATATACAACATTCCTATACCATAAAGACAATCACTACCATATAAAGACATTTATAATGTTACCAAAGATTTCTATTTAAAATGAATGCTGTTCTTTTGAAATTTGTATTCATCAAAAAAAAGTATCGCTGTTGTAATAATAATAATAATAATAACAGTTACGCAGCACAACTGTTTTCAATATTGATAACAATACAAAAAAATCTCTTGAGCACCAAGTCAGCATATTAGAATGATTTCCAAAGGACAGCGTGACACTGAAATCTAATGGCTGCTGAAATTCGGCATTCCCAATACAGGAATATTTCACAATAGTTCTTTTTGCGTGTGTTAATAAATTCAGCCTTGATAATCATGAGAGACTTCTTTCAAAAACACAAAATAATCTTAATGAGAAACTTTTGAACAGTGGTGTGGTGGTGTTTTTAATTCGAGGCAATATAATGTGTGCCCAGCATGATTGGATCTTGCTTCCTTGCTGTTGATTTCAAGCACTTTTTTATATTTTGTTTTTATCGTACAGGGTTTTTCACAAGCATTTCCTTCAATTATTTGGGTACACCGGATGCGGGTAAATGAAACACAAGCAAGGAAAATGTGTGAAAACTCTGAACAGACACTTCAGTAGTGTTCAGGCACTGGCAAACGGCAGTAGATCAAGGGTAGGGAAGAAAAAACAGGAGGATGTTTCTTTCATCCTCTATGTTCCTCATTCCCCAAAGAAAAACAACTGACATTGCCTGAAAATCATTCCTACTAAGGTCTCCAAAGAGGTCAAAAAAAGCTCTTTAAAGCATCTTCCAGTGTATGTGACTTGCATATTAATTTAGGTAAATGCTAGTCACTCTGGCTGGAGTTCTTTACTTTCACAAGATGGGGTGGGATGTTATGTAATTTAGACTATACATGCATGGTAGGGGTGAGTGGTGGATGTTATGCAATTGTGTACATATGGGTTGGGTGCATATGTGTGTATGTTAGTGCGGAGGTGTGAGGAGAGGTGAACTATTGACATATGGTGTGGTTACTAAAACTATTGTTTTTATAATTGATTTTATATTGATTTTGAAATACTGTACTATTTTTTATATTATATACTTTATACACTGCATTATATACCTTGTATATTATATACCTCCTCAACACTGCATATTTTGCATGTCTCCTTTGTCATTTCAGGTCAAGGAGACATGCAAAATGTGCAATGTTGGGGAGGCTCCAGGAACGAGTTTGGGAACCCCTGCTGTATTGAAGTACAATATGAAAAACACATAATATTTTATATATTATTATTATTATATTTAATAAGTATCATAAAATGTTAAATTCTAGAATGCAAAAATAGATGCTTTATTGTGTGGTTAGCGCTGTGTGTGTGTGTGTACTATATATACTGTGTGTGTGTGTATATCTATATATAAGACTTAAGATCTCTATACGAGAGATACGTATAGAGATCTTCTTTTATACGAGGTTGTTTATCTGGTTT
This sequence comes from Barbus barbus, assembly GCF_936440315.1. Taxonomy (NCBI): domain Eukaryota; kingdom Metazoa; phylum Chordata; class Actinopteri; order Cypriniformes; family Cyprinidae; genus Barbus; species Barbus barbus. Next base: position 17,569,871 of record NC_136741.1, read on the forward strand.
ATTAGATGTTTATCTTTCTATCTATCTATCTATCTATCTATATATATATACACATCTTACCAAAAATATTGGTTATATAATTTCTCTAAATGTGTGGGTTGATTTAAATAGCAGACAACAACTAAGGGAAAAACTCTCTCAGCCTTTGGCATCAAGTGTGTTGATACCTGCCAACAATTTTGCTGAAGTACTAGGAAATAAAATGCCATATACTCATAGAGAAACCATTTGCAAGCCCCATTTACACATAGTCAAACTAAGGAATGAGAAACAATCGCATGCAAATAACACTGCACAATGATGGGTTTGTGCAATAATCAAGCTGTCAAGAAAAGGCAGAGCCCACATTTTCTTTTGGCTAGACAGCCACCAAAACTGCACTTGACAAGTGTACTTGATTTATGCTGTCAGTTAGCACACAGAAAGCTTTTTTTAAACACAAACAAGTTTTATAGATGCAGAGTCAGAGATGCTTTATTGTGTGGTTAGCGCTGCAGAGTAAGGTACACTGCATTGAACTAACGAAGCACATTTAACACACATGGTTAGCCACTATGCTAACTAAGCAAGAATCTGTCATTTGGAACCCATTAGGTGATTTAACATCCTGCTGTGCTGAGGAATGTCGTATTTACTACCAAAATTGGCAATGCAAAGGCCTTAGAACAACGTTCAACATAAAGCTGAATGTTTGTTTTTCAGATGAACTATCTTCCACTGAAGGCTAGCAAGATATATGCTGCTCATTTCACGAGACCACTCAAATAAATATGAATAGGAGAAATCATGTTTAATATGGCTGAATGAATGAGAATGAAAGAGCAAATTGATTTGGTTGAGGCATTAAGGCAATGTTTGTTTGTTTACTCTGAATATGCATTAGCTGGACCAGCTGTTGTTTTTTTTTTTAGATTTGAGTAAAATGTATAACATATATTATTGTAGAGTTAATATAGAAACAGTTTTGCCTCTTTGTATCTGTAACATAAAAACAGTATTCCAATAGCTATATAATTTAAACCTGGAAATGAACAGAATTTTTAATTTTGAGAATTATTTGTTTCTCACAGGAATGTAATGCATCTTGCTGCTTCTTATGCAGCTATGCAGGTTTTCCTAAATCTATTTTACACATGGAAATAAATAGATGTTGGAAAATTACTTTGTACTTTTACCCACTTTTCATTCAAAATCCCATTAATTTGTACAGACTGTGAACTATATTAGAAACTACAAAATTTTAAGCAAAGCATTTTGACTAGTGGTCTGAGTTTTGGACCCCACTAAACAGTACTTTTGCCTCTCATCTGATCTCAGATATGCAAGCATGTGATTCAGGACCGCTGCTGTTTCCATTTATATTTTTTATTTCATCTTTCTCCAACCAATCCATTTGTCATTTTTTAATACCTGCTGCCTTCTCTTTGATCATCTTCACCATCTCACTCCAATATCTTCACCTATTCCTGCCATAATCCAGTTGTTCACACAGTGCCTTCTGGAATTTGTCCTGTCTCCATTTCCCAGACTCTAAACAAGTGACACACACAAGTTACACACGTATTCAGTAGTCATGGAAACCCTGTCCTAGAAGCACAGGCATTATTAACTGAGAGTGGGTGTTTGAGGAAAGAGAAAGTCTCAGTTTAGTTACTGTTATAATACAGAGCTCTTTTTCTGAACAAAAATAGATGAATGCATAAATACAGTACAGTGTTTTTATTACATAACACACTATATGTTAAACTGCTGAATACTGATGGTACTTTCAGTTCTTCCATTAGACCAAAAAACAAAAATAACATCAATGCAGTTCTTTTGGCATACAAAACATAGGCAATGCAAGATTATATCCAGTGCTAACACTGTGACTATTCAAAATTACACCACATATAGAACTTGATTAATTGGTAAAAGTTAGTCATCTGAACAACTTTAAATTAAAAGTGCACTTTTGGTGCTAAATTTTTAAATAACAAGAGAAGACATCACAAATGCAAAGGTCACAGCACAACCACTTGTCTCCATGCGTTTGTATGAGCAATATTACTCCTGTGCAGTGGAATAAGCTATATGACATCCTTAATTTTCTGTTCCTGTTTTTGAAGCTCATTTAATTCGGGGATCCAATAGAACCAGTAATAATTTGTACTTCAAAACAGGATCCTATTTAAAGCTAACCCACAGTTTACCTGATTAGATTGACAATACAGCATTTTAACAGATTGATTACATAAGCATTCTGACAGACAAAGAATAAACTACAAACAGTTTTCAAATTAACATTTATATATATTTATATATACACACACACACACCTCCAAAAGTATTGGGACAGTAAGGCCAATTTGCAACTAAATATGAAGTCTTTTTCACTTTAATCTGTTAATTCTATCTGTTCCAATACTTTTGGTAACATGAAAAATGGGTGGGTTCAAACAATTCCTTTATTTTTGCTGTAGACTGAAAACCTTTGGGTTTGACATCAAAAGATGAATATGAGATGAGAGATTAACATTTCAGCTTTTATTTACAGGTATTTTCATCTGGATCTGATACACAATTTAGAAGATAGCACCTTTGTTTGAACCCACCCATTTTTCATGTTACCAAAAGTATTGGAACAGATAGAATTAACAGATTAAAGTGAAAAAGACTTCATATTTAGTTGCAAATTGGCCTTACTGTTCCAATACTTTTGGAGGACACTGTATATATATATATATATATATATATATATATATATATATATATATATATATATATATATATATATATATATATATAAAATGGCATTCTGATTGTATAATAATTGTCAAAGGCAACTCAAGGGTGTTGCTGATTCTGGACTCAGGGTCACATTGTAACAGATGGGAACATGCTTGGTATTCAGAATGGATTTATTCTTTGACCTTTAGATGTTAACTCAAAGGAACACACTCTGAGCTGATTTAAGACTTTGGTAGTAAAATGGAGCATGATTTAAACATTCCCTACAGTTTAAGAGCAAATGCTGCACTTTATTTTTGTCCATATTGTAATCAGCAGAGAGGTCAAACAAAATGGTCAAACACAGCATAAAAATCTATTCAATCTGATTTTGTAACAAAATAAGTTGCTGTGTTTTCAAGCTTTTAGATTGTTTTAGCTAAACAAACTTTGGTCCACTTTAAAATATTATGGAAATGTAAAATGTGAGCATTTGTGGACTCTTTTGAAAAAAATTAATTTGTTCAGCAAGGATGCATTAAATTGATCAAAAGTGACAGTAGATGTTACAAATGATTTCATTTTCAAATAAATGCAGTATTTTATTTTCTAATATTCATTTTGATGACTTTATATTCTTTAAAGAATTCTGAAAAAAATGTATTACAGTTTCCACAAAAATGTTAAGCATTAATATTAAACTTCAGCTTTGTCATCAAATAAATAAATACATTTTAAAATATATTAAAATAGAAAACATTTACTTTAAATTTTAATATTTCACAATTGTTTTTAATGTATTTTGATCAAATAAATGCAGCCTTTGTGAGCATAAGAACCCCAAACCTTTGAATGGTAGTATGTAAAAAAAAAAAAAAACTTTATGAATCGTTCTAAGAACTGTTTTAAAATAATAAGCACATAGGATTGAAACCGCATCATTTAAAATGAAATTAATATACTGACATATTCAATACAGTCCCTAATTACTGACTTAATAAATAGTTGTGTTGAATCAATAGATGCCATTACATAAAAGGTTATGATCTCATATGAAACATGTCCATAAACCACAAGCTGACGAAGAGTATATACTGTCATTAATTCAGGATTTTTCAACTTTAACCTCCCACAGGTCTAAGCTTCTTTCCATTCCTTATTCTTTTCCGTTGCTGAACTCTTAACCTCTGTCATTTCAGGAGATCTGAGAAGCTGGCCTCAAATTAATGAAAGATCAAAGTCTACAAACAAAAGCTCAGAAGTGAATAGAGAAGCAGAGCAGTCTCCCATCAACACCTTTGGCTTGATCATGCATATTATCACAAAAAAGTCACATCATCCTGCGACTGCACCCAACGCCAGTGTGCATCATACTCCAGTTGAACTTTGCCGTTCATTTTGCAACTCTCCAACTCAACTTTGCCATTCTTGTAGGGTTTCATTTTAGGGCTCAGATTCTTCCCCAGCTTCTCAGCGAGACAGGCCCTGGGCGAATCTGGTCTGACCATTTGCTTCACTGCTTTGTCCAGGATTCCATTTGTCTTGCTGGGCTGGTACGGTCTCGATGTATCAGACGGTGCTTTATTCCAAACCTGAGCTTCTTCTTTAGGGGCATCGCACTTGACTTGTGGAGATCGGGTTCCAGATCCAGTGGAACTTCCCACTCCTCCTCCAGTACCTCTGGAGCCATCTGTCCCCATAGGGGTGGCACAGAGTATTGAATCAGCCCCACTAGAGGGGCAGTACTCATCCAGGTCATCAGCTAATGTGTCCAGATAGCTGCCAATGGAAATGTTGTCCAGCTTGTCACGGGGGTCCTGCAGACTGCTCCAGCTGCCCCTCCAGGAGGTGTCAGGACCCTCCCCTAAGCTGTACTGGCTGCTGGTCAGGCTGCTGCAGCGGCTAGTGAGTGCGCCACGCTCTTCCAGGAGCCATTTCACTGCCTCGATGCCCTCATGAAGTGCTAGCAACTGGTTCAAGATCTTGACATCTGCTGCTCGTAGATAAGCCTGGCCAGAGGAAATACACATGGACATCAAAACATTTTTCACCAATCTTAAATAGTTAAACATAAGTACATGCAACACTTTTTATAATAAAGGTTCTTCAGTGGAATCTATAGGGGCTTTCACCCCTGAGGAACTTTTTCATAGTTCCTAGAACGCGTGTTTTTAGCATGTTCACACTGCAGGAACTAGGAACGTATTTAGTTCTAGGAACTCCGTTTGAGCTAACTAAATTAGGGCCTACTTCAGAGTAGGGTCTAAAACAGTTCTATAAGAACTATCAGTGATGTAAGTGTACACTGACTGGCCAAATGCATATGAAACACCGGCAATCACGTAAATTGTGCATTTACATTCCATCTCCGTTATCACGAAACCCATGACACACAAAAACAGCTTAGATCACGTCATCCTCCATTCACCGGTTGTTGATGTTTGTAAATGCCACGAATAAAGACGTCACTTTGCCACACACAAAGTCGTGGCCTAATGGTTAGAGAGTCGGACTTGTAATCCGAAGGTTGCGGGTTCGAGTCTCCGGCCGGCAGGAATTGTAGGTGGGGGGAGTGAATGTCCAGCGCTCTCTCCACCCTCAATACCACGACTGAGGTGCCCTTGAGCAAGGCACCGAACCCCCAACTGCTCCCCGGGCGCCGCAGCATAAAATGGCTGCCCACTGCTCCGGGTGTGTGTTCATGGTGTGTGTGTGTTCACTGCTGTGTGTGTGCACGTTGGATGGGTTAAATGCAGAGCACGACTTCAGAGTATGGGTCACCATACTTGGCTGAATGTCACTTCACACTTCTAGCCGCTTCAGAGTTCCTGCTGCTGGTGCGAATGCAACCAGGCAAACAACCTGAGGGGCAAATTGGTTCTCTAGAAACCATCATACTGGCTCGTTCCTAGAACTACACGGTGCGAAAGCCCCTTATGGTTCAATAAAGAACCTTTAACATGGTTCTTTTAAGAACTGTTCACTGATAGGATTTTTGTGGAACCCAAAATGGTTCTTCTATTGCATCGCAATGAAAACCCTCTTTTGGAACTTTAATTTTTAAAACTGTATAAAGGAATAGTACACCCAAAAATTGACATTTTTGTCATTTCATGCATATTTGCATATAATGCAATATTCGTATAGGGTTTGCATAGGGGTGGATAGAGAGTTGGACTTGTAACCTGAAGGTCGTGGGTTTGAGTCTCAGGTCCGGCAGGGATTGTAGGTGGGGGAGTAAAAAAATCAACACTCTCTCCACCCTCAATACCACGACTGAGGTGAGACCCTTGAGCAAGGCACCGAACCCCTAACTGCTCCCCAGGCGCCGCAACATTGGCTGCCCACTGCTCTGGGTGTATGTTCACTACTGTGTGTGCACTTGGATGGGTTAAATGCAGAGCACAAATTCAGAGTATGGGTCACCATACATGGCCACACACCACTTCCCTTTCCCTTTCTTTAATATTAGTTCTTTGATTTGTTCCTTATACAAAGCTATTGAATGTCTCTACAAGACTGAATATAGTGCATTGTTGAATGGTCCACTTTATGGTGCTTTTTTTGTCATTTAGGAAGTGTGACAACTTTAATAATTGCTCTAAATGCATTCTGATTAGTGCTGATTGTTGTATTAAGTCTGAGGTCTTTGCTGACTGCAGAGCCGGAGGTCCATTACTGTAAATGCTGTTGAGATTTATAGATCTTCCTGACAATATCCATTTCTGTCAAGCACTCTTCTCTTCCTGTTTCCCACAGCAAATGGGCCAAGCAATTTTTATCTGACACATCTAAACTTGATAAAAATGAAATCAAATTAAATTAAGTATCCATCACCCTAAATGATCAATTGATATATATACACTCCCCTCCAAAAGTATTGGGACAGTGAGGCCAATTCCTTTATTTTTGCTGTAGACTGAAAACATTTGGGGTTGACATCAAAAGATGAATATCAGACAAGAGATTTACATGCCGGCTTTTATTTGCAGGCATTTACATCTGGATCTGACACACAACTTAGACGATATCACCTTTTGTTTGAACCCACCCATTTTTCATGTTACCAAAAGTATTGGAACAGATAGAATTAACATTGATTAAAGTGAAAAAGACTTAATATTTAGTTGCAAATCCTTTGATTTCTTTCTTCTTCAGGACATTCCAAATGGTTGAAATGGCTATGGCCAATGTGTGTGCAATGGCTCTGATTGATTTTTCTTCTTTTCTCAGCTTCACAATTGCTTGTTTTTGACCAATAGACAGCTCTCTGGTTTTCATGCTGGTTACACCTCTTGACTTAACTATAAATGCAGTTTGAACAGGCAAAACCCAAACCTCAAACTGAGCGTAGACATTCAGTGCTAATTATTGTTTGAATAATCATTGTGATAGGACATACCTGGGCAACAAAATACACCTGTCAGTCACATGTTCCAATACTTTTGCTCACATGAAAAATGGGTGGCTTCAAACAAAAGGTGATATCTTCTAAGTTGTGTGTCAGATCCAGATGTAAATACCTGGAAATAAAAGCTGGCATGTAAATCTCTTGTCTGATATTCATCTTTTGATGTCAAACATGATGGATGGATGGATGTTGTTATATATGCTCATCATTCACATCACTAGCTTCCTCTTGGACTTCCTGGGGAAAATCAATAGAAAGTCAAAATGGATGCTATTGATTGTTTACTTGGTCTTTTGGCTTAAAGCAATATATTGGATCCTTCCTCCATCATTAGACCCTTTTTTAATGTATTCTCATTTTATGAGGTATATCTGTCAAACATTCCTTTAGAAGTATGTTATGAAGCTTCATTTGGCAGCAGTGAAACATTTTTGTCAGAAAGTTAGACATTTACCACATGTAATATGATATACAAAGTCTTGAACTCTTCTGACTGACTGAAAAGCTCTTCAGCCCATAAAATAGTGCTCATCAAATAGTAAGCGCTTCCTCTGAAAGCCAGTGCTTTGGCTCCCACAATCCCTGACGGATACTGCCCTGTCTGCACCCCATCAGCTACGGTTACACAGCGATTCTTAAAGAAACAGTTCACCCAAAAAAGAAAAATTCCCTCAAGTCCCCTTGAAACTCACACTGGTTTGGAACAACATGATGGTGAGAAAATTACATTTAATTAACCTTCTGACACGTATTGTGACCATTTTTGAGTAAAAGGAAGATGTTTAAATGTGGATAATGTGCAAAATGTCAATAGATTCAGGACCAGCTTGAGACTAGGATGTAATAAATCAGTTTAAGTGCACTGAGCCTGCCATAAATGGACAGCATACTCTTATCCTATACATCCCGGCTTCTGTGTAATTTAAAGGCCATAGTGCACTGCTGACGTCAACCACACTAATTACAGTACAAAAAAACCAAAAGAGAACGTTTCGGTAAAAGAGAGCATAGGATTCAAAAAGAACAAATGAGGCAGTGAGGGGGGAGGGGCAATAAAGCTGAATTTAGAAGGCAAAGACAAACAAGCGTTTTTACAGCAAATAAGGAAAGATGTAAATACATAGGCTAAAAGACAAGAGAGATTGAGAGAACAGATTTTAACAACTCTGCTCTGGTGTGGGTTGGGTTCATGTCGGCACCCCAGTCTGAGTTGCTGAGACTAATGAACACACTCATAAATATTCTCCAGCGCTCACCACATCAGTGCTGAGATGGGATCTGGCTCTGCCCAACTCCAGTCTGTCTGCATCTCTATATACGCATTAGGACCCGGATGAATTAAGCATGCACTTCTGTTCAAAAGAGTCAGGCTGGGATTCTTTTAATATTTTTGTTTTATATGTTCACCTAGGCTGTATTTATTTGATCAAAAATACAGTAAAATACTGTGAAAGATCATTACAATTTAAAATAACTGTTTTCTGTGGTGTCAAAGCTGAATTTTCAACAGCCATTACTCCAATCTTCAGTGTCACATGATCTTTCAGAAATCTTTCTAATATGCTGATTTGGTGCTCAAGAAACAAGAAATTTCAAATATTTTTTTATTTTTTGTGGAAACCTTGATACTTTTTTCTGGATTCTTTGAATATAAAGTTCAAAAGAACAGCAACAATTTTGCACGTTTTAATGGCACTTTTGATTAATTTAATGCATGCTTGCAGAAAAAATTTATTTATTAAAAAACTGTGAACAGTGTACAGTCTTTTCTGAAACTGCTTCACAGTGACCGGCCTTCTTTCACCCTTGCGACCGCGGTGAGGATCGACTTGATCCGAGCAGGTGTCATACGAGCCTGCATTGTGAGCGAATCCCACACCACGCCCAGATAAGTGGTTCTCTGAGCCGGAGAAAGCACACTTTTCTTGGCGTTCAATCTTAGCCCCAGCATTTCCATAAGCGCGAAAACAACATCTCGATGTCGAACCGCCATCTGCTCTGATTGAGCTAAAATCAACCAATCGTCGATGTAATTGAGTATGCGAATGCCTTGTAGCCGCAACGGAGCAAACGCAGCATCCACACACTTCGTGAAAATGCGGGGTGAGAGTGCTAGGCCAAAGGAAAGAACCCGATATTGGTAAGCTTCGCCCCCGAAAGCAAACCTCAGGAACTTCCTGTGAGTGGGAAGGATGGACATATGGAAGTATGCATCTTTTAGATCGATCGTGACAAACCAGTCCTTGGACCTGATCTGAGACATGACCTGTCCTGAGAGTAAGCATCTTTAACTTCAGTCGCATGACTGAGCGGTTCAAATGACGCAGATCTAAAATCGGACGCAACCCTCCATCCTTCTTGGGAACTATGAAGTACCAGCTGTAGAACCCGGACTCTCTTTCGTGAGGAGGGACCACCTCGATGGCCTCCTTCCTCAAGAGAGTATCTACTTCTCGTTCCATTACCAGAGCCTGCTCAGGGCCCACCAGAGTGGGATTCACCCCATTAAATCGAGGCGGAGGAGAACCGAACTGGATTTGGAGCCTCTCTCTACAGTATCCAGGACCCATCGTGACACATTTGGCAGTAGTTTCCAGGCTGCTAAATGGTCTACTAAGGGAACCAGTCTCTCGAGACTGGCCTCTGGTGTAATCAGCGCAGCTAAGAAGGGGTGGCGAGCATCTCAGTTCCGCGCTTCCGGGCGGAAGAAACTAAGATACATGCCTCGCTGGAGATCGCTGCTCCCTGGAGCACCAGGCTTGGTAGACCGACCTCCTGAGGGAACAGGCATTGTGATGTCATCGGAGCTCATGGCCTCGCGCTCATCCAGCTCTTTAAGCAGGTCAGCCTGGTATGCCTGCAACACTGACATAGTGTGCCAGCCTGACCTGCCGCCGCGTACCCCTTGCCTACCAGTGTTGAAATTGTACACAATGGCTTGGAATGCAAGGACGGAGCCTTTAGAGACAACGCAGTGTCAGGGGACAGATAGCTCGCGAGCGTCTGTTCCACCCGAGGCATCGCTCTATAATCGCAATCATTCAATCCCCCCACATTACCGTAGTAATCTGAAGAGGGGGATGAAGATGCGGGCCGAAAAGGGTCTTGCCCACGACCTCGACACCTCAGTGTGGAAGAACGGCAAGCTCCTTGCTGGAGGTGATCGCTTCGCTCACAGAAAGCGTTCATCCAGTTTGCTTGTCTGCGGCTCAGCTTGCTCCTCGGCCGGCCAGTTGATCTTTAACTTGGCCACAGCACGAGTCATCACCTCCAACAGCTCCTCATACTGGGGCGACTGAGGGGGCGGAGCCTCGGTGCGCTCTACATCAACCTCCTCAGAGGAAGATAAGAGAAGTACCGAGTCCATTCCCCGGGAAGAAGTAACCGCTGAGCAGGCTTCCGATCCCGGAGAACGGCCGCCGAATCTGATGGGTGACTAGGGACTCGCCCGTCTCCATTCCCTCCAACAGATCCACTTGTGAACCCCACAAGCGGCAGCGCTGCTCCGCCTCGGCGGCAGCGGGACCAACCCCACGGGGAACGCTGGTGAAGGCTCCCCTCACATTAAAGAGAGCCTTCCGGGAGCGAAGCACGTGCATTAGAAGGAGATCGCAAGGCACCCTCGAGTGCCGACTGTGTGTGCTCCGCTCCCAAGCAGAACGCACACAAGCTGCTTGTACTGCGCGCTGCTCTCGCCTGTGACATTTATGGAGCTTATACGATAGACAAACAACACCAAATAAGACTCACAACAGATTGAATAGATAATACACACACAGAGCGCTTGCTGAATGACAAAAAGCTGACGCTGGTTTCACCGCACATGCTTTTATACCAGCTGGTCATTACGTCACCCCGTCCGTGACGTCTTGCCCATCCTTTGGAGGCGTTCCCCAATGCGTTCTCGGACGCAGCTCGAGTTCCTGAAGAGGAACTACATTTTGTCATTGTCATCCCAAACCCATGATGTGACTATTTTTTTCATGAAACACAAAAGGAGAAATTCTGGAATACGTACTGGTTGCTTATTGACAACTTACTGGAGCTTTCAAGCTTTGAAAAGGAAAACAAAAGCACTTTAAAGTATTACACAAGTTGTCCAATATCTTTGAAACCCCAGCTTTGATAGCTCAGACCATTATTGTCTTTGTTCACTGACAATATTCCCTTCCAGGGATCTGGACAGGATCATTGAGTCAGTGAGTTGAACTCAAAAACTGGATCAGTCCAGTTTGTGAACAAATAAATCAGACCGTTTGTATGAACTGAATTAGCCAATCCTTTTTAAAGCTTGAAACCAGTGCCCATTCATAGTAATTGCACAGATTCTTCTAAATGTACCCCAGTTTTCCACAAATAAAAAAAAGCCATATGGGTTTGGAGCGACATGACTGTGAGTAAATAATGACTGAATTATCAGACATATTTCTGGGTGAACTATTTCTTAAAATAGGCCTCAAAAAATGCTAAATAAATGAAAACAATATCATCGTAACCCCATGCAATACAGTGCAGTGTTGCTGCAATAATAGTATGTAGCTTCCATTCTTCCACATGAGCCACACAGTGACCCACAGACTCTCCTTAGGGAGAACATTCCACAGTGTCTGAGGCTCACACTGGAGATTCTCAAAGCCAGAAGAATTCCATTTACCCACTCCTTAAAACCATAGCTCATACGTCCTGTGTTCTAATCCCTGGAATTCTGGAGAGCTCATTTTCCATGAAGTGGTGTCCTGCTCTGTTAAGAATCACACCACTGTGTGCGTGTTAAAATGAATATATAATAATTCAGTGGTGGTTTTACAATAGGCACAGCTATATTGTAAGATAAGTTGCATAAAAAATTAGACAAACTTGTAATTATCTCTAATAAATAAGTTAAAGTAACAGTTCACCCAAAAACTATGTTGAATATGTTAAAGTACACACAAGTTGTATGTATTCATACTTGCTGTATCACACTTCTATCATATGCATAGTCATAGTCATATGGACTATGATTGTGTTACTCGTTTCACAGTCAGGGTTAGAAATTAAAAGTGCAGGGGACAAAAATGCACCAAATATTCATGTGTTATTATTAGTTTTTTTATTCTATTCTAGTTATGCACCTCTGCAGAGTATAATCTAACACAGTAACCGGTCAATTATTTCAAATCTAGCAGAATATTTATTGTGCTATAATTTTTTGTTCATTATTTAGAGCTATTTTACTGTATTTAATGTTAAACTGATATAAGTTATAATTAACACCCATAATTGTTCTGATTTAGAATTGTATTCAGTTAATTGATTTAGTTAAAATGAACTTCATCATAGGTAAAAAAAAAAAAATTAAAAAAATAAATAAAATATGCTCTTTAAAATCAATTTATGGGGCAAGTGAATCATTTTTTTATGTGCACTACTGTTAAAAAAAAATTAGGGGTTGGTAAGATTATGTAATGTTTTTTAAATATGTGTCTCATAATCACCAAGGCTGCATATACTATAATATTATATATATATATATATATATATATATATATATATATATATATATATATATATATATATATATACACAGTGGCTGAGCAGAGTCAAGACATTTGCAAATATGATTAAAAAAAGAATATGAGACAAAAGTAAAGAATGTCACATTTTATTATTAGCCGTTTCAACACATACATGTTTTACCAAATAAAAAGATCAGCACTTTTAGAGTTCATCCCACTCATTGATGTGAGCATAAGTATTGGGACAGTTGAACATAAGGAAGATATAAAAGATTAAAAGCTATTATTTAGTTGCAGATCCCTTGCGCACAATCACAGCAGTGAGTCTGTGACCCATAGACATCACCAGCCTCTTGGTCTCATTCTTTGAAATGCTTTTCCCAGCCTTTAATGCAGCCAATTCCAATTGTTGCTTGTTTTTGGGGAGTTTCTGCCTTTACTCTCCTCTTCAGCTGGTGAAATTCATGTTCAATCGGATTTAAATCTGGAGATTGACTTGGGCAATCTAAGACTTTCCATTTCTTTGCCCTTATAAATTCCTTGACTGGACTGGCAGGGTGTTTTGGGTCATTGTCCTGGTGCAATATGAAGCACTTCCCAATGAATCTGGTGGCATTTTCTTGAATATTGGTAGGCAAGATGGTTTTGTACCCTTCCAAATTCATTCTGCTACTGAAAGCCATGCATGCCCATGGCATGACACCACCTCCACCATGCTTTACAGATGAGGCTGTATTCTTGGGATCATTTGCAGTTCCCTTTTTTTCTCCACATTTTTGCTTTCCCATCACTTAGATAAAGGTTCATCTTTGTCTCATCGGTCCATAAACAGTTCTAAAACTCTTCTGGTTCACCTTTGTGCTTTTTTGCAAACTCTAATCTTGCCTTTCTATTTTTGGTGCTGGTCAGAGGTTTGCATCTTGCTGTGTAGCATCTGTAATTCTGTGTCAAAGTCTCCTGAGGACAGTAGATTGTGAGAGCATCACCCCAGCTTTCTGGAAGTTGTTGGTGATTTTACAGACACGTCTTTTAGGATTCATTTTCACAGCTTTTATAATTTGTCTGTCATCAACTACTGTTGTTTTCTCAGCCGATCAGGTCGTTGTTGGTTGCTGGTGTCACTGGTGGTTTCCAAACTCTTGATTTCTCCATGCCATTTATTTTTTCTAGAGCTCTAACTGACTTCCTCTTTTCTTTTAGCATCCAAATTGCTTGCTTTTCTCTCAAAGTCAGCTCCCTCATCTTCATACTGGTTTGTGTGTGTCATCATCGAATGCAAGATTCAGAATACAGAAGTAATGGATATAACTGATACGACACATTCCCTGCTTTTAATACCTGAAGAATTAATGCAACAGGACACAGCTGATCACTTAGAAAGACCTGTGGGGCATCTGTTCCAATACATATGCTCACATCAGATAGAGGAATGAAACTCTAAAAGTGCTGAACTTCTCAGCTGGTAAAACATCTATGTGATGAATCACCCAATAATAAAATGACATTCTGTAGTTTTGTCTCATATTCATCTTTTAATCATATTTGTAAATGTCTTGACCCCACAGCTAACAGAGCAATTTTGACGGTCTTGTCAATCAACTATCGTGGGAGCGGACTTTTGCAGAACTACGTCATTCTGACAGGAATCTCGGAACAGCCTGAATTGAGAAAGGGAATTTTAAAATAGGGATTTAAAAAGAAAACACTGGGTGGATTTGTATCATTATAGGATGGATGTGTACACACAATGTTCAAACAACTTGAAAAGTGAATTTTGATGACCCCTTTAACACTTTTAATCAGTTTAATGAATCCATAGCTTAATAAAAGTAATAATTTCTTTAAAAAAAAAGAAAAAAAAATCTTACCGACTCAAAACTTTTAAACTGTAATGTTTTTTTCTCCAGCAGCATCTCTTATATTCCAATACGTCACTGCTCTCTCTCTCATCTAGCGTGACACATGCACTCTATCTCTCTACATTCCTTCCTAACCTCTACGTCCTCCCACTCTCCCTTTCAACCTTACTCCATCTCGCTTTCTCCCTCCCTCATTTCCTTTCTCTTCTCGTTCTATCAGACTGGAAGAGTCATCTCCCTTTCCTCCATCTGTCAGCACACCATACCCTGTGGTTCCCATCTGTGTGTCAGGCAGGGAGAGAGAGTTGCATTCACCGGGGGGCCAAGATTCTCAAAGACATCAAGTACATCTCTCTCTCTCTCTCTCTTGCTATCTTCACGCAGATCACAGGTGACATAAACAACAAGCTGTTTGATTTCCCAATTACTTCCAGTGTTTTAAAGTCAGAAGTGATAATCATTTTGTAGTGATATGCAAGTCACTTATTTCTGTACATGTTTTTTGTCAAAAAGTCTACACTGTCTCACACTATACTGGCACTATACACAAGTTTGTGTTTGTGTGTGTGTGTGTCACTTGACTGTGACCCGGACTGCTGCAATGTCACAGCGTGAGGTTAAAGTTCAATGACAGGCGGCTTGCTCTAGCTCATGACTGTTTGGGAACAGTGTGAAATGGCATCAGAAGAACACTAAAACACTAAATCAATTCTCTTAAAGGAACACTCCACTTTTTTGGAAATAGGCTCATTTTACAACTCCCCTAGAGTTAAACCATTTTTGAGTTTTACCGTTTTTGATTCCATTCAGCCGATCTCCGGGTTTGGCGGTAGCACTTTTAGCTTAGTTTAGCATAGATCATTGAATGGGATTAGACCATAAGCATCTCGCTCAAAAATGCCCAAAGAGTTTCTATAATTTTCCTATTTAAAGCTTGACACTTCTGTAGTTGCATCCTTTACTAAGACCGACGGAAAATGAAAAGTTGCAATTTTCTAGATAGTTCCTTGATTATTACGCCGGAATGAGAGTATAGTTCCTAGCCATATCAGCCTAGAAAATCGCAACTTTTCATTTTCCGTCAGTCTTAGTACACGATGTAACTACAGAAGAGTCAAGCTTTAAATAGGAAAATTATTGAAACTCTTTGGTCATTTTTGATGACCAAATGCTAATGGTCTAATCCGATTCAATGATCTATGCTAAGCTAAGCTAAAAGTGCTACAGCCAGACCCGGAGAACGGCTGAATGGATTTAAAAACGGTAAACCTCAACTGTCTAACTCGGGGAGGTGTAAAATGAGCCTATTTCCAAAAAAATTGGAGTGTTCCTTTAACACCCACTCTAGAATTGAGTGCTATCTGTAATATTACCTGGAAGCCACTATAGGTACAAATGTAACTTTTCAATGCCATGTACTCTTCCTAATATGATGATCCCCTTATGAGGGATTCCTTTCCAAATGTATAAAAGTGGCTATAGATATTTTAATATAAGAAGACCTATGTTTATTAAATATTAAACAAAAAAATATTGGGCATAAGCCTATTTAGTTTGTATTTCTAACTGCTAAAAACAGGGCTGTCAATAGAATAAATTGAACTTCCATTTAAAAGTTTGGTCTGTAAAATGTTCTAGAAATATTCTTGAAGCCTGTTATGATCATTTTTTGCTTCCGTAAAAATCATATCATTACAATAACTGTAATTTATTCCTGTGAAGCTGATTTTTCAGTTGCTATTACTTCAGTCTTCAATGTCAAATGATCCTTCAGAATTGTAAATGTTGAAAACAGTTGTGCCCCTTAATATTTTTGTGAAAATCATGATAGATATTTTTCTTTGATGAATAGAAAAGAACATTTATTTTGATAAGATTTTTTTGTAACAATGTAAAAGTCTATAATGTAATGTTTAATCAATTTAATGCATCTTTATATAAAAGTTTTCATTTCCTAAAAAGAAAATGACTCCAAACATTTGAATGGTATTCTATTGAAAATGATAATAAAACTTGATTAATCCAGGCAGTCTTTAGAAATTAGATTGAAATCATAATAATGTAAAATGCAGTGTTAATCATATTTAATTAATATCAAAAGTGAGCAAGTTACCTATTACAACCCTAAAAAATATGATTTGTTTTTGGAAGATAATCTTTTTTCTCTTAAAATTTCTGTGGATCATCTTGCTATGTCCAGCTTGAAAACCTTCTCATTTACATTTCTGTTTTAAGCCTGTAAACCATCTGTACACTTTAGTTCTAGATGCACAGAGAGCACAATTAATTGTTTTATTGAACTACAGTTTTCCAAAGCATACCGATATATAAACACATATTTTGACAAAAATGTCAAGACATTGCTTTTAGCACCCTTCACCTTTTTTATTTGAAACCACATACAGGCTTGTCTACACAGATATGGGCTTATGCTGCAGTAAACCACTGACATGTTAAGATCACAGATGTATCTGCAGCAAATTAAGAACACTGCCTTCCAAAAATCAGAAATGCAACTGGCAGTAGCATAATCCATGACAGCTTTGGGGCCTTTTACAAAGTCTCCCACTCAGTAAAGAGCACCATAGCAACAACATCAGGGTCCATTTGCTAAATGGCACTGCATTCCATAGGGAAACAAGCTCATTTCCCTAACTACAACAATTCTTTATACAACCGAGGGCGTATCGGCCCCAAGTGTTTGAACTTACAGTATGAAGCATTAACTTTGAAAACAGCAGCAAATCTTTTACCAAAACTCAAGCCACTCCTTCACATCAATGTCATCACAGATATGTGGCCGCCAGCATATCATCCGTTCATTAAAAACATTACTGCCTGTATGACAGTTTTGGGCTCATGTTTCAACGCACTATTTACTGTTTGGCAATGCTGTGAGAAATTCTTTTGCTTCTGGTTGATTTGGTTTGTGGAATGTGGGTTAGGACCCTTCAAAATGAGAAAACAACAACATGCTGCAGGCTTCTTCTTGGGAGTTACGTTATGAAAAGATACAATCATAGTATATAAGAGCTTTACACTGGAATTTTTCTATAGATATGTGACAGAAAAAACAAGCAATCAAAAAAGCCAGAGGCTTTACGTTTCATAAAAAAAGGAGAAACAAATTGACCACGTAGCATATCTGCTATGAGAGTCATGCACACACACATTTATAAATATAGCACATATTATACACATTTTTTGACTCTCTGTTGTCACACATTCATTTTATGCTTAAGTATAAATGTGGTTGAGGATATTAAATACAATACAGTTTGATGGAAGTAAATGAAATTAGTTTATTATAGATGTAGAATTTGATCTTACCATCTCCATTTTAAGTTTTCGGATCTTCTCATCCAGGCCCTTCTTCTCGGTCTCATTATTGTCAGTCTGATGATGGGAGATCATTTTGTGCTCTTCTCTCATCCACTTCAGGAGCCCCTCTGGTGTTTTTCTCCCCACTTTCAACTCCAGATCCTTTAAATCTGGCACTGATTCACAGATATTGCTCTCCTCCATGATTATAAACAGGATCTATTTAAAAGAAAAGAGGGGAAAAGGAAAGCAATTGCTTTGTATTAAAAAAGAATGTAGCTCCTTGACTAAGTTATGAAGCATCCCACTGATATACAGTATGCCTAAAAAAACATATAACAGTCATAGAGTAGGTTTTTATTATTGCTGAAATCCGCTTATGTCTGATCAAAAAAAAAAAAAAAAACACACATCACATGCGTCAACTGAGCTGAACGCATCATCACACGAGAGTCATACCTGATTAATATCCTAAACATTCACACGACTGTTTTCTTTCCCAAACGCAGCCTGTAAGATCTCCTTCAGTGGGAAACACAGAGCACCTGAGCATGATGCGAGTCTCTCTGAAGATCGTCGTTCAAATGTATCCGATCTGCGTGCTGTTCAAACTCCTCGGCTGTGCTGATGATCCCATGGCTGTGCAGAGGTAAATTGTGGATGTGATGTTCGGAGATGAAGTCAGGTTTGGAGAGGAGCTCCCTTCAAACTGAATGTCTGTCCTGATGGGCTGCTGGACTGAGTTCCACCTGCATGACAGACAGAGAGCGGAGCGCAGAAGTTCACTGCCGTAAACAACGGAGTAAACGCGTCCGTGAAATGAACAATTCACTCCCACAAGTTAACCCGTTACCGGTAATAGACCTACTTTATTAAAGTCCTTTGTTATACCTATATATCACGTGCAATTTTAATTAATCGCGGTTACGCTTCATTTAAAGTGTTTTTGATACAGTGTAATTATACATTTAAGTACTGAGTAATATTACAACACTGACAACATGGTTATGGTTAGTTAATTGCATGTAATTATGGATATTTTGCTGTTATTGTAAGTAAGTAGGCTACATGTAACAAGGACACTGTAAATGAATTGTTACCTTAATCACTATAATAGCTAGCTAATAACAATAAGTATAGGCTAATGTCAAGCATCTTAACAAAATTAATTTAATCCAAATATATTGAATATGAATGTGTATTTTAACTATAAACTATTAACTATTTAACTATATTTCCATGAAAATTGCCTTCAAGTGAATCTGAATGTAATGTGTGCCCTGGAAACATGAAAACGAGAAACTAAACTGTCCTATTCTTAAGCAAAAAGATGAAAAACTAAGGCCCGGTTTTACAGACAGGGTTTAGACTAAACCAGGATTAGGCCATATTTCAATTAGGACATTTAAGTAATTTTTATAAACGTGCTTAGGAAAAAACATTACTGGTGTGCTTTTTGAGACAAAACAAAGGCACTGATATATTTTAAGATCAGTCAGAGCAAGTTTCTTTCAGTTGAAACAGCAAAGACTTACATTTTAGTCTAGGACTAGGATTAAGCCTTGTTTGTGAAACCGAGGGTAACTGTACTGAACACAATGTCTGCATTAAATAATGTATGTGCAAAATGATTATTTTGAGATGTTTCTCTTCAGACTGTAACTGTTGAATATCAAGCACCACACTGTCTGCTAAACTCATCCTAGCCTGACATTTAATATGTTTCCACTAAAATCCTATCCGTAATCTGCTTGCCAACCATAAATCAGAAAAGTAAATGGTGAGTTGACAGTATGTTTCCATACTAATGAAAAAAGTTGTAGCCTGTACCGCATATTACCACATGGCTGATATGCATGGTCTGTTTTGTGTTTTGTTACATATAGAAAATAAATGCAGATTTAGACAAGTATAAATCCTTATTCTGCCCTGTGTCATGCTTATGTTCTCTCAGGGCCAGAAGACTATGTCAAGATGACATCATTAAACATCTGCTGGCTGCACAATGAGGATCCCCCCTCTGTTATAGTCATCAGAGACAAAAACAGAACAGGAGTGTGAGGGGAACAACCTCACAAAACAGACCCATACTGTATTTCCAGTCAGGGGTAACCATAAAAGTGTCACTGTTTATTCATTTACTTAAAAATGGGAGCTTAATATATAAGCATTGAGATTTCTCTTGTCATGATGGGGACCTATTACCAGCCAGATGGTTTTATGAAAATATTTAAAAATATAAATAAGATATTTATGCATACTCCTCGATATTTTGAAATGATGAGCAACACTGAGAATTTCAGATATTCAGAAGATTTTTATCAGCCTGTTTTCATGTCATTTAAGACCCACAGATATGTGCATGTCACTGTTGTTGTTTTTTATGCTCTCCATATTTAGAGAAAGGATTCATTCTAGTGGTCATAAATGGAAATTACATCTAAAATGGAAATTATGAACTGACTCAAACTTTTTATGTAGAATTGTGTTGGTTGAAAAGATCAAGGTAATTATTTATTATAGAAGTTTTTTTAAGCACAAGTTTAAAATGAAAAAAAACCCCCGAATCTTATGTCATCATTTACTCACTGCATGTGACATATTAAAAAATAAATCAAAAGCATCAATAACTAATACATACACACACACACACACGTCTGGTGACATTTATCTCGCTCCAAACTTTTTTCACACACAGATCAAGAAGCTGTGATATAGAAATAGCACTACACAATGCATTTTACTTGTTATTTTACATGCAGTATTTAAAGTGGTGTTCTGTTTGGCGATTCATGGCTAATGGCAAACCCTACATGACACCAAGGTGTGTCACTCAAATTCAGAAAGCAAGACTCATTCTTTACACAGTTCCAGATGCAAACGCCCATGTTGTCCTTTGAAATTAATATAGTTAATGTTAAAACCATAATGTTGGGGTGGAGAAACCTGTTACAGGAATCAAGAAAGCACATGTTTAACATCTTTCCTTACTCATGTCTCGTTTCTCCTCCTCTTCAAACCTGTATTTCCTGTCCCACATATAAGTTGTTCTGTCTTAGTTAGGTATTGTCAGTAAGTGTGTGAGAGACAATGGAGGACAGCACAGAAGACATTGAGTCTCTGATTGAGGGGATGGCCTACATCCCTGGCCATTTTCATTTGGAGCTCAATCTGAACGGTGAACCCAATGGACCAGTCACCCTTCGGCAGCGGGACACCCAGCTCAAGCGCGAGAGCCTCAGGGCTGAGCTTGAAGCTGAGACGGGACAACTGCAGTATGCTGTGCGCAATATGCTGGGCCTGCTGGCCTTTCATGTAAATGAACTGGAGACGGCAGAAGAGGCCTTTCACAGCATCTGCCAAGAGGATCCAGAAAACCTCAATGCCTGGGCCAACCTGGGTTACGTATATGAACGCCTGGGTCGCGAGCTGGAGGAGGGGGAGTGTATGGACCGTGTGGCTGCCCTTATGGGCCCAAAGATGGGGGAGAACCAGACAGACTGTAGGCTCAGGGTAGCGCGGTGCTTGGCTGAACAGGCATACGCACATCCTCATGATGTGGAGCTCGGGAGGGACGAAGATTTACGGGAGAGACTGACATCCGCGATGATGTTATACAACCGCGCACTTGATAATGGAGAGGAATTGGTGAGCACATTACAAATTCTTAAGTACAGGGAGATAGTTCATACAGTACATATGTTTTGGGGGAGTTATACCATTTGATATTTTATAATTAAATTAGACTTGTTATAAAAAGGTAAAAGTTTCTGATATTTTGAGGCTTATTGACCTTGATATATGGTCATGAGGGTCCGCTGAGGTCTTTTTTTTTTTTTACTTTTTTACAAATATTAATAACTAGTGAAGTACTTTTATTAAAATTTTTGCAAATAAAATAATAATAAAAGATTATAGCAATTCAATTTTTTTACGCTTTTTCTGTTATGATATCAGCTTTTGACATTTTTGACACAAAATATTTTGGAATCATTCAAGTCATTGTTTTTATTTGTCATTGTTTATAGGAACTGCATTTTTTTGTGTGTGTTTTTGAATGAGTTATGAATTATTAGATATAAATAACCATATTTCGTTAGGTTTAAACTTTAGTTCACCCATTTCCTTTAACCCTCAAACAAAACACGATACAATTAAAAATGTAAAATATGAGGAAAACACCTGTAATAACAAGGAAAGGAAAATTTCTTCATTTTTACACAGTACGTTGTTGTATGTTGACTTATTTCTTACAGATACCAATAGAGGAAAAAAGAAGTTGGTATTTCAAAATGGCAACAATTTACATAAGGTATTTACATAAGTATTTTTCACACTTACCTGTTCAGCTTAATTTTTTTAACACGTCATAAAATATCTGACTGCCTATCTAAGCATTTGAAGGAGCCATTACTTATCATAAACCAAAACAATAATAGGTTGATCTTAACCTTTGTTTGTTTTAATAGGTTAGATGGAATTGTAAGGGATTCAAAAGACATTGACCTCACAAGACTGAACTATTTCAACAAGGGCCTCAAGCTTCTCACAGAGACTCTAAAATCTGACAACACACATCTCAAAGGTAATTTTCATAAAGAAGATATGATAAAGATTTTTAATAAAGCAATACACACAGTCGGCTTATGTTCATAGATAATACCATAAATCAATGACCGATTATGGTCCTCAGAGGCCCTCAGTTGTGAGATGTAATGTACAAAAACAGCAAACGTGGCATATATTGGATATGAAGTTACAAATGCAATGCATGATGTTTATTTTCATGATTGCATTTTTGCAATTTTGTTTAATGCAAAAGTATGAAGCCCTGCAAATGTCATGCTGAATAAAAAGACTTTGTGGCCACAAATTAGGAATTCACTACCACAATTTATTAATCCATGGCTATACATTTTTCTTGTTATAGTTCCATTGTTCCCACATTTTCTATTTCACATTGAAAAATACTCACTGGCACACATTCAAGTGCTTTTTGTCTGTCTATAGTATTGTTACATTTACTTTACTCTCACCTTGAGGGCCCTGACAACCAAAGGCCCCAATGGAGAAGTGAAAAGTTCCACAGACCACCCTTTCTGGTTTTATGTTGTCACATGTCATGCTTGACTCTTATCAGTGTCTTCGAACAGATCTCCGATGTCAATGGAATCATTAAGACAATGTATATGTAACTCTCATTACTCTTTAGCCCTGGCCTGGTGTTACATTGGTCTCATGCTGGAGAGGACGGAGGAGTTCTCCACTGTGCCAATGTCAGTCCATGACTGTGGTTTCTCCGGATCTGACCCTTTGACGTGTTACGGTTCGGTACTGTATGTCAGCCCAGTTCAAATTTAGAACGTCTTATTGTGGTCAAACTAATAGATCCAATTCCATTCTTGAGATTATTTGCACACATTTCCTCTGTAGCCACAACATGTATGGGTGTGACGTGTTGTTTCCTGACACAGGTCTTAGAAAGATGTGCTTAGGCTTTTGTTTGATATGATTAAACATAAGCTGATAAATTGACATGCTTAGGCATTAAAGCTAACAATACTATGACTATGTGAATAATAATGAAGTGTAAAAGACTCTAAATGATTAGATTTGTTCTCACTGCTGATTTCCACAGGCCATTAAGCTTGCTACGGATGATGCATTCATACTCAACAGACTAGCAAACGTGTACTTCCTGTCAGGCAAACTAGAGATGGCCACAGGTATCTGTAACATGGCCCTGAGTGTCCTGCCTGATGCAGAACTCAATTGGCAGGCTTACTGCACTCGCGCCAAGGTAAGCAAAATACTTCATTACCTCCCACTTTTTTAATATGTATTTCTGTTTTTTACATGTGCCTGTATATGAAAGCACTCACAGACATTGAATATGTTAAGTTAGCAGTGTATTTGTTGTTTTCCCCTTGAATAATATCATAGGATAAACTAGGATGACAAAAACAAATGCTTCTGCAAAGACAAAAAAACACCCATTTTGTGACTCGTGATAAAAAGTGCTCCAAAATGTATGGACACAATGTGTGGGTGTTATTGCATCTAAAAAAAACAATTATGCAAGAACTGCTCCCTTTAATTGGCCCAAATTTTAGTGGATTAAATAAATTGAGTAAAGGGATATGGTGAGAGAGAAAAAAAACAAGATGGGAGAAAACTTTTTTTCATATTCATTCTCTCATAAATCATAAACGTATTTGCACTTCCTGAGAAACTTTACGGCCACTTGCAAAACGTATGTGATGGAACTAATATAAAATGGAAAGAAAAACAAAATTTCAGTACTTTTAAAAAAACAAATTCTGTCATTAATTACTCACCTTCTCGTTCCAAACCTATAAGACCTTTGTTCATCTTTGGAACACAAATTAAGATATTTTTGATGAAATCTGAGAGCTTTCTGACCCTGCATAGACTGTGACACTGCAATGTTCTCAGTCCCAGAAACATAGGAAGGACATCGGTAAGACATCAGTGGCTCAACTTCAATTTTGCGAAGCTACGAGAATACGTTTTGTATGCAAAGAAAACAAAAATAATATATTCAACTATTCTTCTCCCCGAGTTACCGTCTTCCACGTCATTCCGCCATTTTCTTTGCGCACAAAAATTATTCTCGTAGCTTCGCAAAATTGAAGTTTGGAACGACACGAGGGTGAGTAATTAATGACAGAATTTTCATGTTGGGGTGAACTATCACTTTAAGGGCTCTGTACATTTTCACAGGTGTCTTTCCTAGCAGAGTTACTACAGGTATCACATTAACATTATCCAATAATGTTTGATAACCAGAAAATTTAATTTGAACTGTTTAATTTGAAACAAACATATGCCCTTTTTAATGGCTTCCAAATAATTTTTGGGTCCACTGTATATATGATATGTTCATTCCTGCCCACTATTTTTTTCCCCTGTCTAATCTTGTTTTTACAGTTTTAATGCACCTCAAAATATGTTATTGCAACTTTTTCTCCAGCTTAGTGTCACCACATATGCAAAGGATCTTGATAAAGCCAAGGGTGGCCAAGGTGGCATCCCCGACCGTCAGATTCTGAAAGAGGCCCGTGCTGATCTGGAAAGTGTTCTGGCTGTGCGACCCTGTTTGAGGACTCATTTGGAGTTGGGTCAGGTAGTTATGAGAACATAAAACATACACTACGGCCAAACATTTGGAAAAAGTCCCTTAAGCTCACTAAGGCTACTGACTTCACTATCACTTTTGATCAATAATACTTAAAGGGGCACAGGGCAGTCATGGCCTATGGATAGAGAGTCGGACTTGTAACCTGAAGGTCATGGGTTCGAGTCTCAGGTCTGGCAGGTATTGTCGGTGGTGGGAGTGAATAACCAGTGCTCTCTCCACCTTCAAAACCACAACTGAGGTGAGACCCTTGAGCAAGGCACCGAACCCCCAACTGCTCCCCGGGCGCCACAGCATTGGCTGTCCATTGCTCTGGGTGTGTGTGTTCACTACTGTGTTTGTGCACTTGGATGGGTTAAATGCAGAGCACAAATTCCGAGTATGGGTCACCATACCTGGCCACACTTCACTTAATCAGTATATTAGAATGCATTTTACAATAGTACTGTTTTTTTGCATTTATCAACAACAAAATGCCACCTTGTGTAAGAGATTTCTTCAAAAACAAAAGGAAAAAAAAATAATTCAGAATGTTTGACTGGTAGCTTAAATACTAATATAGTTAATAGTTTAAGAGCCTAATATATCCATCTCTTTCCTCTTTTCTCAGGTTTACTACTACATGGGTGTGGACGCCCTGCAGGAGAGCCTGTTAGTCGATGAGATGGCGATAAACCAGGCCCTGGTCAGTCTATCTAAAGCTCTGCAGTGTCCTCTGGGCTCTACAATCTCTAAACTACAGCTCCTGCGGGGTCGCTGCCTGCTGCTGAAAGGAGAGGAGCACAACGCCATTGACTGTTTTAGGAAAGCGCTTGAACTGGAACCACCCAGTGTCCAAGACACGGCAATCCTGCGCTGCCTGCTACACGCTATTCTAATGAGCTTCACCCAGAGCGGGAACGACACAGGTCAAGCTATAATCCAATTAGAGGAATGTTTAAAACAGGCGGAAGAGCGATATGGCGCAAACATTGTTCAGACTGAGTTGAAGGCACTGTGCCGAGCACACACGGATGAGGTGACAGAGCTCTCAAAAGATCTGGTGAGGAAAGGGAGGTTGGAAGTGGTTAGAAAGTTGCTGAAAAGTGTACAACCACAAGGGAAAAAGTTCTCAATGGGAAGGTCCTTGTCAATTTGAAAGAGTCTGTGGAAAATGGGAAGGGACTCCAGATAATGTTCTGATGGGCAGTTATGCGATGTCCATGAGTTGTGCATGTTAAGACAGGAATTGACAATAATGTAGCTACTCATTTCAAACTAGAGGTATTGGTAGTGGTGTGTAATGGACAAGGGAAATGTGTTCTAAAATTATTACTATGGTGTTAAAATCCAAAAGGTTGTTTTGGAATGTTGTCTTTATGGCAATTCTTTCCTGCAGCACATGCCACAAAGCATGAAGAGCCAGTTAAACAAGAAATAAGTGTTTAAACCTGGAGATGTACTATGGGGTTCTTTAAAAAGTCCTCATTTAAATTATGCCAATATCACTTGTAATAAAAAATGTCATTATAAAAATCATAAAAACATTGCTTATTGGAACCGTATGATATTTCAGTTTAATCATTTAATACATTTTTATTAAAATCATAGATTGTTTTATGTAGCTGAATACATAAATGAGGTCTGCATTAAATAGTGAACACTAAATCAGCCCAGCACTGGTTAATGTTGTCTAAAAGGCTCAAACATCATTGAGTCTAATTTATTTTATTCAGAAACTGTTTTAAAGCAATACTCCACCCAAAAATGAGTTCCGTCATCATTTATTCACTCTCATGACATTCCAAAACTGTATGACTTACTTTCTTTTGTGGAACATAAAATATATTTTAAAAGGGTTTCATTGTTTTCTGTCAATACAAATGGAAGTCAAAGCGCTCCAAAGTTAATATTTTCTTGTGCGTCCGCTAAAAAAAAAATTAAGTCATTCTGGTTTGGAACAATATAAGCAATAATAAAAATGCAGAGTTATATATCGAAATATCTAAAAAATTATCTATATCTGTATTTTACACCTGAAATGTTTTATATCTCAAATTGCACATGAAATTAATTTTTCCCCCACCAGAATTGGTGGGGGTTGGGATGGTACATGCTTTTAACGTGAATCATTGATGTTGCAGCAAAAGAAATCCACTTCAAAGTTCTGCCTTAATCTCTATAGAGTTTTCTCAAAGGGTGGGGTGAGCAGAAATGTCCTTAATAGCAGGAGGGTGATTTATAGCCAAGGCATTTAAAGTCTTTGAAGGTCCAAACAGAACATCATTTCAATCTTTGGACCTTTTTTCCTGATAAAAACTGCTTAGAAAATGGAGAGCCTGATACCAGCACAATGAAACTAGGTGTCCTTGCCTTCACTGAGCACCTGGAAAGAACAAAATAGATAAGAAAAACATCAGAGACCTACTAAAGTAGCGATGAAACTACTTCGAGGAAATTCCTCTGCAATACCTTTGGTGCTGAAGAACGTTAAGAAGTGACTTTTCAAGATCAACTTGATAAAGGTTTCCTTTTTCAGGATCCTCAAAAAACAGCTGGAAAAAAAAGAGGTTAAAAAAAAATCTTTTGGTATCTTATCACATATAATTTAAATTCTAGCATCAGAAGATGGGTATGGATCAAAAAGGTGTCCACCAGTGGTGTCTCTTTGTAGATCTCTTTGTATACCGACCTGTAGATTTTGTGGCTGATATTTTCTTTCTGAATCCCAAGGGGGAAGCTCTTCACCAAACATTACTTCCAAATGGTCCATGAAGCTGAACAACCCAAAATAAGTTAGAAAAATCAAATCTATTTTTACAGATTTTCAATTTAAAGTGCCCCTATTATGGATTTTTGAAAATTACCCTTCAAGCAGTGTGTAACACAGCTCTAAGTGAATGAAAACATCCTGCAAAGTTTGAAATCTGAAAGTGCACCGTGTATAAAGTTATTGCCTCTTAAAAGAAAGAGTCGACTCTGAATCATTGAAACAAGTAGTTTTTAAAACGAATCCAAAACCGTTTCATGCTGATGTCAACATGAAACATTAGCATATTGCCCGCCCACTTGTTGCGTGCTCAGACCTGAAAAAACCTTGATTTTCGAGATGGTCTGAATAAAAAAGCAAATTCATTCTTTGCCACTAGGTGCCGCTTTTGGAGCGGTAAAACCTCACAAATACTGCTTTAAATGAAATTGACCAATCACCGCAGATTAGCGTCAAGAAAAGGAGGGGTTTGGAAAACGAATCGTTTGGGAGTCATTGGGCAAATAAGGAAAAAATAAATGCAGATTATAAGAAAATGAAAGTGTTTTTTGACCTTGCATGTCAACCTGTTGCTGGGGACTCCCAAAACCAAAATATGAACCTTTCATAACCCATAATAAATAGGGGCAAGTTTAAGAACAAATCAAATTCCAGCAGTAATTTAATATTTAGGCCTCCCTTCCTCATAAGGATACACATTTTGACTTTGTAACAAACCTGGAGTTCTCGCAGAAAGCAGATATGAAGTCTGTCTGGCTGTGCTCAGGGTACAGGAACAGCACTGGCCAGTGAAGGACTCCCTGCTCATCCATATAAACACGAGCTCCTGTGGCCTCCTGAGAGCTGATTCCATCAAGCTCCAGATCCGCCAGGGCTCTAGATGAACCTCCATCACCATCATCATCTTCATTGTCCGAACCCCTGTGTCGAGAAGGCTCGGTATTCAGAAGTTTAATGCCACGCTCCTAAGTAAAAAAAAAAAAAAAAAAAAAAAGTCGTTAAAGATTTTGCTCTTTCAGAACTCAGTTTAAAAAAATACTTTTATAATTAAACTCTATATCTACAGTACCTTAATGGCAGCTAACAATGCTGCTTTCTCATTCTGCTCCTTCTTCACTTTAACTTTCGCCTTTCTGGCATCTCTATCAGCTTCCCTCTACAGTAAAAACACATTAAACACCGGAGCAATCAGAGAAAAAGAAAATGAGATTGGAACATAATAAACAAAAATATGCACAGTTTGGTAGCGAGAGATTATAATAAGAAAAATTCAAAAAATAAGATGGTAATGTACAATTAAAAAACAAATAAAATGAAGAGTTTAATTGTAATAACTGGAATTTAATTTCACTTTATCACATTAATTCTGTAAATCCTTAAACCTTAAATGCTTTAAAGCAATAGTTCACCCAAAAATTATAATTTACCAAAATTTTACTCACCCTCAGGCCATCTTACATGGCTTGAGGAGTTTGTTTTTTACTGGAACAGATTTGGAGAAATTTAGAACTGTATCACTTACTCACCAATGAATCCTCTTCAGTTAATGGGTGCAGACAGAATGAGAGTTCAAAGAGATGATAAAAGCATCAAAATAACAAAAAAGTAATCCACACAAGTCCAACTCCTGTCTTGTAAAGTTAAAAGCTGTGTGTTTCCAATAAACAAATCTATCCTCGAGATGTTTTTTTTATTTCAAACCACTTCTTCTGTTAAAAGTAATTTAATATAATATTGCCTTCTCGAGTGAAAAAGTTGTCCTGTCTGAATCAGGAGAGAAATATGCCCAAATCAAGCAATGTTTGCAAGTGAAACAAAACCGTTCTAAACAAATAAAGTCGGTGGATTTTGGTATAAGAGGATAACCGGGGATGGACTTTTTCACTTGAGGAAGTGCTATTATGGATTATGAACTGAAAGTTTGGCCAGAAGTTACAATTTAAAGTTAAAACTCCTTAGTTATGGATTTTTTTTTTCTTCCAAACACACATTTCACAAGACTGATGCACTGTGGTGTGTCTTATTGTGATGTTTTTATCAGCTGGCACCCATTACCTGCAGAAGATGAACTGGTAGATGTAATGCTAAATTTCTCCAAACATGTTCTGATGAAGAAACAAACATCTACATCTTGGATGCCCTTAAGGGGGGGGGATCACATTCTCAGCAAATTTTCCTTTTTTTTTCTTCCTGTAAGGACTTTCTACCTTCTGTTTATCTGCTGTGGCTCTCAGCTCCTGTAGTTTCTTGTCGGCAGGAATCAGCCTGAGACCTTCACCACACCACTGCAATGCTCCTGCATAATTACGCAGCTCCATTGAGCACTGTGCACCTAAATACATAACCAAAATTACGTACTTTGTACATAATTATTTTCTGCACACAAAACAATTGCTTTCGTGAAGCAACTAAGAACTATAGAGACAACTCACCTCTGATTATAGCTTTAATGTGATCTGGCTTCAGTTTCTTTGCAGCTGTGGCATCATTCAAAGCTGAACGCACATTTCCTGGAGGAAAAAGATAATTGCATACACGAAAGAGGAAAAACTTAATGATGATGACACGATTGCAAGGCAAAATCTAACTTTAGCATAGACTTGTGCGTGTGTGTTTGGGGGAATAATGACTGTACCTAAATGGAAATGTGCAGCTGCACGGTTGGTGTACAAAACTGCATTGAGTTTAATATCCATGCAGCTCTTTTTCAATCCTTCTGTGTACGAGACTATAGCTTTCTTATAGTTCTTCTCCTTAAAGTACTCATTCCCCTCATCCTTTAGACTTCTGGCTTTCTCTTGAGGAAAAATAAAAGGTTTAGTTGTAATATATTCAATAGTAATTTAAAGGAGGTACACTGCTTACATGAAGAAACAATCAAAACGAAGATAAAGTAAGAAATAAAGAGCTTCGCACACCTTCAGGTGTTCTGTCATCATCATGGATAATGGACTGAATGCAGGCGAGATCAGGGTGTTTCTCTGGGTCTATGTTTTCTGGGGCTGTTTTCATAAACATGGGCACTTTATCAAACTCCTGCAAGATTAAAACTAGTATTTATATATAATAACAAGCTGTGACAGTCAAATGCAATGTTATAGCACACTGCTTGAACTTCAGTAATGTCATTTTCATGCTCAACAGTGACAATGTAACCAGTGTATTTTACTAATGCGACAGTTCTTACCTCCTCCCAGTTGCTTTCATTAAAGGCATTTTTGTATTTCTGTGTTTTAAACTTCCCCATAAATTCATCCATGGCATCGTCACCGTCTTCGCCTTGCGCAGGTGCAGCCATCGTGTTTTTCTTTTTAAATTAATTCTGTGCTATATTCCACTTAAATAAACGTGGTACTGGATGTGTCTTAATTCGTCGGTGTTCAAAGAGTATCCGCTATTAGGAGCTAAACATAAAACTTTAAAATGCGATAAAACTGTGAATGAACTATAGCAAAGAACCACATGGCCTCAGCAAGTAAGATGTTCCCGTTCTGCTTGACACACATCAGAGACGCATTGCCGCCACCAGCTGGTCTGGAGTGAAACAAAACCTGTTTTCTGTCAATGATTCCAAGAAGTATATCTTTCAAGGATATCAAAAGACTTTGTAATTAGTACGGTATAAAGTCAAGTGTTGATCATATTATCAAATATTTAATTGACCACGTATTTAAATCAAGGTTGCATCATTTATTTATCTTAGAAAGGCATGAAATATTGGCCTCTGCACCAAATGTACATCAGAATTCCTGTTTTATGAGTTATAATGATGACCTAACTCTCCAACATAAAAATGAAAACAATTCTCACAAAAATAAAGGTAATGGTCATATTAGCAAAATGCCCTATCAAAATGAATCATTTGAGACCTTTTTTTTAGTATCAATATTTCCTTGTTATAACATTACAGAGATTTCTACATCACATACTTTTATTAAAGACACACGCAATGCTTGAACACTCTTGAACACTTAGCCTGTAAAATGTTATAAAACAATATCAGATATTAGATAGTTTCAACTTTACTTAAAAGATCCACTAGCCCCTCTTTACTAAGGAACATGGTCTCTCCACTCTGCTGACAAATCACCTCAAAGCTGGGCAGATCCTCTAGAGCTTTCTGTCCTACCACCACCACATATGGATACCCTAAAATTTTAGCATCCTTCAGTCGTTTACCAATGGTCATCTGAACCCTGTCATCTATTACCACCTCTCCTCTCAAGTTTCGTAGACTGTTTCCTAAGCTATGAGCCAGTTCCTCAGCCACTTGTGTGGCTTCATTTGCTTTGCTGCCCTTTTTAGGTGGCAGGACACACACTTGATAAGGAGCGATCAACCCAGGCCAGCAAACAGCATCCTCGGATGACATCACCTCTATAGAAGCAGCAAGTATTCGAGTGACGCCAAGTCCAAAACACCCCATCTCAGCCACTGAAGGCACATTGGATGCATTAACAAACAGGGCCTTAAACACTTGTGAATATTTTGTGCCGAGGTAAAAAGTGTGCCCCACTTCGATGCCTTTGGATTCAGTCAGTGTGCCCGTTTGGCACTGTGAGCACTCAGTCTGCCCTGGTTCCATGGTTTCAATGTTGGCAGAGAAGCCACAGTTTCCACAAACGAGTAACTGGTCTTCGCCAATGTCTGCTGGAAGCTGAAACTCATGGGAAAGTGTGCCTCCTATGTTGCCGGTGGCAGCCTGTACCTGCACCCACTTCAAGCCCAGTCGGTCAAATATCCGTCCATAAGATTGACACACAGAGTAATATGTATGAAGAGCTGCCTCTTCATTAATGTCAAATGAATACATGTCTTTCATGTAGAATTCCCGGCCACGTAGGAGCCCAAACTTTGGCTTCTGTTCATCACGGAACTTGCGTGTTACCTGCAAGACATAACCATGTTATCTGCTTACATACTGTACATAACAGACTTATATGAAAGCATCTCTTAAACAGTAGTAGGGATGTAAGATTACCGGTTTGACGATAAATCACGCTAAAATTCCCCACGGTTAGTATTACCGTTTCATATTTTAATTATCATTAAAACCGTATTCGATTACCACGATTTGAATAACTGAGGATAAATAAATAAATATCCAGCATAAAGCACAGTTTTAAGTAAGTCTCGCTTGCGCACAGCACACAGAGTTAACGTTAGTTTCATTTTGAGTGAAAATAGGGCAGAAAGGCTGAGGGAATTATACAAATGAATATATAAATTAATTAATTATATAAATGTACCTCTGAAAGTTCTGACTGTCTTCAGAAATGATTCGATGGCATTTTGTTTTCATATTCGCTCTGTGTAATACCTAATAAAGTAGTGTTTTAATCGTAATGCTGTCTTGTCCACGGAGGTTACGGGAAACAGCTGTAATTCTGCTGCTCCATCAGTGCCACCTGCTGTCAGAGAGTGGATTTACATCAACCTGTGTGCAGTATCTGTCTGGCCAAAAATGGACCAAATCCGCATACCCTGCAGTACATTTTGACCAGTTGATGAAAAAGAAGCTTATGTGGATTCTACACATTTAAACATTTCAGATATTTTATCTAGAATTATTTATGGAGCAGAAAAAATACATATAATCATTTATTAATCAATTATGACTTTTGACTTAACCCCTTTTCTTTATTTAAAGGCTGAAATGTGAGGTTTACCTTTATATGAAACTTTTTCAAAGCGTTATTTGAACATTTACATTATTTATTTGAACATGCTATTAAACTGTTGTCAGTCAAATTGTCATTTAAAATCCGAACATCATTGTTGATGTTATTGTTTTAGTGATTATGCAAACAAAAAGTCATTTTATTTGTTGATTTTTAAATATAAAACTTGGTGAAGTGATTTATGTGTCAGTACTTTTTGAACATCTCCAGCACATTTTAACAATACCATGATAATACTGATAACCGTGATCATTTTGGTCACTATAATCGTGATTAGAAATTTTCATACCGTTACATCCTTAAACAGTAGTAAGGTTTCACAATAAGAAGGACACTCAGGATAGTTGACAGAAATGTCACTGGTCCGATTAGGCCGTTGCTGCACAAAAGTTTACCCAGACACCCAGTCATCCAGACAGCATGCAAATACTAAACTGAGTATAGTTTATATTTTTTACAAATACACACTAAATTGTCAAAATGCCCATCTGTAACCCAAGGTTACATGGGTCAAAAAAATAAAATAAAATAGGCCTAACTATTTTTTCATTCATTCATTTAAATTTGATTTAACAATTTTGGTTATAGTCGGGGAGCCAAAGTCTCAAAAGCTCAATAAAATGGGTTGAACCTGTCTGTCATACTTTTTATTTGTGTTTTTTCTGTTAACTTTGACCCTAAGAACCAATAATTGGAGGGTCTGCTCTGCCGGAAATATTGCGAAAAAAAATTGTGGCCATTTTAGTGTATGCACCCTTTATTTTTTATTAGAAAAATGTGAAAAAAATTTTTTTCCTCAAATCCTCAGTGGGTTTGGTAGGCTGTCAATAAATGCATTCCAGGTACACCGAACACATGTTCTGACAACATCCACTGAAAAAATAACTCTTAAAACACATTTCTACATGATTTTGCATTAATTTAATGCCAAAAAATTTGGCGTTTTCTCACTTTTTTCCAATATTTTCATCTTTACTTCACTGGCAATCAACTATTCCCCCAAGTTATGACATCAGTCAATATGTCATTCTTTTCACCAAACAGTATACTCATTCCACAGAAAAAATCATAAAAATCCAACCAAAATCAATGGATCTGTGATGATTTCACTAATAGTTGATCAGCAGGCTCAGATCCTCAATAGAATTTTAGGCTACTCTCAAAATTCTGTAAAACATGCTGGATATTTAACATGGTTTTTAATGTCTACATTATTAAGCATCATGGCCTAGGCATTTTTTTAATTTCAACATAACCCTGTTCTCCCAATGGAAATGTGTCACACAAGAAATCTAATACAGCAAAATGACTTTCATTATTTTATTGACTCAGATGACAACTATTACAACTTCAACGGAACAAAATAATTTAACATAACTTAATTAACTAGGTGCAGGTCCCTGTGAGGTGGGATAATCAGGAGGGTGGTACACTGCAGATACTGCTCTGGGGACAGACCTTCACCCTCACCACCTGAGGAGACGCATACACACACACACACGCGGCCTGCTTACGTGTCCCTGTCTTCAAGCGCAAGTTCAATCCTTGAACATCTGTTGGGGTCCCCAGTGCAGAGACATGCAATGCCACACTTCACATTGGCTCTTGCACAGGAGCATCCTCGGGCACACATGCTTTTCTTGCAGTGGCAGTATTGGCTGTGTTTGAGTTCAAAAGGTTTTGCCTCTTTCAGCATCATGGTTGCCACCAATTTGCCATTGACAAGTTGTCTCCCAAAATCAGTGGCAGCTGGGTAGGTTGGCTGAACCATGTGTGCCCGCTTACACACAGCCAACTGATGCAGGGCTCCGCGAAGGTGTAATTGGAAGGCATCTTCAGTTGGTGGAAGGCAACACATGTCTCCTTTGATGCTCACAAAGAGATGGGCTCGCAGTGCATCTAGAGTACCACCAAAGTCACTCCTGTCATAGAGTGACACCATGTATTGCCGTGCTGCTGTTATAACCTCTTCCTGAACATCCAGGCTTTCCTCAGGGTCACCGTACCTGCACAGCAGCAGAAGGTCTGTCAGGTGTTTAATAGCAGTTGTGTAGGCCCGCCTTTTCCCTCTTCTGTACAGATAGCTCACTGTGTCACATCCGGTAAGTATGTAGGTGCTGAGGAGAAGGGATGTTAGATCTGAAGCTGCAACATCATACTTCCCCGCCAGAACTTCTGTGATGGCATGAACAGGTAGAAAGATATGAAAATGAGAATGAGAATGAGCTTTATTGGCCAAGTATGTTTACACATACAAGGAATTTGTTGTAGTGACAGAAGCTCCACGGTGCAACAGAAACACAGTAACAGGACAGGACACAGGTAATAAAAACAAAATAACAAGAAATAGCCAATAACCAATGTAAAAGCAGCCAAAAAACAAAACGAAAAAACACAACATATAATATATAATATAGGCAACTATGTATGTACAGGTCAAGTATGTGCAAATTAGAAATGAGAAAAATATAAATAAAATAAGTGAGTGTGGTGAATGGATAATGAATTAGTTGTGTGTTCCACGTTTATTTATTGAGTGTTCATGAGATGTATTGACTGAGGGAAGAAACTGTTCCTGTTCCTGTTCCTGTGTCTGGTCGTTCTGGTGCTCAGAGCTCTGTAGCGTCAATCAGACGGTAACAGTTCAAAGAGGGAGTGTGCTGGATGTGAGGGGTCCAGAGTGATTTTACCAGCCATTTTGCTCACTCTGGATGAGTACAGTTCTTGGAGAGTGAGGAGGGTTGTACCAATGATTCGCTCAGCAGTCCGGACTACCCTCAGTATTCTTCTGAGGTCAGATTTGGTAGCTGAGCTGAACCAGACAGTTATTGAGGTGCAGAGGATGGATTCAATGATGGCGGAGTAGAACTGTTTCAGTAAGTCCTGTGCCAGGTTGAACTTCCTCAGCTGGCGTAGAAAGTACAACCTCTGCTGGGCCTTCCTGACAATGGAGTCAATGTGAATATCCCACTTCAGGTCCTGAGAGATGGTGGTGCCCAGGAATCCGAAGTCAAGTCAAGTTCAAGTCAAGTTGAGCTTTATTGTCATTCCGCTACATGTGGGGACATATAGTATAGGATCCAGTTACAAAGGGAATTGTTAAAGCCCAGCAGGTTTAGCTTATTTATGAGCTGTTGTGGGATTATTGTGTTGAATGCCGAGCTGAAGTCAATGAACAGCATTCTAACATCACAGGCCTGTGGCGGGGACTTGTAGTCAGTGATGGTCTGAATGGCTTGCCACAGGCTCCGTGTGTCTGTGCTGTCTGTGAAGTGGTTGTTGATTTTTTGGGCATATGACCGTTTTGCTTTTTTGATGCCACAGGACAGACTGGCTCTTGCTGTTTTGAGGGCTGCTTTATCTCCTGATCTGAATGCTTCATCTCTGGTCTTTAGCAGCCCACGAACCTCTGCTGTCATCCATGGCTTCTGGTTTGCACGTGTGGTGATGGTCTTGGTGACTGTCACATCATCAGTGCACTTTTTGATGTAAGCAGTCACAGTTTCAGTGTACTCATTCAGGTCTGTGTGGTTGTTGTAGGTGGCTGCCTCTTTAAACATGTTCCAGTCTGTGTCCTGGAAGCAGTCCTGCAGTGCTGAGGTGGCATTGTCTGGCCATACTGTGATCTGCTTTTCAACCGGTTTGGTGAGTTTGAGAAGTGGTCTATATGCTGGGATTAGCATAACAGTGATGTGGTCGGAGTACCCGAGGTGGGGGCGGGGTTCAGCCTTGTAAGAGTTCTTAACTGTTGTGTAAACAAAGTCCAGTGTGTTGTTTCCCCTTGTTGCAAAGTTCACATGTTGGTAGAACTTTGGCAAAACTGTCTTTAAGTTTGCGTGGTTGAAGTCACCGGCTATGATGAAAAAGCCGTCGGGGTTTTTTGTTTGTTGTTCACTGATGGTGCTATACAGTTCACGAAGCGCGTCCTTAGCGTTTGCACACGGGGGGATGTAAACCGCAATGATAACAATGGCCGTGAACTCCCGCGGCAGATAGAACGGTCGACACTTCACAACCATAAACTCCACCAGCGATGAACAGTGTTTTGATAATACCGCAGCATTGTTACACCAGTCTTTGTTGATATACACACACAAGCCACCTCCGCGGGTCTTACCAGACAGTGATGAATCTCTGTCCGCTCGGAAGTTGGTTAGCCCGTGCTGCTGAATGGCGGAGTCCGGGATGTTGTCGTTTAGCCATGTTTCGGTGAGAACAAACACACAACAGTCCATTGCCTCATGCTGTGTAGATCGACTGAGTTGAATTAAGTCCAGTTTGTTTTCCAGAGAGCGAGCGTTTGAGAGCATGAGTGTTGGAAGAGCCAGTCTTGAGGGGTTAGCTCTTAGCCTAGCTCGTATACCTCCGCGCTTACCGCGCTTCCATCCTCTCTCACACCGCTTGCGACACTGCCTTGTGCGGGTAGCGTCAGTAGGCGAGGCCGCGGTCTCGAGGTCTGGCTCCAGCAGTAAACAAAGGCCTCGTAGCTTCTCAGTAGCTGCCGGCAAGAGTTGATGCTCGTATGCGTTGCTGATATCCAGAAGACTTTGGCGATCATAGATGAATTCTGGGGTGATTTCCTTAAGAGTTAGCGGTAAACTTACACTATTTGGAGACGAACAGACGACATTAAACGACATAAAAGCACCGTCTTTGGGACCCGGAGCAGCCGCAGCGATCGATCGTGCCACCATCTTCCCTCAAGACTGCAGTGGAATGACTCCACTGCAGTCACAGTGCTGTTCATGATGGTGAGTGGGGGGAGAGCAGGGGGGTTTCTCCTGAAGTCCACAATCATCTCCACAGTTTTGAGCGTGTTAAGCTCCTATTCTCTCCTATTCCATCCACTCCTCTCCACTCTTCTCTCTTTTTCAATCCACTCCTGTACTCTTCACTCTCTATTCTCCTCTCCGCTTCTCTCCACTATTCTCTCCTCTCCTCTCCTCTCCTCTCCTCTCTTCTCCTCTTCTACTCCTCTCCACTATTCTCCTCTTCCCTCTTCTTCTCTCCGATTCAATCAACTCCTCTCCATACCTCTCCACTCCACTCCAGTCCACTCTTCTTTCCTGGTCAATTCACTCCTCTTTTTTCCTTCACTATTCTTCTCTCTTGTTCAGTCCACCACTGTCCTCTTC
The DNA here is from genome assembly GCF_936440315.1 of Barbus barbus. Lineage (NCBI taxonomy): Eukaryota > Metazoa > Chordata > Actinopteri > Cypriniformes > Cyprinidae > Barbus > Barbus barbus. The sequence goes on from NC_136741.1 coordinate 17,608,393, forward strand.
ACTCTTTTCTACTCATTCCTCTCTTCTCTTCTGTTCAATCCTCCACTCTCCTCTCCACTACACTCCTCTTTAAGCCCGGCTCACACAGTGCGATTTTGGCCACGATTTGGTCGTCTGAGACAAATTTTGAAAATCCTAAAATCCTAAAAGATTCCTATAATCCTAGGCTAAAATCGGTTGTCTAGATCGCTGGTTTGACATGTTTACCGACAGCCGATTAATGGCCGTTGCGATCAATTTTTTCCTCCGATTAAATTCTGGCAGTGTCAGAAGATTTCAGACACTTTCCTGCAGTGTGACATCTCCTACGACGACCGTCAAACCAAGAACCAATAGGAACACTGAACTTGAAGACGCAATAAGCGCGACAACTTCAAACTTAAACTTCGTTATTTGTAAAAACAATATATGTACAAAGTAAAGTTTACTTAAAGTTTATTTATTAAGGGGCAGGATGTTTAAACTCGAATAACAAAATTACCTTAAGCTCGCTCTGTAGAACTGGAAGTCCATAAAGTCCTCTTTTGCCCAGCCATGACTTGCTCCACACACGTCGTCTTTTTCGTTTTTTTTTTTTTTTTTAACATCAAGGCATGTAATTAATAAAACTAAGCTACACGTTGCTGTTGTTTGCTAGATACCATTATAGCGAGAGAACGCGGGTCACGTATTGATGACGTAAAACTCCGGACAAGTCTTCTTGAGTAGCCTACGTCCGTTTTTATCATGTCTTGACTGTCGTACAGTCTGACATTAAGACAACTGAGATCCTACAGTCTGACATGGGGATCATGTTCGTACAGTGTGACAAGCAACAATCGCAAAAGATTATTAAAAATCGCACAGTGTGAGCCCGGCTTTACTGTACTTTTCAATCCTCTGCTGCCTTCTCTTCTCGCTAACTTTTCCTCCACAGCAAACCCAATAAGATCAGAACAAAATCTGCAAATGGGAAATATTGTGCATTCAGGTGAAAGAAATCTAGATGTTTGACACTACTAGCTAACTAGCTTTTGACAAATCACTCACTCTATATACTGTACAGTACTATATACAAAAAAAGGATGCATAATATATAGTGTGTTTACATCTTACAGAACATTTGTATTGTTCAGTATTAACGTTTAGTGCAGCCTTTAGTTATCCTTAGTGGCTTACTATCTGTCTGACATGAAAAACACTTCAAGGACAACACCAGCCTTCATATACTGTAAGTGTATTTCTAATAATTCCTCACTCCAAACGTATCCCTGAAGCAGCATTTATTCTCATATCTATTTCTTTAAGTCCAATTGAAATTTTCGCAATTTCTCAACTTCCGGTCGAAGCAAAATGGACATATAGGACACATACCCCTCATAAAGCATACGATTCTGATCCAGTGTTAATTTTGACAAAACAAATTTTTATTTAGTTTTAGTCATAGTCTTTTGACTAAAATGCCATTTTAGTTTTAGTTATATTTTAGTCATCTGAATTGTTTTAGTTTTAGTCTAGTTTTAGTCAACGAAATACAATAAGATTTTAGTCGACTAAATGTAAAATTGAATGGGTTTGGATAAATTGTAATGCATTAATTTAGAATTTCTCAAAAATTTCCAAACCCATTATATACTCCCAGAGAAAACATTTATTAATTAACCTGTTAATATGAATCACTTTTAAAGCTTGAACATGCAATAGAGAAACAGATTTAACTGCAGTGAGATAAAAAGTTTTCACAGACGAAAACGAGACGATAACTAAATAAAAAACAGCTTTAAATGACGACAACTATGAGGACAATTTAGTGACAGTTTCGTCAATGACAAAAAAATGTTGTTGATGAAAATAATGACGAAAATTACAGTGTCAATGAAATTAACACTGTTCTGAGCATTAAAAAAAAAAAAGTAATTCTCTACCCCATTCCTGTGAGGAGTTATGGTCGTTTAAAGGAACCACAGAAATTAGCTAAAACGGCTAAAGCTAGCTAAGTAGAGAATGAATGCTGCTACTACAGGGATACATTTGGGATGAGGAATCATCAGAAATATACTTGTTTGAAAACTGGCGTGGTCCTTTCAGTTAATTACTATTACAATATCCATATTACCATTCTTTTCCCAAAACGCTAGGGCAGACCTACCGGTATTCACTGAAGTCACTGTCACTTACCACAGACAATGATGAGCAGCTTCGAAGTCCATTGGTAACCATTGGTTACCGTTGGTTAGTTGTTCCAGACAAACTCATTCAAATTACTAAGATCATGTGTGTGTGTGCGTAAGTGTGCCATGAATTAAATATCCAGCATGTTTTACAGAATTTTGAGAGCAGCCTAAAATTCTATTGAGGATCTGAGCCTGCTGATCAACTATTAGTGAAATCATCACAGATCCATTGATTTTGGTTGGATTTTTATGATTTTTTCTGTGGAATGAGTATACTGTTTGGTGAAAAGAATGACATATTGACTGATGTCATAACTTGGGGGAATAGTTGATTGCCAGTGAAGTAAAGATGAAAATATTGGAAAAAAGTGAGAAAACGCCAAATTTTTTGGCATTAAATTAATGCAAAATCATGTAGAAATGTGTTTTAAGAGTTATTTTTTCAGTGGATGTTGTCAGAACATGTGTTCGGTGTACCTGGAATGCATTTATTGACAGCCTACCAAACCCACTGAGGATTTGAGGGAAAAAATTTTTTTTCACATTTTTCTAATAAAAAATAAAGGGTGCATACACTAAAATGGCCACAATTTTTTTTCGCAATATTTCCGGCAGAGCAGACCCTCCAATTATTGGTTCATAGGGTCAAAATTAACAGAAAAAACACAAATAAAAAGTATGACAGACCATGTCAGGTTCAACCCATTTTTGAGACTTTGGCTCCCCGACTATTAGGCAAGTAAAAATTTCAAGCTAAATCTGAAAACTCCTTAGCGTTGAGCCCTATTTAAAAAATTTAAAAAAGCATCAGCGAAGATACCTGGTACAGCAGAAGTGGCAGCTTCTTGTAAGATATTGTCTGGGAAGCAAAAAGCTCTGTGACTGCTTCTTCATGAGTCGGTCCGAGGCAGTATTCAGCATTGTGTCGATCCAGTAACCTGAACATCTCTTTCCCCATAAGCTCCCAGCGGCCACTCTTCTTCCAGAGTTCTGCACTGCACAGTGCCGGCATGTCAATTTTCTGCCCACCGATTGCATGCATCTCTTCATCAATGAGCCGAACCAGCTTCTCCATGGACCTCAGAGCAACTGGTAAGTAATAGAAGCAGCCAGGGTTGGAGGGATGGATAAGCCCTGTCTGCAGCATCAATCTCTGGCTGCGGCATGTCAAGTCTCCTCCCTCCTGACCCTCCCGAAGGTTGAACGGCTGGAAGAGGTGAGACACAAGCGGTGGTGGGATGGTTGGTTTGGAAGGGACAGAGACGAGGGGAGACGTGTGGATAGCACATTTGATGTGGCTTATTTTTAATGCTTTGAAGAGCGTCCTGGACAGGAGGGCTGGGAGCTTGCGATAACAATGATGCATAAACACCTCCATTTTTGTCAGCTTAAATTCTGTGAGACTTTTGACGAAGAAACAAACAGAGAACACTATAAACAAACCATGAACAAACCAAACAAACTATGGAGTATGGTTTACAGTGGACAATCGATTATTCCACACAGAGTATGCACCAGCAGAAAAAAAAATTATGTCTGTTATTCATAAAATAAAATATACTATTTTTTCTACACTGTATAAAATTTCAGAGATATAATCAAAAATTGTAATACTAATCTACTATATACTTTGCTGATTCGTAAAAATGTGCAATACTAAGGTATCCTCGTGCATTTACGTAATATTAAAAATATCTTACATTTACTTATGTTAATATGAGAGAGACTTATAGTTATATTCTTTACGTTTTAATCATTGTCATTGAGTATGTTAACATGTTGTTAACATGTCAAAATGAACACTCTGCTGTACACTTTAGGCGAAACAACTACAAACAAATGTATTCAAAACTTCAGCTTCAGAATTTGATACTTTTGATCTGATTTTCATGTCAATGACTGGTTAGAAGGAAGACATGCACATTGTATCACAGAACAAACGACAAATTGTCAAACTTACCGTGTTTTATGTCCTGCTTATATCTATAAAATCGTTTCAGATCAACCTGAGATCATTAATTGGAAACTGATGATTGTACGCATGAATAAAAAATGAAATTTATGCGTACTTGTATTTGACAGAATAATGACCTTCTTCTTCTGGTAAATCGCGCAGCGAACAAGTGCACCACACCGCCGCCTACTGCAGGGAAGTCGAAAAGCGCACTGTAATGGTCTAGGAGGAGGAGTCTGTTTCTATGGGAATTTCAAACAAGAAACCTCAGCACCAGTTTGTTGTCCTACATGTATCTTCAAACCATCAAGCTTCTGTATTATTTTTCGCTTTTAAAAGTGTGAAACATGTCTAACACAACAGTCAAACAGAAGAGAACCGCTCTGAAAGTCATAACAAAAGAGCAACGAGTCTGCCAGTCAGCATGCCACCAGTACATACGTAATTCATGTATATGAGTTTTAAAGTAGTATCCTAAGATTTGACATGCTATTCTACTACTAAAACTATTTTTAAACTGCATATTTAGGATTTACGATTTATTATTTTGGCTTGAATTGATTTGTTTACGTCTCTGCCTTATTGGCTAAAGCAGGTTTTCTTTCTTCCAGGTCATCTAAAACACTGAATGTATCTTCTGGAGTATTTCGTGTGAATCAAAGCATAACAAAGACCATCCACCCTTCAATCAGTGGAAATTAGCTTCAGCTCAGCAAGTGACAGTAAATTTCTGGACAAGAGCTTGGCCCAAACACCAAAACACACTGTACAGGTAATGAGTGTTTTAATATATGTATGTGGCTATTTTTGTGATAAAAAAATAAATAAATAAAAATAATTTCTAAGAGTATCTCATTAATGTTTGTACTTACTTCACCAGGTGTTTGATGAACATGGGCAGGATGTCACTCCTCACCCATTATATAATCCAGATCCTGGGGTTTTACAACCTAAACCAGGAAAAATATTCCCTGCACATGATACGTCATGGACTACCATGACAGACTTTCCCTCGGTAGCCTTCCAGACCACCAACACAAGTTTTACTGGACCATTTACAAAGTAATTGAGGGGAAATGTCAAAATATTACTTCTTTGCAGCACTTGGAGGGAACATAAATCTGTACCACACAGAGCTATCCCACTTTTGCTGCTATAGTAACAAAAAAGCGATCTCTGCTGTTATGTCAGGTCTTTTTTGGGAGCGTTTCAGCATCCAGAACAAGCCAGACAACAGAATCAGTGACTGATGAAACTAAAGACTTGTTAGTGAAACCAGACTTGTCCAGCAGTCTTTCAGGTTTTTATTTCCATTCATATTTTTATTTGCCAAGTTTCCTCATTCATTATCCGATGAATTAATGTTCCAGTGTAGCATTCTGGTATTCCACTAAATTTTGGTGTTTTTGCTCCATACAGATATTCTGGCTCGTAGAGGAGGTGAAAGAGCTGGTCAGGGAGGACATAATCGACAGGGTGGTGGATTCTTACCTGACTGAGACGGAGACCATCTGGACGCTGGGCATTCCTGGAGTGTCTGTGTCAGTATATTCAGAAGACGCTGAAGCAGTCAAGTGAGTCACATTGATTGCCATTTTCCCCAGTAATAAGATTTAGTCAATTCTGTGAACTAGAATGACATTTGACTTGTCCGACATTCAATTTATTAGTATTTCTTTTGACTAGCTAAACATGATCAGTCACTTTTTCCATGGTACTAATCTGGCTGTTTTTTGTTCTTGCATTTTAAAAGGGAAAGAAAAAATGTTTACACGGAACTGTGCAAAAACAGACAGGGCAATGATATGTATGTGGAGCGATCAATGCAAACATTCAATGATGCACCAAAGACAAAGGAGGTCCAAAGTGATAGCATTACAATGGTAGACAAAGGTAAAATGTCAATACAAAGTATATTTACTGTATAATCTGCCCTTAAAATAAAAGGGACTTCATTATTTAAATGCGATTTTTAACATCTCTACCCAGCTGACATGTCCACCACCTGGGATATGTATGATTCATTCTGCAATAAAGGTGATGTCAGTGAAAACACTGTGGAGCCTGCTGAAGGAAATAAGGCGACTGTCCCAGTCTCCTCTTCAATGAGTCACCTCCTGAACCCTAGTGGTTTTTAGCACCACCAGTACAGGTAATTAAATGTTAGAGTAATGATTCCCATATATAATCATATAATTATGCATAGTAAGATAAGAAAATAAACAGCTTGTGCATCCAATCATACTGTGTGCTATTATGGTACAAATGTATCTGTCATTCGGGAGAAGCTAAACAAATGAAAAAGACACCAACACTGACAGGTTAAATTATGATGGGTTACGGTACTGTGGATGTCAAAAAAATCATATGTTTTATTATAATACCAAATTTTATATATATGTATGTATGTATGCCAATTATACATTCTTCTTTCCTCTTCTTTTTGTTTCATATTTGGCTCTTTAAAACAAGCAATTCAGTTATTTCACAAAATATTTAAAATTATTTAATTTTTATCCTTTTAATTCAGTCAGTGGCTCAAGCTCTCATCTTGAAAAGATGACTTGTGTGCTTCCGGTGGAGGAAGAGCCAGACCTTGAGCTGATCTTACAGTCAGACAAATTCAAGCAGGATCTTGAATGGAAAGAGTGGTTCTGGCCAATATCTTCCAGCCCAAGCTTGCTGCATACAGACAGCTGCCTGTAATAGAGGGTGATGTCTTTTGTATAGCATCTTAGATATGAAAGAAGAAGTTAAATGTAGCGGTAGTTTTTTTGTCACTGAATTAAAATATTTTGATATAAACATTTGCTATTTGCTATAATGTGTATACTGCTATATTGAACAGACCCAGACTGTGTGCAGACACAAATAGAGGAGGAAAGCTGAACAGAGCAGTCTAAAAACTCCCTCAGCCCATTCCTTGAGCATCTCTGGGTCTTCAAGTGTGAACTCACCAAGGGCCGAAATGTTAGCAGTATGACCTGGAACAAAGAAAAACCCAGTACTATCCAACTTACCAACATTCACAATCTTTTTGTTAATTTTTTTTTTATCTTCGCTGAACAACATGTGATTCCCTGCAGGATCTTCTTGCTGTGGGATATGGACAGCTTGATTTCAAAGATCAGAAACCTGGACTTGTGTGCTGCTGGTCTTTGAAGAACCCCACGGTATTCTGCACACTTTAGAACAAAGATAAATATCAGATTTAGCCAGTGCACCGGTGTTTATTAAGTATTTTATTTGTACAGATGCCTCAAGAGTTGTTCATTTAAATATATTGTTCATCTACAGTAGCCCCAAAAATAATATGAGGGCATGCAAAAGCCACTGTATTTTTTTCCTGTTTGTATGCCTTAGCATGTCGTCTTGTGTTTCTGTGAATATTCTGTTCATGTGTTTCAGTGGCCTGATCGAATCTTTCATTGTAAGAGTGGAGTCACTGGACTGGACTTCTCAGCTTGTAATGCCAATCAATCAGTTGGAAGTAGGAATGCATGATGGCACCATTGCCATCTATAATGTGCGGACCACAGAACAGACACCCATCATTGACAGCAGGTGGGGCTGTGAGCATTCCTTCTTTTGATCAGCAACAGGAAGTTACAGATTTTAACTTACAATAGGTTTCTCAGTTGTTCTAAACTGGTGGTTTGCGACCCAAAAAACATCCAAAATTATGTGCATATAGTTAGGGTAGCAATATAAATAGACTTGAAAGACATCAATCATACATTCAATCGAACTCTGTAATTTGTTTGGTAATTTAACTCAAATCTAGCCAATTATCTAGCCACACACACACATATACATTACATACATAATTAAAACCAGTTGAGAATCGCTGATCTAAATAACCCGAAAGTCATAATATGATGCCTATATGGATTGTTTGCATATCAATACTGTATTTTTGAACAAATTCAGAAATATTACAAAGACTTAGCCACTTTGTTAAAGTCTCTTAAGATCTAGTATGACCAACTAGCAGTTAGCCAAGGGGTTATGCCTCTCATTTTTTTTGTATTCAAATTAGACCAATCTACATTTTTATGTAACAGACTTTAAAAAAATGATGAAATATGATATGACTAACTTGTAAGACTAGTCTAAGCATTTTATATAACCCGCCACAGATCTTTCCTTTATTTTTTTAGTGCTCGTAATGCTACTGATTCTGAATTTGACGGTAGTGAAGTCAACGCAATATCGGGACACTGTTTACACAATGCTATGTCATGTTCTAACAGTGACTGCGCCAACATGCACGCGTGCCCGGTGTGGCAGCTCAGATGGGTTGATCATGACACAGGTCTGGCTGGAGAGGATAAAGGGGAGATGCTCGTCTCTGTATCAGGTGATGGAAGAATCAGCAAATGGATCCACTACAAAGCTGCAATGTGTTGGTATGTTCAAATGGAAAAAAAAGGTAATCATTTAATCGCTGCCTTATTTTTTCTTTTTGCAGTCTAACACAAAACAAGAACACAAAAACACCTTTACATTTCATATTTTAGTCATATTTGTATTAAGGAGCAATCATGTTTATCTATGCTTTGTGAAATTTTGCAGGCAAAATCCAGTCATTTTAATAGGAATCTGTGTGAATGGGAGTTTTGCATAAGGGCAGAAAAGTTCCCATGCAGATGTGACTACTCCTTAATATTTTACAAATGGGCTAAAACTAATATTTTGCCACTGGTAACTTGAGAAAATGTACTGCCCATTTTTTTGTGCATTATTTTTTGTTATTATTATTATTATTTTATATAACAAAAGTACAATTGCAGTACTCATATTTATGGTTGTTTTTACTTTGTGTTCAAATCTCATTGAGGACCAAACCTGCAGAAATTAAAAAAAATATATATATATATAGATAAATAAATAAATGTAATAATAGGAAAAGAAATAAATGACTTGATGACACAAATATATTTCATTTGTAATTCAATTAATCCCTTTAAATATTAATTTAATATTTTTTATTACTTTTTTCCTTTATGCATTATTTTATGTACTTAATTTTACATTTATTTTTATTCTTTTTAACTCTTATTTGCTTCTTTCATTTCTTTATTTTTTCATCCTTTAGCAAACTTCGATGTCTAGCGCTAATTAATCTGATGTTTCTATGCGAGTTCTCAACCAGTGTTTCGCCAGAGCACACGGAAAAGTAAAAATAAATAAATTAATAAATCAATCTGGAAATAAATACATGTGGGAATAAATAAATAAATAAATATATATATATATATATATATATATATATATATATATATATATATATATAAATACAAAAATAAATGCATTTAAAAATACAGAAAATAATAAAGGAAATAATTAAATAATAAATAATTAATTCAGGATAAAATTATATTACAAATGTACTATATTTGTTTTTATCAAGTTATTAATTTCTTTATTTTCTTGGTATTACATATCTATCTATCTATCTATCTATCTATCTATCTATCTATCTATCTATCTATCTATCTATCTATCTATCTATCTATCTATCTATCTATCTATCTATCTATCTATCTATCTATCTATCAGATAGAGCTTTTATTTTGGAGTAGCAGTTACTGTGAATTCGAGTGACTCAGAGACAATGAAAATACTGTTATCATGAGCGCCCTATGAAAAGAAAAGACATGAAAATAAACATGCAGCACATCTGATTGCATATTTATATAATTAAAACTTTTGCAATTTTTTTAATCAGACTAAATCATATGCCGTAGGCTTACTTAGAATTAACAACAAAAAAGTTACCAGCCTCCTGGCGAGTAACACTGTTTTATACCTGCCAACACTGATTTTTACTCCGATTTGAATTTTAGGCCGTGTACAAATATATATCACGAGGATACATGAAACTATAGCACAATACTGACATGTTTAGTTGCTTTTACATTTAGTCATTTAGCAGATGCTTTTATCCAAAGAGACTTACAAATGAGGACAATGGAAGCAATCAAAATCAACAAAAGAGCAACAATATGCAAGTGCAATAACAAGTCTCAGTTAACTTAACGCAACACGTAGCAAGTTTAAAAAAAAAATTGTATAATAAATAAAAAGAAAACAAATAGATAGAATACAAAAAGATTAGAAAGCCTAGTGTTAGTATTTTTTTTTAAAGAATAGAATTAGAATAGAGAGCTCTAGAGTTAGAGGGTCAAATAAATGTAGCGCCCCCTACCTTTCTGAACTAGAAAGTTGTAAGGAGCAGCACCAGGTTCAGAAACTAAATGCCTTATGTTGTTGGATTAAGGCCCCCCTCTCTGACTACACTATACTCTTCCTTACTATATGTGTTGTCTGAATAAAGATCTCTTTAACTTACATGTGTATGGGCTCTACTTCAATAAGAGGTATTCCCCAAATACAACAATACTCACAAACAAATAAAGAGAGGATTTAACAAATACAGATATGTAATTTAATGAAATAGAAATAATGAAACTTAAGCAAAATACTTAGATGCTCAAGTAAGAGGAAATACGGAGTTACAATTTACCTGAAACCACTTAACACCCAACAGCTTTTTACACTTATGCAGTGCACACAGTTTACTAATGACACAGTAAATGATTTGGTTAGTTTCAATTAAGACAGCGTCCTTAAACGAGCGAATAACTCAAACTTAACTCTGCAGAAAATATCCTCCAAGTATCAATGTCCACAGAATTAAACATTAATAACCAGTGGGCCCACACAATCACACACACACACACACACACACCACTGTACACAGGTTGTGAGTTAACTGTATCTCAACAGTCCAATAACGAATATACTTTGTTTTAAACAAAATTAAAATAAACTTAAAATCACTTTTTCCTCTCTTATATCCTTATTTTTTACGCATTTTTTTCTCTGCCCCACCTCTTAATTACCCAATAGCGTTACATTCACTTATTTGGGAGGCGGGTTTAAGCTATTAAGCATCCAATCACTAAACATAAGTCAGTTTGATTGTACATACGTGCATTTCTAACAAACTTTTACACTACATTACGTAACGACATACATACGTAGAAATGTAAAAGTATAGAAAGCTATTAAAAACATCATCCCTGATTCATCCCTGCTGTTACAGGATTCAAAAATCTACCTGGCTGGAACAGAGGAAGGTCATATTCACAAGTGCTCTTATTCATATAACGAACAATTTTTGGAAACTTACAAAGCCCACACAGTATGTAGAAATGTTTGTCTCATTTTTAAAGTGCCTTATATGCTTATTGTTGCAAAATGGAGTCCTTCTTCATATATCTTTAAACATTTACACTTACTTTTTCCTATTCACTCTGCACCTTTCCCTAGGGTCCGGTATATAAGGCTACCTGGTCACCATTCTGTCCAGACGTTTTCCTAAGCTGTTCTTCAGATTGGACTATTTATCTGTGGAGGCAGGACCTTTCGAGACCCGTGCTGGGTTTCACCTCTGGTCAGAAGGTTGTGTTTGATATCATGTGGTCCCCACTCTGTGCTACTGTCTTTGGAGCTGTCCGTGAGGGCAAGGTGGAGATCTGGGACCTGAGAGTCAGCAGGTAAGATCTTGAGTTCTATTCAATAACATTTATAGTTTTGAATAATAACAATTTTAACATCATTTTTGGTGCTCAGTCTTTCTATCCAGAAATTTACAGTGCACTCCATTTTGTTTAACAGTCTGGACCCGACGATTGTGAGTGTGACCAGTCCGGGAGTGAATCCGACGGCTCTGCTGTTCACCCCTGAGACAGACTGTGTTCTGGTGGGGGACAGTGAGGGGCAGGTCACTGTGTACAAGCTGAAGAACCTCCCTGCTGGAGACAGCACACAGGTCAGGCCTTATCTGTTCATTTCCATGATGTTCGATCTGTGCCATACTCAAAGTAACCCATTTACTCAAATGTCAAAATCATTTATATCTCTTGTGTAGGTGGAGATGTTGGAGGATGTAATTCGGACCACACTGTCCAGTCAACACACATTAGGAAAGACTGACAGTGATGCATAGGAGGGTCAGGCTGTTTGTCTTTACCACTCCATCATCATAATTTATATTCTCTGGCAGACTGAGTGACTCCATTTGACATAAAAATGGGATTACTGCCTGTTTGTGCTTCTTTGTAGGAATAAATACAGTCTTACAAAACAATGAGCTATCTTTTTGGGTAAATATCTAAAAACCTAAATCCTAAATGACCTATATATATTCATAGTATGATGAATTATTTATCATTTTGATCAGGTGAATGTATTTACTAAGCCTTTGGTCATTATGGGCAGTATAACAACATTGCTTTGTAAACTATTTAACAAAAAGTATCAAATATATATTGTAAAAAAAAAAAAAAAAGAAATCAAAGAATTTGGTGATAGCAGGCTTGTATTTCAAACAATCTATTTTAAAAGTATTTTTGCATTCAGGCATTGATTGGTGAATAAAAAATTGTTTTTTCCCCAGTCATAAAATAGGCCTACTGTACAATGGAAGCCTGTTTCCGCCACTGAATAAAAAAAATAAAAAAAAGGTTATTGCGACTTTTTATCTCACAATTCAGACTTTTTTTCACAGAATTGTGAGATATAAACTAGCAATTCTGAGAAAGATTTTGAGAAATTGTCAGAATTGTGAGTTTATATCTCGCAGTTCTGACTTTATTTCTCAGAATTGCGACTTTATGTCTCACAATTGCGAGTTTATATCACACAATTCTGACTTTATAACTCGAAATTGTGAGTTTATATCTCACAGTTCTGACTTCATAACTTGAAATTGCGAGTTTATATCGCACAATTATGACTTTTTAACTCGCAATTGAGATAAAAAGTTGCAATTATCTTTTTTATTCAGTGGCGGAACCGGGCTTCCATACTATACTGTATTGTCATACGATATTGTTTTTTTTTTGAACCACAGACAGAATGTAAGTGTTTGTTCTATGGTAATGGACAGACAGTTTTATTACCACTTGGCCACCACACATTACAGCTTATCTACAACACGAGGACCACATCACACTCATTACTCATTACTAAACTGTTTTTCTCTCTTACATCTCGGAAAAATCTATCATCTGAACTTTTTAGTACAAATCAAACAATTTAACGAAGAAGATGCAACTCAGCTTATATAAGAGACCTTTTAAAAAGAACAGCTGTGACATTATGACAGGAAATGGATCCTGCTTGTTTACTAATGTATATGGGATTTTAATCCATATGGCATATGGTCATTTATACATTTTAAAGCAGTTTCCCAAATGAGTTTTTGTGTTGAAGGACAAGTTGATATTATATTATATTGTATTAAATTAAGTATGCTTTCTGAATGAAAAATTTAATTAGGAGACATTTGGAATAGAATAGAATAGAATATATAATAGAATATAATATAATATTCAGTATTTCGCTGCCTTTGCCAGAGATGCTGGAATATGCTCCAGAATTCCCATAACCCTTGCGGTTTGGTGGATAATATAATAATCAAAACAATGTTTCTGAATTTCAACTCTCACTTGCAGCTTATATTATATTATATTATATTACCTTCACTCATTTTTTAGTTTAAAATGTCAGGTAAAAACTGAATTTTATTTATTTTTTTAACATAGTAAATGCAACATTTACTATGCTTTCTAAAATTTAATTAACAGACATTTGATATATAATGTAATAATCAAAGCAATATTTATGTCAGCTTTTACTTGTAAGATTATGATAGCTTAATGTAACATGAATGTCCTTCAACACAAAATCTCATATATTATTATATAATATACCAAATGCCTGTTAATGAAATTGCAATTGAATCCATGAAACAAACTATCATTTTCTTTTTTGTTTGTTTCTTTCTTTCTATATTTTGAAGCAAATATAACGTAATAGTTTGATACCAATTACATTAGTTTTTGATGATTTTTTTTTTCTTAATATTCTTCCTTTATTATGATCCCTTGTATTGACCACAGACTTTTATGTTATTTTGTCAGTAGAGATCATACTGTTAATCATCTCATGGGGCACATCAGCCATAAAACCATAATGGCTGGGATTATAGTCATATTTTCTCATAGACCAACTAGGTTTAAGGGAACAGAATTTGATAGTCACATCAGCAGATAGTGGACATCTGTTTTGCTCGGGGAGCAGCGTTGATCTTTATGTGACTAGATTATCCATTCATTAAGGAGAATATCACTGCAATGAGACCATTAAACTGGAGATGTCAAGAGACAACAGCTTGTCCCTAAGGATGTAATTTCATTCCAGATTGGGGCAGTAAAGCACCTAAATACCTGCTGGCCTTTGTTTTCCGATCAAAGTTGTTTGACTTGAGGGGATCGAGTAAGTGTTGGGTGGGGTTTGGACAGGATGGAACGGTCCAGCGTGAGCCGTCCAACATGCCGTCATAAATTGGGGTCATGTCTCATGGGCTAATCAGACGTTCACCAGACCTGAGAGAGGTTGGCAGAAGATAGAGAGGATCTTAGAGAGACAGAAGGAAAACGTAAGGTCAGAAGAGGAGGAGCTGCACTCACTGAAGCCACTATGAGAGCTTTTCAATGTCCTGCTCTGCTGCTGCCCGTTCTGCTGCTGTGGGCTGTGTGTAGCGTGTCAGAGGTGCAGGCTGACGTGAGGACAGTCAAGCTGTGCGGCCGAGAGTTCATCCGTGCCATCGTATACACGTGTGGCGGCTCCAGGTGGAGGAGGTTCAGCAGTCCGCAGGATATGGGAGGTGAGTTTGCTATAGCAGAAATTCATGCTAATTATGAAAACGTCATTATGTGTCTTCGTGTCAGTGTTGGGCTTTAGAGCAAATCTAGTTAGTTTATATGTGACCCTGGACCACAAAACCAGTCTTAAGTCGCTGGCGTATATTTGTAGCAATAGCCAAAAATACACTGTATTTTGTATATCAAAATTATAGATTTTTCTTTTATGTCAAAAATCATTAGGACATTAAGTAAAGATCATATTCCATGAAGATATTTTGTAAATTTCCTACTGTAAATATATCAAAACTTAAATTTTGATAAGTAATATGCATTACTAAGAACTTCATTTGGACAACTTTTAAGGCCATTTTCTCAATATTTAGATTTTTTAGCTCCCTCAGATTCCATATTTTCAAATAGTTGTATCTCGGCGAAATATTGTTCTATCCTAACAAACCATAAATCAATGGAAAGCGTATTTATTCAGATTAAAATTTAACCTTATGAATGGTTTTGTGATCGAGGGTCACATATATGAAATAAATGAAAAAAAAAAAAAAAACGTTTTTACCCTTTTAAAATGTATTACATTAAACCTCTTTCTATATAAAATTAATTGTAGCTATCTATTTTAATAATATGAAATCAGTAGAATTTTTTGATATGTTAATTGTTCTAAAATAATAATTGTTGTATGTGCATGCGAGTGTATTTTAATATATTATTTATTCTGCCAACAGCCCTGTCATCTATAAGTTCTCTTCATTTTTAATAGAATCTAGATTAAGAACTTGAAAACTATTAAAAAAATTTGCAATTAAGATTATATAAAAAAAGAGAGATGGAAAGTATTTAAAAATACTGAATAATATATAAATAAGTATAATACACCATATGTATATAAAAATGTTAATGTTAAATGTTAAGTGAAGTGAGGCCAAGTATGGTGACCCATACTCAGAATTTGCGCTCTGCATTTAACCCATCCAAGTGTACACACAGTAGTGAACATACACCCAGAGCAGTGGGCAGCCATATTGCTGCGGCGCCCGGGGAGGAGTTGGGGGTTCGTGCCTTGCTCAAGGGTCTCACTTCTGTCGTGGTATTGAAGGTGGAAGAGAGTGCTGTACATTCACCCCCCCCCCACCTACAATCCCTGCCGGAGCTGAGACTCGAACCCACAACCTTTGGGTTACAAGTCCGACTCTCTGAGAGATATATATATATATATATACACATACACACACACACACACACAGTAATGTAACAGTAATGTCAAATAAACTGTTATATCTACACACACACACACACGCACACAGAAAATAAACTATAAAACAATGAGAAAATAGTTTGAACAAGCATGACAAACTAGGATGTTTGTTTTCACTGTTTAATTTGACATTTACATTTATATATTTTTTTCCTCTAAATACTGTTCTATAAGTTGCTATGAAACAAAAGTTTTTGCAAATAACCTATGATTGTATAAATATCTGTGCATCTCTTACTCTTTCTTACCCTTCAAGTCTGATGATGTTTAACAGAGCACTGCTTTAATTGTATCAGTGAGATCAAGTCTCCTCCAGTCAACAGATAAACAGCTGGTGATATTAACATTCCCATTAGACTGACACAAGTTGAGTTAAAGCGGAAAAACTCCTGTGTCATTTTTTCCTGCCATCACATCACTTCACTTCAGACCTGATTACATGCGTTATAGACTTTTAGTATAAATGTTAACTTGTACTGTATCTTGTGTTTGTCATTTCACAGGGTTTTTTAATGGAGATCTAAGCAGTGCTGAGGATCTTATCGAGAGTCTGGGATCTGACCTGGCCAGACGAGACCTGGATAATGTTTGTTGTCAGCTAGGCTGCAAGAAAAGTGACCTCACATTGCTCTGCTGAGAAATGAACCCATGTTTTTCTATTTGTCTCACCATGTTTTCTTCCACATCGAGTTCAAATATGAATATGAACACTTCTCAAGTGTACTCTATGTGCAGTCAGTTGTAATTCATTTAACATCTTAATTTGCCAGTAGATGATGCTAATTTACATAAAACGCGTGTCTAATTTGGGATTAGATCATTCTGCTACACTTGTACTCGATGCACCATGAAAGAGGTTAAATATCAAGTCACCAACAGCAGTGAAACTGCATAATGAGGTGCACTGCAGTGATCACACATTTAAAGTGTTTCATTCTAACTTGGATTTTGCAAACTTTGTCAATAAACTTTATTGCATATGCATCAAAGGTGTTTATTTTCCCTCATAAATGCTATTAAACCAATTTGGACCAAACTGAGTAATAATATTAAAACATTCTATATTTAATGATTAATATTATAATATTATTACATAATGCAAATGAGCATTTCAGGCATAATATTTTACAATAATATTAATTGATCAATTTTAAACATAACACAATACATCCACTAATCAGGCTTATATGTTTTATTGTTTTGGAAAGAGCAAAGTAATCTCAGTATCTCAGATCTTTGTTAACATTTTTTTGTACAAACACAGCTTGCACATGTTGCTGGGAAGAGATGATTTACAGTTACCAGACAGCACACACACACTCGTACAAGCACACACACAAACTCTCACTCTTACACACACACAAATGCAATTCAACATTCACACACAGCTCCATTTACATCTAAACTGACGCGAGTTTTCTCATTTCTTTTGCGCATCTGAGTGACGTTTCACTTTAGACCATGTAAACATACTGATCAAGCACTACACAGAATTAAATTCATTGTTTTTGTTTTTTTCCTTTCAGTTGACAGACTCCAAATTGTTCTTCGATTTAACTCCTTTAACTGATTTAATTTAAAAACCTTTAGTTACAGTGCTCAGAAAATACGCAATGCAGTGTTAATGGATGGCGACGCTCATCCTTAACGTTAAATGTGGATGGAAACCTATGAATCACAAAGCACCAGTATATTCTTCTCCAAACCATCACGACATCTACATCAGACACTCAAAGATGTAACCAACATGTTTGTTCTTGACATTGAACATCAGAGCATCTGGGAAGTTAAACAGTAACACAGTGTTTTTTTCCTTTTCGTGTTTTTTTTTCCACAAGAAACATGTTTCACTTTATTCATAGGTTTAAACATTTTAAAAATATGCAGCTTATTTTCTCTTAAAGGACAATTCTGGAGATACACGTACAAACAAAACGAAAAGAAAAAGCGATTTGGTCATTTAACCACTCAAGAACCTCGTCATCTCACAGAGACCGTTACCATTTGCAAAATAAAGATGTTCTGAAGCGCAGGGGCTCATGCTCTGGACACTCAATAATATGTGCTGTGGGGGAGAGGCTGGATACAAACACATCTGCGTGAATGATAAAAGAATTTACAATGTCCAAAAGCTGACCCATGTTGAACTAATAGTGCTGCTATACATAACACTGTAATAACATTAAGCGTGACGCATCTAGGTAGATACAGTATCCTGTTTCGTTTTCTCTTTTAAATGTCACCCCGACCCATATATAGCATAAATTTTCTGTTGCACTCGAGTTAAAAAAATTATATCTGAAATAAATGTAAAAATTATACCTCAGCATTATACTGTACACAGCTTACCCAACTACACAGATAACAAAAAGTCCAAAACTTCAAGGATCCTAAATTATGATACCATTCAAAGTCTATTCATATACAGTGTAACTTTTGTTTTTTTATACAACAAATCATGAATAAATAAAAATAGAATGATGTACTCTGATGTCTAACACTGTTCCTTCGGGAACAACAGAAAGGCTATTTAACAATACAAGAAAACACCAAACGGCCTTCAAGATATATATTATCCATTTAAAATGACTTTTCTGTTCTTTTGTGAGTCTATTGCAAGCAGGAGTCTTATTTTTCAAGCTGTGGGTGTCTAAAAACAGATTTGACAAAATATAATTTCTATCGTTGTCCAATTAATGAACCTGACTGCACTGTGTAAATTAAAATGAGATATTCCTGAATACGCTTTTTTAAATAAGCTTGAGCAACACCAAAATCTGATGCAGACCTCATACTACATGCAACAGTATAGCGTCATCTTGTGGCAGAGGCTCATTTCTCTTTTAGACCGTACTAATTTGCTACCTTGTTCGAAAATGTGATACTTTTGACAAACTGAATGCATAGAGTGATAAAAACATCACATGTTCAGTATCACTTTTAGAAAAGGATACAGAGATTTCAGGCTCAGTAGGCACAGCCAATAACACGTCGGACAGAAATAGAGGCTAAACCTTATGAACAAACCAAGGCCGTTTGACTGCCGTAATACAGATGTTGCAAAGTGAATACAGTTCACAAATATAAGAAGTACACCCTAAAACCGTCCACATTTTATAATGCAACTCATATAATACTGCTGGACTGTGTGTGAGGTCCACCTGTAATGTACATCTACAAAGGTTTATTCATAAGGTCAGGTAGGGGTCATGTCCTGTGTTTTAAATCCTCAGAATTGGTCCAAAATATGCAGACTTGCATGGTGTTGTTTAGTTGTCTGCCATGTATTTTCCTATGATAAAAGCACAAATACAATTTTATGTTTTGAAGAATTGCAGCGTAACTAAGATTTCTAGGTCATTACTGATCAAAACAGATGTCGCTTGCATTATTCACCTGCTGCAAACCTCTTCTTGATGAGGGAAAAACGATATCCAAGGCCAACCAGCTCAATGTCACAGCCTGACAGAGTGCTGCCCTCACTGGTGAACTGCACTGCCACTGGAGCGGGTTTACTGGGACCCTCTGTTAGCTGGAAACGGGCCAGCAGAGATCCCACACCTGAAGATATGTGGATGAAATAAAGATATGCAATTAGTTTAATACTAATTATTAAAAAGTTTGGAGTCAGTCATATGTGACCCTGTAAAATTTCATCGCCTGAAAGCTGAATAAATAAGCTTTCCATTAATGTATGGTTTGATGTCTAGGATAGGACAATATTTGGCCGAGATACAACTATTTGAAAATCTGAAATCTGGAGTTCTTAGCAATGCATGTTACTAATCAAAAATTAAGTTTTGATATATTTATGGAAGAAAACTTACAAAATATCTTAATGGAACATGATCTTTACTTAATATCCTCATGATTTTTGGCATAAAAGAAAAATCAATCATTTTGACCCATACAATGTATTTTTGGCTTTTGCTACAAATATACCCGTGCAACTTATGACTGGTTTTGTGCTCCCGGGTCACATATATTTTAAAATGAAATAAATACTTTTACTATTACTACAATTCAGCAAGGACGCATTCATTTCAGGGCATTTACAATGTCAAATTTTTTTTGTTTCAAATAAATACTGTCCTTTTGAAATGTATATTCATTGAAGAATCCTTAAAAATTCTAAATTATTAAGTAGCATATTAGAATGATTTCTGAAGGATCATGTCACACTGAAGACTAGAGTAATGGCTTCTGAAAATTCAGCTTTGCCATCATAGGAATAAATTATATTTTTAAAAATATATTAAAAATACATATGCTGCCTTATTGAGCATAAGAGACTATTTTCAAATACTTAAGATTAAAACATCTTACAGATCCCAAACTTTTGAACGGAAGTATATATACACACTCAAGAATGAACCATGAATCTGACCTCCATTCTCAGACTTCTGAGAAATATCTGGAATCTTCCATAAGATTCTCTGCTGTTCGGCATTCCTATAAAGATAGCAATAAAAAAAAAATATTGTCTAGAAAGAAAGAAAGATGTTGATCTGTCAAAATGCTCTTCTTCCACGTCTAGTACTATTCATAGTATCAGTTTTCAAACTCTCAAACTAAAGTACAATCATAATGCTTCATTTTCACAATGACAGTCTGATATTTGTAGGCTAGTAGTCCATTAATAGAAGAATCTAGTTCATCTCTCACCAGGCAGCTGGGGGAAGCACAGCCTGCAGTT
Source organism: Barbus barbus (assembly GCF_936440315.1). NCBI lineage: Eukaryota > Metazoa > Chordata > Actinopteri > Cypriniformes > Cyprinidae > Barbus > Barbus barbus. The sequence continues at coordinate 17,629,187 of NC_136741.1, forward strand.
TGCTGACGCCTCCGTCCACAGGGATGAGGAACTGAACATTGTTGAGGGCGACAGGAGTGGTCATGGCACCACCGTTGTACTTGTAGTCTATTCTCAGATCGGTACTGGTGGGCTCACACCTCCAGCTCACTGCTAGATTTAGAGGAGTGGACTGTAGACCCTTCGGTAACACCTGAGGCAAATTTGATAATGAAGTGTTAATGACATGGCCTCATTCTCATCAATCTAAAAAACAAAACTGTGTTTTAAATTCAATTCTAAAATTAAATTAATTAAGAACAACATTAATAATGATTAATAAATTATTAATTTAATAATAAATAATTTAAAATAATGTAATAAAATATTATAAAAAGAAAATTATTTTTAAATTAAATTATAAGTAATAATTAATAAGATTATTATAAATTATTTAATAGATATTAAATGACTAATAAATCATTTAAAATAATGTATTAAATTAATACTTATTCATAAAATATTAATTATTAAATAAATTAATTCAATAAATTATTATTAATAAATTATGAATAAAAAACAATTATAAATTAAAATAAATTAATTTAAATATAAAATTACTAATAATTAATCAAATTAATTATTAATAATTTAATAAATTAAATGTTAATTTTATTATTAATAATTAAAAAAAAAAAAAAAAAAAAAAAAAAAAATATATATATATATATATATATATATCTTAATAAATAAAATCTACTTTTAATAGTTTGTTTTAAGGGCATTTTTATTTACTCATGTTAACCAGTTCAGACCTTTACTACGTCTTGAAGCTAAACCAACTAAGAATTACTTGCGTAAAAATAAAGCAAATACAAGATATAGATTTTCTAAAATCCGAGTACTACAAGTACTCTTATGTCTCTTTGCTCAGTGTTGTTTTGAGGTTCTCACCTGATATTTCAGCATGTCTACATTGTAGTAAGTTGCTTGTGGTTTCTGCTCCGCCACCTTCTTTAAATGGGTCATCAGGTTTGGCATATTCACCCAGAACTCCTTTGAATTGGGATTGGGCTGCGTGGTGTCACTGTAGGACATTTGAAAGTGCATTCAATCTGCAAATCATACTCAAATAAAATAAATAATTAGGCATTATCTGTTCTTCCTGTATCAACATATACACCATTCAAAAGTTTGGGGTCAATATGTTTTTCTAATTACTTTATTCAGCAATGTTACACAAAAATTTGTGACAGTTAATTTTTTTAATTAATAATTTTGACCTTTTAGTTCATCAAAGAATCCTGAAAGAAATACATTATGGTTTTCTCCAAAAGACAGCGTAATTGTTTTCAACATTGATAATCATAATAAATACTTCTTAAGCAGAAAATCAGTATATTAGAATGATTTCTGGACCGTGTGGCACTGAAGAAGTAGTAATGGCTGTTAAAAATTCAGCTTTGCCATCACAGGAATCAATTACACTTTCAAATGATTTTGAATTGTAATAATATTTCAAAATATTACCAATTTTACTAGTGCTGTCAAACGATTAATCGCGAATAATCGCATTCAAAATAAAGGTTTTTGTTTACATAATTTGTGTGTGTACTGTGTATATTTATTTTGTATATAAAAATACACACATATACAGTATATATTTAGAAAATTTTTACATGTATATATTTATATTCATATAATTTATAAATATATTTCATATATAAACAACATATTTATCCTAAATATATACATGCATGTGTGTGTATTTATATATACACACAATAAATATACACAGTACGCACACATATATTTCGTAAAAAAAAAACCTTTATTTTGGATGCGATTAATCGCTTGACAGCACTAATTTTTACTGTATTTTTCATCAAATAATCCTAGGCAAGCCTAGGCAAACATATAATACTTTGTATTAAACCCCAAAGCTTTGAATGGCAGTGTCTAAAGCCATTGCATCCCCTCACTACTCCTACACAAGTGTGGAGATCACATATAATTAGTCATACAGTATGTGAGTCAGCCTCAGCCGCACAGGAGTGATTCTAAAGTGAAATCTCACACTGAGAAGATGTGCTTAGCTATAAAGAAGTATTACCATAAATTACAAACTCTCCATCTTTTACTAATCACTTACATTACTAATTAGTCCATAAGCAATGATTCATAATACATTTCAGGCTAATGCCTTATTTGTGTGACTAATAAAGAAAAGTATAATTATCACTAGTCAATAAATACGATGAGGACTATGTGACGGTTCTGTTGTAGTCAATGTTAGATGAATGTTATTACCAGCACAGTAACTGAGGGTTAGGAAGAACGTGTTCCAGACGACTGTAGTTGGTTATGCTGAAGGTTAGCACAGCAGGCGAGGGGTTATTTGCAAAATGCCGTGTGATGCCTGCTGGGAAGGACAACACCATCTCTCCGGTGATCTTCACCACACACCTTAGAAAGTGACATTATTATACACATACATAAGTAAAGGTCTGGTGTGTGAAACAGTGTTAGAAACAAAGTGATCAATAAAACAAATTCATGGGGGTCATTCACACAGAACAAGTATTTTCCTTTTCACTGCACTACATTGTAAACACATGCTAGATGGACATCTTTGGTGTTCTAAAAAGCAGACACAAGTTAAAAGAAGTTCAACTTTTTTAAAAATTAATCTCAAGACTAATTTCTTAATCTCATATACTTGTACATTAATTTAACTTAATATAATCTGAATGTGGTGTGTGAATGTTTGTACACTCACTGGCCACTTTATTAGGTACACCATGCTAGTACCAGGTTGGACACCCTTTTGCCTTCAGAACTGCCTTAATTCTTCGTGGCATAGATTCAACAAGGTGTTGGAAACATTCCTCAGAGATTTTGGTCCATATTGACATGATAGCATCACGCAGTTGCTGCAGATTTGTCGGCTGCACATCCATGATGCGAATCTCCCGTTCCACCACATCCCAAAGGTGCTCTATTGGATCGAGATCTGGTGACTGTGGAGGCCGTTTGAGTAAAGTGAACTCATTGTCTTGTTCAAGAAACCAGTCTGAGATGATTTGAGCTTTGTGACATGGTGCATTATCCTGCTGGAAGTAGCCATCAGAAGATGGGTACACTGTAGTCATAAAGGGATGGACATGGTCAGCAACAATACTCTGGTAGGCTGTGGCGTTTAAATGATGCTCAATTGGTACTAAGGGGCCCAAAGTGTGCCAAGAAAATATCCCCCACACCATTACTCCACAACCACCAGCCTGAACCGTTGAGACAAGGCAGGATGGATCCATGCTTTCATGTTCTTTACGCCAAATTCTGACCCTACCATCTGAATGTCGCAACATGTCGCAAATCGAGACTCCTCAGACCAGGCAACGTTTTTCCAATATTCTATTGTCCAATTTTGGTGAGCCTGTATGAATTGTAGCCTCCGTTTCCTGTTCTTAGCTGACAGGAGCGGCATCCGGTGTGGTCTTCTGCTGCTGTAGCCCATCCGCTTCAGGATTCAATGTGATGTGCGTTCAGAGATGGTATTCTGCATACCTTGGTTGTAACGAGTGGTTATTTGAGTTACTGTTGCCTTTCTATCATCTCTAACCAGTCTGCCCATTCTCATCTGACCTCTGACATCAACAAGACATTTTCGTCCACACAACTGCCGTTGACTGGATATTTTATCTTTTTCAGACCATTCTCTGTAAACCCTAGAGATGGTTGTGCATGAAAATCCCAGTAGATCAGCAGTTTTTGAAATACTCAGACCAGCCCGTCTGGCACCAACAACCGTTCCACGTTCAAAGTCACTTAAATCCCCTTTCTTCCCCATTCTGATGCTCGGTTTGAACTTCAGCAAGTCGTCTTCACCACATCTAGATGCCTAAATGCATTGAGTTGCTGCCATGTGATTGGCTGATTAGCAATTTGTGTTACCAAGCAATTGAACAGGTGTACCTAATAAAGTGGCCAGTGAGTGTATGTATGTATATGTATATATATATATATACATATATATGTGTATGTGTGTGTGTATTAGTGCTGCCAAAATTAGCGCGTTAACGCAGGTGATACATTTTTTCAGTTTAACACGTTAAAATTATTTAACAATGCGGCGGGGCCTAGGGTTGACCACCCCACTCATAACTGCTAATTCTGTCTCGTTTTTTCTTGACAAGAAGTGCATTTATTCAGTCCAGAACGTCTTTACAGGCGCATCAAACAGGAGACGTTTCAGATGCATGTTTCAACTTCACTTCAGCGTTAGGCGCGAGTCAAACGAGCGCGGAAACAGTACTGTGCTCGCAGCGCGTGCTCTTCAATACACGCACAAAGGTGCCGACGCGTGAATAGCCTGTATCGTTTCATATCAAATCGCGAAAGGAACTATGAGCAACTGAGTGCTTCATCTGAGGAATAATTTTAGGTTTTGAAAACAGACTAAAACTGTTTTCTTTGAATGCCTCAGAACTTGGTAAACAACCTAAAATGATCATAGATTATGATGATTATGGTTATTCTAGCAAACTATACATATTTACATTTAGTCATTTCGGAGATATATAAAATATATAAATATATAATATATATAAAATATATAAATAAAAGCTATATAACATGGTTCTGATTCTGAGATGTGAAGATTGTCACATACTTATTGGGGTCAGCTCCTTTGAAGTAGGTACTGACTGTCTCTGTGAAAGCTGCAGCCACAGGCAGTGTGTCCTGGGCCCCCATGGTGAGGGGACTGGGCCCTCGAGAACAGCCTGAGAGAACAGACACACACACGTGGAGTTACAACGTGTTTACAGACAATATGTAATTTCGATCAGTCACTGAGATACAACACAGAAGCAAATACATGGGTGAGAAAGAATGGGAAAAATGGAAATACAAACAAATAGACAACCAAAACATCTCACAGTTTATGAGACAATCAGCAGCTGACAAAACTAATTTCTTCATTTGTATATTAACAATGCACTTGAACCCAGACCAAAAACCTAGAACAATGCCGTCTTCAGATGGACTGTATTTTCGGTTTACTTTCTTTGACTACATTGTAAGGACTTATCAGTAAAGGTGTATTTAATGTTTATTGTCTTGTTTTAAGCAAGCCTGATACAATTTTGAATGTTAAATAGGCGAATCATGATTAGATTTCACCTCAAGCTTGAGTTTTTAAAGCATGACTTCACCAACTGGGCTTACAAATTGATGCCCATACTGGGTAACACTTTATTTCGATAGTCCACTTTAGACATTCTACTAACAGTAAGTAACTTTGCAACTACATGTCAACTAGCAGTCATTAGAGTATTAGTAGACTATCTGTTTAATATCTTCTAACACTTTATTTTTATGGGTCCACAACATACAATATACTAACTATCAGAAACTTTGCAAGTATACGTCAACTTCTTCTACTAACCCTAAACCTACCCTAACAGTCTACTCTGAGAGTTAGTAAATATGTAGTTGCAATTTAATGAGAATTAGTTGACATGTAGTTACAAAGTTACTTATAGTTAGTAGAATGTCTAAAGTGGACTATCGAAATAAAGTGTAACCCCATACTGAAGTTGCAACATACTCTTGTTTCAACAATATTAAACAAAAGAAGAAGAAGAAGAAGAAGCAGCAGCTCACGCGTGATGTTTAACTACAGTAAAATCGTGCAGTTATTTATATGGTTGAATTTGATAAACTGAGCAGCAAAGACACTTGTAAATAAAGTGGCATTAAAACAATATCTGTATTAATTCACATATTACACATAATATTCAAAGCTTCGATTGATTTTAAGGAAAATTCAATCTGGTTTTGTGCGAGTGGGATGAGAATTACAAGGAATTTAATGATTCTAATGAGGATTCTCATTCGATTCTAATGCTTTTGGTTCCTTAATGATTATTTAAGTAATCTTGAGGAACAAAAAAAACACTCAATGTTTGAAAAATAGGATTTTAGACAAAACCATAATAAATTGGGAACAATTTGTAATCATGAAATCTAAAAATATACTATAACAGGTCTAGTACCATTTTCAGCAGATCTTTTCTTCAGACATTTTTAAGTGTGCCTTAAGATTTCAAAAGTGTCCCGTGTATATAATACTGCACCGTGTATATAATATGGTATTTTAATCACTGGAAACAATCACATAATCACAAGCTGATTTTGAGCACAGCTGGACATCATTAAAACAGTATTTCTTGTTAAACGCAGTTTAATGCTTTTCCACGAGAAGATTTTTCTATTTTTTATTTCAATTCAATTTCATTCATTTAGATTCATAAGAACAACCAAGGATAAGCGTAATATATGCAAAAGATGGAAGAGAAAAGGTAAGTGTTATGATCCAAGACCAAAGTCAAAATGAAGAGATCAAAGCAGACGAGTCACAAAAAAACAAGAAGGAGAAAACATACAGTATTAGTGACGAAGGTAAAAATATGATGATCCTTCAAAGAGAAGAAAACCTGCCAGTGACTGTAAGATGAACAGTTAAATGGCAAAGCAGAAATACAGAGCAAAGCAGATGTGTGGAGGACAAGCAAATGCATCACAGTTGGTTTTGATGAAGCAACGAATGCATGAGAAAAAGGGGGAAGTCAGATGTCAGATGAGACTTGAGTGTGCACGCGCTACGTCCTTAGATATTAACCCCAACTTACCTTCAAAGGTTAAATAAAACTTGCCTCTGTCAAACCACACGAGGGAGGGCTGGTCTGTCTCTGTGTTGGAGGGGAAGGAGGTATAAGGATGGGGGAGTGAGGAGAGGCAGGGAAGGAGAATGGGGAAAGAAGGACAGTAGCGTGAGTCACACACAGGTCCATCATATGGCACAGTGATGGGGGCCAGGGGCACAGGTCAAAGGTCAAGATGGTCACATGGAGATGACTAGTATACGTGAAACACTCACAAATGTTGCACAGGACACTGGACAAAAAAAAAAAAATAATAATAAAAAAGCAATCTAATTCAATGTGTAGTTATTAGTCATTTTATTTGCAGCAAATAAGGTGACATACAGCTTCTATCAGCTTCAGATTTATAGTTATTATTGTTAATAATAACGCATGTCTAAACTTCTATTTTAAAGTGCATTGTCTATTAACGGCCTGTTCAACAACTGAGAACTGATGTTTTTGAGATCTGGGGAGATTCGAGAATACAAAAATGACATTCTTACAAATATTTCAAAATTCTGATTCATTTATGTATAATATCAGGACAGAAGAAAGCTGGAAATGATTTGAGCTGCTTATGAATCAAAGCCTCTAGATTTAAGGATGACATTAAACGGCTTATTCTTAAACGTGTGAAGGAATAGATTTTCCAAAATGGAAAGTTCTGTCATATTTATTCACCCTTTTGATGTTTTAAAACCGTATACCCAAAATGCACAAATGCAAACATCCTGCCAACTGTTACATTTATTTATTAAGAAGATGTTAGTATCTAACCTATCTAACTTTTATCACAGCAGTAGTCCTTATGACTTGTGCACTATATTCTAAAGGTCCTTACACACTGAGTCCAAAATTTTCATATGCATTTTTTCATATGTCATCCTAAAAATTCATCATGCACAGAAACCTTGCACACTGAAGGTCCTTGCACACTGAGTCCAATGCGTATTAATTAATCCGTTGCGAATCAATTTGCAAAACAATACAAAATGGAGACTTCAAGCAGTGAGGATGATTTTGTCTCTTCTTAAAAAGGGAAAAAGAAAGAGGAAATATTGGGTCAAATATCTAAACCTGAGATATAGAGAGGAAGGAGAGTTCCACCTCCTTATCAAGGAGCTGCGAAATTATCAAAGTTTACTTCAGGATGTCATTTGCTCAGTTTGATGCTTTGCTAGCAATACTGGAGCCACATATTAAAAAGATCACCACCAATTTCCATGAACTCTGTGTGCAAAGACCTATAGAGTGCTTTGTGCTGTGAGACGAAGTGGATCAATTTGTCAGACACCATTCTGGATTTTGGTGTTCACTTGTACGGTGGCTCTCATTTTTCAAAACACCTCTCAAAATGCTTGCTATGGATGCGAAAAACGCAGAAAATCGAACCTGATCCCAACTTTTTTATGATGGACGAAAAGTTCAGAAGTTCAGTGTAAATGTGATTGACAGCGTGAGGTCGTATTTATTTTTTAACGACTCTTTGTGCAAGTACCTTAAGTCTTCTGAATGTGAGGAACTTTGTGTGAGGAACAGACTGAAATTTAAGTTGTTATTCATGAATGAATTGTTCTTCACTGATGTGGTTGATCCTTACTGGAGAAGAAGATGATCAACACAGTGATTTCAGTGTTCTGCACATAACTTATACTATAACAAAATCTGGACTAAATATGGACCACTTTTATGACGCTTTTGTAATGTTTTTTTTTATAACGTAATTTCAATGTGTTTTTGTTCCATGGAAGAAATAACAGCAAAGGGGTTTAGAACAACATGAGGGTCAGTAAATTATGACAGAATTTCATTTTTGGGTGAACAATAAAAAACAAAATCACTTATAAAGTGCTTTTAGTTGCCTAGAGTTTGCGTTTTGTGAAACGTATATCATGTATTTTTCTGATATGTGAATGGGAGGAGGTATCTGCAGTAGGGATGATGGGCAACAGTGGGCGGTAATGAGTGACAAGAGGGAAGAGTAAATGAGGGCTTCTTCTACTGCGCTGGAGAGGAGTAATACAATTTCAGACAAGACCAGGACTATGAATGAAGTGAAGATCATTTAAGCAATAAGAAGATGTGAGTTGTACAGTACTGCAGAGCATTTCAATGTGTTATCTTTAACTAAAAAAAAATTAATCTTCGAAAAATTTGAACCTGGAATAGTGCAATAGAATTGAACTGAATTTGGACTTGGAAAAATGACATTTTGCATATTGCAACCCAGGGAGATGTAAAACATTGAATGCTAAAAATGCACTTTTAAGCAAATTAATTAATTGTCTAGATTCTAGATTTTTTAGATTCTAGATTTTTAACAAACTTATTGTTTTTAAAGGAAATTAGTAGAGAGAGAAATAATTCTGTTGATAACCTGCAGAACAAATGCTTGCTTTGAATGGCATTCCAAACAGAATACTGTAATATTTGACATAAATTGCCCTGTATCAAGAGCAATTTTGCCATACTGTATATGTTACCGAGGCAATATATAATTTTCGCATACATACATTCTCTGGGTATATGAAGATATAATTTTATAACATAAATATATATATATATATATATATTACACACAATAACATGTTTATAATACCTATATGATGATTTTTAAACATTTGTAACTACCATATATCAATAATGTATATTTTTTATTTATGCAAATTTTATATTTACTTATATAATATTACCATGTATTGTTGGATTTTAAGATGTATATATATTATACATAAACACGAATATCTGTATGGGCTAGATCAGGCATGGGCAACTTCGGTCCTGGAGGGCCGGTGTCCTGCAGAGTTTAGTTCCAACCCTAATCAAACACACCTGCCTGTAGCTTTCTAGTGATCTTGAAGACATTGATTAGCTTCTTCAGGTGTGTTTGATTAGGGTTGGAGCTAAACTCTGCAGGACACCGGCCCTCCAGGACCGAAGTTGCCCATCCCTGGGCTAGATATACATCTTAATATATTAAATTGTTCCAGTTTCTAATAGGTTTCTTGTACGTTTTTACTTCATTTAACAGTATATTTTAAAATTTAATATATGTAAAAACATTACATTTGTGTATGGGATAATTTATCCTCAACATCTAGTTGCTAGGAGTCTTTATACCTGACAATCAAACAACTGCAAAAATAAAAGGCAATGCCATTTTGTTTCCTTTTATGTCATCCTCAGAGCATCGCACACTTTATGGTTGAAAATATCAAGCAGAATGTGTTACATTTGACTTTGAACGAAACGCAGCATAGGTTGTGTGGATGTTGAAGATAAAATATAAAGATGTGAATTTCACCTGAGGATAAAAAATGATGTGGCAGTAAAGCTTGACATTTGCAGCATGACGATGTTAGAAATGCTTTTAGGTGCAACATCAGAGAGCTCTCCACTCAAACTAGTGTGACGGCAGACATACTGATCAGCTCTGCTGCCACTTAGGCCAAATTCCAGACCGCACTTCAAACACTGAGAGGCTGCGTGTGTGTGTGCCATCTGTTCAAGCAGGATGGTGGTACTACAGCCAGACAGATGCTTTTCAGGGACTAAAAGACTCTTCTGTTCCTGGTTCTGGATGTCAGTGCAGATGTGAGATGAGGGATGTTGTATAACTGTTACAGGCGGAGCAATCTCTAACATCCATGATGAGCTAAACATGTCTTTTATGAATGTGAAGAGCAAAATATGACAGAAAGAATTAAAAATGGATGAAGTAAATACTGTGGCAAATAGTGCTGGACTGTAATCAACATAACAAAAGTAGAGGGAAAACACCTTTCAAAATAACTGTGCTAAAAATGCCAAACAGTCTTTGGTGAGTTAAAGAAATATTCTGGGTTATTTACAATGAATGTTTATGGACAGAATTTTAGGCCTGCTGCTGATCACTTCATAAAATACATGTTTATTATTATTATTAGTGTAGTTGCTATTATTAATAAAATAGAATATCTGGTCACAGGTGTGTGTTTATTATTTTATTTTACTATACATTATTTTTTACCGGCTTCAAATGTGGCTCATCCAATCAGAATTCAGAGTACAAACTATCAACTGTAAATTTGTCTAAATTATCTGTTTGATGCGAGACTACTTGTTTATGTGAAGAATTTTCAAGTAACCAAATGTATTAGCAAAAACAGTGAAGTTTGCAGAATTAAGCCTCAACTTACGGTTGTGATACCAAATGAAAATAACCAGGTTTACTTTTGTACGGACCAGGCTGTATGCAGTTTTATCACACCAGTCTACAATAAAGCATCCAATTTTTATAGTTATACTTGAATTAGTTACGGTTTGTACTGTGAGAGTAGCATATTTTAAAAGTTTATTGGCTGTTCTGGCAGCTTTAATGCCAGGTGTCCATTATAAGTGCACTGCTGTAATCAACAATGAGCCACAGTTTCTGCCCACAGACATTAAGCCATAAATGACCTGGAAAATTCTTTTAAAGACTCTTTATGTGAAAATCAACTCATTTTCCATTTTATTTACTAGATTAGTCACTGGTGAAAATGAAAAAAATCACGATGAATGAGCTATGCTCTGAAAACTGAGAAATGTAACCATTTGTTACATTGTTGAATCAGTGGTCTCCATCCCCATCCATTAAATCAGAAAGGGTTTATACAGTAGCGTACCTGCTGGCATGTCTGCCCGTCTCTCAAAGCTGGGAAGTTTGTCTACAAATGCGTCATCTTCTGACATCAGACAATTACGTCAGCCCAAAAGACAGGACAAAAAAGACGACAAAACACAAACAAAAAATAAAAGTAATTCAAATTAAATGACAAATAATTGCAAAGAAAACCAAAAAGGTCACAGTTATTAAACTCAGACGTCAACAATGGATGCACGGCACATATTTCAAATTTTAAAAAGATGATAACTGAAGAAGAGAAAAATGGAATGGTGAGAAAAAAAAATGACCAAAGCTGAAAAAAATCCAAAAGGATGGAATAGCACAAGCAACAGATAGACCTACATCCATCAGACGCTCTAGAATCTTGACTCACAAAATAAAGCAGTTCGCAGATCTCAGGAAATACTGATATTGAAAATACAAAACAAAAAAACTACCTTTCCAGCATCAACGAAAGCATCCAATAACAGCATTCAAATTGGTACAGCAGATGCCATAAATCACATTTCAAAAAGTCCAGCAAAGACACAAGTAGCTTATTATGTTTGTATGTTATCTGTTAATAGTAATTTTTCTTTAAAGCTGCGGTTCATAACTTTTTTTGGTTAAAAATAGTCCGAAATCAATATTTGAGAAAGTACATAACCAGCCAGTGTTGAAAACTATCGCCTTACTTTAGCCCGATTCAAAATGGTTAGCTTATAATAATGTTTTCTAATTTGAGTGGTACGGGTAGGTTTCTGCGAGAAATTTGAGCATGGCACTGCGTCATTACGTCACGTCTGTAAACATAAAGAAGTTGTCCCAGCTACTTGGCATGTGAGGATCCTGCATGTGGCATATCTTTTAGCCTTTTCTCACAGCAGCTAGAATAATTAAATGTATCATTTTGATGGCGGATTGTAATCCAGAAAAGATTATGTGTTTATGAAACACATGTGAATGAAATGAAATTATATTCCAGTTTTAAATGTGCTTCTGATTACTGATAGCCTTATTACACAAGATTTGTATTTTAAAGAAAACCAGTTCGAAGGGAGCATAATTTGCTTTTTGGGTTAGAAGAATTTCTTAATATGAAATTCGAATGGCATGACAATTAGAGATTAGACTGTACAGAAATTGAAATCTAGTCATAGTCATAGTCACGCAATGCTGATGTTGTTAACATTAATAATTTGGGAATAAAGTAGAACAATAATAATGATTTGGTTTGATGTGATATGAGCTAACCGATCGTTAGATTTAATCACCATTGGTAGCGCGATTTATTGTGATGCATTTTACCTCAGTTGGTCAGAACAAACGTGGCAGACTTGTTACTTACTTGTTCAGATGGCAACAGTGAAACTTCTTATACAGTGAAAATTCTTATTTGGGTCATATATTCCAAGATGTAGGCTAGAATCTGTGATTGCGAATTACAGTAACCATCCGCACTGGTGCGGTGATTGACAGCAACACATTCACCTGAAAACATTAGATTCATCCACACTGGAGCCGTGCCAGAGCATATCCCACGCACGGAAGATAATTCCGCAAGTAACTGAAATTCCAGGTTTTCAAATAGAGATGGCAACAAAGAGGCAAAATTTACGGACTGCAGCTTTAAATTGTTAAATTTATCTTTTATATCTTTTTTTAGGTCTTCGTTTATTTTCTACAATGCAAAGACCAATTACTTGGATTCAGAATTGTAGGGATTAAAGATGAAAATTTTTATTTATACAATATAAGTAATCTTAGCAATTATTCCCACTTAAACATGCAAAATATCAACTGATGCACAAGCTATTATACTGTGTATGAGCAAAACTGTATTTTTAGCAAAGCAATTAATCTTTCATAATCTCCAGTGATCTAAATACATAAATGCAGAATGATGGAGATTTCACTTCAGTATTTTAAACAAAACAGCATTATCCCCATACAATAACTGCATTTCATTAGCTCTGTACTTGTACTCTGCATAAATGACAATAAAGTTGAATCTAATCTAATCTAATCTAATACTGTTTTGGTCCAAACTAAAGCCAAAGCTGTGAAAATATTACGACAATGAATTCAAAACTGAATTCATAACAGTGCTGAAAACTGAGAAACAGACGCCCTTGTTTTGCTAAATTCTAGTTCGAAAGGCAATTTCCAGAGCAGATACATAAAGACAAAGCAGCATGGCAGAGCAGAGAGAATGATGGGAAATGGAGTCACACCTGACACAGACACGGAAAGCTCTTTACCGACGGTGGGAGTGGTGGCGGCACTCAGAGAGTTGGTGGAGGAGATTGAAGAGGTGCTTTCTGCACGGGCCAACGGAGCCAGAGGAGGGGGGCTTGATGAGTGTACAGGGGGGCTGAACGGCCGATTCTGACAGGAAAAGCAGGGAAAAAGAAGAACAGACAGAAGGGAAGTTAAGTAACAAAAGAGTAGGGGTTTGTAATTCTGGTCAGGTGATAAGGAGGCATCTTGTGGTAGTGTTTCTTGGATTTTTTTTTTCAAGGTTTTTATTTAAAGAACATTAGATACATAGTAAATATCAACCTAGGCGTGGTCTGCTATTTTGAAGGTGAGTTCTGACATCTTTTAAAAGTTTTAAAAATTACATAGGCCATGGAAAGGTCAGAGACATTGAGAATTTGTTAGGAACTAACAGGGAGAGCAATAGTTACTATTTGAAAGCACTGTACATTTTTTATGTTATCACGTACCACGTCCCCTACGCTTGGTTTCCCAGGTGGCAGTTTGGGTCGTGAGGGTGGCCGAGGTGGGGGAGGGGGAGGAGGGGGAGAGCTGCTGGTAGCCAATGGCGTAGAGGGACGTGCAGGGGAGGAGGAGCCTGTGGAGCGAGAGTATTCCATTAAAGCAAAGCCATTCAAAGAGTAACAAGCATCAAGCCCAATCAAGAGCTTTTCCCAATTTAGAAAAAATGATTGTACATTCAAGAATGTATGATACTTGACTGGAATAGCCTCAGAAAATACCTATACAAACCAATCCGCTCAGATTAAATAAAACTTTAAGAGAAACCATCACACTTTACAGCAAAATCTGCAGAGATTGCACAAACAATGAAAACAAAAACATGATTTGTATCTTTGAAAATTAGGATGCATGATAATGGTACATAAAAGTAGATGCATGACGCCCCTGATAAGAGCACTGCCAAAATTTGAAACCCAAAAATGTAGTATTAACATTACAAACAGTAAGACTATATGTGTCTATAGACAGAAAATAACGAGGCAAAAAGTTGTCAGATACCCTTCATCCCTCTTACTAAGAAGGCACTTCTGTGAAAACCCACATAACATGATGGTGACCGGAGCAGAATGACTCAACCAAATTTATATGTATTTTCAACATGCAGAACCTTTTGTTACTGTTTATTACCTTAGGGTATATTCTATTAATCAAAATCTGTTATTTCCCTAATGCAGATTGTTTTTATGTTGGTGGTTTCATTGTTTGAGGGCTAGTTCACCTAAAATTTAGGGCTGCAACTAATTATTATTTTGGTAATGAAATGATAAAGTGACAGCTGGCAGATGTTTTCCATGCACAACGTGCAGATGCATTTAATCGCTAATCAAATTTCTTGTTAATTATTTTCATTGAGCTTCATTTAGTTGTTGTAGCCCTACTAAAATTACTCTGTGATCATTGGTCATAATCCAAACCTGAGCGACTTTGTTTTTTCAGGGACACATAGAAGGTAAAGTTTAGCAGAATGTCTAAGCTGCTCTCATTCATACAATAAAACTGGATGGGGACCAGCAGCTGCCTGACAAACTCCAAAAAGGACCAAAAAGCATCATAAAAAGTTCATACGACACATGCTGTATATTTCAAATATTCTGAACCCATATGATACTGTAGCCTTGTGTGAGGAACAGACTAAAACATTAACTGAAAATCACTTTCAATAAATGGAAATAGAAGCTTTCTGCTAATAACTCTTCATGTGCTCTACAGAAAACCTCATTAAGGTTTCAATAGACAAGTGAAATGATGATGACAGAATGTTTATTTTTAGGTGAACTAAACCTTTAATGTTCTGTGACCGCTGGTTGATTGACAGTTGTTGTTTTTTTAGATCGGACTCACCACTTTCATTTCCACTTGTACCAGCTGGAGGGATGGGCCCTGGGGATGACACTACCGCCCTGTATGTGGGAGGTGGGGGAGGAGGAGGTGTCGAACGTGGTCCTTGACCAATCTCTTTGCTCTCACTTGAGACCTCTTTTGGTGTGGTCTCCTCAGGGCTCTTCTTGTCCTCTTGGTTCAGAACCAAAGGTGGAGGGATTGTGCGTTCACTTGTCTCTACAGTGGTTGGCGAGCTGTTGGTTGAGTCTGATTGGGTCTCTATCAGAGGAGCACATGGCGAAAAGTCTGTTTTGAAGTGAGAAAGATCATCTGGTTTCGGTGGTGGTGGGGCCTCTTCAACCGGAGGAGGCGGGACAGTTGGAGGAGAAGGAGTGGTGTCTTTGGGAACAGGTGGGACGGGAGGGAGGATATCCTTTGGCGACTCAATGGAAGGAGGAGAAGGTGCTGGCTCTGCAGGAGGAGGTGGAGATTTTGGTAAAAGAGGATTCAGCTCCTCTGATGGAGGGGGTGATTTAGGTAATGGGGGTGCTGGTTCTGCTGGGGGAGGTGGAGATGGGGGGCGTGGAGGTTCTGGCTCTCCCTCTGAAGGAGGAGGAAGTCTTTGAGGTGACTCATCATTGAAGCAGACCCACTTATCTCCAACATCTTGATCAGGTTTTGGAGAGTCTTCTGGACCAAAGATGTTGTCTAGATCAGCTATAGAGAGCCTCGGTGAGGTCTGCCTTGAATTGTCCTCTTCTTTCTGCCCATCTGCATCAGGCACCACACAAATATCATAGAAAAATTGAATAATTATAAACAGGCCAAAAGCAAAAGGGAAGACAAAGGAAAAGGCAAGAGATACCTTCCCTACAAACAAGATTTTACAAGACAGAGTACCAAAAGTCAGGCACAAACTAAACCAGACACATACTCGTTGGGGTCAGATATTGGTATAGACCAGGGGTGTCCAAACCTGCTCCTGGAGGGCCAACGTCCTGCAGAGATTAGCTCCAATGTGCCCCAACAGACCTGCCTTGAAGTTTCTATTCCTCAAGACCTCGATTAGCTGGTTGAGGTGTGGTTAATTGGGATTGGAACTATAGTCTGCAGAACAGTGGTCCTTCAGGAGCAGAATTAGACACCCCTGGTATAGACTGAGGCCTGGGTGGAGGGGGATCTTACCGGTAGGTTCTGTAGCAGGAGATTCAATCGGAGGGGGGGAGGTCGGCACATTCTTAGGCGGAAGCGGAGGCAGAGCTGCAATGACATTAGTGCGCCTGAGACAAGCTCTCACATACACCCCCCACCCCCCGTAGGCCATGCCTCCATGCCCCACAGCACCATGCAAAGGCAAGGTCTCATTCAGGTAGTCAGGGACAACAGAGAAGGACTGTGACATGGGATGAATAGCTCAGACTCTATGATAACACTTCACTCTTTGTGACCTAGTAATTCACACCATTTTTATTATTTAGGATGTTACATAATTTGTATGTTAATATATGTAGAAAGATTTGTTTAGTATGTTTTTACTAGGGCTTGAAAAGACTAGTCAATTAGTCTATAATTTCTACAATTAGTCCTCTAGTCCAGGGGTTTTCCAACTGAGGCATGTGGACCGTCAGGGGTCAACAAGGATGCTTAGAGGTCCATAAAATTTGATTGAAAAAAAAATTTTTTTTTTTACTAAGAGCTTTCGAAATAAACATGTTTTCAAAATATTATTAATTATATTATATTGTTATATTATAGTATACTATAAATATGCTTAACACCATATTATTTAATAACACATAGACAAAAGATTATATCATTAATATTTTGTTCTGCTTTCAAATAACTGGTCAGAAATAATTTATTTCATTCTACTTAAATTTCTAGTCTTTAACCATGAGAAATCTTGTTTTATATCATGATTATTTTAATGGTTTATACAACTTACACCGACATAATAGTGACTAGAGAAATATACAGTATATAATACAAAGATAATATTTATTAATTTGGCTTTTGTACAATGACAATTAGAAAAATTATTATTTTTGGAAATAACATGTCTTTATAATATCACACTTAATGTTTCTTACACAATATAATGGGTAAATAAAGCAGTTTTTAGTCTAGTCTTTTATGTGGTAACAACAGGAAGATAATTCCTCTGCCCACAAACTGCATCCCAGTTCAGCTGCATGTTATTAGCCTTGAGTAGTAACTCATAACGGGCAAATATTTGGAGTGCTTTGCAATTTTAAACTTTCTCACCACATCGTGTTAGCTGTGTTTTCCAGCTGGCTGTCAGACCAGTCTTTGACTCATTTACATAAGATAAACACTGACTCACTTTGCAGTTGACTACTTTCCTGGACAACTAGTCATATAGTAAAAATATTAGTAGTCATGCAAGCCCTAGTATTGACACATTTATGTAAAAATCACTATTAGGAAGCCAAGCATTTGCTTCATTTAGCCTTATGCTTAAAATCAACTCTAACAGTGTCATTTTGCTTTTTTTGCAGTTTGGGCTGACAAAAAATAGGCCACATTGAGTGAACCGTCACCAAATGACATGAGTACAACATGAGCTGGATTTTGACTGTTTTCCTGGCTTCTGACTTAGAAATTAGTAGGTTAATGGAGACTGCCAAAAGGGAAAGTTATTTAAAAGCAATCATGATTTTTCCACTCAGACAACCGTTCACCGTTTTGGAACATATGGGTTTATGATACCAGGATGATGGCAATCATGCCACAAGCAATGACTTACTTCCTGTAGGAAAAGGTCTTGCCAGAGAGGAGTCTAGGTGTTGCTCAGGCAGGGGTGCACCCCAAACCTCAGGTTCCTTTATCACCACTAATTTATGGAAGAGGACATGATACACAGTCGATGGTGGAGCAGAATTAACAACTGTGTGACTCACAGAGAGGAAGAAATCACCATGCAACACTTATCTATCCCTATTTCTGTAAAACAAATGGCCTATGAATCTAATTGATTTCATTTCAACTGCTGCAAATGGAAATGAGTGGGAGTTAACACAACTTGTAAGCACTAATGAATGTTCTGTTCAGTAGCTTACATTACAGAAAGCTAAAAAATGGTACTGATAATAAAAGCATACAAACAAACAATATTCTTAAATACTTAAAAATAAATAAGTGTCATCTTTAAACCCTCTGTGAGTCCCTAAAAGACAAATACTCTGTATGACATAGAAAAATGAATTTTTGTTCAAGTGAATGAAGTGAACAAAGAATCTGGGCTGTGATCAGGTTCTGTTGGATTGTGAATGTTTAATTTCAGTGATCCTGTAAATGAAATATCAACATCCATAAGCAGCACAAAGCGATAAGGATTTGGTCATAAACAGTACCTTCACTGGTCTTCTGCTCATCAAAGTCTGTCTCCAGCGGAGGGCCGAATAAGGCTGTTGCATCCTCTGGCACTGGAGATTTCTTATTACTGAAATGGAGGAGAATTAAGCCAAATTTGCATGACTCATCCACATAGATGCACACCAGTCACATCCAGGCTGCTACTCTCAAATTGTCTAATATTATCCATTTAAACTCATTTAACATCAACAAATGTTTAAAAGACTTACATACAACGCTAAATCTCAACAACCAGGGTTATATACCATATAACCACACTTGATAACACTTTAGAATAGGGATCAATTCTCACTATTAACTAGTTGCTTATTAGCAAGCCTATTATTAACATATTGGCTGTTTATTAGTGCTTATAAAGCACATATTTTGCATGACCATATTTTACATCCCTAATCCTACCCAATACCTAAACTTAACAACTATTAATTAGGAGTTTGAGGCAAAAGTGATAGTTAAAAGGGTTGGTTCACCCCAAAATGAAAATTCTGTCATCATTTACTCACCCTCAAGTAGTTCCAAACCTGTGTGAATGTCTTTGTCCTGCTGAACACAAAGGAATATATTCTGAAGAATGAGGGAAACAGAGCAGTTCTGGGGCACCACTGATTTTTCCTACCATGGAAGTCAATGGTGCCCCAAAACAGCCTGGTTACAAACTTTCTTCAAAATAACTTCCTTTGTATTCGGCAGAACAAAGACATTCATACAGGTTTGGAATTACTTGAGGGTGAGTAAATGATGACAAAATTTTCATTTTTGGGTGAACTATCCCTTTAATGGTTTGTTAATAGTGGGAATTGCACAAACAGTCTGAAGTCAGGCTTGGAAGATTAATTCAATCCGATCATCCAGTTCTTATTGAAAAATAATTTTCTCTATAATTTTTAATCTTTTAATTTTTGTGTGTACATTTGTTGTCTTCTGCAAATATTTTTTTATTTTATTTTAGTTAACAAAACAATAATAAACTTGGAAACAACAGACAAAATGACTGTTTCATAAAGTGTGTAAGTGTGTGTACAGATACCTAGCAGGCTCAGGAGGGGGCGCAGGTGCAGGTGTCGGGGAAGGGGCAGGAGCTGGTGCAGGCGTTGGAACAGCACGTCTCGGTCGGGCAATTTCTTCACCTGAGGTTAACAGCATGATCAAATGAGCACAAATAAACTGCACCTACTCATACACATGCAAGCACACCTCTATATTCACATTTTAATTCCAGACAACTATTTAGTGTCAGATTTGAATCGACATAGACATTACGCTCATAAACCCAGGAACAAATTGCATTATGTGTACTTACTGGGATTTCTTTTTGCCAGCCCCTGAAACAAACAGAAGGCCAAAACATTCATAAGACTAAAAGCTCATAACACCATATCTCTCATCAGCTGAGAAGAGTGCATTTTAGGTCAATTTAATCAAGGGAATGGTGAGTCAAATTCAGACAGAGACATTGCCTTGATGTCCTGTAAATTGCTGTTTCATAATGTATTCTACACCTGACAGAAGAGCTGATTCCTATGATTGACTCAGGTGGTGAACAATCTTATCTGACTCACTGATGCATTAGTAACAAATAACACTGGCATCAATGTTATTACATCAGGTTCTTCATGGTGGCTGTGAATTTCAAATAGAAGAACACACCATTCGTTTTTTCAATGATCAAAATGGCATTCTTTGTACTAAAATATGAAACGATATTCAGATGATTATTCAGATAATAGTTATCACATTTAGATTAAGAAATTGCTTTAGGCAAGGTTCTACAACACCCAGACTACAAATCATAAAAAAGGCATTAGTTTGATCTCAAAAGCAAGCATTTTTTGGTCACATGGGTCTATAACACACGAGTAAGCAATATATTTATTCACATGGGGCATTTAATTAGCTAGAAACGACCAGCTGACTGAAAGAAGAAGTGAATAAAAGTGCTAATGTTGACGAATAGTGAAGTCTATAAAGAGTAGTCATTATTAATACAAAACGTTTTAGGTTACGTATGTAACCCCAGTTCTTCGAAGGAACGAGACGCTGCGTCAGGAGACGCTTTGGGAAACGCCTACAGCGTAACCGGCTCTGAATACCAATGAAATCTGTCCAATGGATGGGAGGGACGTCACGGGCGAGGTGACGTAATGACCAGCTGGTATAAAAGCATGTGCGGTGAAACCGGCGTCAGCTTCTATAATGAAGCAAGCGCTGGCAGGGATTCAAGGAACTGGGGTTACATACGTAACCTAAGACGTTCCTCTTCAGGAACTCGAGCTGCGTCAGGAGACGCTTTGGGGAACGAGATACCCACGGCACCAGACTTCCAAGTCCCTGCCCTGTGTGTATCCATACGGGGCACAGCTAGGGCGAGAGAACGGAAAAACCTGGAGTGGCTCGTATGTCTACGCCATAAAACCTGACAAGGTCAGGGGCGTAGACCATTTCGCAGCGTTGCAGATGTCCTGGATAGGGACACCTGCGAGAAAGGCCTGGAGGCCGCCACACTCCTCGTGGAATGAGCTCTGACTCCCATCGGTGAGGGGAGGTCAGAAGACTCATAGACACACCCACAGCTTCCACAACTCCGGGCAGGGATGCACAAGGTGCCTCCTGCCTGTGAGAGGAGATGCCTCCTGACTGGAGTCTCCTATGGAGAGCCGTCGAAGAGGGAAATCAGGTCCGAGAACCATACTCGGCCGGCCAGAACGCTACTAATAGCAGCCAGAGTCCGTCCCGGCGCACTCTCTCCAGAACTCTGGGGAGCAGAGCAATCGGGGGAAAGGTGTACAGACGAAGCCTCGGCCACGTCTGTACCATGACGTAGAGAGTACCAGAGGGGACATTGCGCTGTCTGAGTGGCGAAGAGGTCCACCTGACCCTGGCCAAACACTCTCCAGATCTGCTTCACCACCTCGGTGTGAAGCATCCATTCCCCGGATAACAGCCCCTTGCCTTGACAAGGTGTCTGCTCCCACATTGAGATGCTAACTCAGATGCTCAGAAGGGAGCGGCATGCTCAAGGTGACCCTCTAAGTTGAGGGGAACAATGCCAGCTCGACCAACAGGAGAGCCGGGAGGGAGCTGCATGCTCATAAGTAACCCTCTATAGTGAGGGGAGCAATGTTAGCTCTACCAAGGCAGAGCTCTGGAGAGCGGAGCACTTAACTCTCAGCATGAGAGGGAACTCAGACGCTCAGAATGGAGCGGCATGCTCAAAGGTGACCCTCAAAGTTGAGGGGAGCAATGCCAGCTCGACCAACCAGGAGAGCTCGGCCTCATAACCCACACAAGGATCTGGTGCATCAGCCTGTACAGGGGGCACGAACCGCAGACCTCCTTGGTGGTTGCTATAAGAGACCACCGATGTGTTGTCGGTGCGAACTAACACATGGCAACCTCTTAGGTCTGGGAGAAAGTATTTCAGAGCCTGAAACACGGCCAGCATCTCGAGCCTGAGCACGTGCCAAGCGAGATGATGACCCCTCCACAGACCGTGGGTAGGGTGGCCACTCATGACCGCTCCCCAACCGGTGAAGGATGCGTCCGTCGCTAGCGTACGCGGCGACACGGAGCTCCCAACACCGGGCCCTGGGACAAGAGCCAAGGTTGTCTCCACATGTCTAAGGCACGTAGGCATCGCCGCGTGACCTTGATCATGCGAAGCGGGTTTCCTCTCGGGGAGAACCCCTTGGTCTTGAGCCACCACTGTAGGGGTCTCATGTACAGCAGGCCAATAGGTATCACGTTGGACGCAGCTGCCACCAGACCCAGCAGTATCTGAAACTGCTTGACAGTGAGTGACTGGCCTTCTTTCACCCTCCTGACTTTCGTGAGGATTGACTCGATCCGAGCAGGAGACATATGTGCCTGCACCGTGGTCGAATCCCCACCACCCCCAGATAAGTGGTTTTCTGTAATGGAGAAAGCACACTTTTCTTGGGGTTCAGTCTTAACCCCAACACTTTTAAGTGAGCGAGAAAAACACCTCAATGTTGAGCCGCCCAATGCTCTGATTGAGCGAGAATCAACCAATAGTCGATGTAATTGAGTATGCGGACGCCCCGTAGCCGCAGCGGAGCTAACACGGCGTCCACACACTCGTAAAAGTGCGGGGTGAGAGTGCTAGGCTGAAGGGAAGTACCCGATATTGGTAAGCTTTGCCCTCGAAGCAAACCTCAGGAACTTCCTGTGAGTGGGAAGGATGGAGACATGGAAATATGCGTCTTTTAGATCTATGTGTCAAACCAGTCCTCAGACTTGATCTGAGATACTTACCTCAGCATCTTGAACTTCAGTCTTGCAGACTGAGCTGTTCAATTGATGCAGATCTAAAATGGGACACAATCCTCCATCCTCCTTGGAACTATGAAGTACCGGCTGTAGAACCCAGACTCTCTTCGTAAGGAGGACCCACCTCGATGGCTTCCTTCCTTAAGAGAGTATCTACCTCTTGTTCCATTACCAAAGCCTGCGCGGGGCCCACTAACGTGGAATTCACCCCGTTGAATTGAGGCGGACGAGAATCGAACTGGATTCTGTAGCCTCTCTCTACAGTGAGCAGGACCCATCGAGACAGATTTGGCAGTAGTTTCCACGCTGCGAAATAGTCTACTAAGGGAACCAGTCTCTCGAGACTGGCCTCTGGTGTAACCGGAGAAACCAGAGACCCCCGAAGGGGTGGCGAGCATCTCAGCTCCGCTACGATACCGGGCGGAAGAGACTGATATATGCGCTCGCTGGAGACCGCTGCGCCCTGAAGCACCATAGGTGGCAGGGTTGGCAGAACGATCTCCTGAGGGCGCTGGGGGGCGACGATCGCTGTGTGCTGGGCGTTCCCTACACAGCGATCGTCGCTCTACCCCAGCAGGGGCTACCCTCATAAGCCCTGATCCCACTCACATCAGGGCTTCTTGGCCGAAGACCTCTTCGCCTGCTTGGCTGGGAGGTCCTTGACCACGCACCCTTCTTACCGCCCCGACCCGCTCCAGTGGGGGCAAGCTTGCCTATACGAGGAGCCAGCACGCGGCAGGGGCTGCTCTCGCCCAGCAGCCCCGTGAGCTAGAGAGCGGCGAGGGAGAAACCGCTGGAACGCCACCACCTGCCTCCCGAACCAAAAAAGGCCAGAAGGCAAAGTAGGGCGTCCAGAAGGAAGACCCTGTCGCGGTTTTTCTTTAAATCCAACAGGGTCAACCAAAGATGCCTCTCCACCGCCACCAGGGCTGCCACAGATCGCCTTGACAGTCTCCCTGGCAGCGCGGAGAGACAAATCAGCGGTTTTGCGGAGTTCACGGATGTCCTCCGCACTAAATCCCTCGCCCTCATCCAACTCCTTGAGCAGGCCAGCCTCAGTGTGGAGGTCGGGGAAAAAAAGGCAGGCTCCGATGTGGAGGTGAGTCTGAAACCGCAGAAAACGCTCGTATAACCCTCTCTGCGGTTCGACAAGCCACTCCACAAGCTCCTCATATTGGGGTGACAGAGTGGGTGCAACATGCTCAACGTATCCCATGTCAACCTCCTCGGAGGAAGACACGAGAAACGCTGATGCCGCTGCCCGAGGGAAAGTAACCGCAAGGCAGGCTTCCGAACTCGAGGAGCGGTCATGGGATCTGACAGGTGAGGATGGAGATAGAGACTCTCTCGTCTCCGATCCTTCCATCAGATCCCGATGCGAACCCCACGAGCGCCGTCCTCGCTATACCTCAGCGGAAGCGGGGCAGCGCCACGGGGAACGCCAAACACACTCAAGTTGTGTGTATCCCCCGCACACAAAAAACGTTTGCAGGGAGGAACACACAGCTCGTATTGCACTTCTCCCATATTCCAAGCCTTAAAATGGCTCTTCTTAGACATAGCTAAAGACAGACAACAGTAAATAAGACCGACAGAAACACAGAGCGTTAGCTGAATGACAGAAAGCTGATGCCGGTTTCACCGCACGTGCTTTTATACCAGCTGGTCATTACGTCACCTCACCCGTGACGTCCCTCCCATCCATTGGACAGATTTCATTGGTATTCAGAGCCGGTTACGCTGTAGGCGTTCCCCAAAGCGTCTCCTGACGTAGCTCGAGTTCCTGAAGAGGAACTGATACTGATTCTGACCTTTGCATTTCTATATGGAAATATCATTTACATGGAAGTATCATGTCTCTCTAGACATATACTCTTTTAACAAAGGTATCTTCAAAATTCAAAAGTTCTGCTTCTGTATGCTGTTTAAACCTAATCACAAAGTAGTTCAAGCACTTGGAGAACAGAAAAATAATGTTAAAAGACACTTACTGGACTACGCCTCTGTGACCAGCAAAAAGGAAGAGAGAAGAGACACCTGGTCAGAAAGTGATAAATCAGTAATACAGACTTCGATCAAAAGCAACCTCTGTTCCTAAATGTTTACCTTTATGATGTGCTTTAATATTGATTTTTATTCAAAGATTCTTTAATTTTGAGGCCCAAGGAAGGCAGTGACAAAGTTAACAAAATTAAGATTAATTAAAGAATTCAATCTGTTCATCACATAAGCCTATCATAAAGCTGGAGAAAATATGGAGCACAAGTCATATTGAGCACTTTTATAATACTTTTTATTGTCTTTTGTGTCCTTTTTTGAACCTTAAAAGTTCCAATTCAAAATTCAGCTTTTTGCTTTGAATGTCATGAAGGATATTTTTCAAGTAACTGTGAGGATAACATTCATATCACAATAAAGATCTCATCTTATGTTAGCGCTATTATAAATAATTTAGAAGTACTCTGCTTCAAAAGGCACTTTTCCAGTTTTCAGCATTTCTTGAAAATGGTATTTATGCATATATTGCCAACGTTGCACCTGTGCAGTGCTGCTCGTCTCAGCACTGTTTAGTCTTCAGAGAATCTAAAAGCATAGAAAGTATGTTCTGCTCACGAGTCACTTCAAAGAGATTACAAAGATACTGTATGTCAAACGAAAGAATGTTGGTCATGATACTCCTGGACCAAATTCACAGTTAAAATGCAAAAGAAATTACAAGAAAGTTAATTTTCTATTGACATTCACTCTAGCTGTGGACATCCATTCCTGCTCACTCCATTTTTCTTTTTTCCTATTATTCTCTTCTTCATAGCTGGATTAAGTCCAGGAACGAGGGCTCTGAGTTCAGTCTGGCTCGTGAGTTCTGAGTGATTAGGCTGATGTACCAGTGGCAAAGTCTAATCCTATAGACTGTAAGTAATGGTCACCACCAATCGAAGCCTGGAAAGACTGGCATGCAACCAAACACTTTAATGTAAGAGCTAGGCTGATGACTAAGGCTGCCCGCTCATTCAAATAATAAACAGTTCAAAATGTTTTAAGTGAAACATGCACAAACACCAGATGCAAAAGAACAAGATCAAAATTCATTGTTAATCTAAAAAAAAACAAAAATGTCCAAGCACATAAGCCCATTTTAATATACTGTTCAATGCTGGGTAATAATTTAATTGTAATCTGGATTTCATAATCAGATTCCAGAAATAAAGTACTTATAATTAGATTATATTACATTTTTAAATACTCATAATCAGATTACAGTTACTTTATTAATTATTACACGATTACATGTTATTTACACAATAGCAATACATTTCTCATAATTTATTGATTATAGCTAATGTTTATTTTAAATCCTTTTAAAAACACATTCAAAAAGTCATCTAGTAACTTTTTAAAATGTATTTTAATGTATTTAATTATACTTTATTAATTAATAATTTTAGAACTCCCTGCAGTTCCTTTACAAATACTGGTTTGGAAAACCATATTATTTCATTCTCTTATAATTTATAAATCAATATGGTACAATATTATCCTATTCAAATCAACGAGATAAACGGGTCAAAAGTTATCTAAAAGTAATCAAAAAGTAGTCTGATTATATTACTTAATTTTATTTAAAAAATACAAATCTTGAATCTTGCTGTGAAACTCTGAATTTATTTTGTATCCTGTCCATGCATAAACAAGTACACAGTATAGTCCCTACACATCTCTATGGTATGGAGCCATTTTAGTCTCAATAATAATTCACGCAAAAGACATGATGCACATGAGACTGAGAGAGGCATGCAGATCCATAGGCAAAGCTTTTATTAAAAGACATGGTCAAAAACAGGCATGGGTCAGGCAATTGCAAACAGGTATATTGAAGACAAGACAAAAGAGTAGTCTGTTAAACAGGCGTGGGTCAATCGACGCTGAACGTAATCCAAAGGGCGAGGAAAACGGGTAATCCAACAGACAGACTATAGTCCAGATGAGGGGCAAACAGAGTCCAAAACGGCATGTCAAAAGGATATCCAAGACAGGCAGGTGATCAGGAAACAGGCTACCAGGCAAAACCAAGACGCGACTAGACTAGAATATATATTCATAAATGACATTTCACAAGTGCAAAAGACAATTCACAGATGTACAACTGCGCACAAAAAGTTTTGAATGTTTAAAATTTACAAATTCATCATGGACTGTGAATTTGCAAATAATATTTTTGAGACTTTCTTGGCAGCGAACTCCTCCCACACGGGTCGCTCGTACTCTTTAGCCAATAAGATTTGAGCCTGTCAATCGACCAATCATAACCTGATGTGGGTGTATGAGGCACGTACCCTGGGTGTGCCTACCTGGCTGTTGCGTCGTCAGCACGAGACCACAGTTCAAGTCACGGTTAAGCAGATGTATGTGCAGTTGATCATTTCATTTCAGTTAACTAGCTTAGTTAAGGTGTATTGTTTTTATTTTTTAACATTGAATTAGGTTTCATGCATGTGAATTTGTTTACGCATGTGTGCATCATGTCTTTTGCGTGAAATATTATTGAGACTAAAATTGAGTCTATTATCTGTTTCAGCACCCACCAGTCCATCCCTAAAAACCCAAACTGACCTAAGATCAGTTCCTAATAGCTTATTAATCACAGAGCATGCAACCTTCACCATGCCAAATGGGAAACGTGAGAAGATGTCCCTCAAAAAGAGTAAGACAAAGTATAAACAGCTTACCGGACTATTCCTCTATATCAGCCAGTAGATAGAAACAGACAGACAGGTAGAGAGACAGAAGAGGGAGCATGATCTACATTAGTATAGTGCTGGTTAGCATGCACAAACACATTACATTACAGAGAAATTTCAAAGGAATGACATGGCAGAAATGTCTACAAACACAGATCAAAATATGATGCAACACTATGCAAACCCATTTTGTCAATTTTTCGGTGTCAGCCACAGATATCGCCTAAGCACACAATATAGCTCAGCTAATAAGGAGATCAGTGAAATGTGGCAACAGATCAAGATCTCAGTGAGTGACCCGAATGAACGTCTTTACTTGTAATTTAAATGAACATTGCTAAAACAATGGAAAACCACATGCTCATTTAACACATTCAAGGAATATTTCACCCCCCAAAAAATGTATTTTCATATGTGATTCCAAACCCATATGATTTTCATGTTTCCATTAAGCATATAGAATGATAAACACTAAAAAGTTATGCTCACTAAGACATTTAATCAAATATACAGTAATATTGTAACAATATAAAAATACAGCAATATTGTGAAATATTATTACAATTTAAAATTAAAAAAAAAAGTAATAACATTATCACAATTTATTCCAGTGATTGTAAAGTGCTCAAAAAATATTTCTTATTGTTATCAATGCTGAAAATAGTTTTGCTGCTTAATATTTTTGTGGAAATCGTAAAACATTTTTCTGAATTCTCTGATGAATAGAAAATTTTAAAGAACAGCATTTATTTGAAATAGAAATCTTTTGTAACATTATAAATGCCTTCACTGTCTCTTCTGATCAATTTAATGAATTCTTGTTTTTTTTCCTAATTAAATACATAAAATACTGACCGCAAGCTTTGGAATGGAAGTACAGAGTGGTGCATAATAATGCACCATATTTGAACTGAATGACAATTAAAAGTTCCTGCAAAGGGAGAATTTTTTTATCGCTTTCCCCTCATACAAAATGAATGCATGGCTTGAGAAAACGTATAATGTAGCATACAAGCCTTATGGCTTAATGGTGTTTTTAAATAGTTTGTTGAGCTCACTCTAGTATACAAAAAAAGTTGGACATTCTAACATATTTATTCCCATGGATTTAAATAGAGAGTTTGGAACAAGGTTAGACTGAGCAAATGACAAAATTTTGTTAGTTTGGGTGAACTTTTAAAAATCCCTCCAGCTTGCTACGTATCTACATTCTGTCACACAGCTTGGAATTAAGACTGTCGAATGATCAAACAAGTTCTGAGCATACAGTGTTTCCCATGTGTAGCTTTATTAATTCTTGTTGGATGACTGCCTATTTACAAGAGGCTTAATAAAGAAGAAAACTTTATCAATAAAACATGAATACCAGCTGGAACCCAGCACCTGGCCGAGAGGTGTGTTATATAAAGAACCCCCATGCCTTTGTGCTCTGTATTCGCTCGAATATAACTCCACCGTTACAGTTATCTCAGTGGCTGGATGCAATATCGCTTCTCTGACTACACAGGAGAAGTACAGTAGAGAATACAACAAGCTGAATGAATTATCACTCTACTCTTAAACAACGAGAGCACGATCTCTATTGTAGAGCTTCTGTTGTTCAACCTTTTTGCTCGCAATTTCTTCTGATGAGTATTCATGGCTAATCCATCACCATCGTTATACACACACGCACAGGTTGCCATGGCACAGGATGGGCATGTGACTGATGTTTAATTCATGAGTAAGGAATGCCAAGCGTTCCAGTATACTGGACAAAGTGGATTTCAGTCATAATAAGACTGCTTTAAAGTGTGTCATTTTTCCAAAATACAAAGAAAGTACAAGACATTAGGATGAACTCCCTAAACTCCCCTGGATTTATTTACATTTCCTGAATATGCAGCACTTTCCATTTATTTGAAAGGAATTAATACTTTTATTATTCAGCAAGGATGCATTAAATTGATCAAAAGTAAAGAATTATATTGTTACAGAATATTTATAATTTAAACAAATGCTATTTTTTTTATTTTGTATTCAAGGAATCCTGAAAAAAAAATAGTTTCTATAAAAATATAAAGAAGCACAACTGAAAACATTTATCCCAAACTTTAAGCAGTAATATACTAGATGCTTATCATAAATATAATTTTACTAGATGGAAACATAACAACTTTAATCTTTGTGGTGCTTTCAAAGCTCTATTTGCTTGAACATCCAGTCCCATTTGTGACTTCCGTCTGGAATAGTTTCTGACATAACACAACACTGCTATATAAAAAAAAATAAAAAGAATAACGATCCACTATGAGAATATCAGATCATAACTGTTACTTTATCATGGATTTATGAAGCCAGGACTAGAACTATTTTATACTACACATTCCACAACATGCACAATGCAATCAGTAAGCAATCAGTTCATAAAGCTGGCTACAGCTAAATAAACTGCACTTTTTTAGGGTTAAATGTGCTCAAGGTTCATAGTGGTTTAGTATTCATTCAGCATACTGTGAGAGCAATTCATAAATGTGCAGATTAAAATTTAACTTTGGAAATAAGAGCTAATGAAAACCCCAGAAAAGATAATTACTTTGTGACAGCTAAAGACCAATCTGAGTGCCAATTAATTTTAAGAACAAGGCAGAACAAGAAACACGCCAGTAGGTGGTCCTGAGGTGTAGATCAGAGTAAGATTGATTGAAAGCACATTGACGGAATGACATGTTTCTGCGTGTGTGAATAATTTAGCGTGCAAGTTCATCATGTGACAGGCTCTGGCCTGGATGCCTGTGCTCAGTCTGCAGGCCTGCCGCACCATGCAGTGGAGACATTGTTCCCAGTTTCCAAGCTGAATTATTGAGCGAGAACAGAGTGACACTTCAGTGCGAGACTCCACCTGAAACTCCCACTCACTCTGACTCCAGATAACAACAGTGAGTCAGATAAGACTCATCTACGCCATATCTCATCTGAATGACCTCCGTCAGATGAACTTCAGATGACTTCACTGGCAAAAAGTTTTTAAAAGTCAGTACTTCAGTACAGATAATCTTTTTTAACCGCACACACCATATGAACCAGATGTTCTCAGGATATTCTCTGTTGTGAGTTAAGGAATATTAAAATTATATAGTAAAATCTGATGGATGCTTGGGAAAATGTTATCAGCAAAGGCTGTATCCTCTGTCATCTGTATTTATTAACAGTGAAATTGTCATTTAAATAGCTGTTTTCTTTTTTAATATATTTTGAATTAATAAAAGTATTTATTCTTGTGATGGCACACCTGGATTTTCAGGAGACGTTCCTCGTCTTCAGCATCACATGATCCTTCAGAAATCTTTCTCAAGCAGATTTGGTGCTCAAGAAACATTTCATATCTTATCGATGTTGAACGCAGATGTTCTACATAATAGAAATCTCAAAACAACAGCATTTATTTTGAAATAGAAATCTTTTGTAATGTTGTAAATGACTTTACTGCCACTTTTGGCCAAATGTAATGCTTCCTTGTTGAATAAAAGAAAAATGTAATTTAATTTTAATATTGTTTTGTTAAAGGAGTCTGTTTTGAGCCAGTGGAGAATGAATAGATGTGCTGCCCACACAGACATATTCATCTCCTAAATGCTGTATATATAAGGCACACATAGACCTTTTTCAAGGTACATCCTAAAAAAATGTATTTAAAGCTCATAAAAAGAGCTTTAATTAATAGGATGCAGCTATGTTGACTGCTGAAATTCAAAAATGTTTTTAGGGAAATGGCAGGTAGGCGTTTTTGGACTATTAAAATGGCAGGCAGCTCCATCTGAATTGTTCACGCTGCTCTCGCTAGAAACAGCCTCCACACTGTGATAGCCGCATATTGACCACATACTACAAGCAACACTCCACAAAAAACAAGCCATTTGTACTGTAAGCCAAGTCTGGCTAGTGGCTTTTGTCATCATGTTACTATAAAATTGAGTTGACAAGGTTAATAAAGAACCTAAAGCACTTCCTCCATTTCACGAGATTCCTTGTAGTGCAAATAAAATCTGCAACAGTACAACAGGCTGTTTCCTCTCCTGACAGAAACATAAAGCACCAGTAAATTGGCACTCAAACATGCACTGAGAGTTACAGTCAATATCAGAAAAGGCAGGTATGAGCTTGACCCAATAGGCTAATTCACAACAATATGACAGCAAAAGAATTAACGTATACATTCACTGTATGGAATACTATACAGTGGAATATGGGTGGTGATGGCGCAGTGGATAAGATTGGTGTGAGAGACCCGGGTTCGAATCCACTGTGAGACACCAATGTGTCCCTGAGCAAGACACTTAACCCCCTAGTTGCTCCAGAGGCGTGCCACCTCTGACATATATAGCAATTGTAAGTCGCTTTGGATAAAAGCGTCAGCTAAATTAATAAATGTAAATGTAAATGTGGAATACTATATATGTACATTTAATGTACAAGCCTCACTCTACCATGGTACTTTCACAGTATCTTTTCATGAGGGATGTCAAAATAAGTACAAAATACAAAACCTTTAACACAAAACATAACAGAGACTATTGCCAAGTGATATTAAAGAACGAAAAGTGACAGGAAACAATATCATAAGCTTGGGATGCATGGGTAACATTGGCTGGACTCACCAGAGGCGAAGGAGACAGTGCTATGTTGCCTATGGAGACTTTTAATTCATCTACAGAGGGAGCTGCAATGTTAGACTCTGCTGGCAGCGGTCTGATTTTGATCTTAAACTTTTTGCGGTGGTCCTCCTCTTCTTCAGACTCACTAGAGGAGAAAAAGTGAGACTTTTCTTTGGGCGCTGGTGGAGAGCTGTTAAGGGACAGTTGTAAATTGCCATGATTACAACACAAGCTGAATTTTATAGAACTTAATGTAAGAAGAAAAAAAGTTATGTAAAGTTAGGAAAGCTGCAGTAGGTGGCTAAAACATTAGAAACATCTAAAACATTAGAAGCTAAAACATTAAAAACGCACTGAACAGACTGATGTGTCTATATCTGACAGCTTTGTTTTTATTCACCAAAAATATTCTTATAATTAAAAAAAAGAGAGAAATCAATGATTCAAAAATGTAATAATAGTATGTAATAACTAATGTAATAACTAATTTATGGCAAAATTAAAGGATATCTCCCTCTTCCTCTTCTGGCCTGATGCTATATCCTTCTTCATCTACCTCAGGCGAGTTCTGCAAAAGAAAAGTCAGTCTTTGTTACAGATGCAGTGGTATTTTTTCATAGTCTAAATTAAATAGCCATTAGTAGGCTTGAACTGCCATGATTTGCGGAGTATCATCAGGCTATTAAAAAAGATGTACTTACATATCTGTCCCAATCAATCTCCCCGTAGAAGCCATTTGGAGCTCCGTTGGTCTTTTTCTGTGGCTGAGCAAATCAAAACACAACTTTAGTAACATCACTCAGATTCACTGATTTCTAGATTAGATGAGTTTGGCCTATTTAGGGGTGCCGCTGGGGGAATCTACAGGTGCTAAGTGAGTATTCAGTTCTAGGATTAGACTTCAAGCTATAGAACTATGCTGTCTCTGTTTTCAGTACCGATTCACTCTCTTGGGGCTCCTGTGCCATGGACATCCATTATACAGAAAATAAAGACATCATTTGAATTAAAAAAACTTTTTCACCATGTCAGATTATTTATATTTCCAATAAGGCTTGACATACATACATGACATTACATCAACACTTATTACAAAGCCCTGCATAAAAATTATTTTACTGCTTTGCAAAACCTAAACATTACCTAATTTGATGACGCTGAGTTCAGAAAAGAAAAAGAACAAAACAAAATATTCCATCAAGCACAGTAAAAATAAGAATAAAAATGTATACACACCCACGCACGCACGCACACACACACATATATATATATGTATAGGGATAGTTCACCCAAAAATGAAAATTCTGTCTTACAGGTTTGGGAGCAGTAAAAATGTAAAAGTTTTACAAGGCAAAATAATTATTCATAGCGCATCATTTAACTTACTATCTGCAAATAAGTGGAAAAATATAAAAATAGGGCTGTCAATCTTTTAAAATACTGATTGACATTAACAGTTTTTGCATTAACATTTTTATAAACCGTTGTAGGTAAATATTTCACTTATTTATTTTCGATGACAAGGAAATTTAACCATACAAAAAAATGCAAATTACTCAAGTTTTGCTGAATCTCATCTGGGCTTATTTTATCGATAAATTACCCATAAAAATGTCTATCTTCATCATTACAAATGGGTGATAAATGATAAATGCGTGGTATGCAAGGGTCTTTTGTGTGTGAGTGTGTCTGTGTGTGTGCTGCAGCTCTAATTAGCTCCAATTAGCTCAGAATATTTCAATAAATAATTTCTCAGAAATCACAAAGAACAGAGTGAATTGAATACACACATTAACGATGTTAAACATTTGATTAATTGCATATGTTAATCATCAACTTTGGCAGCCCTAATTAAAACAAACATCAATTCAAATTCCAAAATAGTAAATCTGGCTCTTGAAACGATGCTGTAAGTTAAGAGGCACTTACTCCACCATCTCTGTCTGGTGACCCCCTAAAAACAGGGAAAACAAAAGAAAGAGACAAAGAGAGAGACAGAGAGGTCTTTAATACCCACTTAACATGCAAGCCTCTCTTTTTTCTCAACTCAAGCACAGAAGCAATTAGCCAGGCTTCGCTCTGAGGTACAGAAACACCTGTGTGAAGGGCCCCAAACAGACACACGCTCTCAAAACAGGCATCGTCTATAGCACCCTGAAGCAGGAGACAGGGATTCTAAGTGTGCAAGCAGCAAATGCTCCATTATGTTGATGGTTTTGTGAGAGAACTCCATCAGCCTGCCTTAGGAAGCGCTACTATTATAATAAATTCATTAATCCTGTAAGGTCTGACATATGAGATAATAGTCAAACAAATAATTTTTTTTGGAATGGAACAGTTTATTGAACCTTTAGACAAAATTTTATTCTGAGGCCCACATTAAGCAAAATATGTGATTTAGTGCAGATACTGATATTTATATGGCCATAAAGTAAGCTATAATTCTTACAACTTATAATGTCAATGAAATCTATAATAATACTACTGGCATAAATTGCATATAAATATCAGTTGTTACTCTATCCCCAGATTTCACAGACAAGGCTTAAGCCTAGTCCTAGACTAAAATGTAAGTCTGAGCTGTTTCAACTGAAATAAACTTGCTCTGACTGATCTTAAAATATATCAGTGCCTCTGTTTTGTCTCAAGATGCACACCAGTAATGTTTTTTTCTAAGCATGTTTAGAAAAATGACTTAAATGTCCTAATTGAACTATGTCCTAATCCTGGTTTAGTCTAAGCCCTGTCTGTGAAACCGGGCCTATATCTTCCAATAGTAGGTCTAAGTAAGATTATATTTAAAAGCTCTGTATATTTATTGTGGAGGACAAAAAAAAAAGATGTATTGATAATCAAGTAAACCTAGGAGTTCATCTTTAAATATTAATAACGATATAGAAGTTATACTTACTTTTGCTTTAAAAATCAGTAATGATTTAATAACAAAAAGGCACAATTACTATTACCTGAAGGGGACTATTTTACAATTATACTAAAAGGCATTTTACTTGCGAAAAAGTATAAACTACCAATCAGACATCAGAAAGCATAAGACTTTGAAAAACTGTTTTTTTTTTTCAGCAAGGTTTGATCATTAGAAATTTTCATATCAAATTCATACAGCAGGATTTATAGGTGTTGAATTCTGGTATATAAATTAGTGAAACTTACGTAGAGTCAGTGTCCTTTTCTTTCTTCCGTATACCGAAGGCCTTCCTGGTGCGTTTTTTCAATCCTGTGGTGTGGGGAGATATTGTTAGTTGTCTGATTTGATATGGCTCAAAAACACACAGTTCAGCCTCACAGACACATGGCATCTGATGAATTTACAAATGTGCTGTAACTGTGGGTGTGTGTATCTGTGTGCCTGTGTGTGTGAATGTAAGTGGGTGGATGTTTGTAAAGAGAGAATGTTGAAACGGCTCATGTCCAAAGTCCTTTGACATTTCAGATCAAAGAATGAACTGAATCCATTATTGAATCACACTGCTGACTGCTGATACAGAATCGATTTCAGCATCACCAACAACAAACAAAGCATTTGCATTAAGCACATTCATCAAAAGAGATGGACAGACAGACAGACAGACAGACAGACAGATAGATAGATAGATAGGCTTCACTTTACTGCATCAATTATACAATAATTCTTATTAAAGCAACTGTATTAAAGTTCTACATTCAAGAGCAGTGAGTGATTTCCCTCTTTGTGTTTTGTTGTTTTGTTAACTTTAAAGGGATAGTTCACCTAAAAATTAACATTTTGTCATCATTTACTCACTCTCAAGTTATTTTAAAACTGAATGAGTATCTTTCTTCTGTTGAACATGAAAGTCATTTTAAAGAATGACTTCCATAGTATTTTTTTTACTACTATCAAAGTCAATGGGGCTCAGCAACTTTGGTTACCCACATTCTTCAAAATATCTTCTTTTTTGTTCAGTACAAGAAAAGAAAAGAAATACAGGATTGGGACAACATGAGAGTGTGCGAATAATGATAGAATTGTACATTTTGGGTGAACAATCCCTTTAATGGCAAGCGGCATATTTAGCATATTTAGTACTATTAGTCTGCTGTCCCTTTAAGATCTGCATGCATCATTTATACATCTGTTTTCTTCTCAACTCTTTACTTTCACATTAGTCATAAGTTAACCAGCTGTGTTTAAATGTAAACCTTGTGTGTTTCTGACAATATTAGCGCAATCAAATGCAAAAGATAACTTAGTCCAGTAATCAGGTGCTGTTTGACAGGCTTTTTAGTGTGCGCACCTTTCAGGTGTACGCACTCAGAACAAAAACACAGAACAAAGCTTGAATGAAATGTTTAACTGCCAATGCTTTAAAGTACATGCAAATAATACAATTTTTGGATTGTGAATAAGTGCAGTGTCCCGTGAGTTAACATTTTATGTGAATGTATATCGTATTGTACAGTATATTGAACTGCAACTGATAGAATACTATGATATTTCTATAAAAGCAGATTGTAGAGGCATTTTAATCATCCACAATTAAAAATTGTGATATCGCACATCCCTACACTGGAGTAAAATTAATCATGGTCCCCATATAATTTAAATAGTCAAAACATCCTCAAACTCAATTTATATGAGGATATGAGGACATGATTGTGCAGCTATGGGGCCTGCGGGGCTCTGAGTCAGGCATCGATCCAGTCATGCCTCTGCAGCGACAGGGAGCTCCAACATGGCGGATGGCATTATTGATCTTTACTAAATATTTCCTAACACATCCACAGGCTCAAGCGCTGCTGTCTGGCTGAGAGCGAGAAGAGAGAGAGTCTATTTCTAAGAGCCATCAGAGAAAATTCCCAGACATTGCCTTTATGCATCTACTTTTTCTTTGCCTTACATGTTCCACTATTCTTTAAACATTTCTTCTAAGCAAACATTGTTTTGTCTAATTAAAAACATGCTAATCAATAATATAACTAAGGAGGAGCAATTGTAAAGGAAGTTCACAGTGGTGAGGATGAAGGGCGAAAAAGGGAAAAGAGACAAAATTTAACAAAAGGAAACTATTCTACTTTGGGGTTGTGCATGTAATGAAATGTACAAAATATACTAAATTTATATATACAAATCTCCAGAGGTAAAAGTGTTAGAGACTGATGTGAAAACAGAAGCTGACAGCTTTATTTGCAGATTTGCTCTGTAAAGGGAATAAAACAGGTCAAGCCAGGACTTGAAAATGGACTTGATCCAGGGCTTTTGAACACCTGACTGTTGAATGAGCTTTTGAGACAGGCTTTTTATTCATTTGGGTAAGACTCCTTTTAATTGTGCCACAATTACTATTACGTTTGTGTCTTGTGTTTGTAATTTCAATAAATAATT
The DNA here is from genome assembly GCF_936440315.1 of Barbus barbus. Classification (NCBI taxonomy): domain Eukaryota; kingdom Metazoa; phylum Chordata; class Actinopteri; order Cypriniformes; family Cyprinidae; genus Barbus; species Barbus barbus. Next base: position 17,667,004 of record NC_136741.1, read on the forward strand.
TTCTTAAAGATCTGTTGCTAGTATAAATAAATGCATTATATATTATTATATTAATGTTTATTTAAATATCTAAACATAATAAATTAAATATACATAAAATATTTTAAATTATATTTCAGTATTAATAAAAGTTAATTTTTTGAAAGAATTACAAAAAAAAAAAAAAACATTCTTCAAATAGGGTCCACCCAATAGAAATACTACAAAAATAAATAAATAAATAAGTTAACAGTTAAGGACATTCTCTTTATACTGTATACTTGAAAATTAATTACTGGTAGGTGTCAACTCTGTTTTAAATAATTTTCCCCTTTCAGAAGAATTCCGATATGAATCAGGCTTAGTTATATAATTGCATTTAGCATTATGATTGCATTAAGTGGACTATTACATAATCTGGATCTATGATATGATGCTACAGAAGCAATCTAGCAGTTTTGCCTTTGAGGGTGGAAAGATTAATCATATGTTTATATTTAAAGAGCTCTTGAAACAGGGTTGAAGCAATTAAGATTTTATGTAATTAGTGGTTAGTTTGTTTACACTATTTTAGGCAGAAAATAACTGCTTAAAATAGTCTTAGATTTACCCAATAAAGTCTTATATTGAAAGAGAAGTATCTTGTGTTTTGTTTTAACAAGTTAATGTCTTAAACTGCCGATCTTGTTACTGTGCTAATTAATAGTGTTTTCACAAAATTTTGGATTTTAATATCCATTGCAGAGTTGATGTTATACGGCTCATTCAATGAATCGCTGGCCGACTCAGTGATCAGCCGTAAAACAGCGATTCTGACCAAATTCCCTATATGATTAAAAATTATTCCCTTTGAGCTAAATTGACCTGTTTCCCTTACAGTATAGCATCAAATGATAGCAAAATGATAATTTGAAATATGTCACTAAATGCTTAGCAGCTCCATTGTACTTTGCAAAACATACTAGTTTTTGGTATTTTGTTGTTAAAGTGCAAGTCAAAAGAGTAGCTTTTAAAAAGCACTGCTGCATCATCTTTGGTTCACGTGGATCAAGCACATTTAGGCTTTAAATCTGAACCCTGACATATCACAATTTCACCTAAATCTACATACTGGCAAACAGAAAAGCAACTACAGTATATCAGTACAGTTTGGGATGCATTTGAGCAAGGTCTGATTACAGTCTCTGCAAACACACAAACCCCAGCGTGGTCACACTTTCCATATAAGCTAACCCCCATGAGATGCCTTAAATCCATTTTTTGACAAGAGGAATTTCTAAACACTGCATAACACTAATTAATGGCTATGAAAATAATAGTCTCTGTATGTAAGCATCATGACGGAAGTGGTAACTTGATTACCAGTAGCTAACTCATGGAGTGAAGGCCAAAGAAAATGACAGCGCTAACCGTCCAGACACACCACTTAAGCAAACAGGAAAAGAGAAGACAATATGTGAAAATAAAGATAGGTAGTATTTAGGGCTTTAGAGACTACAGATAAAAACAGTAGTGGTTAAAACCAACAAAGATTAATTGTCAGAGAAAATGCTGGTGAGACTGTAGGTGCCACAGAGCCTGCAATCTTCTGTAACATCAGTCCAACTCATGTTTCAAAAATATTAGTGTTCTTCTTTAGGCTATTATAGCCAAGAAAGTCTTCTAATATGCTGATTTAGTGCCCAAGAAACATTTCTTCTTATTAGCAATGTTGAAAACAGTTTTGGCTGCGCAATGTTTTGTGGAATCCTGATACACTGCTATTCAAAAGTTAGGGGTAAGACAGAAAATGGAAATTAACACTGATTCAGCAAGGATGCAGTAATTTACTTGAAAGTTGCAGTAAAGAGAAGATATTACAAATATTTTAAATAAATGTTGTTCTTTCTATATTTTTCATCAAAGAACCTTGAAAAAATGTACCACGGTTTCCACAAAAATATTAAGCAACAAAACCTCTAGTCAACATTCATAATAATAATAAATCTGCTGTGCTATCACATGCAGAAATTAATTACTTTATATATATATATATATATATATATATATATATATATATATATATATATATATATATATATATATATATATATATATATATATATATATGTGTGTGTGTGTTTGGTCTCGTTCTGTATCGCGTATCTTGTCAGTGTCGGCGCTTGCTTGGCCATTTGTTGTGAAAAAATAAGGAAAGTCTGTTCAAGCGCCAGCAGAAAACATTGTAACGTTAAAGAAATACTCTTGAGAGAAGCAGTCTTTATCAGCGGAAGTTAAAAACAGCTCGTAAGTGTATTTACTTGTCTCATTAGTGTTTTGCGCAATTGTCGTTGCTAGGAAACGCTTGTTTTGTTTACTGTGTGGAGACGTGCTGATATCGCGTTTGGTCTTGTTCTGTCTCGTGTATCTTGTCAGTGTCGGCGCTTGCTTGGCCATTTGTTGTGAAAACATAAGAAAAGTGTGTCAAGCTAAATTGTTTTGACGGGTATAAAAAAGCTTAGTTGACTGCGGCAGCCGTTGTGTGAAGACCGAAGAGTGTAAAGACCATCGACTCTACTGTGCAAAGGAAATAATGCAGCGTTCCAAGCAACCCGTAACCCGTGTTATTCCAACCTTCTACCCATGAAAGTGCACTGGAACGGCAGTCAAACCCGTGAATTCCCACCCGTGAACTCGTACTAGGTCGACGTACTCCCAGTTCCGAGCTCTGACGTCACATAGCCCGCGAAACAACAATGGATGCCCCTACGGATGCGGTGTTTATGCAAGTGGTACACGGTGAGAAACAGACTTTAGGACAATATAACGCCATGCTGGTTTGTTTACATCTAGCTACCACAATTCCTTGCACTCAGGCAGTTTGGGGTGACTTGCCTGGAACGCTACAAAGTCATGAGTATATATATATATATATATATATATATACTGTATATGAAGTGAACTCTTGTGCTCTTAGTATGAAGCAATCTGTACCTCTGAAGAAGAGAACATCCTGCAAAGCAAAAACATTGTGCAGTAGTTTAACATAGACACACGCAGCTCAATAATGATGGCAATCACCATATAACAATTAACAACTGACGACTGAATGAACAACAACATTAACTCAGCAAACAGCAAAACAATGTACCAGAATAATTTAGTTAAGCTTCAAAGCCAGCTGGGGGCTCACAAAGCAAATCAGCATCCTCTATATGAAAGAGGCAAATAGAGATAACACTGAAGAAAAGGAATAAGTATTCTGCATACGTTAGGATGAGGGTGTTGGGAGGGTGTTCATCATGGCCATGATGCACATGGCCATTTCATATCATGTCATTTCATGACATTGTCATAAATACATAGCATTATCATGGTACATCAACAGTAAAAAATAACATGGTATTACAATAGTACTTTTTAATACGTGAGATCGCTTATTCATTAACAAATTGACCATTGAGCTTTTCAAGGTGAACTCCATAACAGCTGAACTGAGATAAACAGTCGAGTTTTTGCATGTACTGTACAGCTCAAGTATTTGTCTATACACTGATATAAATGATTTTTTTGGTGAAGTAAATACTACATAAAAACAAATGTAATTTCTACATTAAATAATTTAGGCAAGAATTTAAAAAATAAAGTAAATTCTATATAAGTACTCAATTTAAGCTTGCAGAAATTAAAGTTTGAACTTATAAGTATATTTTACTTGGAATTGTTTGTTATGTTTACAAGGATTCTTTAAGTAAATATCAAAGTCATGATCCCGTTGTTCCCATCATGCACTTGGGCATGAATAATTAATAAGGTTAACTTTTTTGCTGTTTTCAAGATGTATTTACACTGTTTTATGGTTGCTTTTGTTGTGAGGTTTAGTAACTTACTGTTTTGTGACATCTGGAGTTGATTTTCGACTCAAAATGACCCATTCATACTCCATACACAATGACGGTGACGGTGACAATCAGTGAATAGTGTTTGTGTACCAAGTATTGAGGTCTCTGTGTTCATTTGGGTAATAATTCTATTGAGCAGACATATTATCTTAAAAGGATAACAAGCTGTCTACTTGCTTACATGTTTGTAAGTGAATCACATCGTTTAATAGCATGGTTGTTTCTAGGGGTGTGCTCAAAATATCGATTCTTAGATACATACGGATATAATAAAAAAAGATACAGTATCGACATTCTAGCCCTTAGTATCGATACTCCGCCCAGCCATTAGGGGGCGTAGCAGCGCCCGCGAGTTTAAAAAAACTCATGGAAAATGTTAAAGCAAGATGTAGCATTTAAGTGATTTCATAGTGAAATATGTTATGGCAGTACATGGTGTCACAAAAAAGAATTATAAGAAGATTTAATAAGAAGTTAAGAATAATAAGAAGAAGATTTTGTGCTTGTGTGAGCTCAGACTGTACCCTTGGAAAGTTAAATGTTGACTTGTGGTAATTTCCAGATTAATACAATTTGTGTACAATTAATCAGAGCACTTAAAGTTGCAAATATTTAAGCAAAATGCACTTTGTTATAATGCACTTTTGTCTTCAATAAATTTAAGAAAAATGCAGAGTTCTGTTTGTTGAATAAATGTGTTCAGCATTAACTAATTGGCTCTGGCCCATGTATTTTTATTGAATCGTATCGAATCGTGTCACATTGTATCAAATCGTATCGAGGTACGTATCGAATCGTGACCTGTGTATCGAGGTATGTATCGTATCGCCAGGTTCTCCAAGGTATACAGCCCTAGTTGTTTCCCAGTGCTACATCGACTGAGTAAATTTTAGAAGCCATGACAGTGAAATGTACTTAAGCATTGCAGATTTAACTTAAAATAATTAAGTAAAACTTACTCATCAAATTCTAACTGGTCATGTTAATTTTACCTAACTTTGCTAATTTTACTTAACTTAGTTAAGTAGATTTTACTTAATTCAATACTTACATTTTACTTAAAATTTATATGTGCAAAAACTTATTAAATTAAGTAAATCTTACTTTTTGGTTTTTTTTCAGTGTAGATTTGTATTAACATAATTTATCACACCAGAATTTTAAAAAGTACAGATACAATGTAAAAACTCATTTTAAGCACCAATATACAATGTACTTCAATTCCACTCCAAAAATTGGCACTCAACATACTGTAAAATTGGACAAATTAACAGAAAGCTAAGGGCTCTCATCATCTATTCTGTCATTTCACAAACAATGTCCACTAGCTTTGAGCACAAAATGTGAACCTAATAGCCTATTCCCTTCATTGGGTCCAGGTGGCTTCACCGAACGCCATGTACTCAAAAGACCAATACACACACTCACAAACTCTCATCCACACAGAAGCAGATAAATGACTGCACATACTCAAAAGACACACTCAGCTTGAAATCCCAACATCCCCTCCCACCCCCACCCCAGAGGAAAAACATCCACCACAGTGGAAACTGGGTCAGGAGAAGAACGGCCTGTATTCATCACTGAGACAAAGACAAAGTAAACGATGAGACAAAGACTGTTTTGGAAAAATGCATTTTAGAAACACCAGAAAGATTATACTAAAGGCGCATGATTCAGTTGTGACAAAAATGAAAATTATGTCATTTATTTACCCTCATGTCATTCCAAACCCGAATGTCCTTCTGTAGAACAAAATGGAGACCTTTAGCAGAATGTTCATGCTGCTCTCTATTATAAAAAAAGCATCATAAAATTAGAACATATGACTTGTGTGTTATATTCCAAGTCTTTTGATGTCATATGAAAGCTTAAAATGTTCACTTTAATTGTACAGAACAGAGCAGACCGGACATTCTACTAAATAACTCATTTTGCATTTAATAGAAGAAATACAACAAAGCCTTTTTTTTTACACCATAGTAAGGTAAACATCTGGTAAAGGAAACTACAATTTGGAAAATATAATTTTCTAAAAAATATAATTTATAAAACAGAATTGTACCTTTTCATTTGATCTAAGAGCAAAAAATAAAATCTATGATTCTATGACTTCTCAAAAGAAGCTTGATTATGATATAAAAAATGTCTTCACTCCCTTATTAGAAACACTCACAAAGCACCTAGTTTTCAGTGCTAAGGTAATATCACACAAAGAATAGTCTTATAATTGTACATGACATTAAAAAATGAAAATATAAAATTTTTTGCTAGATCTACAATGTTAATAACTATGGAAATACATCACAGTCTGTGAAAAGTTTTCATACAGTACAATAAATGACACTGTGAAATAAATGAATTTGAATGATATTTCCTATTATAAAACAGTGAAACCACTGATGAGGGTCAAGGATAGAAAGACTCCGAAATATCTTTCCCCTCATTCAAATGTCTACAGCAGTCTCCAAATGGTTGTATTATCACAGCACCGATCACAAACTAGAACATTTCCATCATCAACATAACTTATAAACCATCTGCAACTTCAGAGGAGCGCCATTAAATGAGGCAGGGTCCAGTTCCTACTGGTATTCAGCAGGGGATAAAGAGGAAAAAACAAGAGAAACTAAGATAAATCTGTTGGATGGTTTAATTCTAATATATCACTGCCATGGTAGCATGGCAGATTGATTTAGACAGGGATTAATGCTTAACAATCAGAGAAGAGATCAGAGAGCGCAAGCAGTACTCTTAAACTCTCTCTGTAATGATCTGCACAGTTACAATGACCCCAATGTGATCTCCTACATCACAGAGTGCTGATCTTAATCTGAGAATATTCATTAACAAGTCTGAAGACAGATGGCTAAATTTATAGCCAGATCAGATAGAAAATTTTGCTCATCAAGGAATGTTTTGTTTGCAATTGGTTCAACATCTCTCCATCTAAACCAAAAACACCTTAGAACCTTATATAATTTATATATAATTTATATATAATTAATATATAATTTATGTAACCTTTTGATTACTTCAACAAAAATATCTGAAAGCATAAAGTACTGGAAGAAAGGTAAATATTTTGTTGCCTGATATTACTGATAGCTCACAGCAACTCATACTTTGCCAGCACAGAGAAAACTATTACCCAGCGGCTCTTGCTATTAAACTGTTGAACATGGAGTAAATGAGGTTGCCAAATATGCCTCTAGATTTTTCCACTAACAAACATACATACATGATTGATGGAACTGTGTTCAATTCTTTGTGATCTAAATGAACTGTTCATGAAAGGTTGATAAAACTTTTATAACTTCTCCTAACAAAACATTTATCAAAACAAGTATCATGAGCTATATTAATCTTTGGCATGACAATTATTTTCTCAAACGCTGCATTTGAGATTGTGTTACATCTCTTTAAATTTACTATACTAATACCTTTATATTAAATTAAAATATTGTGAATATTACATATTACAGTATCTTACATACTTCTGCCAAGTTTGGGGTCAGAATTTTTTTAAATGTTTTAATAAGTATCTTATGCTCACCAAGGCTGCATTTATTTGATCAAAAATACAGTAAAAATATTAATATTGTTACTATTATTAAAATTTACAACTATTTTTATAACTGTTTATTTCAAATTAACAATAAAGGGTTTCTATTTTAATATATTATAAAATGTGGTTTAATCCTGTGATGACGGCAAAGTTAAATTTTCAGTTTTTAGAGTCACTTCAGAAACCATTCATGCAGATTTGGTGCACAAGAAACATTTCTTATTATTAATGATGGAAACAGTGCTCTTTAATATTTTTGTAGAAACCATTTTTTGTGATACATATTTTCAGGATCCTTTAATGAATAGAAAACTTAAAAATAACAGCATTAATCAGAAACAGAATATTGCAATTTAATAGTTTTTACTATCACTTTTGATGAATTGAACAAATTTTGCTGAAAAAATATATTGATTTCTTTAAAAATAATCTTACTAAGCCCAAACTTTCAAACGGTTTAATAAAAAAATGAATCTCTGAACATCACTAAAACAATCACTAAACATGCCCATTCATTTACACATGCCAATGATTCAGCAAACTGAATGTTACCTTCAGCCGGTGTTACTCATGCAACCACAAACTCAGTCAAATCATAACTAAAACACATTGCAGGCTAAATTAAACATAATCTTAACAAATAAAACAAAGCAGAAGTATGGGGCAAACGAGGCTGAGATTTCCCTGGAGTAGGCCAAGGAAGCGCTCAACATTTCAGATCTCACGCTATCTGAAAACCTCTTCACTTTGCTTTGGCTGTTTGAAGAGGTTTACTGAGATGCGGTAATAATGTTTTAGCTGGGTTCCTTCACTTGCAGTCAAGCACAGTGCCCAGTCACGCTGCATGGACGCATTATGACTAACAAACACTTAAACCTGGCCAACTCATTTGGTAAAAAGGACGGTGGAGGCCGTTTTTCCATTGTTATGGAAATACACCAACAGTCACGCAGGATAATTGAGTGTTTACTAAACGAATGGTAAACACTCGCTGCACCTGCACATGTAAAATAACCTCCACACTGGAAATGGCTGTGAAGATTTGGTCCTACAAACGAGGATCATGACATCTCACTTGTACGTTTATCTTGTAATATAATGGATTAATGGTATTGCTAAAGCAGTGATTAGATCAATTTTAAAAAAAGTATTGTGACATTAATTATAATCTTACAGAGAAAAGAGCTGTTAAATTTAATTCATGTTACCAGTGCCAATGCTTGCGTAACATCCTGTCTACTAACAAGCTTTCATGATGTACTTCAATGGGTGGTTGGTGGAAAAAATACGGTTGTCTTAAATTCTACCAAGATATTAGTCACTGACGTTTAACACCTATTTGCCTTATTTCATATATTGCTGCACAGCATCCATAAAGGTCAGGTTTACTTGCCTTCTACAAGAAAATGGCACTTAATAAAAATGTACGTAAGATCAAACATGAATTCGTATTAGACTACCTAATTGTATACAGGCATATTTTTAGGAAGAGGAATTGCAATTAATTGCAAACATTAATTCAGCACAGCTATCAAGGTTGTTACCAATATTAATATTATAATTTAATAATTTAATATCTTTGAAATTAAGTACAGTAGTCAACATTTGAAGTGGATCAAAACCTTTCATCAAAGTTGTCCTAAAACCTAAAACCAAAATGCGTTCTTGTCTTAGGACAACTTTGACGAACTTTTTTGATCCATTTCAAATGTTGACTACTATATAAAGCGCTATAGAGTGACGTCATTTGACTTGATCGGAAAAGTGCCATAGAGATTAAAGTACAATTTATGTCCGACTAATGATATTGTTTTTAGATGCACAGCGATAGTTTGTAGTTTACATGCATATGTATATACGTACATATACAAGTCTTACATTTATAATTACTATTCCCCGCCTCCAGATCACTCATGCGTTTGAAGATGAAACATCACATGGAGCGCATTGCTTTCTGGGAAACAGTATCCCACGCAGTGTCTTCAGATACATACATCACATTTCAGCAAATGTAGCAGGTAATCCGTGCATTCCATGCATACAGAAAATTCACATGCTATTCACAATATTCACACAGCATACTGCAATATAGTAGGACTTGTATGATAGTATGCCATTCAGAACACAGCTTCTGTACTGACTTCAGTGTACTTGAGTTATATTTAGCAGATTCTGGCAAATATAGTAGGTCATCCGGGTATTCCATGCATAAAGAAAATGTGCATACTATGCGCAGCAAACATACTGGATGCTGCAGAAATAGTAAGAGTAGTATGATAGTATGTCATTACGAACACAGCCTATAGCCCGATTCGGACGGTAATTGTTTCTCAGGGGGACGTAAGTGATTTTCACCATATATAGGGGGTAGTTGGTGATTTAATTGCCGTCCGAATCCAGGACGTTTGTGTTTCTCTCTCACCACACCGTGAAAATCCCCGGCCAAATTACCTACTGTTTTTTGACAAACACCAAGGTCGTGTGGTAATTTAATTGCCGTCTGAATCCACATCTCTGAGTTTAGGACAAGAAATCGATTCAAAATTCAGCGTTTAAACCCTTTTTTGAGCACTCCCGAACACCGTACGGTAACTGTTGTACATCGGTGTAATTTTCACACATATTTATTTCTGAAATGCTGGAAAGTATTTAAAAGAACAATACATCATAACTGCTCCAGCACAGCGAGTGAGAGCAGAAAGAGAAGAAAAGCACGTAAACATTCGAAGTGGGTCTTTATTATGGCAGCGGCAAGTATGCAATACAATTTTAAAATGTGTATTATAAACAGATATATATCGCGTATAATTATATACAACTATAGCGCGTATTTTCCTATTTTTAAACAGGAGATTTAAATAATCAAATAATAAATAGGATTATACATTAGAAAATATGTTTGGAATAATAAGAATATATTTTACATAATAATTATAAGTATTTTAAAACACATTTTACACAATAATAAGAATAAATTTGTAAATAAAATTAATTTTATTTACAGCACACACTCATGTGACTGGCGACGTGAGCAGCGCGTTCTCTGGTTCGCAGGATCACAGAACTCACTCCTCCACTGTGAATAAATCACCATCCGAATCCATGAGTTTTATCACTGAGGTGATATGTAAATTAATTTTTACAGACGTCCATATCAGAAACAATTACCGTCCGAATCGGGCTTAAGTCTCCCTAATTAGACACACCCAATTTAGTTCTTGCAGTCTCTACTAACGAGCTGATGAGTGGAATCAGGTGTGTTAGATAAGGGAGACATACAAAAGGTGCAGGGCAGGGGGGCCTCCAGGACAGGTTTGGGAACCACTGAGCTATGGTACTGTGACACAGTAGCTTATGCACAGGGTTGGTTACTGCTAGTTGCAGGATCTAGCATTGCGTTATCTCTATTATTCCCTTGAGCAACCTGCTCCAGTACAGGCAACTGACTGTCCCAAAAAAAGTACAAAAATAAGCTGCGATGACCACTTTATGATCTCCAAAGTCATAAGCGTAGGTTGTAAATTCAGTACATTTTTGCAACAATACTCCTAAGAGCTTATAAAGTGAAATGTGACGAGAATGACAAGAATTCAGGAATTGTTAGCTGATATTTCACAAATTGCCTGTTGTAAAATAAAATAATTTAACCATTATTGTCAATTACCATTTTACTCCTTAAATTACAAGTTGTACAAAGACACTGCAGTGCTATGGAGCAATTATGTTAAATCACACCAGATCTGGTGGAGGTCTGGGCTCTCTGTGTAAGACTAAAGAGGGGAAGTACAGCTCTCGTGCCAATGTATGTGACATGTGCCAAGTCCTTGAGCTGACTGCCAGCGAAACAACCAGCTAAGTGGCTTTGTCCAAGTGTCTGAGTGCAATGAATGCTGATGGCAATCCATCGTAAGATTGGCAAAAAAACTGTAGCAGGTGATGACTGAGAAAAGTAGTAAGTCACAGCGTTAGAGAGCAACTAAAAGTAGCAATGCTACCAATTAAACTATATCATTTAGTAGTACTTGTATTTTATAGCTTTGTTGCAGTTATCTTTTTTTGTGTGTTTTTGAAAATGGTGTAGCCTTTTCAGTGCTAATTTTTCCAACATGTAACAATGTAGCATTGTTTAACACTACATTATTTTTCACTTTTTTTAAACTCACCTCAAAGTAGTTAGCTTCATTTTGTAAGCATTTTGCAGTGTAGCTAACTGTGTAGTTTGACTAGCAATGATTCTGATTAGCTTATAACTTGATGAGCTACAGATTTAATGTAGCTCCCTTAACGGCTGTCTATCAAAACCACACTTGGATTAAATGATCCTCCAAACCACAGGCTTCGTCTTCAGTCAGACACCATTTAAGATTCACTGTGTCAGCTCTGCTACATGGAAATCCTGTTTATTAAAGGCAATCTTCGCATTGAATTGATTCAGTACTGGCAGTGAATGAAGATTCTTTGTTGAGAGGCAGATGGAGCGTCATGAGACACAGAAGCAGATGGAGAGAGAGTCGCAGCACAGGGAAGCTCATACACACTGAACATTAAAAGATCAGTTGCTTCGGCCTCAATGCAACACCAAAAAGCTCCAAAAATCCAAGTATCATTTACAGTTATTTTTTTTATTTGCTAATCTAGTTTTGTACTGTATAATGCTATCACAGGTTGTTGACATGATACAAGAACAAGTGTAACTCAATTATGTTGGGAAATGGCAATTAAAAAGGCCAATTTTATTCTGAGAAACATTTTATCTCAAAATTCTGAGATTGAATCTCACAATTCTAACATTTCTTCTTGCAATTCTATAAACTCAGAATTGTGAGATGAAAACTTAAAAATGGGCTTCCATAATAAGATGCATTTAGAAAATAGGCTGAATTTCCACCATGTTTTACGTAACTAAAAACATATTTTCTATAATGCCTATAACTGTGATATCACAGAACATTCTGGATCAACTCCTTGCAGTGTTTGGACATGATCTGTAACATGGAACCAAGTCCAATTTGTCTGACATAAAAACTTTTTCCTATCCCAGGAACTGGTTCTAAACAGAAGTTTTCTATCTGTTGGCACTGTTCTCTTCTTCCCCCTCATGACTTTCCCCATGGAAGTGGCTTTTTAAGGAGTGTCCGTGGGTTTTTTACATTAACCTCTGTCTTTAATCTTGACTTTGCACATGGGAGTTCCCTTCATCTGGATTTGAATGCGGCAGCGACTATGTTTGTGATGGGTTTGGTCCATGCGGACCCAGATTGCTCTTTTCCTCCACCACCCACACAGAGATAGTACAGGCAATTGTTTTTTAAATGACAGTTATAATCTCTAAACATCTTTATAACAACAACAACAGCTGCAGCAAATTGAAAATCTACTATTACTATACTGGGCCTTGGTCAATTTGCTTGCAATCAATATTTTAAATGAGCAGTGTTAAAGGGGCATAAACAAAGGTCTTGCACCTTGCCCAGATTAAAGGAGCGGGATCAATAAATGGCAGCATATTATAAACATGTTACATATTTTATATGTTTGTAGTGTTTACAGCTCCACTCCTACTCCTACAATTACATAATAAAAAACACTGGTCACAAAAATAAAAGTACAAATGCAATCCATCTGCAAGACATACTGACGATGAAACATCCGCATACATTTCACATAATGGAGAAAGACAGGAGAGAGCAGCAGTGCGGTTTCTCAAAGGGCTGATTTAGCCTTAAGGCCTCACCAGCTGATGCTCTTCATGTCCTCAGCACAAACGCAAACTTAGTTTTGCACATTCTTGCCATTAGAATTGTAGAAACACATGTAATATAGACAAAACCTAACAGCTAAAAAATCATACATATCTTTCGATATTATTCATTTTTTACATGGTTTTTACTTTTAGCTCATGATGAGTGTTAGCTTTGAGGTTACCTATACTATACACAAATGTACTCCAAAACATTGACAGAAATGTACTTTTTAAGGTATACATTACTCTGATATCTGGCCAATCAAATGCTGTACATCTGGCAACCAACTAGCAGTGACATTACTAAAGTCTATTGGCTTATAATGTGTGGTGATCTAAACTTTACCACTAGTTTAACACATCTTACAATTAGTGAGAGAATAATGCTATGAATTTTATTACATGAATTTAGCAGCACTCAGCAATATCAGAACAGTCTGCTTTGCTTCCCACGGTGTTTGGATGACTTAGGTTTTTCAGTCTCTAAAACTGTCTTCTGAGAGGCTCACACAAACTCCAGTTTCAACACACATTTCAAGGCAGCTGCACAATGCCTTCTGCTCAGATTCTGCTGATTCGTTCTCCTGCCCTGTTCTCTTTCCTGATCCACTCTGCTGATGATAAAAATCAATGGAGCCTCTATTGTCTAGAGCAGGGAGGTAATGAAACCTAATCAGGATGACTCATCTTTGGGACAGGGACAGGGACAGAGTGGCATGGGGTCCACAGTCATTGTCAGTATTTAACTCATCTGAAGCCCAGTTACACATGGAATGGCCTCTACATCAAATTAATTGCCACCAATTTGGCTACATCTAGATAAAAAAAGAAAATCGGTTTATACAATTATTTAACATAAAATTAACCTTTAATGAGAAATAACTAGTTTTAAAGATATCTGTGTCCCTTTTAAATGGTGATCTTTGCCTGTCCAACCTTTTGAGCTTCTCAACTAAATTCATAAAAACAGTGCATAATTCGCAATCATCTGTTTATTTAACATTCAGGTAATGTGTCAAGAACTAATTTTAATTAGCAAAAGTGTAATTTTATGAACAACCCTTTTAGGGGTCGACCGAGGTGTGTTTTTCAGGGCCTATGCCAAAACCAGTAACTACAGATCAAGTACACCGATAACCGATATTTTGAACCAACATGGTGCAAACATTTATGATTAAATTAATGTCGAAATTAAGAATAACAAGGGCTCTGGCAAAAACTCTCTTTAAATTCTTTTAAAACATTTTATTGGCAAATTGGTTTCGAAAATGACCAATACTGATAACTATAAAAAATTGTAAAATCGGCACCAATAATCGGTCAACCCCTAAACCCTATATCTTCAGTGTGATTAGAAATGATCTTGCTTCATATTGTATTTTTTTTTTTTACAAACTACCATTTAATTTAAATTCGGCAATTTATGGGAAATAAGTTTATTAATAACAATTGGTCTTTTAATTCAATTTATTTATTTATTTAGTTTCATAAAGCTTAAGTCTGACTTCACGTGTCACTGTTTCTGGGTCAGATGCCTAAGCAAACAAAAAAAGTGTTAACATACACTCATGGTGTGCTGTAATACTACCGAATTATCATGATGATAAAATTTATCTCCATACTGACACATCAGACAGTGATTCATCTTTTGAATCATTAAAATGTTGGTGTCTGGGACGCTACGAGGTGAGTACAAGGTGTACAAGGTGAGTTTTTAAGAGCTTAAAATGTCATACAATAAAATAATGCTCATAAATGGCTGTTGAGATAATATTGTTAATTGAAAGAGGCTTGGACCAGGAAACATTATTCTTTACTGTTCATCACAACTTGACAAGCGGATATTTCATTTTTATGTTTATTAGAACGAAAAACGAACTAACTGCATTTAGATTCATATTTCGGTCCTCAATATTGCAATCCTCACATAATGTAAAGACATTAAAGCAACTCACATAATATTTAATTTGAACTTCTGAGGTTGATAATCAGCAATGCCATCTCTCTTCACTAATCATTTTAAGTGTTTCACAACCTAATATGTTGCCTATTTGAGGAAAATGCCAAGTATTATCGAAACCCTTTTTGGTAAAATATACTATCTTTTTTTTTTGCTATAACTTGAGAGCAGCTCATACTCATGCTTTAGCTGCTAATGCAGCCAGTCAGCTCTGAGCGAATCAGCACCATATCTGCCATCCGTGAGACAGTTCAGCCCACGGTGAGCAGCACAGCTCATTCAGATGAGTCATCTCACATGCAGGCCCTAACATACGCCTGTACAGCCATGCAGTAAATTTGTATGTGATTTTTTAGATATCCGAAACATATATGATTAAATTACCTGGTCAGAAATACATTTCCAATCCATATGGAAATACAGTAAATACATATTTCACAGAAATTCAGGTGTAATGAACACAAACAGGAACGCATCAAGGGTCCTTTCTCTCTAATGCGTCATATATGTGTCTTGATGACAGATGCTCTTTCCTGTTATGTCATAGTTAAGGTCCATCCAGAAGGTACTTAATCTGTCCTTCCTGCAATAAAACTAATGCTTTCAATCATCAGCCCACAAAGAGCACAGTGGCAGGACAATAAATTGCTTTTTCACTCTAAGGCAAGACTACTGTTTGCATAACAGGGCTCTGTAGGGTCATATACGGAAGTACACACAATCAAGTAACCTTCAGCCAAACCAAGAAACCATTTCACATAATGGCAGGATCATAACTGAAGTTCACATTCACATACATGCACCATTTTTTTCAAGGTTACACTGGTGAGTTCTGCCTGTTGTGGTGTCCTAGGCAAGATGAAACCAAACCAAATGGAGGAAGTTGTTTGCAGTTTGAACGAACATGACACTTAATTTCACATACTCATTTTACGTATTTGAAAGGGAAACAGGAAAAGGCCTGCATAAATAAGCCTGGACAAATAGTTAATAAGTAAATCAATAAAAAAAACATAACTCTTTTGAAACCAGTCCTTCTACTTCAATGTATTAGACGTAAAGCAATCTTGTATTTTCAGTTGTTTTAAGTATTTCAAGAATTGGCACAACCTGTCCATCCAACTCTTATAACCAGGATTTGAAATTAACACCGGCCAACCCACCTAACGCAGATGAAAATCAAATTTGGCAGGTGACACATCAACTAGCCAATCTGGAGGTTTATGATTCATAAATGACGTCCTCCAACCAGGAGCTTCCAACAGTAATAAAACACTGACTTTTGTGAGGAAACAACTCACTTTATGAACTGACAGCAAGTTCACTGAACTTTAACATGTTTACTGTTTAACATTCATATTCGAGTGCACTGTATTTGAAATTTACAATGAAATGCTGTTTTATAACAATAGTCAGTGAAAATAGTTTTTATTTCTGTTTAAAAATTTTGTAGCCAAATTGGACGGTGGGTGAAAAAGTTTATATCAAACCCTGTCTGTAACCTTTGCAAAGAGCAAATCAGTAAAAAGAGAGGCAGGAAACAAAGAGATAATCCACTCTAATACTGTAAACAGGAAATGATTTGTGAAGTACTCTGTGCTTTCCCCATCAATTCCCACTTTTATCACAGTACTTTGATGAATGGAACTGATCTCAAATGAGTAAATAATTATGGAAATGTTTGTATATGCCAGAGTAAATTAATATTGAAAATAATTTGTGTTTTAAGAACATATTCAAGAATGCTGCATTAAATTTATCAAAAGCAACAGCAAGACTTTTTATATGGTTACACATTCTATGCTATTTTTATTTATTTGACAAATTCTATTCTATTTATCTGATTCTATTTTATTTCAAATAAAAGCTGTTCTTTTGAACTGGCTATTCATAAAGAATATTATTATCAATAATTATCAAAAATATTAAGCAGCACAACTATTTTCAGCATTATTAAAAATAATAAATGTTGAGCACCAAATCAGCATATTAGAAGGATTTCTGAAGGATCATGTGGCACTGGAATAAGTTGCTGGAAATTCAGCTTTACCATCACAGGAATAAATTACATTTTAAAATATAATAAAAATATATTTTAATTAGAAAACAGTTATTTAAAATTGTAATGCCATTTCACAATATTACTGTTTTTACTTTGATTTTATTTATTTTTTGATCAAATAAATGTAGCCTTGGTGAGTTTAAGAATCTTCTTTAAAGATTACAAATCTTACCAACCCCAAAATGTTGAACGGTACTTTATATTGAAACGCTCAAACTGGCTGGAACACTGACATCACACATCAACCATCAAACCATTTTTTGAAGTTCTTTAGAGTACCAAGTAAATGGCATGTATATATAGTAGTAATCATTCAGTACCATGGTCTATATTACCAGCCTGTCAGCCCTTCCACCAATGTGACTGTCAGTCCTGCGCTGTCAGTCATCTTCACATCCTCACACACCTTCTATAATAATATATCAACCACTAATAACCACTAATAACATATCAAGCACTATTCTTTTCTCCTATCACCATTTTTCAAACAGCATTTTTTCTCTCAATTGTTTACCCCATAGGGGCAAATGAGGAAACAGGGATGTGTTAATCCAGGGTCATATTTGGCAAACAGCTCTAATCTGGGGCCTCTGGATCTGTACAGACGTAAACACCCACCCATACACTCCTTTGTGCACACAGGCATATAATGCGGCAACTGTTAAAATGGAGTAAATAATATGCCTCAAAAACGAGACAAGGTAAAATCTTTGATTTGACAATTTTGTTATAATCTCATAATCTTCTTCATATACAGTTGCCCCAAAAATGATTTAGGAGTAATTTCAGTTATATAGAACATTTTGAGAGAGAGAGAGAGAGAGAGAGAGAGAGAGAGAAATCCTATGGCTGTATTTTTGCAATATAAGTATTTCTATAAAAGCATATTCTAATCCAGACTTTCATAAATTTGCTGTGGTCAGGTTCAGGCACCTACACTTTTTTTAAATTTTAACTTGATTATTTATGCAATGGCAGGAAAACTAACAAGATGGAACCAAAAAGGATGGAAATGAAGAGCTAAGGTTAGCCATTGCTCAGTGAGGAACTGAGAGTTAGTGTTGAACTTAAAGTTATAAGACCAATTCATGTCATTTTAATTAACAGGATGGAATGTTTTTAAGTGAGACAATCAACTAATTGAACAGCAAACATTTGTTTGTTATTGTTCTCCCTAACAAAAATGGTACTGGATAATAATGTCACCTGGGCCAGGTTGCTGATAATAATCTGCCTTCCACCGCTTTTAACTAATACAACATACAGAAATACATTATACTGTATGCTCATACTATATATGCTAATGTACACATTCAGTTCAAGACAGATACTTTCTGAAAACACATCAAAATTCAACTATCCATACAAAATCTATAGTCCAGGGCTGAAACCATTAAATAAATTGTATGATTAATGATGTTTTGTTTGGCTAATCAAAACAATACACCTCTGCCAGCTTCATGCACAATATCAAATCATTATCCAAATATCAGAATCTGTAACTGTATTACTATGCTGCATGCCCATATTTTCAATCAAATCTGTATTCCAAACACAAGTACATGCACAAATAATTTAGAAACTCATATACTCATTCATGCAATGAGTTCAGCTTCTTTCCTCATTTTGCGAAGTTCATCTTAGTTCTTTGACCAATCTATTGTTGCCATTGAACAAAGGCCCTCATTCTTCAAAGCATGGAGTGTTTCTGTAGTAGGGGGCGGGGAGAGTGTATCACAGTGAACTCAAAGCCCAGTGGCTCTTTTGATGTGCAGACAGGCACAGACACTGGGTTAAAAAAAATCATACAAAGTGCCCATGTCTATAATGTCAAAGTTAACCATTATCAATTTAGCCTATCACCTTAATAATTCTCCGCATTGCTGGGCCATTTCAGTACAAGGTAATATTAATGTTTGATATTTATGATAACTCCTGAAGCAAAACCAGTTAAGAACTACATTTTCAGTGAATTTTCCATTTCCATTTCTGTGTGTAGCCCTGTAAATGCTTCATGTGTATTATTGAAGTACTGTCCGATAACACAGGGATGCTCCTGACATCACGAGACAGTGAAAAAATCTACTTCCACTTCAACCAGATGCCAAGACACTGTTTGCTTTAGCCTGCTGGGAAATACTGCTCCAGCTTAACTCCGGTTACTGCCAAAACAACCAGAGCCGGCCTCTGTCTCGCCACAGTACAGTAAGAGCCCTTTCACATGCTGTCTGTGTTCACTTCCTCTTCTGCTGTCATCCGTAGGAATTCATTTTTTTGTCACTAGTGGTCTCTCTCTGAGCCTCAGAGTGGATTATATTATATTATATATGTAGAAGTTGCAAGCCTTATTTCATTTGTTTAAAAGTTTTTCAAATCAAAAATGAGTTATGTGTAAATGGCCTCTTAGATATTCTGGAATTTCCATCAAATTTAGCCACTGAATTAGACACGCCCCCTCTTTACAAACTCCGCCCCCTACAAAGATTAACAGGCAGAAAGCGGCTCAAAGTCTTCTGATTGGCTAAAATGCAAATTTAACTGACACATCACAGTCCTCTTTTATTCTGTACTTCTTAAAATTGGCCAAGCTTCATATTCACTCACCAGAGTTGTAAATCAAAACTTTATATAACATATTTTAGATTTGAAACAAAATAATGCGGTCACTTTAAGAGAGCCTTATGAACATTTATATTATTACTCACACAATTTTCTAAGCCTCCTACACAAAGTAACAAACAAGCTAGGTTTTACTCAATTTAATATATTCATTAAAATTAGAGCAAGAGGACATAATGGAATTATTCTTTTACGACTCCCACATGGCACACAGACAAAACTCTAGGGCTGTGTATTGGCAAGAATCTGGCGATACGATACGCATCACGATACAGGGGTTGCGATATATAGCGATACATTGCGATACTGTAAAAAAGGCGATATATTGGGATATTTCTTATTTTAGGAATAGGATACATATTTTTTAGGAAAGCTGTCATTAAAAACACACCACCAAATGCAAACCTTAGCAAAAAATTTAAATAAATAAAAATAGTTTAACCAGAACACACTGGGATCTGCATTTGCAATAATCAGTCCCTATAACATTCAACATTATTTAACCACTTTTTGTGCAGTACGAGTAAAGGGGGAAATATTCAAGTGCTTGCATGATTCTTTAGTTAAATGTATGTATAAAATATATTTTATAAAAAGATAAAAATATATATTTATAGACTCTACTTTAAAGGTTCACAGTTTAAGTTTACAATTGTGACATATGTCATAACATTTGATCTGAACCATAGATCTGAACAAAAAAAATGACATCTGCTTAATATTAAAGAAAAATAAAGTACTTGCAAGATTCCTAAAGTAAACTAAACAATTGTAAAACAATAAAATAAATACAGATGTTAAACATTCTCAGAACTTTTCAACTTGGATTTCACAAGTTTTTCAGTTTGTGTTTATGTTCCTGGAATCGTCGAGACCGCGACGCGAGCACCGCCCCGACGGCACAAAACGCCCCCGAATTACGAGAGAAAGCTGCAGCTGCACGGAGACTCTACCGCCTGCCTCTTCAACACGGAACGCAGCAAGCGGCAGAACCGAGGTTGCGCTCGCGTCGCGGTCCCAGGGCGGACATTACCACAAAAGCCCAAATGGCGCCACATTTCAGCTTTGTACACCGAAACGAGAACTGGAACAATTCTTTCATCGTCCATTACTGGCAGCGAACTATATTAACGCTAACATTAGTGGAGTGCCCTGATGCTAGTGTTTCCTGTCACTGTTTAAGTTCAGATATGAAGACTAGCGGTCGGGAAATTAACTCAAAACGAAACAACTGCCATGAATCTTGTATTATTATTATTATTTTTTTTTAAATATCGATATTCCGTTTTGGAGAATCGATACAGTACCTATCGCCAAACAAAATATCGTGATACTCACGTGTATCGATATTTTCTTACACCCCTACAAAACTCCCCAGTTAATACTCTTAACAGACTACAGGAAACTATTTCACCATTTCACTTCTGATGTATTGTCTTACTTTCATACCAACTGGAATATCTACAATTCTGCAACATTTAAAACCAATATATTTTGGTGTTATAAACTTAATAAAAAAATATCATTCATTGCACTTCAAAAATTTGCACTTCCTTCCTGCATAGTGCTGATATGATAGCTGCTACTCTACCTTATATAGGCTACAAATAAGAACAATCATACAGCTTTAAAAGTACCAAAATATCTAACAATATTATTATAGGCTTTTTTTTTTTTTTTTTAAAGTAGTATGATATTTCGCTCTTAACAATCTATTTATTTACCATTCTACAAGGCTAATTTTATAATCAAAATTCTGTGAAAATCCCTTCTTTTATCCCTGACATGGGGTTGGGTGGAGCCAAACCTCTGCTGTACAGGAAATACTATCACTACCACTAACACTATTTAAAGCAGTCTATATGGCAAGCCTTCTATTTAAAAGCTCAGTCGAACCCCACCCATACATTGCCAGGGTCACTAACAATTGGTGTCAGCGGAGTAGAGCAGTCCTATAATGGGTAATGACACAGACTAATTGTTGTTTACCTTAAAAAAAATGGATTGTGATTATTAAGAAACCATTGCAATAATGGACAAAAGCAAAATATGTTCTTTTTATTAATAGTAAAAAATGTGGTGTGCTTATTGTGCACAAGGACATTTAGACTGCACCACATGGCACTGAGCTAGTGAAAAAAACAGCACTAGTATCTTGAAGATATGATAAAGCAAAAGTATTATTTATGTTAACAAACTTCTTACAATATTTTTGGAGTCATGACATAAGAAACAGCAATATTGTTAGATTCCTTTTGTTATATACTCAAGTCTCTAAAATGATCTGTTTTTGGAGTTTAATGATCCTTAAGAAGGTTTGGGATACGGCAGAGATGAGAGGATGGGAACAAAATGAGAGGAAAAACGTAGACTCTACATGAGCAACCAATAAGAGGGTAAATAATTCTTTCAAAATATCCCTGTAATGTAACAAGTCACACAATGAATGAACTAAATGAAAGAAAGAGAAACAACCAATTGTAAGTGCACCGAACATATGCCTGATAAATACCTGACCTCTGACTCAAAATGAGTCTGAGGTCTACTCTTTCTACTCTTCTTCTACTCAGAAAAGAGTATCTTAGCAGCCCTACATGCATATTACTTCAAACTATCTTTTTTCACAATTCAACAAGGTGGACAAGATTAGAGGCAAAAATAGCTTGGGAGTTGAAGCAGGCTGAAAGCATCATTTTGAAAACACCAGGTGGATTACCTTCCTATTTTACACCTTCAGGTAATCCACGCATGGCTAAGCCTGTACTATCCACACTAAGAGATTCACCTCTATGTCACATCAATTTGAGGCTACAGTGACAGTCGCTATCACTTTTGCTACTGCCTTACCTAACACCTAAAGGCCTGAGATCAGTCACATTTGGTTTTCTATCAAGGTAAGGACCTTAAGTGACTCGAGTTTTTATACTGAGCAAATGATAACTTACATCTTCTAACCCTAAATCTATCCCTCACAGGAACCATTCTGCAGTTTTATAGTTTCATTAAGACAGAACTTATTAAGTGATTTCTCAATATTAGTGATTTTACTGTCCTTATATGGACATTTGATAACCATAATGCAGGTAAAATCTGCATAATACATTTTGCCATAGTATATTGTGAGTTAAAAATTATATATATATACACACACACACACACACACACACACACATATATATACATATATATATATATATATATATATATATATATATTACACATACACAACCCACACTCAATGTTATACAGAATGAGTGAATGAGGAAGTAGCAAATGGATTGTTCTGACGTTTCTCCACATGCCTCAATAAATTGCATAACACATGTTGTAATCCATATAAAAGGGGTGGATGATACATAATCTGATGTAACAAAGAATATGTGAATATGTGAATAAACTGTACAAAGAATTCATGCTTAAATCCCCTTAAACGATCACTATTCTTCTGATTTCAACCATTAGATATGATCCAGCATGATTGTACATCAGAAACGACATGAACCAGTCATGCAAAAGGACAGACAACAGTGTTTGAGAACAGGTGACATGATACTGAGTTTATCTGATCCAATGTTATAAATAAATTATATGTTCTCGTCAGGCCGACAGTTACATAAAAACCTCCGACACACATGCGAATCAAACCATCCTGTTTCTCCCTCCAAAACACAGCTGACAGGGGCGTTCACATGCACACACTGAATTACACACATGAACACCTCCTTTTAAAGAAACGGCCTTGAGCAGACAGACACACGATTAAAAACGAGTGCCGCGTTAAAGTATGATGTGTACGTGAGTATGTGTGTGAACTCTACATACAAAGAGAATTCAGAGGCGGCCAGCTGGGCACATAAGCCGTAACTGCAAAATCCAAATAATCCTTTACAAAGACAAGCCATCTAAAGGGGGGTGAGGTGAAAGCACATAGAAAAAAAACAGGATATATGCCTGTACAATAGAGTACAAATACATATATGTGAGTGTTTGTACAGTACATATGAGATGTGTGTGCATGTGATGATGTGTGTCTATTTTTGAGATAACCAGCACCTTCGGTTCTATACTGAGTTACCGGAATGTCAAGCCACTGAAAATAGCTTATGGCATTTAAAGCCAGGACACGCCGGGCCATACACGCAACGAGAGGCAATAAGATAAAAATAGACCAAGCCCTCACCTTCCATCATGATTGCAGATTTGCATTCCTCTATCTCCAAGGAGCCTGAAACGGGAGGAGGGGAGAAGAGAAGCCCCTGGTTACCAGATGGAGATATGTAAAAAAAAAAAAAACAGAGCACACTTCCAGCCTCGGCTTTAAAGTCCCCGTGTCCCTGGTACGACGGGCCAGTGGATGTTTTAGGGCTCCGCGTTTAGGCCATGGATGCTGCTGCTAGCCACTGCGGCTGTGGTCTACACGATCACCAAAGGATGCTCAAAAGAGGGCAGGAAAAAAAGCAGAGTGGAGAGAGACAGAGAGAGTAGGAGGGAGGGAGAGAGGAAGGGAGCGAGGGAGGAACGCTTGCTGAGGTCATCGTTCAGCTCAGCCAATCCCGCGAGCACTGCTGCATGTCACATGGCGAGCGGTTCATCGCTTCTGTCAGCGTCCTCACTGGGAATTCACATACACGGACACACACACACAAGCACACAGCTTACCTTGTTATGGTGCAGTGTGCTGCTCCTGCCAGAACAGAAAGGAACTGGATTAATGGGGCATTGGGTGCTAAATACAGGAAACTGTCCATAAGAACATGACTGAAATACAGTTTCTTCACAGTTATATTTGTAGATGTAAACGTTGAGGCTCAGCTGGCAGCCTGTGCCTGCCTATTTGCCTGTTTCTCTCTGTGGCAAATCAATCAATGTGACATTACATCTTACAGAAACAGTAGCTGCCCCATGGAGGGAGGAGCCAGCACTCAATACACTGACTTGTGACTGAGGTGGAGGGGAGGAGAGAGAGGCTCTGTGTTTGTGTGAGGGTTGGTGATTCATTTAATATGAGGAGGTGGGTCTCTCCCTTTAGATTACTAATGAAAAGACAAAAAAAAAAGAAAAGGTTGGGCGGATTGAAAAAATTCTGTTTCTTTCACAAAAGCAACAGCTGTAGCTTCGATTACATATAATAAAGGTCTATATAACACAAATATGTGTGTATTCTGTGTGGCTGTTCTCCAACATGACACACTCTTTTTATTATCACAGTTAAGAGATGCTGCTTCATTCTCAAGCCTCTGTTCACCTCATGTGAACATGTTCTGGTCCATGTGAGCATCTCTTTCCCTTATCACTGTCTGTCTCTGGCGCCCTCTGTCTGTAGCCTTCCGCCTGTCTGAACATATTACAGGCCATAAATGTCCATTAATGTTAAACATTTATTCAAATTGAGTAAAGTTTCAGTTTTAAATTACATTTGGCATCCCCTCAATCCTGAAAATGTGGTCACATTCTCAGTCTTCAACACATTCTACATTACCACAACACTCACCCAAACTCACACCACCCTATTACAGCAGATGCTGTCTGTGAATACCTCCCCTCCCCCACTTCACCCATTTTACCCCACCTCTATAACCCCCTACACCTCCCAGTGGACCCGATCTTATCCATCCAGCATGCAGGTGCACATGCGTTTGTGTCTGTGTGTTTACACATATTGCTAAATAAAACCTTAAGGTCTAATCCCGATGTTAAGGCAGTAAACTATAAGCACAAACTGTAATTTTTCTGTAACTCACTTTGGCAAGGTTTTATTCAGCTTGTCGCTATTAGTAACATAGGGGGAAGGCGTGGCCTAATGGTTAGAGAGTCGGACTCGTAATCCAAAGGTTTCGGGTTTGAGTCTCGGGCCGGCAGGGATTGTAGGTGGGGGGAGTGAATGTCCAGCGCTCTCTCCACCATCAATACCACGATTGAGGTGCCCTTGAGCAAGGCACCGAACCCCCAACTGCTCCCCGGGCGCCGCGACATAAATGGCTGCCCACTGCTCCGGGTGTGTGTTCACAGTGTGTGTGTGTGTGTTCACTGCTGTGTGTGTGCACTTTGGATGGGATAAAGCCAGAGCACGAATTCCGAGTATGGGTCACCATACTTGGCAGTATGTCACTTCACTTCACATAGTGCCAAGGAAAACGGACTTTGGCTGCTCTCGTAACAGTGCAGCAGGAGAGACAAGCAGAGTAAACTATAAGCACAAGCAGACTATATAGACAAACAGAGTATTTATAAGTGGAAAGAACTTATTGCTGTGTGCAATATTATAACATCTAGATAGATAAAAAAAAATCATATTGTTTATATTTTGCTATGCATATATTAAATTTTTTACATTACAGTTCAAAAGTCTGTGGTAGACTCCTTTGAAAGAAGTCTCTTATGCTCACCAACGCTGCATTGTTAAATATTTTACAATTTACAAGAACTGTTTTCTATTTGAATACATTTTAAAACGTAAATTATTCATGCGATGGCAAAGCTGAATTTTCATTTTGTATGAATATACCGATTTGCTGCTCCAGAAACATTTCTTATTATCATCAATGTTGAAAAGAGTCTGACATTGTTTAATAATGTTAATTTTTCAATTATAATTTAATATAAAGTTTAAAATTTTTGTGGACACTGTAATAATTCTTTTTTAGGATACTTTAATGAATAGAAAGTTCATAACACTTATTTGAAACAGAATATTTTCAACAATGTAACAATGTAAACATCATTTTTGATCAATTCAATGCATATTTGCTGAATGAAAGTGAAAAAAATACTGACCCCAAACTTTTGAACAGTAGTGTAGCCAAAATAGAGACAAAGTATATACAGTACACAAGGTTACAATTTAACATGATTTAAAATGCTACAAATCATAAACCATCTACCACCAACCACCAGCTTCTGTCAACATCCTCCCAAACCCAGCTGGAGTACAAAATATTTGTCAAAGGATATTTGTGGGAAAGAGTAAAAGGGTGGGGGTGAACACACCTACTTTCACACACATAAATAACTCAAATGTTAGAAAAAGGGAGGAAAGCCAAATGAAGCAGACAAAAAAACAATAAACACACTATAACTGCATCTGAAATCCCCACCTATTACCTCATTCACTATTCTCTATATAGTGTGAATTCATACACTGATAACAGAGAAGCTGTGGAACTGTCACAAAAACTATTTTATCACAGAGGATTTCACTTACATGTGAATGTTAGACTAAATATTATGTTTTTGGTCATTAAAATAAGTTCAAAATTAGAAATACAACCAATTGAAGGTTTATTTTCAGACAATATAGCCAAGTATGAATTGAATTGTCAGATATTAGGAAGGTCAGGACCTCTCAGGCATCGGTATAAGGGGTATAACATTTGATTTACTGCCTACGTTTTTCATGCTACAGTAGTTTACGTTTATGTTGAATTTATACCCCCGGCGTTTTCAAAAAAAGTCATGGAACACCAAAGTGTACCATATTTGTGAACTGAAAAGTGGCACCAAAAAAAATTGAATTCAAAATACTGTACTATGCAATACAAAAAATAGCACTTCAGAAAAATCATTATGAGAGGGAACACAGTTGAGACACAAAATGATGATACCTCACCAACGTAGTGTCAATTACTATCCAGTAAGAGACTCTTTGGTCATGTTTATCAATCTCTTTGAGACACAAACAGAAGCGTCTTTAGGTGCTAAATGAAGAGATGAAAGGGACTAAGATGGAGAGTGTCAAAGAAACTGGAAGCAGATAGACAGCAATCTGAAACATGAAAGAACAGGCAGGAAGGAACAGTCCAATTATTTCTCTGCAGAGGACAAACACTAGCACACAATAACAAGAACCCAACAGAACACACACACATACACACACACACACACTGTACAACCAGGTATATAAAACACAACACAGAGATGGTATCATGTGAATCTTCATGAATAAATCTTATATATATATATAAAAAATAAACAAAACAGAAAACACTCCAAAAAATATGCTACAATTAAAATTAGTTCCTGTAGTTCAACTGGTAGCGCATGATAATAACAACACCAATATCATGGATTTCATCCTCAAAAAATTAATGTTGAATGCACTGAGTTGTTTTGGATAAAAGTATCTAAATAGGCTATTGTAATGAGTCTGCCCCCTGTTGTTGACTGCTTGTCACTGCATCCGATGTACATAAAACACGACAAGATGTCTATGTAAGTTTTGCTTCTAGGCCTGTTTTGGCAGATTTATGATGCGTCTATTAAAGGTCTTGGTTCTGTGGACATGTCAGGGTCAGTGACACTGCGTGGAGGGCATATTTATATCAATTTCTAATGACGTACGTGAAAGGGGAAATAATCCTCAGTTTAGAGTTAACAAACAAACTAGACAAACTAGAAAGGTCACGTTTCTTTTTACACATTTGTTAGAATCTGTAATTCAGCAATTTAAAATGCATTCATAATTCAAGAATATTCATTAAAAACCTAAAGAACATAAACCTCTAAAAAGTGCCAGTTTAGGATATTTGCTAGCTACTATTTTCAAGTTTATACAACAAAAAGCTGAGAAGCTCCTACAAAAATCAGTTGAGAGAACTCAAAAATCTACAAAAAGTTGGTTGCTTTAAAATTTTAAGTTGGCTCAACTTTTTTCTTCTTTTTTTCTTTTTTACAGTGCATAATCTGCTAAATTTTGTGATTAACCTGTAAATATTTTGAACATAAAAAGCATTGAACATAAAATGTACTCAACTTGATCTTACATTTCAGTCTGGCAAATTAAATTTAAATAATATAAACTAAAATAATAAACTAAAAATATCAAAAATACCATCAACTCTCTTTCTTTTATATGATCAGACTTTTAAAAATTAAAAAATCCTACAATTGAAATTAAAATAAAATTTAATTAAACAATCACTCGTAAATTAAACAAACATACTTAAATTTCTGAGATAATAAATGGACAGCACTCAAATTGCATTAATTATATTGAGGTCTGGCAACAATTTAACACCCCACCATTCAAAAATATTAATAACAGCATATTAAATAGTGCTTCAAAAAAAAAAAAAAAAATTAGAAAGCAGTATATACTATACACAGCATGCAATTCTGCACTGCAAGAACTCAGTGCAATACTGCCACCTTGTGCTATTTAATGTAATTTACAGTTGTCGGCTTGTCAACGCAAGAAATTCTCTGTATTTTAGACCAAAAAAGAATATTATGTTAAATCAAATAACTACAATAGATGTCCTTATTTAAATAACAGATACTCCTTCTCTTGATATTCTTCATTTTTGGTTTGGTAAGAATGTGTAAGTTTGCTCCTGACTGAATTAACCAGAAATACAAATGCATTTAGTATATGGGATGATGAATCTGCAATTTAATGGAACAGAAACTGTTGTCCTGATTTCAGTAAAATAGCTGTATTGAGATTTAATTAATTAATTTTTTTAATTTGAGATTTAATTAATTAATTTTTAATTCAAACAGAGGTTGCATTTACATACATGTTCACTGGAAACTAAAGGAACTAACTGTTTTTGTTGTTGTTGCTGTTGGCACTTCACCAAAAATTCTGTTCTTTTATGTACAAATAAAAGAGCCTTTTGCTGTCAGAAAAGGCCTAGGTTTTATCAAAAGCCACATATTTTGTAAAGCACCTCTCAATGTTGCATGAGAGATTCAAGCTATACTGACACTATTCTGTCATAACAAGGTTTTGGGCAAATATCTGGGATGGGAGAGAATCTCTAACAGACAGAAAGAGAGATACAGCAAAAGACAAATGTGTGACGGTAAAAAAAAAAAAAAAAAAAAAAAACAAAGAGACCGATAACATGTAGCCAGCTGTGATATTCTCTTCTGTCTCCTTCATCACACTCTCTCTCTCACATCTCGGTTTTTCTCCTGCAATTCTCTCCTCCTCCATGTTTGCTGACCTACTTTCCCCCTCAAGTGTTATTTAAGTCTCCAATAGATGGCAGGCAGGCTCTGGGCGTCTGGATCATTAATCTTCACGTACATCGACGCACACTAGCAGCTACCAACTGATTTAGAATCACGTGTGCTGATTTAGTGTGTGTGCTGGGTGTGCACCTGTTTGGCCTTAATTGTGCAGTAAATGTCTGCTTATCTGGGGATCTTCAGAGGGTGTGCTTGATATGTAAATGTGTAATTCTGCCACGGTGCTGCAGGAGTCAAAAAAAGGCCCCAGAGTGGGTCCGAGTTCAAAACCACCTACAACCGTCCATCTCACTGGGTGTGATCGTCCCTCAAGACAAAGTCCACCCATAGGACATGAATTACATACTGCAACACCTGGACAGACCAGGGACTTGTGTGAGGATCCTGTTTTTGGACTTCAGCTCGGCCTATAACACTATAATTCCAAACCTCCTCCTGCCCAAACTAACTCAGCTCTCCGTCCCCACCTCCGTCTGTCAGTGGATCAACAGCTTCCTGACAGACAGGCAGCAGCTAGTGAGGTTGGGAAAATACACATCCAGCACCCGTACGATCAGCACTGGAGCTCCTCAGGGCTGCGTTCTCTCCCCACTGCTCTTCTCTCTGTACACCAAAGACTGCACAACTAAAGACCCCTCTATCAAGCTCCTGAAGTTTGCAGACGACACCACACTGATCAGCCTCATCCAGGACGGGAACGAGTCTGCTTACAGACAGGAGGTTAAGGAGCTGGCTGTCTGGTGCAATCTTAACAACCTGGAGCTCAACACACTCAAAACTGTGGAGATGATCGTGGACTTCAGGAGAAACCCCCCTGCTCTCCCCCCACTCACCATCATGAACAGCACTGTGACTGCAGTGGAGTCATTCAGATTCCTGGGCAGCACCACCTCTCAGGATCTGAAGTGGAACAATCACATTGACTCTCTTGTTAAAAAGGCCCAGCAGAGGTTGTACTTCCTTCGCCAGCTGAGGAAGTTCAACCTGCCACAGGAGCTGCTGAAACAGTTCTAATCTGCCATCATCGAATCCATCCTCTCCACTTCTATAACTGTCTGGTTCAGCTCAGCTACCAAATCTGATCTCAGAAGACTACGGAGGGTAGTCCGGACGGCTGAGCGAATCATTGGTACAACCCTCCCCACTCTCCAAGAACTGTACTTATCCAGAGTGAGCAAAAGGGCTGGTAAAATCACTCTGGACCCCTCACATCCAGCACACTCCCTCTTTGAACTGTTACCGTCTGGTCAACGTTACAGAGCTCTGAGCACCAGAACGACCAGACACAGAAACAGTTTCTTCCCTCAGGCAATCCATCTCATGAACATTTGAACTCATAACAATAAACATGAAACACACAACACTATCATACTTTTTATTTTTTATCTAACACACATACTTATTACAATTCAAATTTGCACCTAACATACCTGTACATACTGAATTGTCTATTTTGTATATTGTATTTGTGCTATTTTGCATATTGTCCATTTTGTATATTTGTACATTATTATTTTTATTTTATTTTATTTTTTTAATTATTATTATTATCTGTGTCCTGTCCTCTCGCTGTCATTCTGTCGCACTGTGGAGCTACGGTCACTAAAACAAATTCGTTGTATGTGCAAACATACCTTGGATTAAAGCTAATTCGGATTCTGATAGGAGAGATCCCTAAATCTAGTCAGTGGCTTTCATAGGAGACATAAGGGGGCAAAGTCTTGACACGTGCACTGCATTTCTCATCTGAATGCTCTTGGTTCCAGTGAAATTAGTACATACAACGCAAAATACAAAAAATAAATAAATAAATAAAAATAAAATTATATATATATTGTGACGAGTCGGCTGCCTCCCCCCCTTATTATCATCACCAATCACCACCCCGTCCCGTATTCGCCGCCCTTCACCAGGCTCCCGATTTATTTTGGACACTTTTTCCCCTTGGACACTTTTTTGATTATTATTGTTTAATAAAAACCTCTCCGAGGCCTGACGCCACACCCACTGTGTCTGTCGTTTGCTCCTCCCGCCACAGTGGTGGAGAATGCGGGCAAGGAGGAGCTAGACAGCGCAGGTGGGCAACACCTGACGACGTCATCCCCTCTCGCTCGCAAGAAGCTGTGGTAACCTGCGCGGGGACGGAGGAACGACGGGGATAGCCTCCCAGCCACCAATGGGGTAAGTGACGTTCCTTTTGTGTCATTACCCCGTGGTTGGTTGAGGCTGTCGACTAATACCCGCTTTCCCTGTCCACCGGACTCCGCCCCTTCCCTGTCCTCCTTCACGTACCCCGCAGCACGACGAGGACACCAGATCCCCTGTTTATTTTGGACACTTTTTCCCCTTGGACACTATTTTGATTATTATTGTTTATTATATAAAAACCTCTCCGAGGCCTGACGCCACACCCACTGTGTGTCTGTCGTTTGCTCCTCCCGCCACAATATATATATATATATATATATATATATATATATATAATAATTCACCACTACTGACATTAAAAACAGAATTAAATTTATTTTCTATTATAATAAATGTTCATCTTAATTTATAAAAGTCATGGTAACACTTTACTGTACTTAAAGTAGTTTTAATGCATTAATTATGCCTTGTAATGCACCTTATAATGAATTGTACAATTTCATGAATAACTGTGGCCACAGTTAATACATTATCACACTTATCAATCCATTGTTACACTATGCATTTTAAATTTGGTTATAATTATTTACGACAAGATGCATTGTATTACAAAGCATGTAATGAATAATTATAATGCATTATAACCTTTAATAACCCTTTATAAGGCTTTAAGTAAAGTGTTATCAAAAACTGTTGTGATGCCTAAATGTACTAAAAAAGATTCAAAAGCCTTGGGTCATTAAGATTTATTTATTTATACTGATAATAAATGTTTATTTTTGTATTCCATATTAGAATGATTTCTGAAGGATCATATGACACTGAAGACTAGATTAATGGCTGCTGAAAATGTGTAGCTTTGCCATCAGAAGGAATAAATTAAATTTTTAAATATATTAAAATAGAAAACAGTTGTATTAAATTTGTATATACATGATTACAATATTACAGTTTTTACTATATTTTTGAATAAATAAATCCTTGGTGAGCTTAAGAGACAAAAAAAATCATACTGTTTAAAAAAACAAATTAACAAAAATATTGTCGTTTTAACAAAAAAATATAGAATATTAACGTTGTAACATAATCATCTGTATCAATTAAAAAAATATTCTAAGAATGGCCTTTTAATAATGAGGTGTTTACACAAAATTATATCTTCAACAACTCACTGGCATAACCAAAGGATGAATTCCAGTAAAAGATGTAAAAAATTGTTTATGATAACTTCATATCTTTTTCATCTCAGTCAGAACCATTAGAGCTAATGAAGTCAGCGCTAAAAAGGAAAGGTGATGCATGCAGGTCACTCGCTTACATGAAAAATACTCTGATAAACAATTTTTAAAACCACCAAGTTACAGTTTAAGTAGCTTAAGTCTCATTTGAACCTTTTTTGCTGTTTTAGTTTGATATTCAGCATTTGTTGCTGATATGAGATGCTGTGATATGCTCTAAAAGCTCATCTAGCTCAACTCCTGTTGGTCAGCAAGTAGGCAGGAAGTGAGCTGATGAGGGTGTGTGAAAGTGTGAGACGACCCTCGTCCGTCTTCTACAAGGCATTGCTTGGTAAACGGCACGTAGGCAAAGGAGAGGAGCAGACGGGCATGTCGCTAATCTTGCCATCGCTCTGCACCAGGAATGTTGTTTTGGTTTGGGTCACTCCCTTAATCGTCGCTCATCGGCAACGGAATGAGAATCAGTGTTACACAAAGCTTATAAAGACGTGGGGACTTTCCACACATGCAGACGTGTTTAACAGTTACCCTTCAGTAGTTTTGGGTTCAAGAGAGGTTATGACTTCAATCATTTGCGCTGATCTCAGTGCAAGCCAGTCTGAATCAGCAGTGCTGTAAATGCTGTGTAGAGATAAAGTACCCACCACGTTCTAGAATTGTAGATGATGTCTTTTCTTTGTACGCCTGTCTGAAGAATACAGACAGAAACGTCATGTCCATTCAGACTGACTGATGTGCCTTCTCAGATTGTTGAGCCCAATGTATTTTTAATGCAACTCCCTTGTGTCTTCGATAATTAAGTTACATGATTACTGTTGCTTAAAAATGTGACCGTCTAGATTCCTGCGGCAGAAATCACCTATTCACATAGATAAGTGAAGACAATCCAATTAGATCAGTCATTCTACACATAACTGAATAATTTAAACAGAATGCCACCCTCATGTCAAAACTAACACGATTTTCTTCCCCCTGTGGAACAAAAAAGGAAATATAGCTGCGAGCAGCGATGACGGGCCCAAGCCGTCAGCATACACCACCCCGGTGGCATCGATAAAACGGTGCCCAGCGAGCACAAGCATCACAGTAACCCTCTGGCAGTTTGGTTTTAAGGGATACGGCAATTAAAGGGTTAATCCAAACCATCAACTCTGTGAAACACACACACACACAGAACAACATATAAAACTTTAAATTCTGTGAAAATATATTTTTCATTGGTAGTTGATGTTAGTTAATGCATTTACTGATGCTAACAAATGAGAAATTATTATAGTTACCAAAGCTTTTAATGATTTATAAGCATTTTTTAATGATTTATTTTTCCATTAACTAACATGAATAATTTTTTCTAACACAAATTAATAAAGTAAAAAATATATTGTTAATATTTAATGTTATTTGTGAATTAACCAATGTTAAAAAACAACATTATTTAACTGTTGTTAATTTACATCATTAATAAATATATACCATTTAATGTTGAAATCAATGTTTTAATGTTTAAAATCAATTCCAAAATGTGTTAATATATTAAATATTAAATTTTAAAGTTTTATCTTTTGAACATGACTATTTTTCTAATATTAAAAATATTTTGTTCATTGTTAGTTCATGTTAATTAATGCATTCCCTACTGTTAACAAATGAGACTCAATTATAAAGTGTTATCAAAACCTTTAATGCTTTATAAGCATTTTTTAAGGATTTTATTGAGAAGTTTAAACAGTCTCTCTCTCTCTCTTTCTCTCTCTCTCTCTCTCTCTCTCTCTCTCTCTCTGTCTCCCTCTCTCTCTCTCTCTGTCTCCCTCTCTCTCTCTCTCCCCCTCCACACTCACTGAACTCACACAGTCAGTCACTCACCCAGTCACCTACCGCACACATTAGAAGCACAGTGACAGGATATCTCTGATAAGTTTTAAAATTTTCTTCTCGCCATAGTGTACTGTAAATTCATGGAATTAATCACATATCCTCAGACTGTCTTGTTCTGTGTTTGGTGTGAATTTGTGGTTTCTGCTTGGAGGTGTATGAATTTGTTTACAGCCCGTTTTGAAAAAAAAAAACACATAAAAAAAAAAGCCGACTTCCTGTTGGTCGTAGCTAATGTCTGTAAATTAGAAAGTTGTCCGGCTTAATGTGAACAATTTATGTACCAAGTTTGGTGTCTGTAGCTATCATTATATATATATATAATCATTAATAATTATATTCCATTTAATGTTGATCAATATTAATTCCAAAATGTGTTAATATATTATTAAATTTTAAAGTTTCTCTTTTGAACATGACTATTTTTCTAACATTAAAAATATTTTGTTCATTGTTAGTTCATTGTAAGTTCATACTATCAATGAAGAATTAACATGCTGTAAAAAATTATATTTTTCATTGTTAGTTCATGTTAATTAATGCATTCCCTACTGTTAACAAATGAGACTTAATTATAAAGTGTTATGAAAACCTTTAATGCTTTATAAGCATTTTTTAAAGATTTAAAAAAAACAGACCCTCTCTCTCTTTCTCTCTCTCACCCAGCTCCTCAATCCACACAGTCACTCACACCCCACCCCACCCCCACCCCCTCACTCAGCTGCAGGCTGACAGGGAACTCTCACTCATTGAAGCATTGTAACAACTGTCTGATAGTTTTAAAATTTTCTCCTCTGCATAGTGTATTGTAAATTCATGAAATTAATCACATATCGTCAGACTGTATTGTTCTGTGTATGTAATTTTTTATGAAGTGTTTGGAAGCTGCTCTTAAAAGATAAAAAAAAAAAAAAAATCTCTTTTTTACTGTAACTTTAATAAATTGCCATTAAATCATCGTTCAAGATATCCTAAATCCGTCCGCAATTTAGCATCTTCAGTATTTTGGCATCATGAGAAAAAATGTTTGGTGTGATTTACGTGTTTCTGCTTTGAGGAGTATGAATTTGTTTACAGCCCGTTTTAAAAAAAAACCCACATTAAAATAAATATAGCCGACGTCCTGTTGGTCGTAGCTAATGACTGTAAATTAGAAAGTTGTCCGGATTAATAAGAACAATTTATGTACCGAGTTTGGTGTCTGTAGCTAAAACTAACCCCCCCATTTTTGACAAAAGGTGGCGCTATAGAGTGCCTCTTCCACGCCCGTTTATGAGCTTTTTTCCAGTGTCTAACTATCATTAATACTCATATGTGTGTTGAGTTTCATGACATTCTAAACATGTTATCTGCCTCAAAATCACCAGAAACGAATTTTCAACTTTGACACGTTGCCATGGCAACATAATTTTAGATATCAATATTCCCTTCACAGTTTTACATCGGCCGTGTTTTGACATTATTCTGGTGAAGTTTGAAGCAAATCGAGGTAAAAGAAGATGCTGAATTCAAAGCATTTTGAAAACGACACACTTCCTGCAGCCAGTTGGTGGCGCTATAACTTTCAGTCATAATAGTCACATCTATCCGATCGGCATCATACAACGAACAAATCACTGAAGTTTGATATACATCATACAATGTATGTGGACGTTATTAGGCATTTCCTGGGTCTCATTTTTCGCCATAACTTCATCGCCTCGCCACGGGCAAACCGTTCGACATATCAAAAATATCTTCGCAATTTAGCGTCCCCAATGTCTTGAGATCATGTTCACCTAGTTTGGTGGCAATCGTATGGAAATCCTCAGAGGAGTATATCAAATTCCAGAGCATGCGCTTTTTAAACAGCCCTGAATAGCCGACTTCCTGTTGGGCGGAGCCTATGACATGCTGCGCGGAAGTTGTTCGGCTCAATGAGTTCTATATGTGTACCGAGTTTCATATGAATACGTGCAAGTATGTGTGAGCTATACATCAAGCTTTCTGACAATTTTCCAGGGGGCGCCGTAGAGCCCCTGTGCCACGCCCGGGTCCCAGCCTCAGCGGCGTCCTAATGGCCGCAGGTTCCAACGTGCGTGCCAATTTTCGAGAGTTTTCGGGCACGTTAAGGCCCCCAAAAGTGCCCGGATGATTGAAATAAAAAAAAAAAAAAAAAAAAAAAAAAAAAAAAATAATAATAAATATAGCTGCGAGCAGCGATGACGGGCCCAAGCCGTCAGCATACGCCACCCCGGTGGCATCGATAAAACGGTGCCCAGCGAGCACAAGCATCACAGTAACCCTCTGGCAGTTTGGTTTTAAGGGATACGGCAATTAAAGGGTTAATCCAAACCATCAACTCTGTGAAACACACACACACAGAACAACATATAAAACTTTAAATTCTATGAAAATATATTTTTCATTGGTAGTTGATGTTAGTTAATGCATTTACTAATGCTAACAAATGAGAAATTATTATAGTTACCAAAGGTTTTAATGATTTATAAGCATTTTTTAATGATTTATTTTTCCATTAACTAAAATGAATAATTTTTTCTAACACAAATGAATAAAGTAAAAAATATATTGTTAATATTTAATGTTATTTGTGAATTAACCAATGTTAAAAAACAACATTATTTAACTGTTGTTAATTTACATCATTAATAAATATATACCATTTAATGTTGAAATCAATGTTTTAATGTTTAAAATCAATTCCAAAATGTGTTAATATATTAAATTTTAAAGTTTTATCTTTTGAACATGACTATTTTTCTAATATTAAAAATATTATGTTCATTGTTAGCTCATTGTAAGTTCATACTATCAATGAAGAATTAACATGCTTT
Source organism: Barbus barbus (assembly GCF_936440315.1). Classification (NCBI taxonomy): domain Eukaryota; kingdom Metazoa; phylum Chordata; class Actinopteri; order Cypriniformes; family Cyprinidae; genus Barbus; species Barbus barbus. Next base: position 17,704,883 of record NC_136741.1, read on the forward strand.
AAAAAATATATTTTTCATTGTTAGTTCATGTTAATTAATGCATTCCCTACTGTTAACAAATGAGACTCAATTATAAAGTGTTATCAAAACCTTTAATGCTTTAAGCATTTTTTAAGGATTTTATTGAGAAGTTTAAACAGACTCTCTCTCTCTCTCTCTCTCTCTCTCTCTCTCTCTCTCTCTCCCCCTCCACACTCACTGAACTCACACAGTCAGTCACTCACCCAGTCACCTACCGCACACATTAGAAGCACAGTGACAGGATATCTCTGATAAGTTTTAAAATTTTCTTCTCGCCATAGTGTACTGTAAATTCATGGAATTAATCACATATCCTCAGACTGTCTTGTTCTGTGTTTGGTGTGAATTTGTGGTTTCTGCTTGGAGGTGTATGAATTTGTTTACAGCCCGTTTTGAAAAAAAAAAACACATAAAAAAAAAAAAGCCGACTTCCTGTTGGTCGTAGCTAATGTCTGTAAATTAGAAAGTTGTCCGGCTTAATGTGAACAATTTATGTACCAAGTTTGGTGTCTGTAGCTATCATTATATATATATAATCATTAATAATTATATTCCATTTAATGTTGATCAATATTAATTCCAAAATGTGTTAATATATTATTAAATTTTAAAGTTTCTCTTTTGAACATGACTATTTTTCTAACATTAAAAATATTTTGTTCATTGTTAGTTCATTGTAAGTTCATACTATCAATGAAGAATTAACATGCTGTAAAAAATTATATTTTTCATTGTTAGTTCATGTTAATTAATGCATTCCCTACTGTTAACAATTGAGACTTAATTATAAAGTGTTATGAAAACCTTTAATGCTTTATAAGCATTTTTTAAAGATTTAAAAAAAACAGACCCTCTCTCTCTTTCTCTCTCTCACCCAGCTCCTCAATCCACACAGTCACTCACACAGTCACTCACACCCCACCCCCACCCCCTCACTCAGCTGCAGGCTGACAGGGAACTCTCACTCATAGAAGCATTGTAACAACTGTCTGATAGTTTTTAAATTTTCTCCTCTGCATAGTGTATTGTAAATTCATGAAATTAATCACATATCCTCAGACTGTATTGTTCTGTGTATGTAATTTTTTATGAAGTGTTTGGAAGCTGCTCTTAAAAGATAAAAAAAAAAAAAAAATCTCTTTTTTACTGTAACTTTAATAAATTGCCATTAAATCATCGTTCAAGATATCCTAAATCCGTCCGCAATTTAGCATCTTCAGTATTTTGGCATCATGAGAAAAAATGTTTGGTGTGATTTACGTGTTTCTGCTTTGAGGAGTATGAATTTGTTTACAGCCCGTTTTAAAAAAAAACCCACATTAAAATAAATATAGCCGACGTCCTGTTGGTCGTAGCTAATGACTGTAAATTAGAAAGTTGTCCGGATTAATAAGAACAATTTATGTACCGAGTTTGGTGTCTGTAGCTAAAACTAACCCCCCCATTTTTGACAAAAGGTGGCGCTATAGAGTGCCTCTTCCACGCCCGTTTATGAGGTTTTTCCAGTGTCTAACTATCATTAAAATGGATATGTGTGTTGAGTTTCATGACATTCTAAACATGTTATCTGCCTCAAAATCACCAGAAACGAATTTTCAACTTTGACACGTTGCCATGGCAACATAATTTTAGATATCAATATTCCCTTCACAGTTTTACATCGGCCGTGTTTTGACATTATTCTGGTGAAGTTTGAAGCAAATCGAGTAAAAATAAGATGCTGAATTCAAATAATTTTGAAAACGACACACTTCCTGCAGCCAGTTGGTGGCGCTATAACTTTCAGTCATAATAGTCACATCTATCCGATCGGCATCATACAACGAACAAACCACTGGAGTTTGATCAACATCATACAATGTATGTGGACGTTATTAGGCATTTCCTGGGTCTCATTTTTCGCCATAACTTCATCGCCTCGCCACGGGCAAACCGTTCGACATATCAAAAATATCTTCGCAATTTAGCATCCCCAATGTCTTGAGATCATGTTCACCGAGTTTGGTGGCAATCGTATGGAAATCCTCAGAGGAGTATATCAAATTCCAGAGCATGCGCTTTTTAAACAGCCCTGAATAGCCGACTTCCTGTTGGGCGGAGCCTATGACATGCTGCGCGGAAGTTGTTCGGCTCAATGAGTTCTATATGTGTACCGAGTTTCATATGAATACGTGCAAGTATGTGTGAGCTATACATCAAGCTTTCTGACAATTTTCCAGGGGGCGCCGTAGAGCCCCTGTGCCACGCCCGGGTCCCAGCCTCAGCGGCGTCCTAATGGCCGCAGGTTCCAACGTGCGTGCCAATTTTCGAGAGTTTTCGGGCACGTTAAGGCCCCCAAAAGTGCCCGGATGATTGAAATAAAAAAAAAAAAAAAAAATAAAAAAAAAAAATAAAAAAAAAATAATAATCCTTAGAAGAACAATAGGGCCCTGCGCCTTACTGGCTTGGGCCCTAAATATAGCTGCGAGCAGCGATGACGGGCCCAAGCCGTCAGCATACGCCACCCCGGTGGCATCGATAAAACGGTGCCCAGCGAGCACAAGCATCACAGTAACCCTCTGGCAGTTTGGTTTTAAGGGATACGGCAATTAAAGGGTTAATCCAAACCATCAACTCTGTGAAACACACACACACACAGAACATATAAAACTTTAAATTCTGTGAAAATTAATTTTTCATTGGTAGTTGATGTTAGTTAATGCATTTACTAATGCTAACAAATGAGAAATTATTATAGTTACCAAAGCTTTTAATGATTTATAAGCATTTTTTAATTATTTATTTTTCCATTAACTAACATGAATAATTTTTTCTAACACAAATTAATAAAGTAAAAAATATATTGTTAATATTTAATGTTATTTGTGAATTAACCAATGTTAAAAAACAACATTATTTAACTGTTGTTAATTTACATCATTAATAAATATATACCATTTAATGTTGATCAAAATCAATTCCAAAATGTGTTAATATATTATTAAATTTTAAAGTTTTATCTTTTGAACATGACTATTTTTCTAATATAAAAAATATTTTGTTCATTGTTAGTTCATTGTAAGTTCATACTATCAATGAAGAATTAACATACTGTAAAATATATATTTCATTGTTAGTTCATGTTAATTAATGCATTCCCTACTGTTAACAAATGAGACTTAATTATAAAGTGTTATCAAAACCTTTAATGCTTTATAAGCATTTTTTAAGGATTTTATTGAGATGTTTAAACAGACCCTGTCTCTCTCTCTCTCCCCCTCCACACTCACTGAACTCACACAGTCAGTCACTCACCCAGTCACCTACCGCAAACATTAGAAGCACAGAGACAGGAGAACTCTGATAGTTTTTAAATTTTCTCCTAAGCATAGTGTATTGTAAATTCATGAAATTAATCACATATCCTCAGACTGTATTGTTCTGTGTATGTAATTTTTTATGAAGTGTTTGGAAGCTGCTCTTAAAAGAAAAAAAGAAAAGAAAAGTTTTCTCTTTTTTACTGTAACTTTAATAAATTGCCATTAAATCATCGTTCAAGATATCCTAAATCCGTCCGCAATTTAGCATCTTCAGTATTTTGGCATCATAAGAAAAAATGTTTGGTGTGATTTACGTGTTTCTGTTTGGAGGAGTATGAATTTGTTTACAGCCTGTTTAAAAACAAAACCCACATTAAAATAAATATAGCCGACTTCCTGTTGGTCGTAGCTAATGACTGTAAATTAGAAAGTTGTCCGGATTAATAAGAACAATTTATGTACCGAGTTTGGTGTCTGTAGCTATCATTATATATATATAAACATTAATAATTATATACCATTTAATGTTGATCAATATTAATTCCAAAATGTGTTAATATATTATTACATTTTAAAGTTTATCTTTTGAACATGACTATTTTTCTAACATTAAAAAGATTAATAAATGCTTTAAAAAAATTGTTCTTTGTTAGTTCATACTATCATGGAAGAATTAACATGCTGTAAAAATATATTTTTCATTGTTAGTTCACGTTAATTAATGCATTTCCTAATGTTAAGAATTGAGACCTTATTTAATGATTTATAAGCATTTTTTAAAGATTTTAAAAAACAGACCCTCTCTCTCTTTCTCTCTCTCACCCAGCTCCTCAATCCACACAGTCACTCACACAGTCACTCACACCCCACCCCACCCCCACCCCTCACTCAGCTGCAGGCTGGCAGGGAGCTCTCACTCAGCAGTCTAAGAGCTCTCTGATAGTTTTTAAATTTTCTCCTAAGCATAGTGTATTGTAAATTCATGAAATTAATCACATATCCTCAGACTGTATTGTTCTGTGTATGTAATTTTTTATGAAGTGTTTGGAAGCTGCTCTTAAAAGATAAAAAAAAAAAAAATTATCTTTTTTACTGTAACTTTAATAAATTGCCATTAAATCATCGTTCAAGATATCCTAAATCCGTCCGCAATTTAGCATCTTCAGTATTTTGGCATCATGATAAAAAATGTTTGGTGTGATTTACGTGTTTCTGCTTGGAGGAGTATTAATTTGTTTACAGCCTGTTTTTTAAAAAAACCCACATTAAAATAAATATAGCCGACTTCCTGTTGGTCGTAGCTAATGACTGTAAATTAGAAAGTTGTCCGGATTAATTAGAACAATTTATATACCGAGTTTGGTGTCTGTAGCTAAAACTAACCCCCTCATTTTTGACAAAAGGTGGCGCTATAGAGTGTCTCTTCCACGCCCGTTTATGAGCTTTTTCCAGTGTCTAACTATCATTAATACTGATATGTGTGTTGAGTTTCATGACATTCTAAACATGTTATCTGCCTCAAAATCACCAGAAACGAATTTTCAACTTTGACACGTTGCCATGGCAACATAATTTTAGATATCAATATTCCCTTCACAGTTTTACATCGGCCGTGTTTTGACATTATTCTGGTGAAGTTTGAAGCAAATCGAGGTAAAAGAAGATGCTGAATTCAAAGCATTTTGAAAACGACACACTTCCTGCAGCCAGTTGGTGGCGCTATAACTTTCAGTCATAATAGTCACATCTATCCGATCGGCATCATACAACGAACAAATCACTGAAGTTTGATCTACATCATACAATGTATGTGGACGTTATTAGGCATTTCCTGGGTCTCATTTTTCGCCATAACTTCATCGCCTCGCCACGGGCAAACCGTTCGACATATCAAAAATATCTTCGCAATTTAGCGTCCCCAATGTCTTGAGATCATGTTCACCTAGTTTGGTGGCAATCGTATGGAAATCCTCAGAGGAGTATATCAAATTCCAGAGCATGCGCTTTTTAAACAGCCCTGAATAGCCGACTTCCTGTTGGGCGGAGCCTATGACATGCTGCGCGGAAGTTGTTCGGCTCAATGAGTTCTATATGTGTACCGAGTTTCATATGAATACGTGCAAGTATGTGTGAGCTATACATCAAGCTTTCTGACAATTTTCCAGGGGGCGCCGTAGAGCCCCTGTGCCACGCCCGGGTCCCAGCCTCAGCGGCGTCCTAATGGCCGCAGGTTCCAACGTGCGTGCCAATTTTCGAGAGTTTTCGGGCACGTTAAGGCCCCCAAAAGTGCCCGGATGATTGAAATAAAAAAAAAAAAAAAAAAAAAAAAAAAAAAAAAAATAAATAAATATAGCTGCGAGCAGCGATGACGGGCCCAAGCCGTCAGCATACGCCACCCCGGTGGCATCGATAAAACGGTGCCCAGCGAGCACAAGCATCACAGTAACCCTCTGGCAGTTTGATTTTAAGGGATACGGCAATTAAAGGGTTAATCCAAACCATCAACTCTGTGAAACACACACACACAGAACAACATATAAAACTTTAAATTCTGTGAAAATATATTTTTCATTGGTAGTTGATGTTAGTTAATGCATTTACTAATGCTAACAAATGAGAAATTATTATAGTTACCAAAGGTTTTAATGATTTATAAGCATTTTTTAATGATTTATTTTTCCATTAACTAACATGAATAATTTTTTCTAACACAAATGAATAAAGTAAAAAATATATTGTTAATATTTAATGTTATTTGTGAATTAACCAATGTTAAAAAACAACATTATTTAACTGTTGTTAGTTAACATCATTAATAAATATATACCATTTAATGTTGATCAAAATCAATTCCAAAATGTGTTAATATATTATTACATTTTAAAGTTTTATCTTTTGAACATGACTATTTTTCTAATATTAAAAATATTTTGTTCATTGTTAGTTCATTGTAAGTTCATACTATCAATGAAGAATTAACATGCTGTAAAAAATATATTTTTCATTGTTAGTTCACGTTAATTAATGCATTTCCTAATGTTAAGAATTGAGACCTTATTATAAAGTGTTATCAAAATCTTTAATGATTTATAAGCATTTTTTAAAGATTTTAAAAAACAGACCCTCTCTCTCTCTTTCTCTCTCTCACCCACTGCCTCAATCCACACAGTCACTCACACAGTCACTCACACCCCACCCCCACCCCCACCCCTCACTCAGCTGCAGGCTGACAGGGATCTCTCACTCAGAAGCAGTCTAAGTCTAACTCTCTGATAGTTTTCAAATTTTCTCCTCTGCATAGTGTATTGTAAATTCATGAAATTAATCACATATCCTCAGACTGTATTGTTCTGTGTATGTAATTTTTTATGAAGTGTTTGGAAGCTGCTCTTAAAAGATAAAAAAAAAAAAAAAATGATCTTTTTTACTGTAACTTTAATAAATTGCCATTAAATCATCGTTCAAGATATCCTAAATCCGTCCGCAATTTAGCATCTTCAGTATTTTGGCATCATGATAAAAAATGTTTGGTGTGATTTCCGTGTTTCTGCTTGGAGGAGTATTAATTTGTTTACAGCCCGTTTTTAAAAAAAACCCACATTAAAATAAATATAGCCGACTTCCTGTTGGTCGTAGCTAATGACTGTAAATTAGAAAGTTGTCCGGATTAATTAGAACAATTTATGTACCGAGTTTGGGGTCTGTAGCTAAAACTAACCCCCTCATTTTTGACAAAAGGTGGCGCTATAGAGTGCCTCTTCCACGCCCGTTTATGAGCTTTTTCCAGTGTCTAACTATCATTAATACTCATATGTGTGTTGAGTTTCATGACATTCTAAACATGTTATCTGCCTCAAAATCACCAGAAACGAATTTTCAACTTTGACACGTTGCCATGGCAACATAATTTTAGATATCAATATTCCCTTCACAGTTTTACATCGGCCGTGTTTTGACATTATTCTGGTGAAGTTTGAAGCAAATCGAGTAAAAATAAGATGCTGAATTCAAAGCATTTTGAAAACGACACACTTCCTGCAGCCAGTTGGTGGCGCTATAACTTTCAGTCATAATAGTCACATCTATCCGATCGGCATGATACAACGAACAAATCACTGAAGTTTGATCTACATCATACAATGTGTGTGGACGTTATTAGGCATTTCCTGGGTCTCATTTTTCGCCATAACTTCATCGCCTCGCCACGGGCAAACCGTTCGACATATCAAAAATATCTTCGCAATTTAGCGTCCCCAATGTCCTGAGATCATGTTCACCGAGTTTGGTGGCAATCGTATGGAAATCCTCAGAGGAGTATATCAAATTCCAGAGCATGCGCTTTTTAAACAGCCCTGAATAGCCGACTTCCTGTTGGGCGGAGCCTAAGACATGCTGCGTGAAAGTTGTTCAGCTCAATGAGTTCTATATGTGTACCGAGTTTCATATGAATACGTGCAAGTATGTGTGAGCTATACATCAAGTTTTCTGACAATTTTCCAGGGGGCGCCGTAGAGCCCCTGTGCCACGCCCGGGTCCCAGCCTCAGCGGCGTCCTAATGGCCGCAGGTTCCAATGTGCGTGCCAATTTTCGAGAGTTTTCGGGCACGTTAAGGCCCCCAAAAGTGCCCGGATGATTGAAATAAAAAATAAAAAAAAAAAATAAAAAAAAAAAAATAATAATCCTTAGAAGAACAATAGGGCCCTGCGCCTTACTGGCTTGGGCCCTAATAAATATAGCTGCGAGCAGCGATGACGGGCCCAAGCCGTCAGCATACGCCACCCCGGTGGCATCGATAAAACGGTGCCCAGCGAGCACAAGCATCACAGTAACCCTCTGGCAGTTTGATTTTAAGGGATACGGCAATTAAAGGGTTAATCCAAACCATCAACTCTGTGAAACACACACACACAGAACAACATATAAAACTTTAAATTCTGTGAAAATATATTTTTCATTGGTAGTTGATGTTAGTTAATGCATTTACTAATGCTAACAAATGAGAAATTATTATAGTTACCAAAGGTTTTAATGATTTATAAGCATTTTTTAATGATTTATTTTTCCATTAACTAACATGAATAATTTTTTCTAACACAAATGAATAAAGTAAAAAATATATTGTTAATATTTAATGTTATTTGTGAATTAACCAATGTTAAAAAACAACATTATTTAACTGTTGTTAGTTAACATCATTAATAAATATATACCATTTAATGTTGATCAAAATCAATTCCAAAATGTGTTAATATATTATTACATTTTAAAGTTTTATCTTTTGAACATGACTATTTTTCTAATATTAAAAATATTTTGTTCATTGTTAGTTCATTGTAAGTTCATACTATCAATGAAGAATTAACATGCTGTAAAAAATATATTTTTCATTGTTAGTTCACGTTAATTAATGCATTTCCTAATGTTAAGAATTGAGACCTTATTATAAAGTGTTATCAAAATCTTTAATGATTTATAAGCATTTTTTAAAGATTTTAAAAAACAGACCCTCTCTCTCTCTTTCTCTCTCTCACCCACTGGCTCAATCCACACAGTCACTCACACAGTCACTCACACCCCACCCCCACCCCTCACTCAGCTGCAGGCTGACAGGGATCTCTCACTCAGAAGCAGTCTAAGTCTAACTCTCTGATAGTTTTCAAATTTTCTCCTCTGCATAGTGTATTGTAAATTCATGAAATTAATCACATATCCTCAGACTGTATTGTTCTGTGTATGTAATTTTTTATGAAGTGTTTGGAAGCTGCTCTTAAAAGATAAAAAAAAAAAAAAAATGATCTTTTTTACTGTAACTTTAATAAATTGCCATTAAATCATCGTTCAAGATATCCTAAATCCGTCCGCACTTTAGCATCTTCAGTATTTTGGCATCATGATAAAAAATGTTTGGTGTGATTTCCGTGTTTCTGCTTGGAGGAGTATTAATTTGTTTACAGCCCGTTTTTAAAAAAAACCCACATTAAAATAAATATAGCCGACTTCCTGTTGGTCGTAGCTAATGACTGTAAATTAGAAAGTTGTCCGGATTAATTAGAACAATTTATGTACCGAGTTTGGGGTCTGTAGCTAAAACTAACCCCCTCATTTTTGACAAAAGGTGGCGCTATAGAGTGCCTCTTCCACGCCCGTTTATGAGCTTTTTCCAGTGTCTAACTATCATTAATACTCATATGTGTGTTGAGTTTCATGACATTCTAAACATGTTATCTGCCTCAAAATCACCAGAAACGAATTTTCAACTTTGACACGTTGCCATGGCAACATAATTTTAGATATCAATATTCCCTTCACAGTTTTACATCGGCCGTGTTTTGACATTATTCTGGTGAAGTTTGAAGCAAATCGAGTAAAAATAAGATGCTGAATTCAAAGCATTTTGAAAACGACACACTTCCTGCAGCCAGTTGGTGGCGCTATAACTTTCAGTCATAATAGTCACATCTATCCGATCGGCATCATACAACGAACAAATCACTGAAGTTTGATCTACATCATACAATGTGTGTGGACGTTATTAGGCATTTCCTGGGTCTCATTTTTCGCCATAACTTCATCGCCTCGCCACGGGCAAACCGTTCGACATATCAAAAATATCTTCGCAATTTAGCATCCCCAATGTCCTGAGATCATGTTCACCGAGTTTGGTGGCAATCGTATGGAAATCCTCAGAGGAGTATATCAAATTCCAGAGCATGCGCTTTTTAAACAGCCCTGAATAGCCGACTTCCTGTTGGGCGGAGCCTAAGACATGCTGCGTGAAAGTTGTTCAGCTCAATGAGTTCTATATGTGTACCGAGTTTCATATGAATACGTGCAAGTATGTGTGAGCTATACATCAAGTTTTCTGACAATTTTCCAGGGGGCGCCGTAGAGCCCCTGTGCCACGCCCGGGTCCCAGCCTCAGCGGCGTCCTAATGGCCGCAGGTTCCAATGTGCGTGCCAATTTTCGAGAGTTTTCGGGCACGTTAAGGCCCCCAAAAGTGCCCGGATGATTGAAATAAAAAAAAAAAAAAAATAAATAAAAAAAAAAAAAAATAAATATAGCTGCGAGCAGCGATGACGGGCCCAAGCCGTCAGCATACGCCACCCCGGTGGCATCGATAAAACGGTGCCCAGCGAGCACAAGCATCACAGTAACCCTCTGGCAGTTTGGTTTTAAGGGATACGGCAATTAAAGGGTTAATCCAAACCATCAACTCTGTGAAACACACACACACAGAACATATAAAACTTTAAATTCTGTGAAAATATATTTTTCATTGGTAGTTGATGTTAGTTAATGCATTTACTAATGCTAACAAATGAGAAATTATTATAGTTACCAAAGCTTTTAATGATTTATAAGCATTTTTTAATGATTTATTTTTCCATTAACTAACATGAATAATTTTTTCTAACACAAATTAATAAAGTAAAAAATATATTGTTAATATTTAATGTTATTTGTGAATTAACCAATGTTAAAAAACAACATTATTTAACTGTTGTTAATTTACATCATTAATAAATATATACCATTTAATGTTGATCAAAATCAATTCCAAAATGTGTTAATATATTATTACATTTTAAAGTTTTATCTTTTGAACATGACTATTTTTCTAATATAAAAAATATTTTGTTCATTGTTAGTTCATTGTAAGTTCATACTATCAATGAAGAATTAACATGCTGTAAAAAATACATTTTTCATTGTTAGTTCATGTTAATTAATGCATTCACTACTGTTAACAAATGAGACTTAATTATAAAGTGTTATCAAAACCTTTAATGCTTTATAAGCATTTTTTAAGGATTTTATTGAGATGTTTAAACAGACCCTCTCTCTCTCCCCCTCCACACTCACTGAACTCACACAGTCAGTCACCCACCCAGTCACCTACCGCAAACATTAGAAGCACAGAGACAGGAGAACTCTGATAGTTTTAAAATTTTCTCCTCCGCATAGTGTATTGTAAATTCATGAAATTAATCACATATCCTCAGACTGTATTGTTCTGTGTATGTAATTTTTTATGAAGTGTTTGGAAGCTGCTCTTAAAAGAAAAAAAAAAAAGAAAAGTTTTCTCTTTTTTACTGTAACTTTAATAAATTGCCATTAAATCACCGTTCAAGATATCCTAAATCCGTCCGCAATGTAGTATCTTCAGTATCTTGGAAGCATGTGAAAAAATGTTTGGTGTGAATTGTTGGTTTCTGCTTGGGAGGAGTATGAATTTGTTTACAGCCCGTTTAAAAAAAAAAAAAGACACATAAAAAAAAAAATAGCCGATTTCCTGTTGGTCGTAGCTAATGACTGTAAATTAGAAAGTTGTCCGGATTAATAAGAACAATTTATGTACCGAGTTTGGTGTCTGTAGCTATCATTATATATATATAATCATTAATAATTATATACCATTTAATGTTGATCAATATTAATTCCAAAATGTGTTAATATATTATTACATTTGAAAGTTTATCTTTTGAACATGACTATTTTTCTAACATTAAAAAGATTAATAAATGCTTTAAAAAAATTGTTCTTTGTTAGTTCATACTATCATGGAAGAATTAACATGATGTAAAAATATATTTTTCATTGTTAGTTCACGTTAATTAATGCATTTCCTAATGTTAAGAATTGAGACCTTATTTAATGATTTATAAGCATTTTTTAAAGATTTTAAAAAACAGACCCTCTCTCTCTTTCTCTCTCTCACCCAGCTCCTCAATCCACACAGTCACTCACACAGTCACTCACACCCCACCCCACCCCACCCCTCACTCAGCTGCAGGCTGACAGGGATCTCTCACTCAGAAGCAGTCTAAGAGCTCTCTGATAGTTTTTAAATTTTCTCCTAAGCATAGTGTATTGTAAATTCATGAAATTAATCACATATCCTCAGACTGTATTGTTCTGTGTATGTAATTTTTTATGAAGTGTTTGGAAGCTGCTCTTAAAAGATAAAAAAAAAAAAAAATTATCTTTTTTACTGTAACTTTAATAAATTGCCATTAAATCATCGTTCAAGATATCCTAAATCCGTCCGCAATTTAGCATCTTCAGTATTTTGGCATCATGATAAAAAATGTTTGGTGTGATTTCCGTGTTTCTGCTTGGAGGAGTATTAATTTGTTTACAGCCCGTTTTTAAAAAAAACCCACATTAAAATAAATATAGCCGACTTCCTGTTGGTCGTAGCTAATGACTGTAAATTAGAAAATTGTCCGGATTAATAAGAACAATTTATGTACCGAGTTTGGTGTCTGTAGCTAAAACTAACCCCCTCATTTTTGACAAAAGGTGGCGCTATAGAGTGTCTCTTCCACGCCCGTTTATGAGCTTTTTCCAGTGTCTAACTATCATTAATACTGATATGTGTGTTGAGTTTCATGACATTCTAAACATGTTATCTGCCTCAAAATCACCAGAAACGAATTTTCAACTTTGACACGTTGCCATGGCAACATAATTTTAGATATCAATATTCCCTTCACAGTTTTACATCGGCCGTGTTTTGACATTATTCTGGTGAAGTTTGAAGCAAATCGAGGTAAAAGAAGATGCTGAATTCAAAGCATTTTGAAAACGACACACTTCCTGCAGCCAGTTGGTGGCGCTATAACTTTCAGTCATAATAGTCACATCTATCCGATCGGCATCATACAACGAACAAATCACTGAAGTTTGATATACATCATACAATGTATGTGGACGTTATTAGGCATTTCCTGGGTCTCATTTTTCGCCATAACTTCATCGCCTCGCCACGGGCAAACCGTTCGACATATCAAAAATATCTTCGCAATTTAGCGTCCCCAATGTCTTGAGATCATGTTCACCTAGTTTGGTGGCAATCGTATGGAAATCCTCAGAGGAGTATATCAAATTCCAGAGCATGCGCTTTTTAAACAGCCCTGAATAGCCGACTTCCTGTTGGGCGGAGCCTATGACATGCTGCGCGGAAGTTGTTCGGCTCAATGAGTTCTATATGTGTACCGAGTTTCATATGAATACGTGCAAGTATGTGTGAGCTATACATCAAGCTTTCTGACAATTTTCCAGGGGGCGCCGTAGAGCCCCTGTGCCACGCCCGGGTCCCAGCCTCAGCGGCGTCCTAATGGCCGCAGGTTCCAACGTGCGTGCCAATTTTCGAGAGTTTTCGGGCACGTTAAGGCCCCCAAAAGTGCCCGGATGATTGAAATAAAAAATAAAAAAAAAAAAAAATAAAAAAAAAAAATAAATAAATATAGCTGCGAGCAGCGATGACGGGCCCAAGCCGTCAGCATACGCCATCCCGGTGGCATCGATAAAACGGTGCCCAGCGAGCACACACATTACAGTAACCCTCTGGCAGTTTGGTTTTAAGGGATACGGCAATTAAAGGGTTAATCCAAACCATCAACTCTGTGAAACACACACACACAGAACAACATATAAAACTTTAAATTCTGTGAAAATATATTTTTCATTGGTAGTTGATGTTAGTTAATGCATTTACTAATGCTAACAAATGAGAAATTATTATAGTTACCAAAGGTTTTAATGATTTATAAGCATTTTTTAATGATTTATTTTTCCATTAACTAACATGAATAATTTATTCTAACACAAATGAATAAAGTAAAACATATATTGTTAATATTTAATGTTATTTGTGAATTAACCAATGTTAAAAACAACATTATTTAACTGTTGTTAATTTACATCATTAATAAATATATACCATTTAATGTTTATCAAAATCAATTCCAAAATGTGTTAATATATTATTACATTTTAAAGTTTTATCTTTTGAACATGACTATTTTTCTAATATTAAAAATATTTTGTTCATTGTAAGTTCATACTATCAATGAAGAATTAACATGCTGTAAAAAATATATTTTTCATTGTTAGTTCATGTTAATTAATGCATTCCCTACTGTTAACAAAAGAGACTTAATTATAAAGTGTTATCAAAACCTTTAATGCTTTATAAGCATTTTTTAAGGATTTTATTGAGAAGTTTAAACAGACCCTCTCTCTCTCTCTCTCTCTCTCTCTCTCCCCCTCCACACTCACTGAACTCACACAGTCAGTCACCCACCCAGTCACCCACCGCACACATTAGAAGCACAGAGACAGGAGAACTCTGATAGTTTTAATTTTCTGCTCTCCATAGTGTATTGTAAATTCATGAAATTAATCACATATCTCAGACTGTCTTGTTCTGTGTATGTAATTTTTTATGAAGTGTTTGGAAGCTGCTCTTTAAAGATAAAAAAAAAAAGTGTTCTTTTTTACTGTAACTTTAATAAATTGCCATTAAATCACCGTTCAAGATATCCTAAATCAGTCCGCAATGTAGCATCTTCAGTATCTTGGAAGCATGTGAAAAAATGTTTGGTGTGAATTTTTGGTTTCTGCTTGAAGGAGTATGAATTTGTTTACAGCCCGTTTAAAAAAAAAAAAAACACATAAAAAAAAAAAATAGCCGATTTCCTGTTGGTCGTAGCTAATGACTGTAAATTAGAAAGTTGTCCGGATTAATAAGAACAATTTATGTACCGAGTTTGGTGTCTGTAGCTATCATTATATATATATATATATATATATATATATATAATCATTAATAATTATATACCATTTAATGTTGATCAATATTAATTCCAAAATGTGTTTATATATTATTACATTTTAAAGTTTATCTTTTGAACATGACTAATTTTCTAACATTAAAAAGATTAATAAATGCTTTAAAAAAATTGTTCTTTGTTAGTTCATACTATCATGGAAGAATTAACATGCTGTAAAAATATATTTTTCATTGTTAGTTCACGTTAATTAATGCATTTCCTAATGTTAAGAATTGAGACCTTATTATAAAGTGTTATCAAAATCTTTAATGATTTATAAGCATTTTTTAAAGATTTAAAAAAACAGACCCTCTCTCTCTCTTTCTCTCTCTCACCCACTGGCTCAATCCACACAGTCACTCACACAGTCACTCACACCCCACCCCACCCCCACCCCTCACTCAGCTGCAGGCTGACAGGGATCTCTCACTCAGAAGCAGTCTAAGTCTAACTCTCTGATAGTTTTCAAATTTTCTCCTCTGCATAGTGTATTGTAAATTCATAAAATTAATCACATATCCTCAGACTGTATTGTTCTGTGTATGTAATTTTTTATGAAGTGTTTGGAAGCTGCTCTTAAAAGATAAAAAAAAAAAAGAAATGATCTTTTTTACTGTAACTTTAATAAATTGCCATTAAATCATCGTTCAAGATATCCTAAATCCGTCCGCAATTTAGCATCTTCAGTATTTTGGCATCATGATAAAAAATGTTTGGTGTGATTTCCGTGTTTCTGCTTGGAGGAGTATTAATTTGTTTACAGCCCGTTTTTAAAAAAAACCCACATTAAAATAAATATAGCCGACTTCCTGTTGGTCGTAGCTAATGACTGTAAATTAGAAAGTTGTCCGGATTAATTAGAACAATTTATGTACCGAGTTTGGGGTCTGTAGCTAAAACTAACCCCCTCATTTTTGACAAAAGGTGGCGCTATAGAGTGCCTCTTCCACGCCCGTATATGAGCTTTTTCCAGTGTCTAACTATCATTAATACTCATATGTGTGTTGAGTTTCATGACATTCTAAACATGTTATCTGCCTCAAAATCACCAGAAACGAATTTTCAACTTTGACACGTTGCCATGGCAACATAATTTTAGATATCAATCTTCCCTTCACAGTTTTACATCGGCCGTGTTTTGACATTATTCTGGTGAAGTTTGAAGCAAATCGAGTAAAAATAAGATGCTGAATTCAAAGCATTTTGAAAACGACACACTTCCTGCAGCCAGTTGGTGGCGCTATAACTTTCAGTCATAATAGTCACATCTATCCGATCGGCATCATACAAAGAACAAATCACTGAAGTTTGATCTACATCATACAATGTATGTGGACGTTATTAGGCATTTCCTGGGTCTCATTTTTCACCATAACTTCATCGCCTCGCCACGGGCAAACCGTTCGACATATCAAAAATATCTTCGCAATTTAGCGTCCCCAATGTCCTGAGATCATGTTCACCGAGTTTGGTGGCAATCGTATGGAAATCCTCAGAGGAGTATATCAAATTCCAGAGCATGCGCTTTTTAAACAGCCCTGAATAGCCGACTTCCTGTTGGGCGGAGCCTAAGACATGCTGCGTGAAAGTTGTTCAGCTCAATGAGTTCTATATGTGTACCGAGTTTCATATGAATACGTGCAAGTATGTGTGAGCTATACATCAAGTTTTCTGACAATTTTCCAGGGGGCGCCGTAGAGCCCCTGTGCCACGCCCGGGTCCCAGCCTCAGCGGCGTCCTAATGGCCGCAGGTTCCAATGTGCGTGCCAATTTTCGAGAGTTTTCGGGCACGTTAAGGCCCCCAAAAGTGCCCGGATGATTGAAATAAAAAAAAAAAAAAAAAAAAAAAAAAAAAAAAAAAATAAATATAGCTGCAAGCAGCGATGACGGGCCCAAGCCGTCAGCATACGCCACCCCGGTGGCATCGATAAAACGGTGCCCAGCGAGCACACGCATCACAGTAACCCTCTGGCAGTTTGGTTTTAAGGGATACGGCAATTAAAGGGTTAGTCCAAACCATCAACTCTGTGAAACACACACACACACAAAACAACATATAAAACTTTAAATTCTGTGAAAATATATTTTTCATTGGTAGTTGATGTTAGTTAATGCATTTACTAATGCTAACAAATGAGAAATTATTATAGTTACCAAAGGTTTTAATGATTTATAAGCATTTTTTAATGATTTATTTTTCCATTAACTAACATGAATAATTTACTAACACAAATGAATAAAGTAAAAAATATATTGTTAATATTTAATGTTATTTGTGAATTAACCAATGTTAAAAAAACAACATTATTTAACTGTTGTTAATTTACATCATTAATAAATATATACCATTTAATGTTTATCAAAATCAATTCCAAAAGGTGTTAATATATTATTACATTTTAACGTTTTATCTTTTGAACATGACTATTTTTCTAATATTAAAAATATTTTGTTCATTGTTAGCTCATTGTAAGTTCATACTATCAATGAAGAATTAACATGCTGTAAAAAATATATTTTTCATTGTTAGTTCATGTTAATTAATGCATTCCCTACTGTTAACAAATGAGACTTAATTATAAAGTGTTATCAAAACCTTTAATGCTTTATAAGCATTTTTTAAGGATTTTATTGAGAAGTTTAAACAGACCCTCTCTCTCTCTCTCTCACTCTCTCTCTCTCTCTCTCTCCCCCTCCACACTCACTGAACTCACACAGTCAGTCACCCACCCAGTCACCCACCGCACACATTAGGAGCGCAGTGACAGGAGATCTCTGATAGTTTTTAAATTTTCTCCTCTCCATAGTGTATTGTAAATTCATGAAATTAATCACATATCGTCAGACTGTATTGTTCTGTGTATGTAATTTTTTATGAAGTGTTTGGAAGCTGCTCTTAAAAGATAAAAAAAAAAGTTTTCTCTTTTTTCTGTAACTTTAATAAGTTGCCATTAAAACACCGTTCAAGATATCCTAAATCCGTCCGCAATTTAGCATCTTCAGTATTTTGGCATCATGAGAAAAAATGTTTGGTGTGATTTCTGTGTTTCTGCTTGAAGGAGTATTAATTTGTTTACAGCCTGTTTTTAAAAAAAACCCACATTAAAATAAATATAGCCGACTTCCTGTTGGTCGTAGCTAATGTCTGTAAATTAGAAAGTTGTCCGGATTAATAAGAACAATTTATGTACCGAGTTTGGTGTCTGTAGCTATCATTATATATATATATATATATAATCATTAATAATTATATACCATTTAATGTTGATCAATATTAATTCCAAAATGTGTTAATATATTATTAAATTTTAAAGTTTATCTTTTGAACATGACTATTTTTCTAACATTAAAAAGATTAATAAATGCTTTAAAAAAAACTGTTCTTTGTTAGTTCATACTATCATGGAAGAATTAACATGCTGTAAAAATATATTTTTCATTGTTAGTTCACGTTAATTAATGCATTTCCTAATGTTTTGAGACCTTATTATAAAGTGTTATCAAAATCTTTAATGATTTATAAGCATTTTTTAAAGATTTTAAAAAACAGACCCTCTCTCTCTCTTTCTCTCTCTCACCCAGCTCCTCAATCCACACAGTCACTCACACAGTCACTGACAGCCCACCCCACCCCCACCCCTCACTCAGCTGCAGGCTGACAGGGATCTCTCACTCAGAAGCAGTATATCAACTCTCTGATAGTTTTTAAATTTTCTCCTAAGCATAGTGTATTGTAAATTCATGAAATTAATCACATATCCTCAGACTGTATTGTTCTGTGTATGTAATTTTTTATGAAGTGTTTGAAAGCTGCTCTTAAAAGATAAAAAAAAAAAAAAATCTCTTTTTTACTGTAACTTTAATAAATTGCCATTAAATCATCGTTCAAGATATCCTAAATCCGTCCGCAATTTAGCATCTTCAGTATTTTGGCATCATGATAAAAAATGTTTGGTGTGATTTCCTTGTTTTTGCTTGGAGGAGTATTAATTTGTTTACAGCCCGTTTTTTTAAAAAACCCACATTAAAATAAATAATGCCGACTTCCTGTTGGTCGTAGCTAATGACTGTAAATTAGAAAGTTGTCCGGATTAATAAGAACAATTTATGTACCGAGTTTGGTGTCTGTAGCTAAAACTAACCCCCCCATTTTTGACAAAAGGTGGCGCTATAGAGTGTCTCTTCCACGCCCGTTTATGAGCTTTTTCCAGTGTCTAACTATCATTAATACTGATATGTGTGTTGAGTTTCATGACATTCTAAACATGTTATCTGCCTCAAAATCACCAGAAACGAATTTTCAACTTTGACACGTTGCCATGGCAACATAATTTTAGATATCAATATTCCCTTCACAGTTTTACATCGGCCGTGTTTTGACATTATTCTGGTGAAGTTTGAAGCAAATCGAGTAAAAATAAGATGCTGAATTCAAAGCATTTTGAAAACGACACACTTCCTGCAGCCAGTTGGTGGCGCTATAACTTTCAGTCATAATAGTCACATCTATCCGATCGGCATCACACAACGAACAAATCAATGAAGTTTGATCTACATCATACAATGTATGTGGACGTTATTAGGCATTTCCTGTGTCTCATTTTTCGCCATAACTTCATCGCCTCGCCACGGGCAAACCGTTCGACATATCAAAAATATCTTCGCAATTTAGCGTCCCCAATGTCTTGAGATCATGTTCACCGAGTTTGGTGGCAATCGTATGGAAATCCTCAGAGGAGTATATCAAATTCCAGAGCATGCGCTTTTTAAACAGCCCTGAATAGCCGACTTCCTGTTGGGCGGAGCCTAAAACATGCTGTGCGGAAGTTGTTCAGCTCAATGAGTTCTATATGTGTACCGAGTTTCATATGAATACGTGCAAGTATGTGTGAGCTATACATCAAGCTTTCTGACAATTTTGCAGGGGGCGCCGTAGAGCCCCTGTGCCACGCCTGGGTCCCAGCCTCAGCGGCGTCCTAATGGCCGCAGGTTCCAATGTGTGTGCCAATTTTCAAGAGTTTTCGGGCACGTTAAGGCCCCCAAAAGTACCCGGATAGTCGAAATAAAAAATAATAAAAAAAATAATAATCCTTAGAAGAACAATAGGGCCCTGCGCCTTACTGGCTTGGGCCCTAAATATAGCTGCAAGCAGCGATGACGGGCCCAAGCCGTCAGCATACGCCACCCCGGTAGCATCAATAAAACGGTGCCCGGCGAGCACACGCATTACAGTAACCCTCTGGCAGTTTGGTTTTAAGGGATACGGCAATTAAAGGGTTAATCCAAACCATCAACTCTGTGAAACACACACACACAGAACAACATATAAAACTTTATAACTTTGTAACACTTTACAATAAGGTTTCAGTTTTTAACATTAACTATATTAATTAACATGAACAATAAGTGTCTAGTATTTATGGTACCACTTTCTATGAAGCCCGTATTTATAACACGTAATAAAGGTATTCTTAAGGCATTATAATGAATGCATAATGCATTATAAATAACATAAGTAACTCTGCAATTACATATCAACTAGCAGTCATGAGAGTATTAGTAGTGCGTCTGATGAATATACTGTATGCTAACACTTTATTTTGATGGTTCCTCAACAGACAAACTGAGTATAGGATACTTTGCAAGTATGTGAATATTCTGCCTACCCTACCTAAGTCTACTAATACAAATAGTTTTATATAAACATCCATGCACTCAAGAAATGTCGTAAGGTATTTATAGGCAGCTACAAATGATTTGTTCTCGAGCATATATATAATGTTTAATAATTGTATTTTTCATATTTTATTAATGATCAATTTAACATTTCTAACATTTAAAAAATTATTTATTAACATATATTCCTGTTGTAATTCATGATTAAGTCAGGTAGTTATAAAACATTTAGCAGTTGCCAGCCATCTATTTGTGTGAGCTCATCTAAAGTGAGGACTATTTATACCTTATAAAGCATTTACAAAGCAGATTTAAAGGCTCATTTATCTTCCACACAGAAAAGTTAAACACAACACAGAGGGATACTGTAACGGGGCGAACAAGACGTGAGACATGCGGATCCATGTGCTAACTTTTATTTATAAACATAGTCAAGACACAGCCAAATAGATATGGCATGGGCAAGACACAAGAGAGATCCGGGCAAGCGTGGGTTGACGATCGGCGAACAATATCCAATAGGGCAAGGCAGAGAGATAATCCAGGTACATAAGCAATAATCCAAACGAGATGCAAACAGAGTCCAAACGGTAAGGCAAAGGGTGAATCCAGGAAACACGGGCAGATATCAAAACACTAGAAAAGGCAAGGCAAGGCTATAATCACTGAGAGGGCTCTGTAGAGTAGCTATTGCTAGGATATACGAGAACAATACTCGGCATCTAGCAAAAAGAAGTCCATGGTTTATAAAGCCTGAGTGATTAGTGTGAACAGTGAAGTAGTGAAGTGCAAGAGTCCATGCAGTGAGTGGGTGACCTCTGGTGGTGATTAACCGAAAATGCATGGACCAGATTCATGACAGATACAGAACACAGAAATATTTTTTCACGATGCAAAAAATGAAAACTTTACACTTGATAAAAAAAGAAAACTAAACCTCTGCAATTTCACTGAAAAAAGTAAATAAATAAAAATTAAAGTGTACAGTTGTACAGTTTCATTTTTTGCATCTTGAAAAAATATTTCTGTTCTGTTTCCCTCTGTGTTGTGTTTGTTTATTTTTTCTCTTAGGAAGATGACTGAGACTTTAAATCTCCCTTGTAATAGATATGCCTAATAAATAAAGAACAAGCCATTTATAGCTGTATTTCAAAACTGCTTACTAATGACTTAATGTTGCCAAAATGTTTTATAAAGGATGAACTAACTATTTACTAATGTTTACCTAATGATTCATAGCATGCAGTTATTATAAAGTGTTACCCTATAATGTATTATAATTGTTGTTATGATTATTCATGAGATTTTATAACACATTATAAGGTTTTTTATAATCCATTATACATTCACTATAATGCCTTAAGAATACCCTTATAATGTATTATAAATACGGGCTTCATAGAAAGTGTTACCTTATTTATTAGTGTTAGTTAATATTCAAAACTGAAACATTATTAAGTTTTATCTGTTAACATTAGTTAATGCACTGTGAATTAACAAACATTTTGATTAACTAACATCAACAAACATTAATAAATTCTGTGAAAATATATTTTTCATTGGTAGTTCACGTTAGTTAATGCATTTACTAATGTTAAGAAATGAGACCTTATTATAAAGTGTTATCAAAATCTTTAATGATTTATAAGCATTTTTTAACGATTTATTTTTCCATGAACTAACATTAATAATTTTTACTAATACAAATAAATGAAGTAAAAATGTATTGTTCATCCTTAATGTTATTTGTGAATTAACCAATGTTAAAAAACTATATTATTTAACTGTTGTTAGTTAACATCAACAATAATGATATACCATTTATTAATGTTAATTAATATTAAGTCCAAAATGTATTAATACATTATTAAAATGTAAAGTTGTATCTTTTGAACATGACTATTTTTCTAACATTAAAAAGATTAATAAATGCTTAAAAAAAAAAAAAATTGTTCTTTGTTAGTTCATGCTATCATTGAAGAATTAACATGCTGTAAAAATATATTTTTCATTGTTAGTTCACGTTAGGTAATGCATTTCCTAATGTTAAGAAATGAGACCTTATTATAAAGTGTTATCAAAATCTTTAATGATTTATAAGCATTTTTTAAAGATTTAAAAAAACAGACACTCTCTCTCTCTTTCTCTCTCTCACCCACTGCCTCAATCCACACAGTCACTCACACCCCACCCCACCCCCACCCCTCACTCAGAAGCAGTGACAGGGAGCTCTCACACAGAAACAGTGTAACAGCTCTCTGATAGTTTTTTAATTTTCTGCTCCGCATAGTGTATTGTAAATTCATGAAATAAATCACATATCCTCAGACGGTCTTGTTCTGTGTATGTAATTTTTTATGAAGTGTTTGGAAGCTGCTCTTAAAAGATAAAAAAAAAATTGTCTTCTCTTTTTTACTGTAACTTTAATAAATTGCCATTAAAACGCCGTTCAAGATATCCTAAATCCGTCTGCAATTTAGCATCTTCAGTATATTGGCATCATTAGAAAAAATGTTTGGTGTCAATTTTTGGTTTCTGCTTGGAGGAGTATGAATTTGTTTACAGCTCGTTTAAAAAAAAAAACCACATTAAAAAAAATATAGCCGACTTCCTGTTGGTCGTAGCTAATGACTGTAAATTAGAAAGTTGTCCGGATTAATAAGAACAATTTATGTACCGAGTTTGGTGTCTGTGGCTAAAACTAACCCCCCCATTTTTGACAAAAGGTGGCGCTATAGAGTGCCTCTTCCACGCCCGTTTATGAGCTTCTTCCAGTGTCTAACTATCATTAATACTCATATGTGTGTTGAGTTTCATGACATTCTAAACATGTTATCTGCCTCAAAATCACCAGAAACGAATTTTCAACTTTGACACGTTGCCATGGCAACATAATTTTAGATATCAATATTCCCTTCACAGTTTTACATCGGCCGTGTTTTGACATTATTCTGGTGAAGTTTGAAGCAAATCGAGTAAAAATAAGATGCTGAATTCAAAGCATTTTGAAAATGACACACTTCCTGCAGCCAGTTGGTGGCGCTATAACTTTCAGTCATAATAGTCAAATCTATCCGATCGGCATCATACAACGAACAAATCACTGAAGTTTGATCAACATCATACAATGTATGTGGACGTTATTAGGCATTTCCTGGGTCTCATTTTTCACCATAACTTCATCGCCTCGCCACGGGCAAACCGTTCGACATATCAAAAATATCTTCGCAATTTAGCGTCCCCAATGTCTTGAGATCATGTTCACCGAGTTTGGTGGCAATCGTATGGAAATCCTCAGAGGAGTATATCAAATTCCAGAGCATGCGCTTTTTAAACAGCCCTGAATAGCCGACTTCCTGTTGGGCGGAGCCTAAGACATGCAGCGTGAAAGTTGTTCAGCTCAATGAGTTCTATATGTGTACCGAGTTTCATATGAATACGTGCAAGTATGTGTGAGCTATACATCAAGTTTTCTGACAATTTTCCAGGGGGCGCCGTAGAGCCCCTGTGCCACGCCCGGGTCCCAGCCTCAGCGGCGTCCTAATGGCCGCAAGTTCCAACGTGCGTGCCAATTTTCAAGAGTTTTCAAGCACGTTAAGGCCCCCAAAAGTGCCCGGATAGTCGAAATAAAAAAAAAAAAAAATAAATATAGCTGCGAGCAGCGATGACGGGCCCAAGCCGTCAGCATACGCCACCCCGGTGGCATCGATAAAACGGTGCCCAGCGAGCACAAGCATCACAGTAACCCTCTGGCAGTTTGGTTTTAAGGGATACGGCAATTAAAGGGTTAATCCAAACCATCAACTCAGTGAAACACACACACACAGAACAACATATAAAACTTTAAATTCTGTGAAAATATATTTTTCATTGGTAGTTGATGTTAGTTAATGCATTTACTAATGCTAACAAATGAGAAATTATTATAGTTACCAAAGGTTTTAATGATTTATAAGCTTTTTTTAATGATTTATTTTTCCATTAACTAACATGAATAATTTTTTCTAACACAAATTAATAAAGTAAAAAATATATTGTTAATATTTAATGTTATTTGTGAATTAACCAATGTTAAAAAACAACATTATTTAACTGTTGTTAATTTACATAATTAATAAATATATACCATTTAATGTTTATCAAAATCAATTCCAAAATGTGTTAATATATTATTACATTTTAAAGTTTTATCTTTTGAACATGACTATTTTTCTAATATAAAAAATATTTTGTTCATTGTTAGTTCATTGTAAGTTCATACTATCAATGAAGAATTAACATGCTGTAAAAAATATATTTTTCATTGTTAGTTCATGTTAATTAATGCATTCACTACTGTTAACAAATGAGACTTAATTATAAAGTGTTATCAAAACCTTTAATGCTTTATAAGCATTTTTTAAGGATTTTATTGAGAAGTTTAAACAGACCCTCTCTCTCTCTCTCTCTCTCTCTCTCTCTCTCTCTCTCTCTCTCTCTCTCTCCCCCTCCACACTCACTGAACTCACACAGTCAGTCACCCACCCAGTCACCTACCGCAAACATTAGAAGCACAGAGACAGGAGAACTCTGATAGTTTTTAAATTTTCTCCTCCGCATAGTGTATTGTAAATTCATGAAACTAATCACATATCCTCAGACTGTATAGTTCTGTGTATGTAATTTTTTATGAAGTGTTTGGAAGCTGCTCTTAAAAGAAAAAAAAAAAAGAAAAGTTTTCTCTTTTTTACTGTAACTTTAATAAATTGCCATTAAATCATCGTTCAAGATATCCTAAATCCGTCCGCAATTTAGCATCTTCAGTATTTTGGCATCATAAGAAAAAATGTTTGGTGTGATTTACGTGTTTCTGTTTGGAGGAGTATGAATTTGTTTACAGCCTGTTTAAAAACAAAACCCACATTAAAATAAATATAGCCGACTTCCTGTTGATCGTAGCTAATGACTGTAAATTAGAAAGTTGTCCGGATTAATAAGAACAATTTATGTACTGAGTTTGGTGTCTGTAGCTATCATTATATATATATAAACATTAATAATTATATACCATTTAATGTTGATCAATATTAATTCCAAAATGTGTTAATATATTATTACATTTTAAAGTTTATCTTTTGAACATGACTATTTTTCTAACATTAAAAAGATTAATAAATGCTTTAAAAAAATTGTTCTTTGTTAGTTCATACTATCATGGAAGAATTAACATGCTGTAAAAATATATTTTTCATTGTTAGTTCACGTTAATTAATGCATTTCCTAATGTTAAGAATTGAGACCTTATTTAATGATTTATAAGCATTTTTTAAAGATTTTAAAAAACAGACCCTCTCTCTCTCTTTCTCTCTCTCACCCAGCTCCTCAATCCACACAGTCACTCACACAGTCACTCACACCCCACCCCACCCCCACCCCTCACTCAGCTGCAGGCTGGCAGGGAGCTCTCACTCAGCAGTCTAACAGCTTTCTGATAGTTTTTAAATTTTCTCCTAAGCATAGTGTATTGTAAATTCATGAAATTAATCACATATCCTCAGACTGTATGGTTCTGTGTATGTAATTTTTTATGAAGTGTTTGGAAGCTTCTCTTAAAAGATAAAAAAAAAAAAAAATTATCTTTTTTACTGTAACTTTAATAAATTGCCATTAAATCATCGTTCAAGATATCCTAAATCCGTCCGCAATTTAGCATCTTCAGTATTTTGGCATCATGATAAAAAATGTTTGGTGTGATTTCCGTGTTTCTGCTTGGAGGAGTATTAATTTGTTTACAGCCCGTTTTTAAAAAAAACCCACATTAAAATAAATATAGCCGACTTCCTGTTGGTCGTAGCTAATGACTGTAAATTAGAAAGTTGTCCGGATTAATTAGAACAATTTATGTACCGAGTTTGGGGTCTGTAGCTAAAACTAACCCCCTCATTTTTGACAAAAGGTGGCGCTATAGAGTGTCTCTTCCACGCCCGTTTATGAGCTTTTTCCAGTGTCTAACTATCATTAATACTCATATGTGTGTTGAGTTTCATGACATTCTAAACATGTTATCTGCCTCAAAATCACCAGAAACGAATTTTCAACTTTGACACGTTGCCATGGCAACATAATTTTAGATATCAATATTCCCTTCACAGTTTTACATCGGCCGTGTTTTGACATTATTCTGGTGAAGTTTGAAGCAAATCGAGTAAAAAGAAGATGCTGAATTCAAAGCATTTTGAAAATGACACACTTCCTGCAGCCAGTTGGTGGCGCTATAACTTTCAGTCATTATAGTCACATCTATCCGATCGGCATCATACAACGAACAAACCACTGGAGTTTGATCTACATCATACAATGTATGTGGACGTTATTAGGCATTTCCTGGGTCTCATTTTTCGCCATAACTTCATCGCCTCGCCACGGGCAAACCGTTCGACATATCAAAAATATCTTCGCAATTTAGCGTCCCCAATGTCTTGAGATCATGTTCACCGAGTTTGGTGGCAATCGTATGGAAATCCTCAGAGGAGTATATCAAATTCCAGAGCATGCGCTTTTTAAACAGCCCTGAATAGCCGACTTCCTGTTGGGCGGAGCCTAAGACATGCTGTGCGGAAGTTGTTCGGCTCAATGAGTTCTATATGTGTACCGAGTTTCATATGAATACGTGCAAGTATGTGTGAGCTATACATCGTGTTTTCTGACAATTTTCTAGGGGGCGCCGTAGAGCCCCTGTGCCACGCCCAGGTCCCAGCCTCAGCGGCGTCCTAATGGCCGCAGGTTCCAATGTGCGTGCCAATTTTCGAGAGTTTTCGGGCACGTTAAGGCCCCCAAAAGTGCCCGGATGATTGAAATAAAAAATAAAAAAAAAAAAAAAAATAATAATCCTTAGAAGAACAATAGGGCCCTGCGCCTTACTGGCTTGGGCCCTAAATATAGCTGCGAGCAGCGATGACGGGCCCAAGCCGTCAGCATACGCCACCCCGGTGGCATCGATAAAACGGTGCCCAGCGAGCACAAGCATCACAGTAACCCTCTGGCAGTTTGGTTTTAAGGGATACGGCAATTAAAGGGTTAATCCAAACCATCAACTCTGTGAAACACACACACACACAGAACAACATATAAAACTTTAAATTCTGTGAAAATATATTTTTCATTGGTAGTTGATGTTAGTTAATGCATTTACTAATGCTAACAAATGAGAAATTATTATAGTTACCAAAGGTTTTAATGATTTATTTTTCCATTAACTAACATTAATAATTTTTTCTAACACAAATGAATAAAGTAAAAAATATATTGTTAATATTTAATGTTATTTGTGCATTAACCAATGTTAAAAAACAACATTATTTAACTGTTGTTAGTTAACATCATTAATAAATATATACCATTTAATGTTGATCAAAATCAATTCCAAAATGTGTTAATATATTATTAAATTTTAAAGTTTTATCTTTTGAACATGACTATTTTTCTAATATTAAAAATATTTTGTTCATTGTTAGTTCGTTGTAAGTTCATACTATCAATGAAGAATTAACATGCTGTAAAATATATATTTCATTGTTAGTTCATGTTAATTAATGCATTTCCTAATGTTAAGAAATGAGACCTTATTATAAAGTGTTATCAAAATCTTTAATGATTTATAAGCATTTTTTAAAGATTTTAAAAAACAGACCCTCTCTCTCTTTCTCTCTCTCACCCACTGCCTCAATCCACACAGTCACTCACACCCCACCCCCACCCCCACCCCTCACTCAGAGGCAGGCTGGCAGGGAGCTCTAACTCAAAAGCAGCTCTGATAGTTTTTTAATTTTCTCCTCTGCATAGTGTATTGTAAATTCATGAAATTAATCACATATTCTCAGACTGTATTGTTCTGTGTATGTAATTTTTTATGAAGTGTTTGGAAGCTGCTCTTAAAAGATAAAAAAAAAAAAAGTTTTCTCTTTTTTACTGTAACTTTAATAAATTGCCATTAAATCATCGTTCAAGATATCCTAAATCCGTCCGCAATTTAGCATCTTCAGTATTTTGGCATCATAAGAAAAAATGTTTGGTGTGATTTACGTGTTTCTGTTTGGAGGAGTATGAATTTGTTTACAGCCCGTTTAAAAAAAAAACCCACATTAAAATAAATATAGCCGACTTCCTGTTGGTCGTAGCTAATGACTGTAAATTAGAAGGTTGTCCGGATTAATAAAACCAATTTATGTACCAAGTTTGGTGTCTGTAGCTAAAACTAACCCCCCCATTGTTGACAAAAGGTGGCGCTATAGAGTGCCTCTTCCACGCCCGTTTATGAGCTTTTTCCAGTTTCTAACTGTCATTAAAATGGATATGTGTGTTGAGTTTCATGACATTCTAAACATGTTATCTGCCTCAAAATCACCAGAAGCGAATTTTCAACTTTGACACGTTGCCATGGCAACATACTTTTAGATATCAATATTCCCTTCACAGTTTTACATCGGCCGTGTTTTGACATTATTCTGGTGAAGTTTGAAGCAAATCGAGTAAAAATAAGATGCTGAATTCAAAGCATTTTGAAAATGACACACTTCCTGCAGCCAGTTGGTGGCGCTATAACTTTCAGTCATAATAGTCACAATTATCCGATCGGCATCATACAACGAACAAATCACTGAAGTTTGATCTACATCATACAATGTATGTGGACGTTATTAGGCATTTCCTGGGTCTCATTTTTCGCCATAACTTCATCGCCTCGCCACGGGCAAACCGTTCGACATATCAAAAATATCTTCGCAATTTAGCGTCCCCAATGTCTTGAGATCATGTTCACCGAGTTTGGTGGCAATCGTATGGAAATCCTCAGAGGAGTATATCAAATTCCAGAACATGCGCTTTTTAAACAGCCCTGAATAGCCGACTTCCTGTTGGGCGGAGCCTAAGACATGCTGCGCGGAAGTTGTTCAGCTCAATGAGTTCTATATGTGTACCGAGTTTCATATGAATACGTGCAAGTATGTGTGAGCTATACATCAAGCTTTCTGACAATTTTCCAGGGGGCGCCGTAGAGCCCCTGTGCCCCGCCCGGGTCCCAGCCTCAGCCGCGTCCTAATGGCCGCAGGTTCCAACGTGCGTGCCAATTTTCAAGAGTTTTCGGGCACGTTAAGGCCCCCAAAAGTACCCGGATAGTCGAAATAAAAAATAATAAAAAAAAAAAAAAAAAAAAAAAATATAGCTGCAAGCAGCGATGACGGGCCCAAGCCGTCAGCATACGCCACCCCGGTGGCATCGATAAAACGGTGCCCAGCGAGCACACGCATCACAGTAACCCTCTGGCAGTTTGGTTTTAAGGGATACGGCAATTAAAGGGTTAGTCCAAACCATCAACTCTGTGAAACACACACACACACAAAACAACATATAAAACTTTAAATTCTGTGAAAATATATTTTTCATTGGTAGTTGATGTTAGTTAATGCATTTACTAATGCTAACAAATGAGAAATTGTTATAGTTACCAAAGGTTTTAATGATTTATAAGCATTTTTTAATGATTTATTTTTCCATTAACTAACATGAAATAATTTACTAACACAAATGAATAAAGTAAAAAATATATTGTTAATATTTAATGTTATTTGTGAATTAACCAATGTTAAAAAAACAACATTATTTAACTGTTGTTAATTTACATCATTAATAAATATATACCATTTAATGTTTATCAAAATCAATTCCAAAAGGTGTTAATATATTATTAAATTTTAACGTTTTATCTTTTGAACATGACTATTTTTCTAATATTAAAAATATTTTGTTCATTGTTAGTTGGTTGTAAGTTCATACTATCAATGAAGAATTAACATGCTGTAAAAAATATATTTTTCATTGTTAGTTCATGTTAATTAATGCATTCCCTACTGTTAACAAATGAGACTTAATTATAAAGTGTTATCAAAACCTTTAATGCTTTATAAGCATTTTTTAAGGATTTTATTGAGAAGTTTAAACAGACCCTCTCTCTCTCTCTCTCACTCTCTCTCTCTCTCTCTCTCCCCCTCCACACTCACTGAACTCACACAGTCAGTCACCCACCCAGTCACCCACCGCACACATTAGGAGCGCAGTGACAGGAGATCTCTGATAGTTTTTAAATTTTCTCCTCTCCATAGTGTATTGTAAATTCATGAAATTAATCACATATCGTCAGACTGTATTGTTCTGTGTATGTAATTTTTTATGAAGTGTTTGGAAGCTGCTCTTAAAAGATAAAAAAAAAAAGTTTTCTCTTTTTTCTGTAACTTTAATAAGTTGCCATTAAAACACCGTTCAAGATATCCTAAATCCGTCCGCAATTTAGCATCTTCAGTATTTTGGCATCATGAGAAAAAATGTTTGGTGTGATTTCTGTGTTTCTGCTTGAAGGAGTATTAATTTGTTTACAGCCTGTTTTTAAAAAAAACCCACATTAAAATAAATATAGCCGACTTCCTGTTGGTCGTAGCTAATGTCTGTAAATTAGAAAGTTGTCCGGATTAATAAGAACAATTTATGTACCGAGTTTGGTGTCTGTAGCTATCATTATATATATATATATATATATAATCATTAATAATTATATACCATTTAATGTTGATCAATATTAATTCCAAAATGTGTTAATATATTATTAAATTTTAAAGTTTATCTTTTGAACATGACTATTTTTCTAACATTAAAAAGATTAATAAATGCTTTTAAAAAAACTGTTCTTTGTTAGTTCATACTATCATGGAAGAATTAACATGCTGTAAAAATATATTTTTCATTGTTAGTTCACGTTAATTAATGCATTTCCTAATGTTAAGAATTGAGACCTTATTATAAAGTGTTATCAAAATCTTTAATGATTTATAAGCATTTTTTAAAGATTTTAAAAAACAGACCCTCTCTCTCTCTTTCTCTCTCTCACCCACTGGCTCAATCCACACAGTCACTCACACAGTCACTGACAGCCCACCCCACCCCCACCCCTCACTCAGCTGCAGGCTGACAGGACCTCTCACTCAGCTGCAGGCTGACAGGGATCTCTCACTCAGAAGCAGTATATCAACTCTCTGATAGTTTTTAAATTTTCTCCTAAGCATAGTGTATTGTAAATTCATGAAATTAATCACATATCCTCAGACTGTATTGTTCTGTGTATGTAATTTTTTATGAAGTGTTTGAAAGCTGCTCTTAAAAGATAAAAAAAAAAAAAAATCTCTTTTTTACTGTAACTTTAATAAATTGCCATTAAATCATCGTTCAAGATATCCTAAATCCGTCCGCAATTTAGCATCTTCAGTATTTTGGCATCATGATAAAAAATGTTTGGTGTGATTTCCTTGTTTTTGCTTGGAGGAGTATTAATTTGTTTACAGCCCGTTTTTTAAAAAAACCCACATTAAAATAAATAATGCCGACTTCCTGTTGGTCGTAGCTAATGACTGTAAATTAGAAAGTTGTCCGGATTAATAAGAACAATTTATGTACCGAGTTTGGTGTCTGTAGCTAAAACTAACCCCCCCATTTTTGACAAAAGGTGGCGCTATAGAGTGTCTCTTCCACGCCCGTTTATGAGCTTTTTCCAGTGTCTAACTATCATTAATACTCATATGTGTGTTGAGTTTCATGACATTCTAAACATGTTATCTGCCTCAAAATCACCAGAAACGAATTTTCAACTTTGACACGTTGCCATGGTAACATAATTTTAGATATCAATATTCCCTTCACAGTTTTACATCGGCCGTGTTTTGACATTATTCTGGTGAAGTTTGAAGCAAATCGAGTAAAAATAAGATGCTGAATTCAAAGCATTTTGAAAACGACACACTTCCTGCAGCCAGTTGGTGGCGCTATAACTTTCAGTCATAATAGTCACATCTATCCGATCGGCATCACACAACGAACAAATCACTGAAGTTTGATCTACATCATACAATGTATGTTGACGTTATTAGGCATTTCCTGTGTCTCATTTTTCGCCATAATTTCATCGCCTCGCCACGGGCAAACCGTTCGACATATCAAAAATATCTTCGCAATTTAGCGTCCCCAATGTCTTGAGATCATGTTCACCGAGTTTGGTGGCAATTGTATGGAAATCCTCAGAGGAGTATATCAAATTCCAGAGCATGCGCTTTTTAAACAGCCCTGAATAGCCGACTTCCTGTTGGGCGGAGCCTAAAACATGCTGTGCGGAAGTTGTTCAGCTCAATGAGTTCTATATGTGTACCGAGTTTCATATGAATACGTGCAAGTATGTGTGAGCTATACATCAAGCTTTCTGACAATTTTGCAGGGGGCGCCGTAGAGCCCCTGTGCCACGCCCGGGTCCCAGCCTCAGCGGCGTCCTAATGGCCGCAGGTTCCAATGTGTGTGCCAATTTTCAAGAGTTTTCGGGCACGTTAAGGCCCCCAAAAGTACCCGGATAGTCGAAATAAAAAATAATAAAAAAAATAATAATCCTTAGAAGAACAATAGGGCCCTGCGCCTTACTGGCTTGGGCCCTAATAATAATCCTTAGAAGAACAATAGGGCCCTGCGCCTTACTGGCTTGGGCCCTAAATATAGCTGCGAGCAGCGATGACGGGCCCAAGCCGCCAGTGCATACGCCACCCCGGTGGCATCGAAAAACGGTGCCCAGCGAGCACACACAATACAGTAACCCTCTGGCAGTTTGGTTTTAAGGGATACGGCAATTAAAGGGTTAATCCAAACCATCAACTCTGTGAAACACAGACACACAGAACAACATATAAAACTTTAAATTCTGTCAAAATATATTTTTCATTGGTAGTTGATGTTAGTTAATGCATTTACTAATGTTAACAAATGAGAAATTATTAGTTACCAAAGCTTTTAATGATTTATAAGCATTTTTTAATGATTTATTTTTCCATTAACAAACATGAATAATTTTTACTAACACAAATAAATAAAGTAAAAAATACATTGTTAATATTTAATGTTATTTGTGAATTAACCAATGTTAAAAAACAACATTATTTAACTGTTGTTAATTTACATCATTAATAATTATATACCATTTAATGGTGATCAATATTAAAAAAATTTAAAGTTTTATCTTTTGAGCATGACTATTTTTCTAATATTAAAAATATTTTGTTCATTGTTAGTTCATTGTAAGTTCATACTATCAATGAAGAATTAACATGCTGTAAAAAATATATTTTTCATTGTTAGTTCATGTTAATTAATGCATTCCCTACTGTTAACAAATGAGACTTAATTATAAAGTGTTATCAAAACCTTTAATGCTTTATAAGCATTTTTTAAGGATTTTATTGAGAAGTTTAAACAGACCCTCTCTCTCTCTCTCTCTCTCTTTCTCTCTCTCTCTCTCTCTCCCCCTCCACACTCACTGAACTCACACAGTCAGTCACCCACCGCACACATTAGGAGCGCAGTGACAGGAGATCTCTGATAGTTTTAATTTTCTGCTCTCCATAGTGTATTGTAAATTCATGAAATTAATCACATATCCTCAGACGGTCTTGTTCTGTGTATGTAATTTTTTATGAAGTGTTTGGAAGCTGCTCTTTAAAGATAAAAAAAAAAAAAAGTGTTCTTTTTTACTGTAACTTTAATAAATTGCCATTAAATCACCGTTCAAGATATCCTAAATCGGTCCGCAATGAAGCATCTTCAGTATCTTGGAAGCATGTGAAAAAATGTTTGGTGTGAATTTTTGGTTTCTGCTTGAAGGAGTATGAATTTGTTTACAGCCCGTTTAAAAAAAAAAAAAACACATTAAAAAAAAATTGCCGATTTCCTGTTGGTCGTAGCTAATGACTGTAAATTAGAAAGTTGTCCGGATTAATAAGAACAATTTATGTACCGAGTTTGGTGTCTGTAGCTATCATTATATATATATATAATCATTAATAATTATATACCATTTAATGTTGATCAATATTAATCCAAAATGTGTTTATATATTATTAAATTTTAAAGTTTATCTTTTGAACATGACTATTTTTCTAACATTAAAAAGATTAATAAATGCTTTAAAAAAATTGTTCTTTGTTAGTTCATACTATCATGGAAGAATTAACATGCTGTAAAAATATATTTTTCATTGTTAGTTCACGTTAATTAATGCATTTCCTAATGTTAAGAATTGAGACCTTATTATAAAGTGTTATCAAAATCTTTAATGATTTATAAGCATTTTTTAAAGATTTTAAAAAACAGACCCTCTCTCTCTTTCTCTCTCTCACCCACTGCCTCAATCCACACAGTCACTCACACAGTCACTCACAGCCCACCCCACCCCCACCCCTCACTCAGATGCAGGCTGGCAGGGAGCTCTAACTCAAAAGCAGCTCTGATAGTTTTTAAATTTTCTCCTCTGCATAGTGTATTGTAAATTCATGAAATTAATCACATATCCTCAGACTGTATTGTTCTGTGTATGTAATTTTTTATGAAGTGTTTGGAAGCTGCTCTTAAAAGATAAAAAAAAAAAAAAAATCTCTTTTTTACTGTAACTTTAATAAATTGCCATTAAATCATCGTTCAAGATATCCTAAATCCGTCCGCAATTTAGCATCTTCAGTATTTTGGCATCATGAGAAAAAATGTTTGGTGTGATTTACGTGTTTCTGCTTTGAGGAGTATGAATTTGTTTACAGCCCGTTTTAAAAAAAAACCCACATTAAAATAAATATAGCCGACGTCCTGTTGGTCGTAGCTAATGACTGTAAATTAGAAAGTTGTCCGGATTAATAAGAACAATTTATGTACCGAGTTTGGTGTCTGTAGCTAAAACTAACCCCCCCATTTTTGACAAAAGGTGGCGCTATAGAGTGCCTCTTCCACGCCCGTTTATGAGGTTTTTCCAGTGTCTAACTATCATTAAAATGGATATGTGTGTTGAGTTTCATGACATTCTAAACATGTTATCTGCCTCAAAATCACCAGAAACGAATTTTCAACTTTGACACGTTGCCATGGCAACATAATTTTAGATATCAATATTCCCTTCACAGTTTTACATCGGCCGTGTTTTGACATTATTCTGGTGAAGTTTGAAGCAAATCGAGTAAAAATAAGATGCTGAATTCAAATAATTTTGAAAACGACACACTTCCTGCAGCCAGTTGGTGGCGCTATAACTTTCAGTCATAATAGTCACATCTATCCGATCGGCATCATACAACGAACAAACCACTGGAGTTTGATCAACATCATACAATGTATGTGGACGTTATTAGGCATTTCCTGGGTCTCATTTTTCGCCATAACTTCATCGCCTCGCCACGGGCAAACCGTTCGACATATCAAAAATATCTTCGCAATTTAGCGTCCCCAATGTCTTGAGATCATGTTCACCGAGTTTGGTGGCAATCGTATGGAAATCCTCAGAGGAGTATATCAAATTCCAGAGCATGCGCTTTTTAAACAGCCCTGAATAGCCGACTTCCTGTTGGGCGGAGCCTATGACATGCTGCGCGGAAGTTGTTCGGCTCAATGAGTTCTATATGTGTACCGAGTTTCATATGAATACGTGCAAGTATGTGTGAGCTATACATCAAGCTTTCTGACAATTTTCCAGGGGGCGCCGTAGAGCCCCTGTGCCACGCCCGGGTCCCAGCCTCAGCGGCGTCCTAATGGCCGCAGGTTCCAACGTGCGTGCCAATTTTCGAGAGTTTTCGGGCACGTTAAGGCCCCCAAAAGTGCCCGGATGATTGAAATAAAAAAAAAAAAAAATAAAAAAAAAAAAAAATAAATAAATATAGCTGCGAGCAGCGATGACGGGCCCAAGCCGTCAGCATACGCCACCCCGGTGGCATCGATAAAACGGTGCCCAGCGAGCACACACATTACAGTAACCCTCTGGCAGTTTGGTTTTAAGGGATACGGCAATTAAAGGGTTAATCCAAACCATCAACTCTGTGAAACACACACACACAGAACAACATATAAAACTTTAAATTCTGTGAAAATATATTTTTCATTGGTAGTTGATGTTAGTTAATGCATTTACTAATGCTAACAAATGAGAAATTATTATAGTTACCAAAGGTTTTAATGATTTATAAGCATTTTTTAATGATTTATTTTTCCATTAACTAACATGAATAATTTATTCTAACACAAATGAATAAAGTAAAACATATATTGTTAATATTTAATGTTATTTGTGAATTAACCAATGTTAAAAACAACATTATTTAACTGTTGTTAATTTACATCATTAATAAATATATACCATTTAATGTTTATCAAAATCAATTCCAAAATGTGTTAATATATTATTACATTTTAAAGTTTTATCTTTTGAACATGACTATTTTTCTAATATTAAAAATATTTTGTTCATTGTAAGTTCATACTATCAATGAAGAATTAACATGCTGTAAAAAATATATTTTTCATTGTTAGTTCATGTTAATTAATGCATTCCCTACTGTTAACAAAAGAGACTTAATTATAAAGTGTTATCAAAACCTTTAATGCTTTATAAGCATTTTTTAAGGATTTTATTGAGAAGTTTAAACAGACTCTCTCTCTCTCTCTCTCTCTCTCTCTCCCCCTCCACACTCACTGAACTCACACAGTCAGTCACCCACCCAGTCACCTACCGCACACATTAGAAGCACAGAGACAGGAGATCTCTGATAGTTTTAATTTTCTGCTCTCCATAGTGTATTGTAAATTCATGAAATTAATCACATATCTCAGACTGTCTTGTTCTGTGTATGTAATTTTTTATGAAGTGTTTGGAAGCTGCTCTTTAAAGATAAAAAAAAAGTGTTATTTTTTACTGTAACTTTAATAAATTGCCATTAAATCACCGTTCAAGATATCCTAAATCAGTCCGCAATGTAGCATCTTCAGTATCTTGGAAGCATGTGAAAAAATGTTTGGTGTGAATTTTTGGTTTCTGCTTGAAGGAGTATGAATTTGTTTACAGCCCGTTTAAAAAAAAAAAAAACACATAAAAAAAAAAAATAGCCGATTTCCTGTTGGTCGTAGCTAATGACTGTAAATTAGAAAGTTGTCCGGATTAATAAGAACAATTTATGTACCGAGTTTGGTGTCTGTAGCTATCATTATATATATATATATATATATATATATATATAATCATTAATAATTATATACCATTTAATGTTGATCAATATTAATTCCAAAATGTGTTTATATATTATTACATTTTAAAGTTTATCTTTTGAACATGACTAATTTTCTAACATTAAAAAGATTAATAAATGCTTTAAAAAAATTGTTCTTTGTTAGTTCATACTATCATGGAAGAATTAACATGCTGTAAAAAATATATTTTTCATTGTTAGTTCACGTTAATTAATGCATTTCCTAATGTTAAGAATTGAGACCTTATTATAAAGTGTTATCAAAATCTTTAATGATTTATAAGCATTTTTTAAAGATTTTAAAAAACAGACCCTCTCTCTCTCTTTCTCTCTCTCACCCACTGGCTCAATCCACACAGTCACTCACACAGTCACTCACAGCCCACCCCACCCCCACCCCTCACTCAGCAGCAGTGACAGGGATCTCTCACTCAGAAGCAGTCTAAGTCTAACTCTCTGATAGTTTTCAAATTTTCTCCTCTGCATAGTGTATTGTAAATTCATGAAATTAATCACATATCCTCAGACTGTATTGTTCTGTGTATGTAATTTTTTATGAAGTGTTTGGAAGCTGCTCTTAAAAGATAAAAAAAAAAAAAAAATGATCTTTTTTACTGTAACTTTAATAAATTGCCATTAAATCATCGTTCAAGATATCCTAAATCCGTCCGCAATTTAGCATCTTCAGTATTTTGGCATCATGATAAAAAATGTTTGGTGTGATTTCCGTGTTTCTGCTTGGAGGAGTATTAATTTGTTTACAGCCCGTTTTTAAAAAAAACCCACATTAAAATAAATATAGCCGACTTCCTGTTGGTCGTAGCTAATGACTGTAAATTAGAAAGTTGTCCGGATTAATTAGAACAATTTATGTACCGAGTTTGGGGTCTGTAGCTAAAACTAACCCCCTCATTTTTGACAAAAGGTGGCGCTATAGAGTGCCTCTTCCACGCCCGTTTATGAGCTTTTTCCAGTTTCTAACTATCATTAATACTCATATGTGTGTTGAGTTTCATGACATTCTAAACATGTTATCTGCCTCAAAATCACCAGAAACGAATTTTCAACTTTGACACGTTGCCATGGCAACACAGTTTTAGATATCAATATTCCCTTCACAGTTTTACATCGGCCGTGTTTTGACATTATTCTGGTGAAGTTTGAAGCAAATCGAGTAAAAATAAGATGCTGAATTCAAATCATTTTGAAAACGACACACTTCCTGCAGCCAGTTGGTGGCGCTATAACTTTCAGTCATAATAGTCACATCTATCCGATCGGCATCATACAACGAACAAATCACTGAAGTTTGATCTACATCATACAATGTATGTTGACGTTATTAGGCATTTCCTGGGTCTCATTTTTCGCCATAAATTCATCGCCTCGCCACGGGCAAACCGTTCGACATATCAAAAATATCTTCGCAATTTAGCGTCCCCAATGTCTTGAGATCATGTTCACCGAGTTTGGTGGCAATCGTATGGAAATCCTCAGAGGAGTATATCAAATTCCAGAGCATGCGCTTTTTAAACAGCCCTGAATAGCCGACTTCCTGTTGGGCGGAGCCTAAGACATGCTGCGCGGAAGTTGTTCGGCTCAATGAGTTCTATATGTGTACCGAGTTTCATATGAATACGTGCAAGTATGTGTGAGCTATACATCAAGTTTTCTGACAATTTTCCAGGGGGCGCCGTAGAGCCCCTGTGCCACGCCCGGGTCCCAGCCTCAGCGGCGTCCTAATGGCCGCAGGTTCCAATGTGCGTGCCAATTTTCGAGAGTTTTCGGGCACGTTAAGGCCCCCAAAAGTGCCCGGATGATTGAAATAAAAAAAAAAAAAAAAAAAAAAAAAAAAAAAAAATAATAATCCTTAGAAGAACAATAGGGCCCTGCGCCTTACTGGCTTGGGCCCTAATAATCCTTAGAAGAACAATAGGGCCCTGCGCCTTACTGGCTTGGGCCCTAATAATCCTTAGAAGAACAATAGGGCCCTGCGCCTTACTGGCTTGGGCCCTAATTACTATCAATATAATAAAAATGCTTTCATCCATACAACAGAAGTTCATCACTGACTGCCAAGTTGCAAGTATGCTTGGTGAGAGAAGAATTAAAATGTGCATGACAAACTTATCAGCAACCAGTGAGTAAGACCTGTGAAGATATGTTTGCCATGACACTGCTGTTAAATGTAAATAACCAAAAAAGTGACACCAAGCACTAAGGCACTAAGCTATAAGTATAAATAAAAATTCTATGACTGATGCTTACAGGGTTCTCAATAACTGCACGTTTAACAAATCCTATCCCTGTCTTTTCCTACTTTCTATCAATTAAAGGCATCTTTTAAAGCTCCTTATATAATCACAGTAACAGCACTTTTAAATTTTAATACATTTTACTCCAATTTCTATTAGTGCCAAAAACTCTTCCCTCTGTCTCAAAATGTCTCCCCATACAATACTAAAACAATTTAAAAAGGAGCATAAGTACATATGAGAATCTAGCAATGACCTAATAGAAACTGTCCGAGCTCACCACTCAACTCCAACAACTGAGGATGCCCGCTGCGCCACTCCCCCCGCCTGCTTCCCCGGTTCTTATTTACAGCGTGACTCAACGCGAGCCGTGGCTCCCAACACCGGAGACATACAACGGTGAGCATAACCTATGTCGAGCCTTTTTAGTAAAATGCACAATGTTTTTCTCCCTACAACCTCAGACTTTCGCCACAGAGGAGTCCAAGGTGGCGTTAGTTCTCACCCTGCTGTCTGGGAAGGCTGCTTTATGGGGAACGGCGGTGTGGGAGAATCATCATTCCTGCTGTTCCTCGTTCCATGCACTTTCTGAGGAGATGAAGAGAGTCTTCGATCGTGCGGTGGTTGGACGCGAAGCAGCGCGCAGGCTGGCCGATCTCCGTCAGGGTGAAAGATCTGACTTCTCCATCGAGTTCCGAACCCTGGCGGCCGAGTGCAAGTGGAACGAGGAGGCGCAGTGGGACATGTTCCTGCATGGGTTGGCTGACCGGGTCTAGAGCGAGATATTCGTCATTACCAGCTTGGATGGATTGATTGACTTAGCTCTCAGTGTAGATTCACTTTACAACAATCAGTTGTTACCAGTATTTCCTGATTATTCCCCTGTCGAGTCTGGACGTACGGTCAACCAACTGTCCGACGGCGAACCCATGCAGGTTTGTAGAGCTCAGCTTTCTCGGGAGGAGAGAGAACGTCGACGAGCTAGAGGATTATGTTTATACTGTGGTGCGTTGGGGCACTTCCTGGCAGAATGCCCAGTAAAAGCGCAAGCCCGACAGTAGAATTGAGGTTACTGTCGGGTGGAGTATCGTTGAATCAAACCTCTACCACCACGCTCCCCCTGATAAGACTGCAATGGGCGGCCGGAAGACATGACGGTTCGGCTTTGCTGGATTCTGGGGCTGAAGGAAGCCTTATGGACCGTACTCTGGCGCACCGGCTCCATATCCCTACATCTCCACTCCGTCACAAGATCGCTGTCAGTGCACTTAATGGACAATCACTTCCCGACATCACTCACTCCACTATACTATCACGTCAGGTAACCATACAGAGACGATTGAGTTTTTATTGACTGATTCACCTATGACACCAGTGGTACTGGGACATCCTTGGCTCGTCCGACACAACCCTACAGTAAATTGGGGCCAGAGTTCCGTCTCTGCATGAAGCAAGAACTATTATACGTCTTGTCTTATGTCTGCCTGTTCTCCTGTGTCTTGTGTTTCGTTGCAGGATGAGGTGGTGAGTCTGTCAAATGTGCCCGAGGAGTATCTTGACCTGAAGGAGGTGTTCAGTAAGTCCAGGGCTGCTTCTCTTCCTCCCCATCGTCCCTATGACTGTGCCATAGATCTAGTTCCAGGTACGTCTCCGCCTAAGGGCAGGTTATACTCTCTTTCGATTCCTGAAAGGGAGGCCATGGAGAAATATATTTCTGATTCTCTAGCAGCTGGGTTCATTCGCCCTTCTTCTTCTCCTGCGGGGGCAGGATTTTTCTTTGTCGCGAAGAAGGATGGCTCTCTGCGACCTTGTATTGATTACCGGGGCCTGAACAACATCACGGTAAAGAATACTTATCCTTTACCGTTGATGTCTTCTGCATTCGAGAGGTTGCAGGGAGCATCCATCTTCACCAAATTCGATTTACGTAACGCCTATC
The DNA here is from genome assembly GCF_936440315.1 of Barbus barbus. Taxonomy (NCBI): domain Eukaryota; kingdom Metazoa; phylum Chordata; class Actinopteri; order Cypriniformes; family Cyprinidae; genus Barbus; species Barbus barbus. The sequence continues at coordinate 17,746,803 of NC_136741.1, forward strand.
ATTTGGTTCGCATAAGGAAGGGGGATGAGTGGAAAACTACTTTTAATACCCCGAGGGGGCATTTTGAGTATCGGGTTATGTCGTTTGGGTTATCCAACTGTCCCGCAGTTTTCCAAGCACTCGTCAATGACGTGTTGAGAGACATGGTTGATCAGTTCATATACAGTGGGTACGGAAAGTATTCAGACCCCCTTAAATTTTTCACTCTTTGTTATATTGCAGCCATTTGCTAAAATCATTTAAGTTCATTTTTTTTCCTCATTAATGTACACACAGCACCCCATATTGACAGAAAAAACTGAATTGTTGACATTTTTGCAGATTTATTAAAAAAGAAAAACTGAAATATCACATGGTCCTAAGTATTCAGACCCTTTGCTGTGACACTCATATATTTAACTCAGGTGCTGTCCATTTCTTCGGATCATCCTTGAGATGGTTCTACACCTTCATTTGAGTTCAGCTGTGTTTGATTATACTGACTGGACTTGATTAGGAAAGCCACACACCTGTCTATATAAGACCTTACAGCTCACAGTGCATGTCAGAGCAAATGAGAATCATGAGGTCAAAGGAACTGCCTGAAGAGCTCAGAGACAGAATTGTGGCAAGGCACAGATCTGGCCAAGGTTACAAAAAAAATTCTGCTGCACTTAAGGTTCCTAAGAGCACAGTGGCCTCCATAATCCTTAAATGGATGACGTTTGGGACGACCAGAACCCTTCTTAGAGCTGGCCGTCCGGCCAAACTGAGCTATCGGGGGAGAAGAGCCTTGGTGAGAGAGGTAAAGAAGAACCCAAAGATCACTGTGGCTGACCTCCAGAGATGCAGTCGGGAGATGGGAGAAAGTTGTAGAAAGTCAACCATCACTGCAGCCCTCCACCAGTCGGGGCTTTATGGCAGAGTGGCCCGACGGAAACCTCTCCTCAGTGCAAGACACAAAAAAACACCTGAAGGACCACAAGATGGTGAGAAATAAGATTCTCTGGTCTGATGAGACCAAGATAGAACTTTTTGGCCTTAATTCTAAGCGGTATGTGTGGAGAAAACCAGGCACTGCTCATCACCTGTCCAATACAGTCCCAACAGTGAAGCATGGTGGTGGCAGCATCATGCTGTGGGGGTGTTTTTCAGCTGCAGGGACAGGACGACTGGTTGCAATCAAAGGACAGATGAATGCGGCCAAGTACAGGGATATCCTGGACGAAAACCTTCTCCAGAGTGCTCAGGACCTCAGACTGGGCCGAAGGTTTACTTTCCAACAAGACAATGACCCTAAGCACACAGCTAAAATAACGAAGGAGTGGCTTCACAACAACTCCGTGACTGTTCTTGAATGGCCCAGCCAGAGCCCTGACTTAAACCCAATTGAGCATCTCTAAAGAGACCTAAAAAATGGCTGTCCACCAACGTTTACCATCCAACCTGACAGAACTGGAGAGGATCTGCAAGGAGGAATGGCAGAGGATCCCCAAATCCAGGTGTGAAAAACTTGTTGCATCTTTCCCAAAAAGACTCATGGCTGTATTAGATCAAAAGGGTGCTTCTACTAAATATTGAGCAAAGGGTCTGAAAATACGTTTTCACCCTCAGAGCAACGGCCAGATGGAGCGGGCTAACCAGGATCTTGAGAGAGTGTTACGATATTTGGTTGCGCAGAATCCCACTTTCCGATCGCCACCGGTCAAAGCCTCACATATACGTCGTTGGTCAAAAAGTGTGGCTTTCTTCTAAGAACATTCAACTCTGCTCCGTCTGTAATAAACTTTCTCCTAAATTCATTGGCCCGTTTCCTGTCACCAAAGTTCTTAGTCCAGTGGCAGTCTGTCTCAAACTTCCTCCAGTGTACAGGAGAGTTCATCCCCGTGTTTCATGTTTCAAAAATAAAACCCGTATTTTGTTCACCCCTTAATCGTATTCTGGACTCGAGGCGGAGGGGATGCGGATTCCAGTATTTGGTGGACTGGGAAGGTTACGGTCCGGAGGAGAGAAGTTGGGTTCCTGCCAGGGACATTCTGGATCACTCCCTTATTGATGATTACCATCTACGGGTAAGATTGGCTGGGAGCGCCAGGGGGCGCTCCTAGGGGGTGGGGTACTGTCACGGTTCATAGAATCACTGTCTCATCCTTGCTTGTCTGTTGTGGTGTGTGGCGTGAGTGGGTGTATCCTAGCTCGTGATCATGGGCTGATCTGTCCCAGCTGTGGATCATTACTGGGTCTATTTAAGATCAACTCACGCTCCTCTCATTGTCAGATCCTCAGGTATTCTCTGTGTTCCTGTTTCTGCCACTCGATCTGCCTTCTGGTCTCTGCTCTGTCTTCGGAGGATTCTCTGCTGGTCTGGACTGCCCATTGCGTCCCTGCGTCCGGTTCCATCCACACTGTGCACGAGCTCCACCGTTATAGTGACTTTGTTTGTTCTCTCAATAAACTGTTGTTTATCCACAATTGAATCCTTCTCTTGATTATCATAACAGAAACCACACACTTTAAAGCAATATATTTTTCACCTTATTAAAGAATCATTTAAAACTAGTTCAATGACTGCAATAAAATATTTATCTTTCACAACCAACTGATCTTATTAGCGATATATTCATAGGGAAAACTTTTGCGTTCCCTCGAGAAACTTTGCGTTCCCTTGCAAAAATGTTGCATTCTCTCACAAAACCAGTTGAGTTCGGACAAACTCTTCCCGTTTACTTTACAGCTTGCAGTGGTTACAGCTCGTATGTTCACAATGGAGCGGTTAATAGAGTTTTATTTTAAACTTGGACTCAATAAAGTAATACAGTAAGTGGTTAGTTCAAGGCATGGTTTTGGAACATTCTAAAAACGCTTAATGTGGCTTAATGTTTTAAAACAGTGACATTGGAGGACTAAATTCGATAATAATAAATCCTGATAAAAATTATTAGGCTAACATTAATAACCTTATTAATAATATTACTATTAATAAAGCAGAACATGAACGCAACGCCCTGTACGTTAAGTCTTTTCTTCCCCATAGAAAACGCTTAAGGTAGGCTAATGAAAGGTTCACACAGCTCGTATGTTCACAATGGAGCGGGTTCATAAAGTTTTTATTTTGAACTTGGACTCAAGTATAAAGAAATACAGTAAGTGGTTAGTTCAAGGCACGGTTTTGGGACATTATAAAACGCTTAATGTGGCTTAATATATTAAAACAGTGACATTGGAGGACCAAATTCGATAATAATAAATACTAATAAAATTATTAGGCTAATATTAATAACCTTATTTATAATATTACTATTATAGATAAAGAAGAATAGACCAGAATATGAATGCAACAGATTTTGTATTTGTTAAATCACCGTTTTCATTCATAAGCCAGCCTTAAGAGTATTATGGGGGAGAAAAAGCTTACGTGCAGGGCGTTGCGTTCATATTCTGGGCTATTCTGCTTAGTAATATTATTAATAAGGTTATTAATATTAGCCTAATAATTTTATCAGCTTTTATTATTATCGAATTTGGTCCTAAAGTCACTGTTTTAAAACATAAAGCCACATTAAGCGTAGAATGTCCCAATACCGTGCCTTAAACTAAGAATAAACCCAGACAGGGCGATCAGCACCCCGATGGAAGCATAGGAGTATTGCATCATCCTGAAGGAGTTTATTTTGTGATAATGAGCGGCGGACTGAACATTATACTTGCATGATGTCTTGCTGAATAAATAATAAATGGCCATGAAATACTGATATGAGTTAAAATTATTTTATTTAATGAGAAGAAAGTGCCACGAGAGCCATAAGCCTGACTGCTTGCTAGGAACAGCAGTCAAATGTACAGTTTTGAGGTCATTATACCAAAATATTAGACTACAGAATACTGCAATCAACCAATCAATCAGCATCGCATATATTGATATTCTGAATATTTTTGTAATCTTAACTCACATGATTTATTAATAGAGAGAAGGTCATGTGTGTTTACTGTCCCCGAGAGCACAGCTGAGAACGAGACAGTGGAAAAGTTTAACACGCCAGTCTTATAATTTGAATTCTCTAGAGAGGGTCTCAGTTTAGGATCTCTAATAGTCTGGTGTCATTATAATGTGTGTTTGTATACATTTAGTTTTACTCACAGCAGTTAGCGGTTATAGATGAGAACGCAGTAAATGTACTTCTGTACCCCTCCCCAATCTCATTTCCCGCATCTCCGTCACTCCACACCCAAAGTATACTTCCCATAAACTGGGCACACTAACTGCATAGGCTAATTTGTGGTTAAACGAATATTTCATACATAAATGCACTTTTGCTGAAAATGTACTCACCTACAGGCCATCCAAGATGTAGATGAGTTTATTTCTTTATGTGAAGAGATTTTGAGAAATTTAGCAGTACATCATGGATCCTCTGCAGTGAATGGGTGCCGTCAGAATGAGAGTTTAAACAGCTGATAAAAACATCACAAAAGTAATCCACACGACTCCAAAACATCAATTAACAATTTTTAAAATGTAAAGCTGTGTGCTTGTAATAAACAAATCCATCATTAAGGCATTTTAACTTAAAACCATCACTTCTGTCCATATAACAAGTCTATAACCTATAATAACCAATGAAAAGTCCATCCCCTGTTGTCCTCTCACATCAAAATCCACCAATAGCACTGTTTTGGCTGTTTTCGCTTACAAATGGTGCTTGATAGATCGGTGCATATTTCTCTCCTTATTCAGATAAGATAACTTTTCCATGGGGAAAGAAATATTCTGAATAGAGGACTCTCTTAGCGGAAGCAAAAATTAGTTAAAAACATATTAATTTATTACAAACACGCAGCTTTTTCACTTCACATTTGTTGATATCAATTACTTGTGGATTTGTCACGGTTGGTGGTTGTAGAAACGGGAGCGCTCGACAGAGAATAACGAAAGGTACTTTTATTTGCATCAACACACTATAAACCATAATGAACTTAAGAACCGACAAGGATAGGGACAAAACTGAATGCTTATAAAGAAACAGGAAACAAAGGAGCAAACTAGATAATTAATCAAACACAGGTGACAAGACTAAATGATGATTACTAATTAACTAAATAAGAACAGGAACTACCAAATAAGGTCAAAACAGAACTGAAAGGAAAACCGACATGTGACAGATATCGCCCCCCTCCCGGTAGGTGCGTCCCGCACCGTAACAGTAACATCGGGGAGGGGGGGCGGGCGTCCTGGAGGCTGGCATAAGATCAGGACAGGGAGGAGAACAGGGAAGCCTCCAGGGCGGATCAGGGGCCTTGGGAGGCCATGGCAGGACTGGAGATTCGGGAGACCATGGCGGGACTGGAGATTCGGGAGGCCATGGCGGGACTGGAGATTCGGGAGGCCATGGCGGATCAGGGTCCTCGGGCGACCATGGCGGATCAGGATCCTCGGGCGACCATGGTGGATCTGGATCCTCGGGCGGCCATGGCGGGTCGGGGTCCTCGGGAGGCCATGGCGGATCGGGGTCCTCGGGCGGCCTCGGCGGATCGGGATCCTCGGACGGCCATGGCGGATCGGGGTCCTCGGGCGGCCTTGGCGGATCTGGGTCCTCGGGCGGCCTTGGCGGATCTGGGTCCTCGGGCGGCCATGGCGGATCGGGGTCCTCGGGCGGCCTTGGCGGATCTGGGTCCTCGGGCGGCCTTGGTGGATCTGGATCCTTTGTGGCCTTGACCTTTGGCCTGGCCACACAAACTGAGGCTATATGGCCCCCCCCCAAAATTTCTTTGGGAAAGTTCCCCTCAGGCGGCCATATTGGAGGAGAGGGCTCTTGGGGGCGCTCTGGAGGAGCGGGCACTTGAGGGCGCTCTGGAGGAGCGGACTCTTGGAGGCGCACGGGAGGAGCGGACTCTTGGAGGCGCACGGGAGGCGCGGAGCTGGACGGAACCAGCGGAGACGAAGGAGAGCTGGACGGGACCAGCGTAGATGCAGGAGGGCGCTCTTGCAGCGCGGACTCTAGAGGGCGCTCTTGCAGCGCGGACACTTGAGGGCGCTCTTGCAGCGCGGACACTTGAGGGCGCTCTTGCAGCGCGGACACTTGAGGGCGCTCTTGCAGCGCGGACACTTGAGGGCGCACGGGAGGCGCGAAGCTGGATAGAACCAGCGGAGACGAAGGAGAGCTGGATGGGACCAGCGGAGACACAGGAGGGCGCTCTTGCAGCGCGGACACTTGAGGGCGCACGGGAGGCGCGAAGCTGGATAGAACCAGCGGAGACGAAGGAGAGCGGGACGGGACCAGCGAAGACGCAGGAGGGCGCTCTTGCAGCGCGGACACTTGAGGGCGCACGGGAGGCGCGGGGCTGGACGGGACCAGCGGGAACTCAGGTGGGCTGGACGGGACCAGCGGGAACTCAGGTGGGCTGGACGGGACCAGCGGGTACTCAGGTGGGCACTTGCGAGGTGCCGGAATTGGTGGGCTCAGACGAGGAGCAGGCACAGGAAGGCACTGGCGAGGAGCTGGCACTGGAGGGCGCTTGCGAGGAGCATGTACTGGATGGCACTGGCGAGGAGCAGGCACTGGATGGCACTGGCGAGGAGCAGGCACTGGATGGTACTGGCGAGGAGCAGGCACTGGAGGGAATGACATGCCCTCAAACTCAACTAAAATCCCCACCGGCACCTGTTTTTCCCCCCTCGGTGGTTCGGGGGAACCGTTATTGGCGGCGGAATCCCTTTTCTCCGCGGACGGCGCAACGTTCATCGCCCCTCGCGGCGGAATCCTCCTCGCCGCGGGCGGAACATTCATCGCCGTGTACGACGGGATCCTCTTCGTTGCCGACGGCGCAACGTTCATCGCCCCTTGCGGCGGAATCCTCCTCGCCGCGGGAGGAACATTCCTCGCCGTCTCAGGCGGAGCGAATTTCACTTGGGCGGTGGGTAAGGGTGTGCGGCGAATGGCGACCCGTTCTCCCCAAAACGGGTGGCCTGGGTAAGCCACTACAGGCAGCCCAACATCCCACGCAGCACGGGCAGGGGCGAGCCGCGAACGGCGGCGTGAACCCCCGCAAACGACGGGCACAAGCTCCAGCATCCTGAGCGTTGATCTCGTCTAATGCTGTATGCGGTCGGTTCTTCTGTCACGGTTGGTGGTTGTAGAAACGGGAGCGCTCGACAGAGAATAACGAAAGGTACTTTTATTTGCATCAACACACTATAAACCATAATGAACTTAAGAACCGACAAGGATAGGGACAAAACTGAATGCTTATAAAGAAACAGGAAACAAAGGAGCAAACTAGATAATTAATCAAACACAGGTGACAAGACTAAATGATGATTACTAATTAACTAAATAAGAACAGGAACTACCAAATAAGGTCAAAACAGAACTGAAAGGAAAACCGACATGTGACAGGATTATTGCGATATTTTTTATCAGCTGTTTGAACTCTCATTCTGACGGCACCTATTCACTACAGAGGATCCATTGGTGAGCAAGTGATGAATGAGCAAGTGATGAATAAGCAAATGATAATAAGCAAAGTGATAAATGTGTTACAATGTTAAACAAGTAATCAACTACTTGAAAAATATTAGTGTAGTACAACAGTAAAGTATATATTCTTTACATGATTTTTGTGCAATATAAGTGGTATAAGCAAAGACTTTGGCTATGCAAAGATGGTGCACACTGATTACTTATGAATGGGAGAAATTGTAATGCACAATTTCGCAGAATAGTCCCAAGCTAAATAAATGTACAGTGAACTGACACTTTTGGCCAAGCTCTATTTCTAGATTCAAGGAAGAATCACTTCCGCCGTATGACCCTCTGATGGACCCCACATTGGTTAGGTCAATCGCGGCGGTCAGATCTCATGAGATTGTAGCGCTAGAAGAAGAGATATCCGGCAGAACCACAAGAGAACCTGTATGTAGGGCACTCCTACACACTAAAAATCTGCATTGACACATGAAAGAGAAACGATTGCGCCTGCTTTCCTCCTTGAGGCAGTGTGGCAAAGTATAGGAGCTTTAAAGAAACACACATAGATGCTGCAGAGACTATGCTTGTAGGTAATCTGCCTCATTTAGAGCCAGTTAACTAGCATGTGATAGAACATAATGAAAAAAAAAGTTACATGTGCTGAGACACGATGAAGAGATTAAAATGAGTTTCCTTTTTTTTCTTACCAAGAACTGTACGAGTATACGAGGCTTCAACCCACTCAAAGACTGAATCATCTAACCTGAAACACAGCTCACCAAGAATATTCCAGCATCTTTCATTGTGCTTTTCCATCCGGCAAGGCTAAATAGTAATAATTTTCTCTGCTGACCTAGTCAGTTCAAATATGAACTTGCCCAAACAACATCAACCAACTGACCGACCAACCAACCAACTTTTTACCTGTATGTGTGATAAATATATATTTAGATTTTTTTTTTTAAAGATTTTATTTGGTTGTATCAAATTATCTGTTTGATTTCGGAATAATAGCTTGAGAATAAAATAGTTGTGCAAAATAATTTGCTGATTTTGGCTCATTCTAACTGAACCTTTCTAAAGTATCCCAAGTTAATCACTGTAATTTCATCATCCATGTTAGACACAATTGTCCAACACAATAAAGGCAGCCATATAGAATATTACATATTTTACTTTCTCCAGCATTTCTGCTGTAGTTATGACAAAACCGCTTGTTTTTGATCTTTTCTATTATCAGAAAATGAGTGCGTCAATCTATGAATTTACCACAGTTCATTTTGTGATTCCAGAAGTTTCCAAAACTGTATGTTGAATAAAATAATTACAACTTAAGTAAACATCTTGATTTTTTCTGTGTTTTTTGTATTTGTGTTATATATAGTGCATGCATAATTATTTGTTATTAAGTTGATATTCTGGTCATAGTTTTTTTCCCAAGCACATTTTACCAGTTCCAAACCACAGTCTTAATAACTACTATTAATTTTGTATTTAATCATTTATAAGCGACAAATAATTGTTAACGAGGGCTGGAAGTGAAAAATGCCGCGTACTCAGGTGTGCATAATTATTAAGCAGGTTTACTTTTACAGCGAAATGCTCATTGGCTCAGCAGGGTCACAATAAAGAACAGGTGGAGAAGAAAAGATGTTAAGGGATGGATGGATATTGCTAAATAATTTTAATCATCCTGTTGTGTACCAGTTGGAAGTTTGCTGAGGGCCTCTAGCAGGCCTCTAATCGTTGAACTTAAATTTAGAGTACACTGAGGTACAATAAATCCAATATTCCATTCTATTAATGTACTGTATGTGTGTGTGTAAACTAGAGGTCTTCTCAGGTCCTAAAATCCGTACCCGACCCGAATCACTTCTTACCCGAACCCGACGCGCATAAAATTTTTTTTTTTTTAAAGGGGTCATATGATGCTTTTTTAAAGATCATCATTTGTGTATTTGGTGTAACAGAGTATGTTGACATGCTTTAATGTTCAAAAAACGCATTATTTTTCAAATACTCTACTTTATTGTAGTTCCTCTATGCCCCGCCTCTCTCAAACGCTTCATTTTCTACAAAGTCCCTCCTTCCGACAAGAGCAGTCTGCTCTGATTGGCCAGCTGGCACAGTGCATTGTGATTGGCCGAACACAACAAGCACTCGTCAGAAATGTAATGCCCCTTTCCATAATCACTAGCTTCAGTTTTCAAAATAAAAGTAAAGACAGTTAATAATGTCCTTAGTTTTACCATCAGTTCAAGCCCGAAAGGGAACAGTCACGTGACAGACACAGTGATGAAGCTCGTCTGTATTTGCACACAAGCCGCGATTAAGACAGCTGACGTGCTGTGATGTGACCCTGTCTCTCTCTCACACACGCACGTGCACACACACACACACACGACGCGCAAAACTCCGCATTTGAACAGTCAATAGCAAATACTTAAACTAATAACAAAACTATACTTATAGTCGCTGATTCAGAAGCGCCAGATTGTCATAGCAAAATCAGAATTACCTCCTCTCCTAGGTTCACGAAACGGTCGTCCATAAAATGCGTTGTGATAACATCTGGGTTGTGCTGTTCTGTTGTAAGTAATCTTGATTACTAAATGCATCTACTTTCGGAAGGCCAAATAAAGTGCTTTTGCTTTGGCATAGAAACACACAGCGTCTCCATCTCATGGCTGCATCAACACTACTGGTTACTTACTGAAACCACAACTTCTTTCTTTGCGTTCACATTTTGGTGGCATTACACAAATATTTCCACATCGTGACGTAGACATGTGGGGGTGTTTTTGAATGAGCCGTTTTAGGGGGGCGTGGCAGAGTCTTAACTTTGATAAAGAATATCTCTTTGGTTTTGAGACTTTAGTCTTTGCAACTTCAGGGATCTTATCTATGCACAACCAGCTTGTCCGACCCAATCCGACCACATTTATTTTCGTACCTGACTGGACCCGAATGTAAATGGCATTGACGTGTGCACAGCCTGCAGCCCCGCATCGGTCTGGAAAAATCCCGGGGTCCTGCTGACTGATTTGGCCGCTGCTCCATTACTTTCATTCAGTTTATTTACTTATTTATTAGCCTGTTACTTTATATTTTTGCCTGCCTGATGGATACATGTTATTTCTGAGTTTGGCTTTCAATTGTAACCAGTGGATTTGAAATATAAACATGATAGTTTTATAACAATTAAATCGATAGGTTAATAAATCATGGATTTGCAATGTTTTGTCTCATCTGTGGTGAAGGGCTTCTGCACACAAAAAGGAAAAGCCTTGATTTTCCTGATGGATCTCATATCTATAAGATGGATTTCTGAGGTTACGAACTCATGTTCCTTTTTTATGTGCGTTTCTCAAAAATGAACTTAACACAAGTAGGCTACGCATCCGGGAAAGTTTAAAAGAATTCGGGTCTAATCGGATCCACTTGGGAAAAGCACATTTATTTTAATTACCCGAGACCCGAGGCTGCTAATACCGAACCCGACCTCTGTCTGAGGCACTCAAAGAAGTTTTGAACCCGAACCCACTCGGGTCGGACCTCTGGTTTTTGGATCCAAGTGGATCCGTGAAGACCTCTAGTATACCCACAACTGTTTTAAATGTCCCACACAAGGGCCTCTCCTGTTGACCTCCCTCACCTCATTCTGGGATGAACCTTTTCTAAGATGAACTGGGGAGCCATTTATCAAATATATTTTCCTTGCTCTTCCAAACTTTGCTTTTGTAGAAATACAAGGAGCCATTAAACCTTGAGAATCAAGGTCACAGGACACTGCCAAACGCTCATTGCGATAGAGTGCTGATTTATGGGACGTGAAAGGAGTCAGGCAAATGCCAGCTGCTGCAACTATTGCTGAGCCATGACTGAGTTAACAGAGGTTGCGATGGCGGTATGACAAGTATGACGTACGTAACGGTTTGGTTTCGGTTACAGCCACCTTGCAACATCATGTCACTCTGTCGTGCCAAGTTGAAATGAGAACAAGCAAAAACGTCTGCCCAACGGCAGCATCACTGTTTCAATTACAGTGGGTTTGAATCACTGTCACTTGCATAATCTGCTTAATTAATAGCACAGCTGTTGCTAGGCATTCAGACATCTCAAATGAAACATGGTTTGTTTCCAAACTGTGTCATGTATTTGTGCTGTGTGGCTGCAAGCTTTCGGAAAAGGATCTGATAGTTCCCCTCGCTCTTCGACGGAGATGAGTGTCCCCCATTCCCCGCCTTTCTTATGACAACTTTTTGCAATTCCGATTTCACTTTAATGTGGACTTTTGCAAGGCTGTGTCACAAATTTTAACCAGCTGTTAGATTTCCTCAGGTAAGTGTGAGTAAATATGGTACTGACTTCAAATGGATCCTCGTGAACTGGGAGCCATGAACGGCATAAGCAGCCAAAAAAAAAAAAGTGTCAGCAAAACACTGAGACTTTTTTTCTATAGTTAAAAACAGGAATCATGCTTTACCATCATTTTAAACTATTATAAATCTCATTAAAACTATTGAAAAAAAACTAAAAATTGTAAAATTACTTAATAGAGCAAAACGTTAAAATCAACTGCCAAAATTATTATTTGATCAAAAACAAATGACTGGTTAGCTGCATGTGTACAAGGATTCTGAACTTTTAATTTCGCTCCAGCATAAACAGAAAAAAAATGTATTTGGGGGAAATAGAAATCTATCTGATTTTCTTCATATATTGAATATGTGAGAAAACATAAAAAAAAGAAAATCTGTCCACTTCCACTAATTTTCTTTATATAAATGAATCTGTGAGAAAACATGAAAAAAGAATTCTGTCTGCATGTCCATTGATTTTCTTTATAAATGAATCTGTGATAAAACTTGAAAAAAATTGCGGCATTGCTTAATTCACAAAATAAATAAATTTAAATAAATTAATAAATTAATGTTTTTTTTTTATTTTGCAGAAAATTTAAATAGCTTTTAAATAGCTTAATCAGGGTAGTACAATTTTTTTTTACAAAAAAATAAAATAAACTAAATGTGTCTTTTATGGTCCCTCTATTTATGGATGATAAACATCAGATTCTGCAAGAGTTGTGTAAATTAATCAATTAAACACTATACCTTTGTACCTTGTTGTTTCAAATAAAAGTCCCTCAGACAGGGTGTTTACCAAAATATAAACTGCATTGGATGGTTTCTTTGTAAAAAAATTACACCGTGAATACTTAGGTTGGATTCATGGAGTGTTTCTCTTTTCCAAACATTTAACATTAAAAACAAGAAGCATTACAAGAAACATTGCTGGTTAGTTAGTTAAAGAGTCTTGAATGCAAAAAGTGGACAGTCTGACTCTGTAATGTCACAGAAAGCCTGTCTTGGCAAGTTACTAGGTCATATTTTGTGTCTGGTCTTGGGCAAACGCTACCCTATATTGGATACATGTAACCTGAGCTGAGTGTGTGCAGTGGGTCACGTACTGTACTGCAGATCTCAAGGAGGTGTTGCAAACAGTAGTTCCCGCAAACACTAGCCCATTCAACTTAAGCTGTCATCACGCCCTTCAGTCTTTACAATGCATTATTAAAATAGAAAGACTCTCATGAAAATAATACACTTTATCTGACAAGCTACCAAACACGGCATGTTTTCCACAACGTTAACAGAAATGCAAACCTCTGAGGATTTCATAGCCAGCACAAGTCCTTACTTGTTACAGTCTATCTTACTGCAGCTGGCTACGCTGGTTCCTCTTAGTGAGAAGACATGCCTGCTTTTAAAAATCTGAGAATGAGCATACAGTAGTTTTGAAAATACTTGGTTGGTTTGGATTAAAGGGACTGTGTATTAATTATGCCCTCTGTGTTGAAAACGTTTGGATTCTTCTGGTGCTGTGACATGATTTTAAAGGGATAGTTCACCCAATAATGAAAATGATGTCATTGTTTACTCACCCTCATGTTGTTCCAAAACTGTATGAGTTTCTTTCTTCTGTTGAGCACAAATAAATTAATGCTTGTAACCAAAAAATTGACTTCCATAGTAGTTTTTTTCCATACTATGGAAGCCAATGGCTACCGACAATTGTTTGGTTACCAACATTATTCAAAATATCTTATTTTGTGCTCAACAGATGAAAGAAACTCATACAGGTTTGAAATAACTTGAATAATTTGAGAAAATGATGGAAGAATTTTGGGAGAAAAATTGAAAAGAGTCAGTGATGAAAATTAGCAGATTTTGCCATCATTCATTGGCCATCATTTAGCTATTGTCCATTAGGTTTGTCTTGAGAATCTTTTAGGCCTCCAGGTTAAAATGTAGAGGGATCTTAGCTACTGACAAACTCCAAAACAAAGTAAGCAACAATAAATTACCTTGGGTAATAGATCAGACTATTTACCATGACTTTCTTGAAATCTGAGGTCCTAGGATCAAAGGAAACATGTTGTGGTTGCCATGAGGTAAACCTTCATGTAACAGAGAATAAACCGACTGATCCAGCACAACTGCATTAATTCCCCTCTTCACCTGCTGTTATCACCTATGTAGACAAAAACACAACTGTTAATCCCGTTTTAAAAGGCGATGTACAAAACATGCTTAACATATTTTTGCACACTAGCATAAAGGGTGTAGAACTGCAAAATTCTAACCATAAATCCCTAAATACTCCAACTTCCCCATAATTAGCCTTACACATCTCAAATCTGTCATGAGTCCGGGCCCGGCAGTTCTTCCCTTCTCCACCAGAGGTCCCCATCTCCCTTCCTCCCAGACTCCACTCCTCTAAACTACACACAGCTGTCACAAACCACACACACCTGCCGCATCATTCACCTGACACTCAGCATTACACCCGCAGCTGTTCCCCAATGCCACAGACTATATAGTCTCCCCTCTCCCACCACTCTGCCTGGTTGCATTAATTGTTATTTGTAAATGTGTTGTAGTTGTTGTGTTTCGCTCTGGTCTGGGATACATGCACTGTGTTGCCGTCTCGTATCCCAGTCCTTTTCTGCTTTGTTTTTTGCCGCATTGGCTTTTTGTTTTTTTTAATTACAGAGCGCCTTACCTGCATTTGGACCCTGACCTCGTCTTTCCACGGCGCTCCTCTTAGTGTTCCGTGACAAAATCCACATCCATCTTCACCCCTAATACAATGACTGTCAAATATAAACACATGGCTTCTTCAACACAGTACTGAAGGACAGTCTCTTAACCTAACCTAAAAAGTTATGAATAGCCTAACCACACTAAATTATCTTGGGTTTATGCTTTAACGAGAAAAAAAACTTCCAATGGACGGGGTACGAAAAATAAAGCTAAAATCATATATTATCTAAAATTACATACTAGCTCATGATAGTTTTGCTTCTAAAAAAAGTAAATATCTTGTTTTAAGCATGTTTATGTTGGTTATTGTACAGAATAACAATGCAACCATACAAGAAATAGGCCATTGATACTTTTGTTGTTCGGTAAAGTTGGCAAGATATTCACAGATTCGACTTTTCCGGATCATTAACTCACGAGCAAAACGTTTTTACTACACAAATGACACCTCTTTTCTTTCGCAGTGATGTAGAAAACGAGCTAAAAGCGTGTTTTCCTCAAAACAAGCTTTTCTCCACTCTGTACAAAATACATTGATCTCAATGCGCTGGCGTCTGAGAGACAAGTCCGAAGGGATCGTCTGCAAAGGGCAAAAGGCGAAAAATGTTACTAATAAAATACTCAAAAACTTCACAGTAACACACTGTAGTGTCACCAAATTGAGTTCACACATCACTGCTCTCCTGCTGGTTATACTACAACACTTATTTTTGAAAATAATTGCTTTTGGATGATTTTTATTTATTTATTTTATATTCAATAACATCACCGTTATTGGACACAATAGATCATTTTACTGTTGTAATTTTATTGTTAATTTTACTGTAACACACTGTACTTTCACCAAATTCAGTTCACACATCACTGCTATCCAGCTGATTATACTACTCATTTTGAAAATAATTGTTTTTATATACTAAGTGGTGTATAATTATAAAAGTATAATCAGCTGGAGAGCAGTGATGTGTGAACTGAATTTGGTGAAAGTACAGAGTTTTAAAAAATCATAAAAATGGTCCAAAAGCAATTATTTTCTAAATAAATGTTGTAGTATAATCAGCAGGAGAGCAGTGATGTGTGAACTGAATCTGGTGTAAGTACAGTGTGTTACAGTAAAATTATTAACTATTATGTCCAATAACAGTGACGTTACTGAATATAAAATAAATCATAAAAATATGCCAAAACAATTATTTTAAAAATGCATATTGTAGTATAACCAGCAGGAGAGCAGTGATGTGTGAACTGAATTTGGTGAAAGTACAGTGTGTTACTGTGAAGTTATTGAGTATTTTATTAGTAACATTTTTCGCGTTTTGCACTTTGCAGACGGTCCCTTCGGACTTGTCTCTCAGACGCCAGCGCATTGAGATCAATGTATTTTGTACAGAGTGGAGGAAAGCTTGTTTTGAGGAAAACACGCTTTTAGCTCGTTTTCTACATCACTGCGAAAGAAAAGAGGTGTCATTTGTGTAGTAAAAACGTTTTGCTCGTGAGTTATTGATCCGGAAAAGTCGAATCTGTGAATATCTTGCCAACTTTACCGAACTTGATTTTGCAGTGTATCACGAAAGCTGACATGATTTATTTGACATCGCGTTGTCGAAATAGAATAGGAAATAAAACATCGTCACATTAAATGAAAACAGAACCACCTCCCATAACTCAGCAAATGAATCCACATTACCACATTTCCTCGGATTCCTGCTTCGCGCACTGTTTCAAAAACACCCTCCGCCTTTGTGACTGCGGTCAGGCCAGCCTCCACTTTGAAAAACACGGTCATTCTAGCCGCCACGTTATTTTGTGCTGCGCGCATATACTAGGCGTTGCGGTAATATCTTGTAAAAACTCAGATCAAAGGAAAAGCGATCTCTGGCATTCATTCAGCCAGTTTCTCTGTCAATGAATGAATTAACGAATTAATAAATAAATAAAAATAATGAGTTTAAAAAGGTCTGATATAAATAAATAAATAGACCAATTAATGTGAAAAAAAACAGTCTTATGAGAAATAACAAAAAAAAAAAAACTCCCTGTTTCCACACACCATTTCTAATTCAGATTAATAGTCCACTACCCCAGGGTGTCACTCAACCAGTTTCAAGAGGATCTGATGTTGCATTATAAAATAAAAGCCCTCCAAATCTCATATGCTACCTGTTGTGCCTGTGATTTTGGATAACTCTAAACAGGAAACTCCCTGTTTCCACAGACCAGTTTCAATTCAGATTAATAGTCCACTACCCTAGGGTGGCACTCAACCAGTTTCAAGACGATCTGATGTTGCATTAATAAATAAACACCCTCCAAAAACTCATATATGACCAATTTTGTCTTTAAATTCAGATCTAAAAAGGAAATATATATATATATATATATATATATATATATATATATATATATATATATATATATATATAAACATTTTTTAACTAATTTGAAAAAGCATGTTTTTTCATTGTGCATTCCAATTAATCTCAAACAAACTACAGTTGGGTTATTTTTTAGGTAAAAAAATATATATAACTAACAAATACAGCTAACTGCCACAATCAAACTTGATAACATAATAAAAAAAGTATCAAATGAATTCAATCGAAAAATATATAAATAATTTGTAAGAAATAATTTTCACAGTATTTTTAAGTGCCCACGATAACAATATTGTGAATGTTCATTCTCGTTATATATTACATTAGTGAATACTGGCACATGTTGAGTGGAAACAGGGAGTTTACTTTTTAATCTGAATTGTCAGACAAAAATGCATTTTTCTGAGTTTTTGGAGGGATTACGTGTGCAATCCATCTGATATGAAAGTGGTCTGTGGAAACAGGGACTTTAATTTCTGTTGCAACCTGAACCAATAGACAAAACAGCATATTCGTTTTATTTTGAAATGGCACATCAGTTATAACGTTTGGAGTTCGCCCTGGGGTGGTGAACTATTAAGTTGAATTGAAACTGGTCTGTGGAAACAGGGAGTTTCCTTTTTAGAGCTATCTGAATTTAAAGACAAAACTGGTCACATATGAGTTTTTGGAGAGCTTTTATTTTGTAATACAACATCAGATCGTCTTTAAACTGGTTGAGTGACACCCTGGGGTAGTGTACTATTAATCTGAATTGAAACTGGTCTGTGGAAATAGGGAGTTTCCTTTTTAGAGCTGAATTTAAAGACAAAACTGGTCATATATGAGTTTTTGGAGGGCGTTTATTTTGTAATGCAACATCAGATCGTCTTGAAACTGGTTGAGTGACACCCTGGGGTAGTGGACTGTTAATCTGAATTGAAACTGGTCTTTGGAAACAGGGAGTTTCCTTTTTAGAGTTATCCAAAATCACAGGCAGAACAAGTAGAATATGAGATTTGGAGGGTTGTTATTATGTCATGCAACATCAGATTGTCTTAAAACTGGTTGAGTGCCACCCTGGGGTAGTGGACTATTAATCTGAATTGAAACTGGTCTGTGGAAACAGGGAGTTTCCTTTTTAGAGTTATCCAAAATCACAGGCAGAACAGGTAGAATATGAGTTCCTCTTCAGGAACTCGAGCTGCGTCAGGAGACGCTTTGGGGAACGCCTACAGCGTAACCGGCTCTGAATACCAATGAATCTGTCCAATGGATGGGAGGGACGTCACGGGCGAGGTGACGTAATGACCAGCTGGTATAAAAGCACGTGCGGTGAAACCGGCGTCAGCTTTCTGTCATTCAGCTAAGCGCTTTGTGTCTTGTAAGTCTTTTTTACTGTTGTTTGTCCGTTTTGCAAGGTCATATCAAAAAGGCTTTGTAAAACTATGCATGGGAGAGGTGAGGTGCAAACGTTATTTGTGTAAGGAGGATACGCACAGCTTGTGTGTGCTTTGCTTGGGAGCGAGGCACACGGAGGCAGCCCTCGAGGGGGCTGACTGTCCGCACTGCGAGGGTTTTCCTCTGCGTGTGCTTCGCTCCCGAAAGGCCCTCTTCTCTGGAGAGGGTTCTTTCATTGGCGTTCCCTGCGGCGCGGGTCCCGCTTCCGCTGAGGCGGAGCGGAGACGGCGCTCGTAGGGCGCTCGTAGGGTTCGCAACGGGATCTAGCAGAGGGATCGGAGACGAGCGAATCTCCATCCTCACCTGCTGGATCCCGCGAGCGCAATACGAGCTGTGTGTTCCTCGCTGCAAACGTTTTTTGTGTGCGGGAGATACACACAGCTTGTGTGTGTTTGGCGCTCCCCGCGGCGCTGCCCCGCTTCCGCTGAGGCGGAGCGAGGACGGCGCTTGTGGAGTTCGCATCGGGATCTGATGGAGGGATCGGAGACGAGTGTGTCTCTATCTCCATCCTCACCTGTCAGATCCCTTGACCGCTCCTCGAGTTCGGAAGCCCGCCTTGCGGTTACTTCCCCCGGGCAGCGGCATCGGCGTTTCTCGTATCTTCCTCCGAGGAGGTTGACATGGGAAGCGTCGAGCATGTTGCACCTACTCTGTCACCCCAATATGAGGAGCTTGTGGAGTGTCTTGTCGAACCGCAGAGAGGGTTATACGAGCGTTTTCTGCAGTTTAAGACTCACCTCCACATCGGAGCCTGCCTTTTTTTCCCCGACCTCCACACGACCACCAAGCAGGCGAAGAGGTCTTCGGCCAAGAAGCCCTGATGTGAGTGGGATCAGGGTTTATGAGGGTAGTCCCCGCTGGGGTAGAGCGACAATCGCTGCAGCACACAGCGATCGTCGCCCCTCAGCGCCCTCAGGAGATCGTTCTGCCAACCCTGCCACCTATGGTGCTTCAGGGCGCAGCGGTCTCCAGTGAGCGCATATCTTAGTCTCTTCCGCCCGGTATCGTAGCGGAGCTGAGATGCTCGCCACCCCTTCGGGGGTCTCTGGTGCAGCTAGTTCGGCAGTTCCCTGCCGGTGTGCCGTTCCAGGGACTAGCCGCTCCATTTACACCAGAGGTCAGTCTCGAGACTACTGCCAAATGTGTCTCGATGGGTCCTGCGCACTGTAGAGAGAGGCTACAGAATCCAGTTCGATTCTCGTCCACCTCAATTCAACGGGGTGAATTCCACATTAGTGGGCCCCGAGCAGGCTCTGGTAATGGAACAAGAGGTAGATACTCTCTTAAGGAAGGAAGCCATCGAGGTCCTCCTTACGAAGAGAGTCTGGGTTCTACAGCCGGTACTTCATAGTTCCAAGGAGGATGGAGGATTTTAGATCTGCATCAATTGAACCGCTCAGTCTGCAAGACTGAAGTTCAAGATGCTCAGGTAAGTATCTCAGATCAAGTCCGAGGACTGGTTTGACACGTAGATCTAAAAGACGCATACTTCCATGTCTCCATCCTTCCCACTCACAGGAAGTTCCTGAGGTTTGCTTTCAGGGGCAAAATTTACCAATATCAGGTACTTCCCTTCGGCCTAGCACTCTCACCTAAAGGTGTTGGGGTTAAGACTGAACCCCAAGAAAAGTGTGCTTTCTCCATTACAGAGAACCACTTATCTGGGGGTGGTGGGGATTCGACCACAGTGCAGGCACGTATGTCTCCTGCTCGGATCGAGTCAATCCTCACGAAAGCCAGGAGGGTGAAAGAAGGCCAGTCACTCACTGTCAAGCCTTGGTAGAGCTAGCATTGCTCCCCTCACTATAGAGGGTCACTTATGAGCATGCTGCTCCCTCCCGGCTCTCCTGTTGGTCGAGCTGGCATTGTTCCCCTCAACGTAGAGGGTCACCTTGAGCATGTCGCTCCCTTCTGAGGTGATGAAGGTGATGAAGCAGATCTGGAGAGTGTTTGGCCAGGCTCAGGTGGACCTCTTCGCCACTCAGACAGCGCAATGTCCCCTCTGGTACTTTCTACGTCATCCAGCTCCGAGGGACTGGATGCCATGGTACAGACGTGGCCGAGGCTTCGTCTGTACGCCTTTCCCCCGATTGCTCTGCTCCCCAGAGTTCTGGAGAGAGTGTGCCGGGACGGACTCCGGCTGCTATTAGTAGCCCCGTTCTTGCCGGGCCGAGTATGGTTCTCGGACCTGATTTCCCTCCTCGACGGCTCTCCATAGGAGATTCAAGTCAGGGGGGATCTCCTCTCACAGGCAGGAGGCACCTTGTGCATCCCCACCCGGAGTTGTGGAAGCTGTGGGTGTGGCCCCTGAGGGGGCACGGCTCGTAGTTTCCGGTCCCTCAATCGAGTTTGTTGAGACCATTTCTCCAATCCAGAGCTCCCTCTACGAGGAGACTGTATGCCCTGAAGTGGAGATTCTTCACTTCATGGTGCGGAGATCGCCAGCTCGACCCAGTTAACTGCCCGGTTGGTACAGTGCTGGAGTTCCTGCAGGCTTGACTCTCCTCAGGGTTAGCCCACTCCACCTTGAAGGTTTTTGTGGCGGCAATTTCGGCCTACCACACCCTTCTTGGTGGACAGTCAGTGGGCAGACACCCGCTAGTTACACGTTTCCTCTGTGGTGCACTGAGGCTAAGGCCTCCAGTACGGTCCTGGGCCCCCCCTTGGGACTTGGCTGTGGTATTGATGCTCTCATTCATCAATTCTCCTCCATTCGAGCCTATTGAGGAGATCTCAGATGGCCCTGAAGACCGTGTTTCTTCTGGCGATTTCATCTCTGAAGAGAGTTGGGGATTTGCGGCCTGTCAGTGGCCCCTTCTCACTTGGACTTTTCGAAGTTCCTTCAGTCACACCACAGCCTGTCATACTGCAGGCCTTTAGTCCTCCTCCCTTTTGGGAGCCTGACCAGCAAAAGCTAAATCGTATGTGTCCAGTGTGAGCACTGGACGCATACGTCCACAGAGCTGCCATGTGGAGAAGGGCGGACCAGTTGCTTGTTTGCTACGGCCCCCCTAAGAGAGGTCTGCCTGCTTCCAAGCAGACCCTCAGTCGGTGGATTGTGGATGCCATTCAGATGGCTTATGAGTCTTCTGACCACCCCTCGCCGATGGGAGTCAGAGCTCATTCCACGAGGAGTGTGGCGGCCTCCAGGCCTTTCTCGCAGGTGTCCCTATCCAGGACATCTGCAATGCTGCGGGATGGTCTACGCCCCTGACCTTGTCAGGTTTTATGGCCTAGACATACGAGCCACTCCAGGTTTTTCCGTTCTCTCGCCCTAGCTGTGCGCCGTATGGATACACACAGGGCAGGGACTTGGAAGTCTGTTGCCGTGGGTATCTCGTTCCCCAAAGCGTCTCCTGACGCAGCTCGAGTTCCTGAACAGGAACGTCTTAGGTTACGTATGTAACCCCAGTTCCTCGAAGGAACGAAACGCTGCATCGCGAGGCCACACTTCCGGCATCCCTGCCAGCGCTTGCTTCATTCTAGAAGCTGACGCCGGGTCACCGCACGTGCTTTTATACCAGCTGGTCATTACGTCACCTCGCCCGTGACGTCCCTCCCATCCATTGGACAGATTTCATTGGTATTCAGAGCCGGTTACGCTGTAGGCATTCCCCAAAGCGTCTCCTGACGCAGCGTCTCGTTCCTTCGAGGAACTGGGGTTACATACGTAACCTAAGACGTTTTTGGAGGGCTCTTATTATGTAATGCAACATCAGATCGTCTTGAAACTGGTTGAGTGACACGCTGGGGTAGTGGACTATTAATCTGAATCGAAACTGGTCTCTGGAAACAGGGAGTTTCCTTTTTAGATCTGAATTTAAAGACAAAACTGGTCACATATGGGTTTTTGGAGGGCTTTTATTTTGTAATGCAACATCAGATCCTCTTGAAGCTGGTTGAGAGCATAGACTGTAAAAAAATATGGACGTAGTGTCCGTGACGTCACCCGTAGAGTTCTGAAGACCGTTTTTGAAGCCTAAAGTGGGCGTAGCCGACCGTCGCCATCTTGGCAGCGCGTCACTCCCGGATAAACGAAAATGGGCAAAGAAGCGGTACCTGGGTGGAGCTGAGGTGCCTGGTGCGCCCACCTACCTCGACGCGAATCACGTTGTCTTGGATACTTTAAATGCAATTATAAATAATAAATAAATTATTCTAAATAAAATGAATAAATGAAATTATATTAGAATTTCACTCACCGGAAAAATGTAGTCCAGGCTTCTTCTGGGACGATCTGTTACAATTAACCCCACAGCAAGTCATTATGACAGTGAAATAATCCCGACACGGCAAACACGGCAGAAATGCTAAGATTAGTGGCTGGAATTTATTTATTTTTACGATAAATTAGCTGAGGTAACGTGACGGCTAACAGACAGCAGACACACGGCTAATGACCACAGCAGCGGGAATCCACCTGTCACTCAAACGTGGACACACCCTTAATTATGCAGAACTTTAAGGATTAATCAACTAAACGGATGAGTTATAAAAAAAAAAAACCCTCACAGTTGTCATGAAGGGCAAAATTAGCTGTATAGACCAAAACACATTCAGACACCAGGCTGTAAAAGTTCTGCTGTAAAAGTTGGCATTTTAACATGGAGGAGATACGGATTTGACTCACTTCTGACACCAGCCTCAAGCGGCCAGTCAACGAATTGCAGTTTAACTCACTTCCGTGTTGGTTTCAAGAGAGAGACGGGGAGGTTGCCGCTTCGTTGAGAGACACCCCGGGGCAGTGGATTATTAATCTGAATTAAAAGTGGTGTGTGGAAATTAAAAGTGTTTTTTTTTGTGGGCACAAGGGTTTTTATTTTTATAACTATGTGTATTTACAGATATAAAAATGGTTAAATGCAAGTTGTAAAAGGGGTTTATTTTGTTATTTCTCATCAGACTGTTTTTTCATATTAATTGGTCTATTTATTTATATCAGACCGTTTTAAACTCATTATTTTTATTTATTAATCAATTTATTCATTCATTCATTCATTGACAGAGAAACTGGCTGAATGAATGCCAGAGATCGCTTTTACACGCTATTACCGCAACGCCTAGTATATGCGCGCACCACAAAATAACGTGGCGGCTATGACCGTGTTTTTCAAAGTGGAGGCTGGCCTGACCGCAGTCCTTTGTGTGTGTGGTCCTGCCCTTCACAGCATAAACAAACTCTCTCACACAACAAACATTCACAGAAAAAAAAAACCTCCAGATTTCGCTGAGGCGCAGATCCGACAACACAACTTTTTGGTAAAGTATAATGAATCTGTATAATATTGGAGAGTTAATTCAAAATTAAGACGTAACTAGCATTAGAGAGAGGAAACTGTTGCCACGTGATTAAGAGACACAAACACAGAGACCGATTTATGATCCACCTGTTATTTTATAAAATATATTCCACTACACTAAAATGTTATGTACATTGTTTTGAGAATATCATTAAAATTTATATTACAATTAAATAGTAAATATTAATATATGTATTATATATTAAATGTTAATATACGTATTATGTGACGTATTAATTTTTAAGATACGTTGCATTAGTAGTGCTGATTACCGATTAGCCAGCAACACAAATGCTTAAAATGTTTTATTTGTTTTTTTCACTGCAGAATGCTATTAAACACAATTCATAATCTGATTTGACGGAAATGTTCATGACTTTGACATGAAATATGATAAAATACAGAATTATAACTGAAGAAACACCAAAATATAACATTTTGAAACACTGAAGCTTCATTATTTTGATGAATTGTCTTTGAATAAAGGTATATTTGTTTTCACACTGCTTGCTGTGGGTCATTTTCTCTGTTCAGATCAATAAATCCATATTGCATAACCAAGGCAATCCCGGATTGATTGAAAATCCTCAAATGGCATCGTGCCTACCCTTATGTAAATGTGAAATAACTTTGCCTTTGTGTTACACAAAAAGACAAGGT
The DNA here is from genome assembly GCF_936440315.1 of Barbus barbus. Lineage (NCBI taxonomy): Eukaryota > Metazoa > Chordata > Actinopteri > Cypriniformes > Cyprinidae > Barbus > Barbus barbus. The sequence goes on from NC_136741.1 coordinate 17,771,129, forward strand.
TTCATTTCTTAAAAATTTCCAAAGTTTATTACAGAGATGTAGAAAGAGTTACAGATGCAGTCCAATGATGAGGTTGCCATAGTAACTGCAGATCATCAGAGGCCTAAGACATTGTGTTCTAGCGCAACCTGTACTGCAGCTCTGATGTTTGTGGGAGAGACAGAGGATGACTAGCATTCAACATGATATCATACGGTCACAACTCATGATATGATCTCTCTCTCACTCACTCTGCCTTCTCTGTGGGGAATTAAGACATTTAAGGTTTTCATATAAGATTCACATCACTTTTTACCACTGCAGAAGTCTTATGTAAATCATGCATAGGCCTAATTTGTGGGTGTTTGTGTGAGTGTGTGTTCACTTGTTCTGTGGGCCAGCTGAGGCCAGGCACATGCTGCATCCACCAAATGTCAGAAAGCATTTCGGTTCCTCATTTGAGGCAGAGCATTGTCCCCCAGGGGAGAGCAGCTTCCCTTTCTTCTCCTCCTCACCCTGCTTTATCCATCCCTCCCTCTGCCTGCCAGCTTCACTGCACTAAACTTCTCTTCCCGGAGAAGACACAGCTGAGCGGATGCAGGGACGTGTGGGTGGAGGGAAAGAATCGTTTAGAGAATTATGCAGCTAGATGGTACTGCGCCATGTCGCATAATTTTAAAATTATTTGTCAACTTTGAGTTGCTAAATGTAGTGTATCATTCTTGATGTGCAGTTAACTCTTCGGACAATGTACAGTTCAATGCATAACATATTTTTGGACACTTAAAATGACTAAATGCGATTGTATTAGATACAACATACCAAAACAAGTGGCATATGCAAATCAAAAATGTGTTTGTGGTGTAAATTCCTTTAAAATACCTGCCAGCCAGTTTGATATTTTGTTATACATTCAAAGGAAAAGATAATCATACTTTGATACTTTTAAGTGTGGTTTGGTCTCCATATAGATAAATCTCAATTTATATATGTGACCCTGGACCACAAAACCAGTCATAAGGGTAAATTTTTTTTCGAAATTGAGATTCATACATCATCTGAAAGCTGAATAAATAAGCTTTCCATTAATGTGTGGTTTGTTATTTTAACTGTTTCAAAATCTGAAATCTGAGGGTGCAAATAAATCTAAATCTAAATATTGAGAAAATCGCCTATAAAGTTGTCCAAATGAAGTTCTTAGCAATGCATATTACTAATAAAAAACTAAGTTTTGATGTATTTACAGTAGGAAATTTACAAAATATCTGCATGGAACATGATCTTTACTTAATGTATATATTATTAATATATATATATATATATTATATTATATATAGTATTATCCCCCCACCACCGCCAAATAAATAAATAAATAAAAGTGTTTTTGTCATTTTTGGTTGCATCTCAGTATAGGCCTACTTGTTTATTTATTTTGTGGAGACCAGGGATAGTTGTCATAATTTACACCAGTATATATTTCAAAGGATTATTCATTCATTCATTCATTCATTTTTATATTTTATATTTTATTTAAATTTATTTATAAGCACAATAAATGCATGAACGAATGAATGAATGGATGAACGTTAATTTTAATTTTTGATGATAGTATGCTCCGCTACTATAAAAGTTAAGATTTCACTGTCTTAACCTTTTGTTTAACAGAATGTATGAATGAATGAATCAGGTACATTAATATGCAAATATAAATCCATTGTTTTGGCCAACAGTTATTGCAAATAAACAGTTGTATTAAATAACACACTGTACAGTATCTGATAACCTGTTATTTATTTATTTATTTTAGTGCTGTCAAACGATTAATCGTGATTAATCACATCCAAAATAAAAGTTTTTGTTTACATAATATATGTGTGTGTGCTGTGTGTATTTATTATGTATATATAAATACACACACATGCATGTATGTATTTAAGAAAAATATGTTATGTTTATATATTAAATAGATTTATATATAATATAAATTATATTAAAATAAATATATACATGTAAATATTTTCTATATATATACTGTATGTGTGTGTGTATTTATATATATACATAATAAATATACACTGTACACACACATATATTATGTAAACAAAAACTTAATTTTGGATGTGATTAATCATGATTAATTGTTTGACAATACTAATTTATTTATTTAGGTTTTTCTTTATTGTTTGTTTGTCAGTTAATTATTTAAAGACAGCAAAACATCCACACATCTCTTATATCAATTGTTTTTGTCTCAGTATCAGGCTGCTTGTAAACTCCTTGATTGTTTCTAGTAAGGGATGATGTCTTGGGCTGCTGTGCAACTGTGAACAAGCAATAAAATAAATCATCCAACCAGCACGCAGACTGGAAAAATCTCCTCTGACACGCCATCAGTGCTGAAAGCCTAGACAGCTGCCGCATTAGAGCCCAGTGAGGGAGCACTGCTGACCCGCAACTAATGAGTGTGGAAAATGAATTTCGTAGCGCTCTCTGGTTAAGTACATCAAACAGAGAGTGAGTGAGAGAGGAAGGGGAGATGAAGAAAGAGAAGCAATGTAATTTTGTCGTCCAGACAGAACAGAAGAAAGCTCTTTCTGTCGTAGGCCTTTTTGAATCCACAAGTCTAAATGGACCAGTTTAAAAGACATGCAGTTTCTGGCCATTTTGGCACTCTAGGCCTGTCACTGGGGGTGATTTCCAAATTTGTCACAGCAATAAAGAGTAAAACAAGGAGCTCTCACCAAGCCCCTTGTTTGACTCTTTATTATATGGGAAATTTCCAAGAAGAATGGAAATGTAATATTTTTTAGACCCCTCAGTTTTCCCCTTTATTAAGCTGAAAGAAGTTAAGAAGTCCTTGCATCATTTTCCATCTCGTTGTGCTGCGCCTCATCTTTTTAAACTTACATATATTTAAAAAAAATTTTTTTTTTCAGAATTAGCTAAACAATTTTAATCTATTAATATAATAGCCCTGATTTAAATTTAAAGATAGTTTAAATTTAACAGAATGCACCCACCTGATACACAGTCATATCAACCCATTTTACTAGAAAACACAACTATTTTTCAAGGTGGAAAGTTTGTGTGAATTCATACAGAAGTCGACATGGAACGACATGCATAATTTTTGAAAAAACAAAGGTCCACTTCTAAACCTAATTGTAAATGGGGCCTAAGCAGATTATATGAAAGTGTATTCATGCAAATTAGCCACTGATTTGCCCAGATAGCATGTTGATCCCATGCACAAAATGATTTAGGCATAATATACAATATTATAACCTATTGTTGTGACTAAACAACCCAAATATTCCTCACGTTTGTGTGTGTTTGGGTCTGTTTGTATATGCACACACACTTATGTCAGTACGTGTTTGAGTGTTTTATGGATTTCATTTTGAATCGATTTTGGTGAGTAGGTTGAGCTAGACATCTTGACACTGGGCAGCAACTCACAAGGAGAAAGACTGTCACGAGTCTCTTCTCCTAATTGGTTGGAAGTTAAAAATAGCTCTGGCTAGCCATCATGAGACTGATTTACAGCCTTCATTTACAAGGCTAACACACTCTCAGGGGGTTCTTTGAGCACTCCACATGATGTTTCCCGAACCCTTAGTTATCCATATCCAGGGGTGGACTGGGACAAAATTTCAGGCTGGGAAATCTCACACTCATCCAGGCCATCTCATACATCCACAACAAATTTTGAAAAAAAGTTTAAATCTCTAGGCTGGGGCCGCGCAAAAATAATTAAGTGTTATCTCTTGAACTACCATTTTCCTTTTTAGTCTCTCTTTTAGTCTTAATCTCTCTGTCCCTCATGTGTTTACTTTTTTCACTAATTTTCTTGTACCTGTCACTTTTTCATAAACACATCTCCACCTTGTTGCAAAACAACCACCTCATTGTAATTTGTTTGCACATAGTATACATAGTATTGTTTTATCTTGCCTGAATGTCAAAATTAGTACGTTAATAGCTACATCTTGAATATATCTATTGGGTCAGTGACAAAAAGGGGTTGGCAAGATGAGAAATTAAAAAATCTTTTAAAAACTTGTTTTAAAAGCATGCATCAGGTATTTTAAAATGTGCACAGCGTGTTTATATTGATTTTATGTAAAAATGACATGTACCATTTTTTTTACAAAAGTTAAGACTGAATGTACATGAAAATGTCAAATGGTGTAACCACCAAAGAATGATAAATATTAAATATTTTATTCACCTTAATGGCATGTAAGCTTACTCATAGAAATAAATACTTAATTTTAAAATATCACACGAAAATAGATTTTATTAGAGTTAGCTCTAAATATAAATTTTAATGCGTGTTTGCAATATTTGGCAGGACATATGCTGAAAACACAAATTGTTTTCTAAATAATCTTTGACAAATTATGTAAAAAAATGTTAAAAACCATATTATTGTACTAAACCAAATGATTACATTTTATTCCACGTTAATTTTCCTGTATATAATTATATTTTTATGAAAAATACTGCTTACGCCAGTTGACACAAACCAGTTACACCACCTGACCATGTTGCTTCTACAGCCAAAGGCCATTGTTTGTTGAAGAAATTGACACTGAAAATCAAGCATGACTATCAACAAGTTCAGCTGAAGTGTTTTTTTTCTTTCAGTGCTAAAAAAAAAAATCTGGCAACACGAAATTATCATAGTGATGAACAGTGAACTCGTGTCTCGTATTGTAATTACAGTTAAGAAACAATATTTGACAAGAAATCATCATAGTGATGAACAGTGAACTCATGTCTCGTATTGTAATTTAAATTTTCATATTGTAATTTCGTATTGTATTGTGGCATCTATTGGGGAAAAAGGGACTCTTATATCATATTAATTATAAAATGTCAGAAATTTAATGAATTGTATTTTACAGATGTAAATTGTAATCTTTGGTTAATATTTTTACCACAGAATTTATGTTCAAATGTACTCACCCACTTCCTTCTGCTACATTATTAAATAATTTATGTATATTACAAGATATTATATGATACTATAGATTGCTAAGGGATAGTTCACCCAAAAATGAAAATTTCCCCATGACCCCCCTCCCCACCTTTAAGCCATCCTAGGTGTACAGTATATGACTTTCTTCTTTTAAGTTAGTGCAATTAAAAGTGAAAGGGTGATATTGAATAGTCCAATAAACTGCATCCATCCATCATAAAAAAGTAATCCAGACAGCTCCAGGGTGTTAATAAAGGCCTCCTGAAGTGAATCAATGTGATTCTGAAGAAAAATATCCATATTTTAAACTTTATAAACCGTAATAGCTTCTGCTATCTATCAAACTTGCGTTCACGAGAGAGTGACATTCCAGCGGATGATGTAGCACTAGTGAGAATATACTAGTCTCACGAGAACCAAGTTTTGTTTACAGCAAAGAAAAACCAATCTCCTCTTGGCTAATATTGAAATCCTTCGACATTTTTCTTTACAAATCCTCATTTTGTACTTCTAATTCATGACCAGAGCTTTGTTTTGCTCTCTCCTCTACGATTCTATGTTCGTCAATTCTCACCAGAGCTTACGCTACTCCTACGTCCTACATCATCCGCTTGAACGCCACTCTCGTGAACGCGTTTACGGCAGTTAGCAGAAGCTAGAAATGACAGTTTACAAAAATTTTTAAATATGGATATTTTGCTTACAAAAGCACATTGATTCCACCGGAGCCGTCTGGAGCACTTTTTTTTATGATGGATAAATGCAGTTTATTGGACTATTGAATATTACCCATTCACTGCCATTATAATGCTTGGAAGAGCCAGGACATTTTTTTTGTATAATGCTGATTGTATTCGTCTGAAAGTAGAAAGTCATATGCACCTTGAATGGCTTGAAGGTGAGTAAATCAGGTGGGTAATTTTCATTCTTGGGTGAACTGTCCCTTTAAAATGTTAAGTGAATGGAATAGAAATATGCATTAAAGCTAGCCCAAACATTTCAAAAACACTAATGTTCTGCAACATAAGTATTTTATCCTAGAGTTACAGAGCTTTAATAATAAAGTTTTAGATAAATACTTTCTCCAAAAATATAACATTTAACACTTGAAAATAGTTTCAAATAGTAGGTTAGTTTATATTACATCTTTAATCAGCATCATAAACTAGTGATATTTTAATAAATTGGCCAATAACAGAAAGGCTTGTAATAGGAGTCAAATGGTGTAACCGGGTACACCATTTGACATTTCAATTTAAAATCAAATTTGATATGCATTATCTGTCAGGGTTCTATCACTTCGGTCTAGTTCAGGGCTGTCCAAACTCGGTCCTGGAGGGCCGGTGTCCTGCAGAGTTTAGCTCCAACTTGCCTCAACACACCTGCCTGGAAGTTTCAAGTATACCTAGTAAGAGCTTGATTAGCTGTCACGGGTCAGGGTGCCTTCCTGGCTCCCTCTGCCGTCTGTGTTGTCATGTCATTTTCAGCAGCTGATGACGTTGCAATCAGCGCTGATCTGGCGGTGGGGCTGCGCGTGTCACGAGCTGATTCTATTCCACCTGTCGCTCATTTTCCCTCTCCTTTATATTTCTCTTCTGACCAGCCCTTGTTGTCAGTAGATTGTTTTGTGTTCTGTGATTGTGTTGTGCCCTGGAGTTACTCACGTCTACTTTGTCTGTACCCCAGGACGCGTAGAGAGAAGGACTGCCAATCTCTGCCTCGCTCCTCTCTTAGGTGGTTTTTCCTGTTCCGGTGTTGGATCTCGGTCAGTGATCAGTTCGTTGGGCCTGCATGTTTGCCGACCGTAGCTGGATTACCCCAGAGACTTGCGCGCTGTTTTTGTTTGTGTTATTTGTTTTGTTCACCTTTGGGAAATAAACCTGCTGGTTACCTCTACCCTCTGCATTTGAGTCCTCTGTTCTCCTCGCCCCGTCACAGAATCTACTGACCAGTTATGGACACAGCAGAGGAGGATGAGATGCGCCGAGCCCTGATGCAGCAGGGCGTTCTTCTGGGTCGGAGGAGATTGCGGCTTCCCGCCGCGCTTATTCCGAGATCTCTCTCCAGCTCGACCAGCTGGTTGAGCGGTTTGATCAGCTGCACACCAGCCCTCCCGCGGCTCCTTTGGCAATCCCTCCTCCCGATCCCGATGGAAGGAGTAACCGTTACGCCGAACCACGGCTCAATCCTCCTGCCTCTTACTCGGGTGAGCCCAACACATGTCGCTCCTTTTTGTTCCAATGCTCTCTGATTTTCTCGCTGCAGCCATCCTGTTTTCCCACGGAGCGGTCTAAGGTGGCCTTCACCATCACGCTCTTGGTGGGGCAAGCGAGAGAATGGGGAACGGCGATGTGGGATAATGAGCAGGACTGCTGTTACTCCTTTAACAGTTTCTCGGAGGAACCATGCAAGGTGTTTGATCGCTCAGTTCAGGGAACTGAGGCGGCACGAGCCTTGGCGCTGCTACGACAGAGAGAGGGTTCAGTATCCAGTTATTCTATCGAGTTTTGTACACTCGCGGCATCCTGTGGCTGGAACGACAAGGCTCTTTGGGATCACTTTCTTCACGGTCTGGCCGAACACATCAAGGATGAGATCTATTCCCTTGAATTACCCTCGAGCCTGGATGGGCTCATCGACCTCGCCATCCGAGTAGATAACCGGATTTCCCTCCGTTCTTGTCATCGGAGGAGCGGGTTTTCCCCAGAGCTGGTCACTAGAGTCGCGTCAGGAGCGACGAATGACACGCCCCTCCAACATCTCGTTTCTCCGAGGAGGAGCCGATGCAGGTCGGAAGAGCACGGTTGACCGTCAGAGAGCGGCGTTATCGCCTTGACAACCAACTATATCTCTACTGCGGGGAAGCAGGTCACGTGGCAGCATCGTGCCCGGCAGCTAGACGGCGTTCACCGTTCAAGGGAGCACGTACGGTGAGCGTTACTAGCACTCAGTTGCCCTCTGGTGGCCGTTGTGAGTTTCAAGCCTCAATACTGGTTAAAGAGACGGCTTATCAGGTTGTGGCTTTGATTGACTCTGGAGCGGAGGGTGATTTCATGGATTCTGGGCTGGCCACACGCTTGAGACTTCCGTCTGTGGCTCTGGCTGAGCCTATATCGGCTAGAACACTTTGCGGCACCCTCCTCACCAGGATTACTCATGTCACCTATTTTGTCACACTCACACTTTCTGGCAATCATGCTGAGGAGATTTGTTTCCTCCTCATCCATTCACCCACCGCTCCTGTGGTTTTGGGACACACCTGGTTGGTTAAGCACAACCCCCACATTGATTGGGCTCTTAACTCCGTGTTGGGTTGGAGCCCTTTCTGTTTATCTCAGTGTTTGGGGGCTGCTTTTTCCCCTTTAATGTCTTGTTCTGTGTTGCAGGAGGAGCCGGTGAGTCTGGCGGATGTACCGGAGGCTTACCATGACTTGAGAGCTGTGTTCAGTAAGTCCCGAGCTTCATCTCTGCCGCCGCACTGCCCGTACGACTGTGCGATAGACCTGTTGCCTGGCACTTCTCCACCCAAGGGGCGCCTATACTCTCTGTCTAGGCCTGAGAGGGAGGCCATGGAGAGATATATCCATGATTCTCAGGTAGCAGGCATCATTCGACCCTCTTCCTCTCCTGCTGGGGCAGGGTTCTTCTTCGTGGGGAAGAAGGATGGTTCGTTGCGCCCCTGCATAGACTATCGTGGGTTGAATGACATCACGGTGAAGAATCATTATCCTTTGCCGTTGATGTCATCCGCGTTCGAGCTCTTGCAGGGGGCAGCCATCTTTACGAAGTTGGACCTCCGCAACGCTTATCACTTAGTTTGGATTAGGGAGGGGGACGAATGGAAGACCGCCTTTAACACCCCTACGGGACACTTTGAGTATTTGGTCATGCCGTTTGGGCTTTCCAACTCCCCGGCGGTTTTCCAGGCACTCGTCAATGACGTGCTCAGAGACATGGTCGACCGGTTTGTTTTTGATTACCTCGACGATATCCTGATCGTCTCCCAGAACGAGCGCGATCATGTCCAGCACGTCAGGCGAGTGCTCCAGCGGCTACTTGAGAATCGTTTGTTCATCAAGATTGAGAAGTGCGAGTTTCACGCACGGTCGGTTCCGTTCCTGGGATTTATCCTCTCTCCCGAGGGTATCCGGATGGATCCTGCCAAAGTAGAAGCAGTTGCTGATTGGCCCACCCCAGATAGTCGTAGAGCGGTCCAGCGATTTCTGGGGTTTGCCAATTTTTACAGGCGGTTCATTCGGAACTTTAGTCAGGTCGCCCTTCCTCTGACTGATCTCACCTCCACTAGGACGCGTTTCAGTTGGTCGTCGCAGGCTCAGACTGCGTTCGAGAATCTTAAGAGTCGCTTCATTTCGGCTCCCATTTTAACTACACCAGACCCGTCTCGTCAGTTCATTGTGGAGGTGGATGCGTCAGAGGTGGGGGTCGGGGGTATTTTATCCCAAAGATCACCCTCGGACGAGAGAATACATCCCTGCACCTTATTTTCTCATTGTTTAACCCCCTCGGAACGGAACTACGACATCGGGAATAGGGAGTTACTTGCTGTCAAGCTGGCACTGGAGGAGTGGCGTCACTGGTTAGAGGGCACGGGGGTTCCTTTTATCGTTTGGACTGATCACAAAAACCTCGAATAGATCCGCACCGCTAAGAGACTAAATTCTCGGCAGGCTTGCTAGGCATTGTTTTTCGGAAGGTTTAGATTTACCATCTCTTACCGCCCGGGGTCCAAGAATGGCAAACCCGATGTGTTGTCGTGGATTTTTGAGACTGAGGCTAGTTCCATCCTCCCTGTGCCCATTCTGCCTCCCGAACGGGTGGTGGCGGCGGTCACTTGGGGGGTGGAGTCCAAGGTCTGCACGGCGCTACGCGGCACCACTATTCCCGCGGGATGCCCAGAGGGTCTGTTATTTGTGCCCGAGTCAGTCCGAACTAGCGTCCTACAGTGGGGCCACTCGTCTAAGCTAGCTTGTCACCCAGGAGCTACTCGTTCCAATCGACCTCCAGCAGGGCTACTCCAGCCACTGTCGGTTCCTGGTCACACATAGCGATGGACTTCGTCACTGGCCTACCCCCGTCTAGTGGCATGACGGTAGTCCTCACTGTGGTGGACAAGTTCTCTAAGGCGGCTCATTTCATTCCCCTCCCCAAATTACCTTCAGCGAGGGAGACAGCGACTGTTGTCTTGGATCCCGTTTTCCGTATTCACGTGTCACGAGCTGATTCTATTCCACCTGTTGCTCATTTTCCCTCTCCTTTATATTTCTCTTCTGACCAGCCCTTGTTGTCAGTAGATTGTTTTGTGTTCTGTGATTGTGTTGTGCCCTGGAGTTACTCACGTCTACTTTGTCTGTACCCCAGGACGCGTAGAGAGAAGGACTGCCAATCTCTGCCTCGCTCCTCTCTTAGGTGGTTTTTCCTTTTCCGGTGTTGGATCTCGGTCAGTGATCAGTTCGTTGGGCCTGCATGTTTGCCGACCGTAGCTGGATTACCCCAGAGACTTGTGCGCTGTTTGTGTTTGTGTTATTTGTTTTGTTCACCTTTGGGAAATAAACCTGCTGGTTACCTCTACCCTCTGCATTTGAGTCCTCTGTTCTCCTCGCCCCGTCACATTAGCTGCTTCACAGTTCGGTTTCGGCCGCATGCTTTTTTCTCTTGTTTTGTCTTGTTCTGTGTGGCACGCAGCTTGTGTTTTTTCACTGAATGCGTGCTTTCATGTTTGTCATGTTTTGTGAACATGCAGCTTATGAGTCTCCTCATTAGCTGCGTGTTCGTGTCCTGTTTTGCACATGGCTGGTGATTTTGTTTTGCTGGCCATGTGCTTGTGTTTTTGTTTTGTGTGAGCACATGGCTTGTCTTGTTTGGTTCGATGTGCTCTCATGTCAATTGTCTTGACCCCACCCACCTTGTTTCCTGATTATTGGTTAATTTGCCCCACCTGTGTTTACTCGTTACCCTCCTCATTTGCTCCCTTTATAATCTCCTTGTGTTTGCAGTCCTGGGCCGGTTTGTTGTTGATGTTACCCTGTGTGAAGCCTTGTCCGGCCGTTTTCCCCTACGGGTAGTTTTTGTTTGTTGATTTTATTTTATAATTAATAAAGCCTTATTTCCTCCTGCAAGTGAGTCTTCGCTCTCATCCCTTCACCCACACCTGACATTATCATGGACACCGATGTAAGTACATGGCCTTGGTGGGAATATTTCAAATGTAATTTTTAAAGTTAATACTCACTTTCATAATGATGAATTATCGATGTATTTCTGAGGTCATACCATTTGACATGTATACCTGACCATACCCTAAAAATGTCAAATTATCTCACATTTTAAAGCGTTACTAACTTTTGCATGCAGCAGTTAGTATCACCAGAGGTCCTTCTCTGTAATATAATTTCCTGTCACATGATCTTCTTGCAAAATATTAACAAAATGGCTCCTTGAATGGTGGTTACACCACCTTAACATTCAAGGAATTTGTCTTGGCTCCCCTAATTCCCCAAATTATAATATTCAGAACAATGGTGCTCCATTTAATTTTATTTACTATTAAATAGTACTAATGTATGGTTATGCCAAACTAGCTGATCTGGGGTTTTATTGAGAATTTCACTTTTTTTTTTAAACGAGAAACTTTTTGGTACAAGGTTTTTACGGTCACACCACATTGACATTTTTGCAATAATCCCCCCAAATATTCTCAATTAATTAAAACCAGAAATTTTAGATTTTAGCCATTTTAAATTTAATTAAACCATATGGACAAAAAAAATTGCGTCACCCCTTTACAGAAAAATCTTAACACTGAACATGTTTTTGCATTATCATGGGTTATGTTTTGTCCTAAGTAAAATTAACCATGGTGTTATTAGGCTTATGGTAAAAGTATAGTAACCATGTTTTTTTGGCGGATTGATTACCATTTGTATAACCAAAGTTTTACTACAAATACCATGGTTAAACAGTGTAGTAAACCCATTGTTAATTTGTAGTTACACTCTTAAAAATAAAGGTGCTTAAAATGTTCTTCATAGTGATGTCATGGAAGAACCATTTTTGGTTCCATAAAAGAACCATTCAGTCAAAGGTTCTTTAAAGAACTATCTTTTTCTGAAGAAATCTGAAGAACCTTCTTTAGCCACAAAGAACCTTTTGAGAATCAGGATCTTTATGGAAGCATGTAGACAAAAAGGGTTCTTCTGGCATGGTGAATGAAGCATCTTCATTTTTAAGTGTAATTTAACTACAGCAACCAAGGTTTTTGGTCTTATTTTTTGGTAAAACCAGGTTAATTTTCGTAAGCGTTGTGTTGTTGTCTGTCTTAGCTCTCTCTAAACCTGTTATAAAACGATGTGAATATTTGTCTGTTATTTCTACTCTTTACAATAATTACGTCCATTTGGTAATTTTTCAGTTGCCAGTCAAGACTAACCGACTCATGATTTATTAGATTTTTTTTATTTTTTTTATCGAATGGCGAATTTGGAAATCACTTTAGTACATTCGGCAGGCAGCAAAAACAACAACTCTGTGTGCGTGTGCGCAGCGGGGCCAAATTGGCTGCCAGGCAACCGGGAATTCTCCCAGTGCTCCCTATGGCCAGTCCGCCCCTGTCCATAGCCGTGGAGGTCCTACAGCACACCCTCTTGCATTTATCAGTAACAGACTCCAAGTCATAACATTTGTCGATTGCTTGCATTACAGCAATGTGCTTGAGCAATGAGCACGAGAGGGAAAGTGTCTGTATGTGGCCTACTTAGTTATTTTATGCCAGGCATTTTACCTAATGGTTCTCCTATAAACATCTGGAGTCAGTTGGAAACATACTGTGGTAGAATAAATGGATGGATTACACACACACACACACACACACACACACACATATATACATACAGTCATGGCCAAAAATATCGGCACCCTTGGTAAATATGATCGAAGGCTGTGAAAATGAATCTGCATTGTTAATCCTTTGGATCTTTTATTTAAAAAAAAAAAATCACAAAAATCTAACCTTTCATTGGACAATAAGAATTTTAAATGGGGGGGAACATCTTTATGAAATAAATATTTTTCTCTAATACACATTGGCCACAATTAACGGCACCCTTTTATTCAATACTTTTTGAAACCTCCATTTGACAGTTTAACCGCTCTAAATTTTCTCCTATAATGCCTGATGAGGTTAGAGAACACCTGACAAGAGATCAGAGACCATTCCTTCATCCAGAATCTCTCCAGATCCTTCAGATTCCCAGCTGCATTTTTGTGCTTCTTCAGTTCACCTCACTCATTTTCTATAGGGTTCAGGTCACAGGACTGGAATGGCCATAGCAGAAGCTTGGTTTTATGCTCAGTGACCCATTTTTGTGTTTTTGAGGTTTGTATTTGGATTATTGTCCGGTTGGAAGATCCAAACATGGCCCATTATAAGATTTCTAATAGAGTCAGTCACTTATTGATTGGTATTTGATAGAATCCATGATGCCATGTGTCTAAACAAGATGTCCAGGACCTCCAACAGAAATATAGGCCCACAACATCAAAAATACAGCAGTATATTTCATTGTACACATGGGGTACTTTTTATCCCTGTGTTCACCAAACCCATCTTGAGTGTTTTCTGCTAAAAAGCTTTTTTTTTTTTATATTTTTTTTTTTATATAAATTTCATCTGACCATAGAAGCCAATCCCATTTGAAGTTCCAGTCATGTCTGATAAATGAATATGCTGGAATTTGTTTTTGGATGAGCTAGAAGTTTTCTTGAAACCCTCCCAAACCACATGTGGTGTTTTGTAGGGGCTGTTTGACAATTATTATTATTATTATATATTTTTTAATGGTTTTCTGACCCCGTGCATTAGGACAACATAGACATGCATCCTCTTCCAGGCAGTTTCGTAAAATTTTATGCTCATTGGAAATTCTTAATTATTGCCCTGATGGTGGAAATGGGAATTTTCACTGCTCTAGCTCTTTTCTTAAAGCCACTTCACTAATTTGTGAAGCTCAATTATCTTTTGATGCACATGAGAAATATATTCTTTGGTTTTTCTCATTGTGATGGATGATTAAGGGAATTTGGGCTTTTTTCCCCCCTCCTATTTATATTTCTCTGAAACAGGAAGCCATGGCTGGATAATTTCATGTTTATAATCACCCTGCAGTGCTCAAAATTGTAAATATGAATGGGAATATACTTCAGAGATATTTTACTCATAAGAATTTCTAGGGGTGCCAATAATTGTGTCCAAAGTGTATTTGAGAAAAACATTTAATTCATAATGATATTTCCCCCCATTTTAAATTCTTATTATCCAATGAAAGGTTAGATTTTTGCGAATTTTTAAATAAAAGATCAAAAGGATTAACAATGCAGATTAATTTTCACAGCCGCCTTTGATCATATTTACTGTGTGTGTGTCACAAATTTGTATAATGTCATGGGTATGACAGAGGTATTACAATATGAAGGTGGTTTATGAGGACACTGCCTATGTCCCCGTAATTCAAAAGGCTTAAAAAAACATACTAAATGGTGTTTATTTTGAAAATCTAAAAATGCACAAAGTCTCCTGTGAGGGCTAAGTTTAGGTGTAGGGCAATAGCACACACAGTTTGTTCAGCATAAAAACCATTACGCCTATGGAGAGTCCCCATAAACCACAAAAACCAATGTGTGTGTGTGTGAGATGATGAATATGAAATGTGAAGGATCCTGGCCTTAAATGGCCCATGTTCCTCTGACTCTCTCATTTTACCTTTCTTCTGGCCTCACTTAAATTCTTGAGATTCTGGGCAAAAGGCCTCAAAATTATTCATACAAAGAGATTTCACTCGGAACTGTGTCATTTGAGGGCTGACTTAGCTGGAGGAATAGAACAGGACTGATATTCACTGGATGCAATGTGACCTGTCACACTGGATTCAGCTTCAAACAAGACGATCACACAAAGGGTTCAAGTGCAAATCTGATGGCCTCATTTACCATCAAGGTTCCAGTTTTCTCATGATATTGTATATATTTTTATTTGTCTTTAAAGGAAAGGACGTGTCGTGGCCAAGTATGGTGACCCATACTCAGAATTTGTGCTCTGCATTTAACCCATCCGAGAGCACACACACACAGCAGTGAGTAGCGGTGCCCTGGGAGCAGTTGGTGCCTTGCTCAAGGGCACCTCAGTCGTTGTATTGAGGGTGGAGAGAGCGCTGTACATTCACTCCCCCCACCTACAATCCCTGCCGGTACCGAGACTCAAACCCGCAAACTTTGGGTTACAAGTCCGACTCTCTAACCATTAGGCCACGACTGCTCCTAAATACAATATAATGTATTAATATGAAGCTGATATTTATATTTTTAATGTTTTTGAAAGAAGCCACTCATGCTCACTAAGGCTGAACTTATTTGATGAAAGGCAATATTGTGAAATAATATTTATAATATAATTTAAAATTCCTTATTACTATCAGTGAAGTAGTTAATAATTTTTGTGGAAACCATGATACTTTTTTTCAGGATTCTTTTATTAATAGAAAGTTCAAAAGAACAACATTTATTCGAAATATTATTTTTTGTAAAATTGTCAATATTAACTGTCTTTTTTGAGCAATATAATGCTTCCATCCTAATGAAAGAATTAATTTCTTAAAAAAAAAAAGCAGACTTTTTTTTTTTTTTAGCGTTGAATGAAATCATGGCAATTTCTGAAAGATGCTCATATGATGTGATTATAATAAAAGGTATTGTATTTATTGTATGTAATGTTATAATATTTATCTCTATTAATTTCTTACTGTTATATTGTTTTGTGTTATATTAGAATCAGTGCAAACTGACAAGATATTGATTTAAATATAGTTCAGGTAACATAAAAGCGATGAAGAATGAGATTAACACGGAGTATATTCATGCTTTGTCTTTAATCACTTCATAGAAAAGTAGCTTCAGATTTGATTGAACACAATATACAATATTATTACCATACATTGTGTGAAACATTGAATATTCACCTGCAACAATGTGGGATAACCAGACGATAAAAACTCATCCCTCATGCAGATAGCACTAATTCTGTTGAATCCTTTTGGACGCAAATCGGACCAAAAGATCTCAAACATAGATTAACAAAGTTATACTGACAATTTGAATTTTAAAACTGCTAACAAGGTCAGAAAAAGAGTTCACATTAGCATAAATAATTACAGAAGATCACATTTTCGTAATTATATAGATTTCACATTGTTGTTCAGAGATTGTGACGTTGGTGACCAATTCCTCTCCTGTAAATGTCCATTTACAGGCCACTTCTGAGCCGTTTTTAGCAATCCCCATTCAAAATGTTGTATATATTTGAGGGCCACATTCTGTGGAGAATCTCGTGAGATACTGATTTATCGATGTTACACCAAACAGTGATACACAAAGCTTCTAATATCTGACCGATGTCTACAGTATGCATTTATGTCTTATCTACAGACTCTCCCCGTTACCAATGGGTCGCGTGTCTCATAGGCTACTGTTCTGGGCAGTTGAAAATTGTGCAATATATTCATACATAGTATATATAATATATATTTATTTATATTAAAACATAAACAATATTACTAAATAAAACAGACTCAGTCCAAGAGCCCACCACACAAGAAACACCACCAGTTTTAGGTAATGCAAGTGCATATAAATTAATCCATTTACAAAGAAACATTTTTTCTTATGTACAGCTAACGGCAATAAATACACTGTTATAAACAGTAGAGGACCAATCTGAGCGCATATAAACAAAGTGAATGGAAGGAGTCGTGAAAAGCGTGGGCTGGTGATCAAGCGACTTGACAGACGCTTGCACACCCAAACACAATAATGTGTAAACACATACATATATATATATATATATGTGCGCACAAACGTACATTTGCATGCTACTTTGGCCATTAATGGTTTCCACTGTTGAGACTTTGAGTGTAAGGTAGGTAAAGTACCTCAAATTATGAACTACACGCAAACTTAAATGTTAACGGTGACTAAATGTGTGAGACGACAATGCTAATGTCAATAGATTCATTATAAAACTGGCATGTTGAAAACTGACAAGTGAAATTATTGAAGTACTAGAGGAAATGTAAGTGAGAGGTTTCAAACCTTAAGTTTTTTTTTTTATTATCATATCTTGGTGTTTTACGGGATGGGGAAGGAAATCAATTTACGTCAATGTTTTTATCTGTCTTAAAAGTGAGCCAGTCATGAGAAAAGATAACATTTTATTTAGAAGACGAGTGAGGAAATGTTCTGTATGAAAGTGTTTAAAAAAGCTACAAAAGCTAGTTTTGACTGCTTTTACTCTGTGTGTCTGAGGTATGATGGGAAGATTAAAAAACGACTGCTGTAAGGAAGACAATTATGAGTCGAAAGCAAATTAACGTTTAAGTAAATATAGCTTTGGCTTCCCCTGTGATTTTTGTACATTACGAAACCCCTAGTGATTGGATATTTGTTTTTGGGGGTTTTTTTTGGGGGGGGGGGGTGCTTGTATTTTGTTTTACGATTTAAGTAAATGGGGTCTTATTTAAGGGCATTTAAAGTTTTTTTTTTTTTTTTTTGTGCAACAATGCATTTACCTAACACCGATTTTTATACACTAATGTGGATGGGATGATGTACGGATCCAAATAAAGTTTGTGCTCGTATTTAAAAAGTCCGACACAAGTGTAGCTAGAATTAACAGAAAGTGCCTCTGTCATCATTTCTTAGTTTTCTGATCATTTGTCAGATGTTTGGATTAAGTTATATTGCCAAACAAAGGAAGACACTAAGTTCTCTCTCCAGCGTAGATATAAAACAATTCTGCATGTTCGGTATGGTTTGCTTTAGAAAACGAAAACATTTCAACGTACAGTTATACTAAAACGTGTTAAATAAATAAAAGGCTATTAAAAAGACAATAGTAAAAAGGCACACAGTCTTTAGACAAATAGTACAGAAAAGTAAACAGTTTCTCTCTTTACAAGTACTTGTTCTTCAGTAGTTTGTGTTTGATCACATCACACACCCATGGCTTTACAAAAAGTTTGTGTTGGTACAAAAAAAAAAAGAGAAATCCTCTCAGTAGTGTCTCCTCCTCACCACCAGGTAAACAAACAAGCAAACTGTCCATGTTGGCCCCAATCCTTCATGTTTATCAAAGTCGCCTGTCAATTGTTCAGGTCCAAAATGTCTGCAGCATTTATTTCCTGAGAGCTCCTACCAAACTGTCTCCAAATGTAAGTGCAAGGAGGGCAAGACATCCTCCTCCCACGAGGGCCTAAAAAAGCACCCCATGTAGGCTTTTTAAAAAGCATCAACTGCAAGTTTGCTCCTCTTGCAAGGGAAAAAAAGAGCTACCGCCTATTAAGAGACGCCGAGTCCTATGTGTCGACAGGTGATGCGTCTTCGGTAACTTTTTCTGTGCCTTCTGAATTCTCTTCCTCTAGCGTGAGCTCAAACTGGAACTTGTCAGGCCCTGAACCCCCGCCGGGCTGGTAGAAGGGTGGGGAAGGGCTCTGGGGGACCGTGCTCTGGTACCAGTTCCGATTATCCTCCAGCATGTCTAGGATACCCTGGGCATCCGGATGTACCAAGTCGGCCCAGGTTTCCCACAACGGGTGGACGATGTAGTCAATGAAACCCACCTGAAGAGAAAAATGTGTTAGATGTTGTACTTCAAATATGGTACTTCATGAGACATTACATCTCGTACAGTAACTAACCTGTGATTTCTCTACCGAGGCAGTGTGTTTGTTACACATGGGGCTGATCTCCATGCCACGTTCCCTTTCTCTGTCACCCTGGTGAAAAAACTCGTCCATGATGCGGTCGGTCCACTGCTGGTACAACTCTAAAGACTTAGTGGGATTGCTCAGATCAGCGCAGTGAACCATGTTCCTCAAGACCTGAAGTAACATCACAATTTTAGACAATTGCAATTCATCATGTTCCTCTAATTTATCTGAATCACCTCAGCTGGAGATCATGAAATCATTGGATTTTCCAATGGGAAGGAGAACAGAAAGACTTGTACCTGTATCCTGTCTGTGTAGTTGTCCAGAAGCAAAACTCCTGAGCTCGTCACTTTCTTCGTCTCTACCATGGTCTTCAGATCGGCCAGTAAGGTCATGTGCTTAGACATGTCTGTGGCAAGTACCTATTAACAGGAAACATTGAACATTATGTGTTAGCATATAAATCATTGCAATGTGTAAGGAAGGAGTGGTGGAAGGAAGGAGTGAAGTGAAGAACCTCACCATGTCGATGACCATCCTTCGGAGTGACTGCCTCTGTTTCTTAGTGAGGTTCTGGAAGATGTCACAATTGTCCTCCTGGAGAAGTTTAAAGCCCACGGCTAAGTGGTGGTTCTCCAAAACGGACTCATCGTTATACATGAGCGCTAACTCAGAGTCTGTAAGAAATGAGCAAATACGCAATTAATTTAAGTGTCTCCATAAACGTTATACTGATAATAGGGTGGGAATTGAGAACACTCACTTGTATTGATGAGGAACTGGTTTGAAACTCCAGGATGGTCCACATCATGAATAGCTGCTGCAAAAATCGCTGCCAAGATCTCAAGATCCGTGAAGACAGCCTGTTTCGGACAAATTGAAAAAAATGGTGAGATATATGAAATCCTTTGAGGGAAAACTCTGAAAGTTGCACCTGAAGAAAAGCGTTCTTACATCTAGAGCAGGTGTGGACAGTAGAATGTGAGTTGACTGGGCCACATCAGCAGCGTGAAGGCTGTTATGATAGGCCACATCTTGATGGTAATGATCCTCAAGGGTCAACATATACGTCACAAAAGTATCTGCCGGGATCTTAAATGTCTTAAGCAAGTCTCGTTCCTGTTACAGAGAGAAGCAATATTATTACAACCTTGAACGATATGACGTTATTGTTGCAAAATGTTGGAGGTCAAAATCAAAAGAAATGCTGGAGGAAGAACTGACCTGGAAGATGGCGTACATAATGCAAGTGAGAGGCCGGTTGTTAGAATACTCAGAAACTGTAAAGATGTTCAGGCCCCATTTGTTCAGGTCTTCTAATTCCTAGAAAGAGAAGACTCAAGGGAATGAGATCAACAGAAATTTTCATTTGAACACATCTAAGAGCACTAAAGTATTAGTCAATCTTCTACCTACCTTTGACAGTAAATCCTCTTTGTCGGTTTTGACGCCGAAGCGAGCGATGTTGAGGCTGGGCCCGTGCGGCTTTTTCTTCTCGTGGGCTTTAGGCGTAGGCGAGGGAATCTCCACGTCATTCTGCTTGTCTGTGAGGAACAGCAAGAACCAAATGATTAGAATGATTTTGCTTTCTTTCCTGGTGGTTACTAACCTTACACTCAAATTTCCATAGACGATGTGGACAACGAAAGTTTGCTAACCATGAAACCGAGATGGTCTTCAAGTCTTTCTATACAGATCATGCACAACTGTGTCAGTTGTTGGCAGATCACATTCCAGATTACTCAATCTCTTCATTGTAGTTTTCACACAGACGAGACGCATACATGCTCGCACAAAAACTCATTGTTGGGAAACTGTTGGCCATGTATCGTGTTTCGCTTAGTGACGTAAGCAGACGCCTTTGGCCCAGGTGCAGCGCCACAGCTGAATAGCTCACATCTACACTCAGTGCGTGTGCTTCTCAGGATTCATTGCCCTCGAACGGCAGAACAGACACCCAATTCACAGTAACTTTGCCACTGAGCTATTCAAGCGGGGCTTTGCCCCTCCTTTCCTTCTCCTCCAGTTCCACTCTCCATTTTCACTGTGACAGACATGTCAACAAACTGCAGGGGAGCCTGTGTCTGCTTCATATGGCATCTCCAAAGGTCAAGCCTCAGGAGATATCAACTGACAAAAAATGGCAGCACAGCAAGGGCGTATCTCTGGGGCAAAAAGGCCATAAACCTTCATGTTAAGGATTTCCTCATGTGGAAATGCTAATCCAAATTCTCCCAAGGAGCCACAGGCCATGAGTGGACTGAATTCTTATTTTCAGTTTCTCAATTACAGCAGATAACTATGTTCTCTCTAGCCATAAAGCTCTGGCATGTCGCTGAAAGACTGTGATAACACCTGGTAAAAGCCGCTGGCTTGATGGGGAGTGAGAGGAGGTGAAATATGAGGGTTAGTTAATTCATTACAGTCATTATCCTCTTCACTCATATGTCTCGCATGAACTCGTGCTGTAATCAGCACCACAGTCATTCAGATGGGTTTATATCCTGAGTGAAGAAATGCAAGGCGCCCTATTACGATGACGGAACGGAAAGGGACAGGGATGAGGGAATACCCGTTTCTCTTTCATCTCAAAAGCCTCTCTGTTTTTCGCTCATTCTCTTGCGGCAAAGATGCCTGATCAAGAGAAAATGCCTCCTATTTGATCCCACAGAGCATTCGCAGTGCTCATTATAGCCAATTTGCTTGTTTTCTCACAACCATCCATCAGAGCTTTTTTTTTTTTTTCGCCTCGTTCCTTGCAGGATTCTCTGTCACATGTCACTCCATGTCTCCTTCTCATATAAAGCAAACAACCAAAGGCAAGCCACATGTACAGACTGTGTGCACAGATCCAAGATTTCAGAAAAAGAAAGAAAAAAGGAAAGAGACATTATGTCCGGGTCAAATTTAATCTCATCTCTGCTAAACAAGCATTTTGATGCAGACAGCGAAATCGCAGAGGCATAAAGACAGCAGTCACACGTGACAGCACACCGATGTTTCACAGCTAACATTTAATCCCATGAAAATCGAACCACGTTTAGTCCCAAATAATCCGAACACAAAGTTGTACACCATCAGAATGGACACCAATATTTTTAAGCAGATTTTGGCATCATTTTCAAATTTACACTGCAAAAAAATAATGTAATTAAATTATAATAACTTCTAATGTATTATGTTTTATCATATTTAACACAAATTTGCTGAAAGTAAATGTAATTGTTTACATTTTATTAGTAAATACTGATTTAAATTTTTTATTTTTTTTTGCAGTGAAACGGGACCTCACACTGCGGCAAGATACTTGTGTGTTTAGATGGGGCATGCGATGGCTTCTCAATGAGAACACAGGAGCTGGATGAGTCACAGGTTCTCTTGCCTGGATGTTCCGTGCTGGGGGGTTCCACTGTCAGCATTGCTTTACAGCAGGATCCCATCCCCCTCCGTCTCTCCCTCCCTCCCTTAACTCTGCTCTCCTTTCCACCTTCCCCTTCCTCTTTTCCAACTGCTGCATTGGGGATCTCTCTCCTCATGCAGAAACGAAAGTCTGATGCCATCTCACGGCATTCCACAAACAAAATTAACCTTTGTACTGCATGTCTTATCTTTTAATGTTCAATACTTTCACAACTAATGGATTTATTTTTTTTGTTTTCATAGCTTTTCGATATATAGCATCAGTGAGCCTAAACCGCAGTTCAGCTCTGGAAATGACGCAGCCCAAATTCAATCCACAATGCCGCATACAGTGTATAGCCAATGTTTAGCGATGACTGTGGGTGTTTTAACGTAAGAGTGAATTTGTGTGTGATTACCTAGGAAGGTGTTGGAGATGAACTCCGACACCTGATTGCCAGATCTGCTCATCTCAGAGAGGTGCGTCAGCTCCCTGTTCAACATTCTCTTGAACTGGAAAAGATAAAGAGGGAGAATCATTAGTCAAAATCCCCAAAAAAGGTTCAACATTGAGTCTTCAGTAGGGCTGCCATTTTTCAAGATTTTTAAAATTCCTTTATATGGGCATGCATTTGCATAAATACCGCAATGTGTTATGGGGTACAAAATGTTAAATATGACCAAATAAATGATATAATATAAATAATATAAAAAACGTAGTTAATACCTTAACATCTAATAACTTCTCTCTAAATATCTTAATATCTAATATATTTAAATCTCCTTTTAAAAATATTCATGCATTTATTTTAATGCATTAATTTCTCTTGTTTTTAAATAAATCTTTAATACCTCATACCAAGCACAAAAAAATGCAAATGCATAAAGAATGAGAGAGAAGTGCAGTACAAGAGACAAGGTAGACACTGGTTGAGATTTCATTTGTAAACTGCAATTTTCAAACTGTTGCCAAGTTTAAAGTAATTTTTTCTTTAGCATTTTTTTTTCACATATAATGTATGAATATGTTCCCAAAGCAATGATGTGGTTCCAAAAAGACACAATGTTGGCAAGTAATAAATAAACAAATTCATATATAATTAAATAAGTAAAAAAACGGCAGCCATATACTGCGCCACATCTCTGAATTTTAAGCTTCATTAGTACAAAGGGATAAATCACAAAAACAACCCATTTAACTGTGCTTTTGACATCCAAATCAACATCTTAGCAAAAATACAAGAGATTCATTTGAAAAGAAAAGCTCAAAATAGAGCTCAGAGCTAGACATTCCAGCACAGGATGCCACACCGCGAGACTTGCTGTAGTTTTTCCTCCTCAGTGTCTCTCTAGACCACCAACAAACACCGAACCAAAACCAAACTCCATTAGCAGACCAAAAACAGCTTAGTAGCCGCCATACACACCTTAATGTAACCCCAGGATACAGAGAGAAGGTAATTGGCCTCAGGCATTTTGGATCGTATTTAAGCACCCGAAATCCACAACAGCACACTCCTATACCACAAAGGAAAAGAGCCAGAGAGAGGCAGACGAAAGGGATTCTTCTGTTTGGGAAAAACGAAAAATCCCCTCTTCTCTCCTCTCCTACTCTGCTTGGTATGGATTAGTAGCTGAAAAGCAGACACAAGCCGTCTTCATGGCAGCTCTCGGCCGAATCGCTCTGCCGTTGACTGTCCATGGCTGCAGATACGAGCGGGGGCCGGCAGCGGATGGGAACACCCGTCGTGGGCTGGAGGATGATCCAGAGAGCGACGGCCGGAGCTGGAAGCAAAGCGGAGGGTCTGAAAGTACCAATGAATTACGGAGGAGATGAAGGAACAGTGGAGCAGAGGGAGGGAGGGATGAGGAATAAAAACATTGGGATGCTCATCTGGCTGGAGGGGGGTCTTCCTCTGCTGGATTAGTGCCGCTCTGCTGCTGCAGTACGCTCGCGCTCTCATCATTTCACTCGGTCTTTCTCTCTCTCCTTCTGCCTCGCCCCCTCCCTCTCGCGACTCTCCCCCGGTCTCAAGTCTGTCAGCCCCAGCAACACGCACCACGGGTATATATGATTTGACATAGAGATGGCAGAGGAGGGGGGGAGCCCCTGCTTTGTTATGCGGGGAAAGCGCGAGAAGAAAAAGACACGTAAAGAAGGACAGAGTCTAAGGACGCCCTCTGCTTTTTGGGAACAATTCATCGACTTTAAGGGATTCCTAATCGAGTACAATTTGTAAGAGCGAAGACGGGAGCTTTAGATGAGTCTGGGTTCTTTCAGTCTCGGTCAGCCTTTATTGCATTCCCATAATGCATGAGGCTTTATATGAAGGCTTGGATAATTACATCTCTTTGTCTTTTTTCGGTGACATCAAAACCCCCCACGACTCTTTCTCTCTCTCTCTCTCTCTCTCTCTCTCTGCCTCTCCATCTACATCCAATCACCAATTACACCAACATCCCAACGCTATGGCAACAGCGTCATGTGACATGGGCTGCCGCTGAGGCTTCCCTCTCTCCCTCCTTCCCTCCCTCCCTATCCTCCAAAGATGGCTGCCCAGGAATCACGAGGACACCACTGCGTCTCAATAATATCTGCCAAATCAACCCCCAATTCATCAGAACGGGGAGGAGGCAAAGGGCCAAAATCGATGAGCTGTCCTTGATAAAGCCACCTCAGACAGAGTCCAATAACAGGGAAACCCTTAGTGAATATGAGGAAAAAATAAGCCAATTGTTGGATTAGGATGGTGTTTGGATGATTTAGCTAGTTAACCCATTGGTTTCCTAAATGGACAATCTTAAAAGTACCCAAAACCACTAAAACCAGCAGACCAGACCAGGCTGTCCTCATCATCCTCACCTATGATGGAGAAAATGGTGCATTTCTTAAACAAAAAAACACTAGATGCGTAATTAAACGAAGGCTTTACATTGAAACAATTTAAACTCAGTAGCTGCTTGTACATTTCATAATTAATTACAAAGGAACAGCGAGTAATTTTCAATTAAACATGAAATCTTGGGAGTAGAAAAACTGAAATAGCATTTTCTTGTAAACAGAGCCTGCTTTCACTCCTTAACGCAGAAAAGTTGGTCTCAGATTTGAGGAGCTAAAAGGTTTCATGCAATGATTTTGGATTCTTCGAACTGTGAAGTGTGTGTGTGTGTGTGTGTTTGTGCGCCTTCATGAGAAAAAGAGAATGGGAGGGAGAAAGAGAAAGACGGAAAATAGCGAGAATCTCTGCATTATGCTGCAGTGGGGGTTCCTCAGTGATGCGTGAGACATCTAGTCAGAGCTGTAAACAACTCTGACATATCAAAGATGCGCTGCCTTCCACGGCTCACATTTCTTTTTATCGTCCATATCAGTAAATCCATGTGAGTGTCTCTCTCTAAGCTCTGTGAGAAACATGGCTGTAGGGGAGTGGATGTGCACCGACTTCTGCTCTGAGAAGAGTAAAGGGTGAATGAAGGGAATTTAATTCTATAGAGAAAGACCCTTCAAATACTTGATTAAAGATAACCGATTCTATTAGCTAAGAGTGTAATGCATGTAGAGGCAAAAAAAAATATTTATTTAGGAAATTATATCTGGGTAGTTGACACACAATGAACATCAAGATTTAAAGTAAAAATTTATATAAATGTATATTCATCTCTCCAGTAACCATTTTCCTTTTTTTTTTTCCTTTTTGACATAACTAGTTTATTTAAATGATCCTACAAGGTCATAATTTAATGCAAATATTCTTCCCACATTTCCTTATATAATCTATATCATTTAACATTACCTCATAAAAGCTACCTTGTAATTAAAAAATAAGCAAATTGCTTTTTAAAGTAGTTTTATATGGAGCATAGCTTGTGACACCAACGAACGTGTCAACTTCCCAAATATATTTCATGTTAACTATGCATTGGCAGCAAATATGCATATCATAATTTTTATATACCTAGTAGCAAGTTTTCATTTTTGCATTAAAATAGGATAATCAGCAATTGGATGCTATTTTATTTTCTCCACTAGTAGGCGGTAAAAACCCACAGATATTAAGTGAGATAGATTTGTGCAGTCACCTCACACTGTTCGCCGATGGCATGTTCAATCAATTGGTACTGTCATCATGACCTTGTCTAATGTATCAATGTAGGACAGACAAGTCAATCAATCATTCATCAAAATACATTTAACTTTTCAGCTGTCCATTGTCAATCGAGATCTGTGTTCTTATTTCCACCTCTCACTCTCTGTATTTAAACTTGTATGTAAATGTCACACTACACTCATGTTTTTTTTTTTATTACATCTAACTACACTAAATGTCTTGTGTACATCATCTAGTGGGGAAAATCCAAATTTGTTTCTTGGTCAGAATTTGTGGGAGTTTTGTTGCACAGAATGATGTCACTTAAGAAGCACATGATTGCAAAATCGTCAAATTCTTAACAGTCATTGATATATGATGATCGCTGGAAGAAGACATTGAAAGACTGTGACGCACATTGAGATGACAAACGAGTTCTCTGGTATATTAGAACAGTAACATCAATAATGACACAACAGCTCCTGAAGAAATCAGCTCTTTGTGTGCCAAACCAGCAATGCCTGAGGATACTAACCCAACGTTTCACTTCCTCTGAACTTCTCAATATGTGCACGAATGTGTGTGTGTGTGTGTGTGTGTGTGTGTAAAGTCAAATAACAAAGTAAAATAATAAGTAGTCACTAAATTACAGACTAAAACATTATAAGCTTAGTCTCAATTATATCCACAATGAGGAAGCAATCCAAATCCATTAAGATTGGAAAGGAACTTCAACTGTTTAAAATGGACAAAGATTGTTTCTGTGATTATCAAAAAACAAAAATGAAAACACTCAAACCGAATGTTTACACAACTATTTTAACAACAATTTGCATGCAAGCTTATACTGGTGCTCTCAGTCTACAACCAACTAAATATGCAGGAACTTTAGAAACTAACACTAGTTTGACTGGAGACCATCAGCTCAATATTACATGGCTCTGACTGGCTTATATTATAAATGTGGGACTATACAACTCATTCTTTTAAAGTTATAACTTATAACCACACTGTTTTATCCACATAGTCTTAATTGTAACTTTTCAACACAAAGAAAGCACTGCGACAAAAAATAAACCTTTCCAAGAATTAACTTTTCATCTATAAAGCACACTTATCATGAGAATTCAGAAATAAAAAGTTCAAAAATATACTTTAGACAGCAGTTATGTCCTTGAAAAGTCCACCAAGTGACATCCAACAAAAATGAACAGCCCACTAACAACTTACAAAAGTTTAAAACAGAAGCTCACCTTTCCCCAGCAGTTAACTTTTTCAATCTTTTTCTGATCTTTCCTCTCAAAGCAGCAAGCTCCCATTTTAAGTCAGTTAAGTTTTCTAAGTCCTGCTTGAATGTCTTGAGTCCTAAGTTTCGACGTTTGACAGGTGCAATAGCCTTACTGACCAATTTTGAGCTGTGAGTGCTGACTATCCTTCAGTGTTTGAGTGTGTCACTGTATACACACTCCCCTTCTCACCGTGGGACCGCCTCCTTCCGAAACACACACACACACACACACACACCCCCACACGCTGGAACTCTAACCCCACTGCAACATAGTTTATAGGGTAAATAGTGTGCTCTGGAATCAGATCAAACATACTGATGTGATCTCTTAAACGTCATCAGAGCAAACATATACTGCCACACACATGCAGATCTATAGGAAGTCCTCACTTACAAAAATTTGAAAGTTTTAAAATTTAGAAAGTTTATAAGCTGCATCCAAAGGAAATGGAAACTTTTAAGTATCCTGCTTTTTAGACCTTTCTCCTGAGGACTTTATTAATTTCACATGTCCCCAGAGTTTTTAAGAGATCTTAAAAAATTTAATAATCGCAAAAAAATAAAAAATAAATAATAATTCAAATATTAATATTACATTCATGTTATTTTTGTCTCTATATAAATTTCATAACAAACATTTGAGAAAAAAAAACAGCCAAAGAGCAACAATGAAGCTATAAAATGTATGCAAATTTGTAAAACATACATAATGGTATACTATACAATAAAAAAATCTTTGCCATTTGATAAACTTTTTTCAAAAAGTTTTCTCTCATAACTTTTCAATTCAGTGACTACATTTGAGGATTCATGGCCATGGACTTTGTAAACTTTGTAAATTTACTGTAACAAAAAGAGCGAGTCTGCAGTTCTGTTATCTTGACTGGAATATCCACTTGACTGAAACAGAATCAACATAATACATGTTGGCAGAGAAATCCTGAAGCTGATACTGTATAGATTTTACATGCAAACACAGCTAAAGTGTATGCCTGTTTGACGTCAGCAGAAGAAGAAACAAACAGGGCGTGCGGCCTTGCCCTGCCATACAGAACTCACTCCCATTGTAGTCTGGACCTGGCTAGAGCTTAGGAAGGAGACCGGAAACCTGAGCCACAGCTGCAGGACATACACACACACACACTGTGGAGCTATGCAGTGAATCACAGGAGATGACACTGACAGGGATGTGAAAACAACACATAGTATTTAAAAAGTACAAAAAGGATGATAAACAATACAGATTGAAACAAGTATATATGAGTCCGTAACACTGACAGAGATTGCTTGTCAGCAGACGTTTCAATCAAATTCAATTATATTGTATATCATCTTGCTTTGATTATACAATAAAGTACTGTGTGTGTATTCAAGTCTAGAAAAAAAGAAAAAAAAAATAGATCTAATAAAAAGTTAACATTTAACTTCATAAACCTAATTTTTAATATAAATTGGTCAACACACTGTCAATCAAATCAATTTCAGAGCATACCACAAGTACACCGCATTTCCAAAGCAACAAAGGGGTGTGGAAAAAACGTGCTGGAAAAGAGACATGCTAAAACCTGTTCAATACGCTGGGAAGACTTGCTAACACATTTATGCAGACAATTTGTGAGACTGTTATGATAGTAAAGTGATGTGGCATCTCTAAGGAAGCCTTATACTTCAAATACCTTGGAAAACGCACCATAACTAAATCATAATAAAGTTTAGAATTTCAAATCTATTTTGCATATTCAAACAGATTCTTTCTGAAATTACATTGACTGCTAGAAAACAGCAGCCTGAATTTTTAATGCAAGCTAACTGGCACAAGGACCGACTCTCAATAGCCCTATTCACAAAACAGCCGTTGAGAGAAGCATTACGAACAAAAACAGACTCTAAACTATCACAAAACGTTTGAGAGTACGCTGTACTGTGCAGAGTTTTTACAACTTCCAGAGGAGCTCTTAAAAGTGAAGTGCTGCATCTTCTCACCTTGTTGGAGGCCATGTCGCTGACGGAGCGGTACGTCTGGATGGTTTCCAGCTGGTCCAGACACCAGTCCAGCTCCTCCATGGTCTCCACGGCCAGCTTCTGGTAGGACTCGTCTGGACAGAGACACACAGAAACGGGGGCACCGTGAAAATCCTGCTGCACGGCCACTCGAGCACAGCCCACCAGATGTTCCTTCATCCTGGGCTCGCACACACACACACGCATACGTACACACACTCCCAGACTGTATGAGAGAGTGAGAGTGGGTTCTTCTGAGCGCTAGCTGTGAGAGATCTCCCCCCCGCTCACTCCCTCTCATTGGCCTGGTCCTTGTGGCTAGGTGATACTGCCTCTTTGGCTTCGTGCCCCTTCCTCTCACCTCCCCCTGCCTCTCTTGGTGTCGCCCTCTCTTTGCGTGCCACTCTCACTCATGTCTGAGGGTTGGCTGCGGTGGGGTGATACAGCCTGTTGGCTGTGTGCTTCCTAATTTCATTGCCCCGTTTGGCATCTATCTCTATCTCTCTCTCTTGTCCCTTCCCCTTTTTTTTTTTAAATAATTTCTGGCACTTGTAGGCTCTGATGTCAATAGAGAGGAGACAAAGGGGGGTACTTTGCAAAGCTTGCTGTATAAACTTGTACATAAACACACACACACACACACACACACTTTCTTCTTGTGAAAAACACTTTATCTTGCAAAAATGCATTAGATTAAAACTGCATGCACATTTTAAGACAAATATTCACTGTATATTCACAGTGATTCCACTGGCAATATAAAATTAAGCTACAGCTTGATGATTTAATTTATTTGTATATTTTATTTAGGAGATCATTAGGTTTCTTAAATGCGATTTTCTGGAAGACATTTTACTAGCATATTTATTTCAAGCTTTAGTAAATTTGATTTCTGTGAATCAGATTCATTTGCATAACTCAAAAATGCTCATTGTACTTTTGTCCTGCATGGCATTTTTGTATTTTGCCTGTATTTAAAAGTTTTCATAAAACTTACGGTACTGTTTATACGTTTGGGGTGAGTAGAATTTAATTTTGAAGCAGTTAATATTTTTATTGAGCAAGCATTCTACTGATCAAAACTAACAAAGACTTTTACAAAACTATTACTAAACTATAGCTATTCATCAAAGAATCCTAAAAAAGTATGTATAAATAAAAAAAATCTGCATAGCTGCTTTTATTTTTCTATAGCTGTTTTATTTGTTGTTATACTGGTGCATATAAAAAAAATTAAGTATTTTTGTATCTTTGTATTCATCTGATTTAATTTTTAATTTTTTTTGCAATATTCATCTTTTTATATTAATCATTTTAAATCTACTTGGAAAAAATACCTTTTAAATATAATGAGATATATTAAAAAAGCTGAAAAGGCTATACTGTTCAACCAAACAAACAACAAAAGAAACAAAAGGCAACAAAAAGCGCATTTACATACACACACAAATGACACAACATCACGTTTTATCATGCGCTTGAATTAATGTCAAGATGTACGTAAACGGGTCTGCATCATTCTTTGCACACAACAGAAATGTATGAAGCATAGGCGTGAGCTGTGTGTGTGGGTCTTGTTGAAGCATAGATGTGTTTACAGTAGAGGGGAGTTTGGTGAATCAGTGCCCTGTGGCTTTGGGACACAGACGAGCCCTTGTGCGCGTCTGACTTTGCTGTGGTGGGTCTCCTAGTTGCAGAACAACACAGCAGCAGAACTTTAGCAGGGCCCTGTCGAATGACGGCACTTCTCTCTAATCTCCACACGTTCAAAGCCACACAAGCATATTTGCTCTCCGAACACCGGGAGAAAAAAGCTCTTTGGTGTGGGTAATTCTTTTTTTCTCTTTTGTAAGCGTATGGAGACGTACCTGTAGACTACAACACCAAGGCAATGGAAAGTTGATTTTCTGAACAAGATTTACATTCTCACAAAACTGGACCAAACCAGTTTTAAACCTAAACGAGAGCAGCTAAGCATAACCACATTTTTATATTTCTGAAGAAAATGTGAATAGCGCCTGCCCATGAAAAACTGCTATAATGCTAGGGTGCACGTGTGAGTGCCAGAGCAATGGTATGCGGTTGCTAGGGTGTTCTGGGTGGTCGCTAGGTGGTTGCTTACTGACGCAAGCCAAGAGACCACCCTCAAGTCCCAACATTAAATCCAGTTTTAGCTTTTGAGAATATTTACATGAAATACTTGAATTAGTTTAAACAATCTAAATCTATCTAAACTATTATTGAATTATGTTCAATAAAATAGCAAAGAAATAATACAAAAGCAGATGTAAATAATACTATAATATATCGATGGATGGATAGATGGTGGATGGATGGATGGATGGATGGATGGATGGATGGATGGATGCATGGTGGATGGATGGATGTGTAGCATTTGGACCAATCGGACACAGAATTTTTCATTTGATTTAACAAATCAATTAGTTATTAGATTAACAAATAATCACAGACCCCTCACCCAATACACATACTGGGTCCCGGTATGTCTGTGAATGACTCCAGGCCCCCGGTTCCATGGCAACCGATCTGATAACACTATCTGATAATAGAAAAACCTTTCTTTGAATGAAGACGCATATCTTCAGGTCATTGTGTATATTATTACTGTTCTTGTATATGTTCCTGTATATTGTATACTGTTTTATGCATGCTTAGGATAGATCACTAGTTAATATCACCTCACTTATACCATGTTTAGTCTCTATCAATTCGACTTTGGATGAACTAATTGAGAGTGAATATTACATGTTGACACCTACGCAACATATTAGTGTCCTAAGAATCTTTAGTAGTTTGTGCATTAACCCCAGGCGAATTACATATGCAGATTACCATGTTCAGAGACATAGAGTCGTAAAACTTTCCCTCCAAAAGTTCAAGAAACCATAGGCTCTTTGACACCCCAGAGGTGTGACCTCTGTAGCAGATAAAGCTCTCACATCAGTGACGCTCCTCCAGTCTGCAGTTCTGTTAGATCCTAAGAGGATGAGCTAGAACCTCTTCTGGACCCTTAAGTTTTGCGCCAGGCCTTGCGGCCTTGTCTTTCTATTCAACCAAATATCCTCGGATCTCAGCAGATCTCTTTCTTAGCTCTTTTTCACTTTCTACCTGGGAAGAAACTCCCAATCACCATCGAGTCAGGACATCTTTGGAATTCATCACTCTTCAAAACATGGAAGAACACGATCCAAAAACCTTGAAGCCATCAAGACTTTCATCCGAGACTGCATTCCGGACACTCGTCAACAACCAAAGCAATGCAAGTATCGTACATTTAACTAAACGAAACAGAGGTTTAGTATAAGTTAAAGACCCTGTTATAAGCGGCACTGATGGTTTTACTCAGGTGGTTAACTGACTCTTTCCATAACTGCATTCTCTGTTTTCTCTCATGGCTTCATTCATCCACTTTAGCTCCCCTTTGTATGTATGCGTGAATGTATGTTTATTAGTTTGTTTGTTTAGATTAGCTATGCATGTTGGCATTTATTTAAAAAAAGTTGTGCACAAATTACATGAGTTTCTGGTTCTGCCTTGCAAATTAATGTCTCTTTACGATTTTGACCCTCGCTACATGCTCTAATGCATTACTAGGAAAGTATTGTCTGTGGCCACGGAAATATCCTTTCTTAGAGTTGATATGAACTTACACTGAATGTTTGCTGGATGAACAGATCAGTTGATGGCAATTTAATTCTGCTACAGTTATTACTGTCAGTCGATATAAATAACTGTAATTAATCATAATTAATTGTAATTATTTATTTACAATTCCCTTTTGAGCTAATTTGCTACAGATGGATGGATGGATAGTAACAATTAAGGTTTAGATAACTTCATTTATTATTGCAAAGAATAATCTTTTAGTATCTTTTAAGTGTTCTTTAAATTTTATTCACATTTCTTCCTCCTTTCAATTCTATCCATACACCGCTCTGTAAAGGTGATATGCATACACGTCTTGGGTCAGAAATCTGTCATTATGAGTCAAAGCATGTTTGACAGGACCAGTGAGGTGTCTGACCACATGTGCGTAAGAAGGGGTTTTCCCTTTCTCTTCCTTCGAGACGTGCACAACACAGACAGACGCACAAGTTCCGACGGCCCTAGCAGATTCGGAAAAAGGAGGCAACGGTCCAGGAAAGATGCAGACATATGGCCATGCTGCAGTTGCCCACATACCATGAGGTCATCCAATTACAAAAGAGGACAGATTTCAGCTAGTAAGCTGCTATTACGCATGCATAAACAAACTAAAATAATGAATAAATGAAAGAAATGTGCATTAACCATGCAGTTATATTTACCAAAAATATGAATATGTATTAAGCCAGTCAAGTGATCTAAACATGGCAGTCACCATGAATGGGGGACACATCTTATGTAGAATTAAATTGCATTTCTAGGCCTAGATTTGACTGCAGTCAAATATTATATTATATTATATTATATTATATTATGTAAATGAGCATCATTTGAAAATATTTGTAAATTAATTTCCTATGTGTAAGTTTTTTTTTCTTCAGTTATACAACTTTTAATGATTTCATTAATGATTTTTTTTATCATTTCTCGGCACAACTATTTATGTGTGAACTTGACTTGCATCACTTAAGTACAAGTGTAGGTGTGGTGTTATAAGAAAAAGTATCAGCATACCGAGAGTTTGGGTTTTGCGGCCACAAACTGTGTTTGCATATGTGTCATTTGAGGTTACTTCAGATCACAAATATCAAATCATGTCTTCTGGTCGTTTGAGGGTGTTAATGTCATGGCTGCGCGCTGTGCGTATGTGTGTGAGCTGTTGGATGTGGTGTGTGTGGTAACAGCTGTGTGTCTGACTTCCTGATGCGCATTGACAATTAGTTGAGAGCATGTGCTTACATGTGTCATTTTTCCTCTCATTCCTTCATCTATGCCCCTCCTGAATTCATGTGTAGTGTCTCAATGCTTAGTCAAGCAGTGGAAGGATAAACTATAGCATTTCCAATAAAGAGGAAGCATGACGACTGACGTCAGCTCAAATCTCAATGGACCTACTAAGAAAACACTTCCTCTAGTTCTGAAGAAGAGAGGGGGAAAGAAAAGAAAGAAAGAGTAGGGGAAATTCTGGAAAAGCTTGTTTGTAGCCAAAGGACATTGTGAAACAGCGTAACAGATGGGTTTCTCTCTGTGAGAAGAGAAAAACTGATTGCTTGTTGAATTTAAGGGAAATAAACAATCTCATTTAAATTACATCAATTATATATAATTCAGATAAAAAATAAATAAATAAAAATAAAAATAAAAAATATATAATATAATATATATATATTTATATATATATATATATATATACACACACATACACATACGCATACATAATTGTTCATATATATGCATATATACATATAGATATATATACACATACATACATACATACATATATATGAACAATTATGTAGCCAATTGGGATTGGAGACTCATTACCAGAAGACTGTCTCTTTACCAAAAGTCAGTACATTAATCGTTTTTTTTTCGAATAAATTATAAACCTTTATAAATATGTTCTGGTCATTTAAAATAGAGAAATTCCTGAGAAAGAGAGAGAGAGAGAGCGAGTGAGAGAGAGAGATTCATTAGTATTTCATTTAGCTTTCTAAAGACTAGTCAGAAATGATCAGTAATTATGTTATTATGCTAATTATGTAATAATGAGTAATTATGATTATTTTACTGCCAACCATATTTTTAACAGTAAAAAGAAAAAAAACCTACTTCTAAATTAAATAAATTAAAATAATAAAATAAGCATTCCTATCTTGCATACTTTTTAGGTATAGATTGTCTAGTATTTTTCTGTGGAGATTTTCCTCACTGTCATCTTGCTCACTGGTAAAAGTTTCTGTAAAGCTATTTTGTAAGAATATTTATTGTCATAAGTGCTATAAAAATAAATAGGAATTCAATCGAAATGACTTCTCTTTGGGTTTGTGCATATTTTACTTTAAAAAAAGTCCATGAGACCATAAAGCAGTGGTCGGCAACAGGCAGCCCTCGGGCCAAAAGTGGCCCGCCAGCAATAATATCTGGCCCGCACCCGTAGCCAGATTATTTTGATAGCGGCTGGTTCTGAAATAGATCTGTCATGACAACAACAGTTACTCACAATCAGAGTAGGCTATGTGAGCGGAGCGGTGTGATTTTGAATGGAGCGAGGAGCAGATTTTTTAAAAGTCGGAGCGTCGTGGTTTTCACTCGCTCCAAGAGCGCTCCATCACGAGTACAATTCATGCCAAAGACCCGTAATATAACTGCATATTTAGCAAGAATTCACATGTTAAACATATTTAGCTAGCTAGATAGAAAAGGATCACTTAAATCAGAAAGAATGTAAAGGCTACGATGACGGCAGTGGACATGAGCAGGAAGTTATATTTCTCAAGGAATTTAGTTGTTCCTTCTGAATATTTTCAGCTGACAGCTGACTTTTGTTTTCTCAGAATTGAGTGATATAAACTCGCGAGTTAAAAAAAAGTCATATCTGGGGCAGTCGTGGCCTAATGGATAGAGAGCTGGACTTGTAAGTGAAGTGAAGTGACATTCAGCCAAGTATGATGACCCATACTCGGAATTCGTGCTCTGCATTTAACCCATCCAACGTGCACACACACAGCAGTGAACACACACACACACCGTGAACATACACCAGGAGCAGTGGGCAGCCAATGCTACGGTGCCCGGGGAGCAGTTGGGGGTTCGGTGCCTTCCCTTTCCCCCTTTCCCTTTCCCCCCTCAAATCTGAACTTTAACTCGCAAATGCGAGTTTATATCTCACAATTCTGAGAAGAAAAAAAAAAACTTTTGTTTTTTATTCAGTGCCGGAAACGGGCTTCCATAGAACTGTGATATTTCAAACATAGTGAAATACTTTAGATGCGGAGCAGTGTTTCTGATATCAGTGAGCGCGGAGTGGAGCGGGAGCGGAGTGATTATTAAATGCTCGGAGCGCGGAGGGGAAATTGATGGCGCTCCACTCCGCTCACATACTCTGATCGGACACCGCCACACAAATGTGGCTTTTTGTTAATGACTGTCGCAGGATTTTACACAGAGTAACAGCTCACTACCAGCAACAAAATACACTGTAACAGTCAGTCACAGGCAATTCTGCTTGCATTTTTCATCAATTCATATCTTAAATTATCCTTTGACTATGTTCTGGCCCGCCATCTAGTGGTGAATTTTTTTTTGGCCCAATGCCAAACTTGCCGACCCCTGCCATAAAGAGTCTTATTTGCCATTGTACTGTAGGTTTTAGAGAGATGCTCAAGCGCGCCCCCTATGTGTCCACTGTGCACCCACACTGGCGTGGACCTCACAGTGAAATATTACTCAACAGACCATGCAGCAATTTTAAGGATTGTGAAGGCTGATAGTGCCAGTAATTTCTGACATAAGTTTTTTAACCTTCAAAGAATCATACAGACAACTCAATATACAGCAAATACAGTAGCTTCTTTTCTGAGCCTTAAGCATGGCTAAGAAGAATTGGAGGACCTTGATTTTGTTTTCAAAATGAATGTGAAAGACGATTCTGTAATTGAAACCGTACACAAAGATGATACTGTGCTCATTTATGACGCAATAACCCCTCTCAACAGATGTTAAGCACTTTTAGATGCAACAGCAGAGCATCATAGAACTATGTGGGACATTCCCTGAGTTCAGTTTATGGTGGTTTCGCCTCAAAATGGCAATTTTCTGAGAAGCATCAAACTGGTTCAAATAAAATGTTTTCCATTAGGAGGCAGAAGCCACTGTTTTGGCTCTGCGGACATCAACAACAGACACATTGAATAAACGAAGAGTGCTGGAAAAGACCACAGTGAGACGACCCGACCACATGAATGGATGTCCTCCGCAGAAGTTGAAACGGATGCTTGTTGAATTGGGCATGTTAGACCACACAAAACATGAGACTTTGAAGCCACAGTTTTAAAAGAGAAAATGGCAAAGGACAGCCAATGTGCAATAAATTATTGAGGGCTGAGCATTTTTCATTTAAAGGTTAGAATATGTTTCAAATAATTCAGTTTCAGAATTTCAATGTTTAATTGTTAAAACATTCTCTTCTTTTATAACGTTATAGCCCCATTTCCATGTGTGGGTGTGAGAGAGACAGAGACCAGACCAAATCCACCCAAATTAAAAGGCCGTCTGTTGAAAAACAGCCCCCTCAGTTCTTCTCTCTCCATCACAGAGCTGTCCGTCAGCGTCTCTAAAACTATTCCAGACATATTTCACACTCATTTACAAGGGTACGCTTCAGAATCAAGAACCAAAACTGGGTAAATAAACTGCCCAGAGTGAAATTATTGGATACGGCATGGCACACAAAGAACCAAGCAACAGTGATCTAAAACTCCCACCCAGTCTTGATCCAAACCCTTCTCCTCATTCTTCACCCATTTGTTCAGTTTTAGTCAAAATCGCCCCTTCATCGTAACACACATCTGCAAGCTTAAAAAACTCACATTTGCCAAATAAGGCAATGAAAAGCCTAGCAGTACTTAGGAAATCAGTTGTAAACATAGGTAGAGCTAGAAAACAACAACAGATGTCAACAGTAGGTCCATATTTGACGTTATAACAATGGTTTTCATGTTTCCAATCAATATTATTACATCTGTATTGCTAGATATATGTAAAGTTTCATTATAAAGGTGCAGTCACTTTTGGCATTGTTCAAAAAATTTCTGTCTGTGAAATCCAGTCATTTTAATTAGAATCCACACAATCAAGAAAGAAAGATTACAAAGGTTGTGCAACAGGTTCTAGTTGGTCATGCAGATTCACCGACAGAAACCACCTTGTTTTGAAACTGACTTTTGTGTGAGCTGTGCTTTATACATTGCTACATTATTAACAAAAGATAACAGATCTTTTTTTCAGAAATTACTTTTATGCCCACAATTTATCACAGATTACTGAATTCACAGAAACTGATTGGTTGATTTTATTGTATATATAATAACTAAGCAAAAATTAATAAAACATGTTAACGTTTGGTTTGACACCAATTAAAGACGTGTATGTCTCTAAAGTTTGTGTAAAATGGTTTAAAATCCTTTTTTAGATATTGTCAATGTTAATACTTCACATTTCAGTGTCTATCCAAATGCAGCAAACTGTATGTTCACTTTATGTACAAACACATAGAATCCGCATGAGATCACTCTGTTGACAGTGGCATCTGGAAGTTTCCAGATTTGTTCCATTAAATTCAGAATTGATGATCAGCATTTCATGAGTCAATAGTCAGTTCAGTGAGGGGACGTGGGGTAAGCGACCACACAACATCCAAACTTGTATTCACGAGGTCCTGGGTGGTTAAAGCGAACATAGACACACAGGGAAGGCTTTGTCCTTTCACCTGGCTTGAACCCTGCCACCAAAGTCTAGAATTTTGACAGACCTCAATAGGGCTGTTGTCAGTAACTCACTGACCCATTCCAACCCCATTACCATAGACTAGGAAGCCAACATAACCCAATTAGTTTTAACTTTTGTCAGGTTTGGTTTTTCTTTCGCTCTCACCATTACTGGAACAGCCAACAGAGATTTCTGAGGGAATCTGGGGTCAGGGGCATATGATGTGCAATGCTAGAACAAATTCACGATAGATGGATACCAGCTGGAGTTTGAATGATTTTGGGATCACAGCCAAATAATGGGTGAAATCAATTTGGAAGTAAACATTATGATGTCCTACCCACAAGGGCAGAGCGTTACTCTCTCATACTGTATGTGTATTTGTGACTGTACGTCACTGACACTTTAGTTTTTTAGCGTTTACAAGCAAAAAATTATGTTTAGATATGTAGCAAATGTATGTAAGCTTCTTGTACGATAAACAAACCCCTCAAATGTTGCCTCTTGGCCACTCTAGTTTGAAACAACCCTGAGGGTAGCAGTGCCCTTCAAGCGTGCAAAAGTGCCATTTGCAGTTCGTCCAACATTTCAATTCACGTGTAACGTCATCTGTGTTCAATAAACAAATCCATATGAATGAAAGAACTAGGGTGGAATACAAGGTGGCAGAGGGGAGTTGGGTAGAGACGACTCATTACCAACTAAAAGCTAAAAACTATTTTACAGCATACACTGTAATAAAACAAACCTGCAGCCATTATGCTCACCACTGTTCCATCACTCTGTTTTTTCTTTCCCTTTTAAGGAAACAGGATAGACAGGATATGTTAGGGGCACACGAAAGGAAAGATTTATGATCAACATGTCTAGAGCATCCCAGCTCATTCACCTGTGATTTCCCATAATACAACAATGCCAGCCAATCATACCGCTGCTACTTAAACCTACGTTTTTTTTTTTTTACATATACACATATAAAGACAGATTTGTAGTAGAGTTATGCCAAAAGCGTCTTTTAAGATTAGTTGAATTTCTTCATACTTGACAATTATCTCTTTGCGAAAGTTAAAGTTTCCCAACAACACCTACAACAACAACAAGGTATATTATACCATTAAGCTGGCAGCAGACAACTTAATAAAGATTATTAAAGGAATAGTTAATCCAAAAATTATAATTTTTTTGACACACCATCAGGTTCTTCCAACCCTTTTTCGCCATACACAAAATGAGATGTTGGGCAGAATGCCAAATCTGCTTGTTTGCATACAACAAAAGTGTATGGGTAATTAAAAAAATGATGCCTTCAGAGCCAAATGGCATTGGTTCAGGTATATCATGGGACCAATCTTCATACACTAAATTTGAAAAAGGCACCTGTAAATAAGTTTAGAAAGATACAAAAGATTATTTTCTGTAAGTAACTCCGGAAGACCTATTCATAAGTTTCAGTCATGCAACTTTTCTGCTCATCTGCCATATTTATGACCATTAGTGGGGTAATGGCAGTGAATACAAAAACACAAGAACAGAGATAGCAAGAATAAAACAGTGATCCCTGGATCCGTGCCAGGCCTCAGAAAACATTTTTAAATGCATATGCCCTACCAAATCTAACATTCATGGACTTTTTTTGGTCTCACTTTATTTTAAGGTAAAATTCTTGCCATTAACAAACCATTACCTGTGACTTTTGCCTCAATAAAACTCCTAATTTGTTGCTTATTAATAGTTAGTAAGGTTGTTAACTTTAGGTATTGGGTAGGATTAGGGATGAAGATTATGGTCATGCACAAAATGTATTCTGAAGTATATGGTCATGCACAATATGTATGATCTGCTAATAATAGGCATGCTAATAAGCAACTAGTTAATAGCGCAAATTGGTCCCTATTAATCCACAATCCATTTCCACATACCAGCAGACTCTCATTATGGAGCACATATGCAGAGGAACATAAAGATGGACTGTGGGTTAAATATAAATGTCAGTGAACGTTAGATTTGTAGGGTTTTTGCTAACCTGAGATTTGTTAAAAAATTTATCTCTGTTCACGTATTTTTGCATCCATCTCCTTTACTGTGTTTTACACTTTAATATAAATTATAAGCATGGCAGATGAGTGGAAAAATCATGTGACTAAAACAGCTGGAAAATTGTGTGTTGAATAAATCATAAATTTATTACACTTAATTTTGGAGAAATCACCATTGATTTTGTTATATGGAATATATCCTTTGTGATTCTCATCACACATAACACATAACAACATAACATTGTTTAAATATGGGGGTGAGCAAAATTCATTTTGGTTGAACTAATCCTTTAATTAAAAGTTGTGAGCAGTCAGTCTAGTATAATAGTGTGTTGTCTAATGTGAAGCATAACGTGAACTTTTGAATGAATGTAAAAAAATTATCTTATGAAATTCTAACTAACAAACCTGTTAGTTCACCTGCTTTGGCATAAACAACCTCTAATGAAGTTGACTCACACATGTTTTTATTTGTGATTTATTTCCTCTTTCTCATATTCTGAGAAGGAAATACAACTTTGAGCCACTAATGTCATTTTTGTCTCAGTTCTCTTAAATAACTGGCGACTGTTTTTTTCAGCTGTCCATCGAAGATTTAAATCTGATTAAAACACCCAAACAAAAGCATCTACTCCTAACTCTCTCTCTCTTTCTTTCTCTTTGAGCTTATTTGAAGACATGCAGGCCATTTGGCAGGGTTGTTCGTTGGGGAAGGGCAGTTTGTCTGCTTTATGGCTGTGCTGACGTCAATGGCATAACTCAAATAGTTAGCAGGGTGCATGCTCCCAGCTTTCAAAAGCTGCACCACAGCTGAGCCATTGCTAAAACCCAAGACAGACTTCTCTCAGACAACAGTCTCAGCTGACATCTGCTCTTCTCATTGAATACTACATCTTAAAATGTATACATTTGCTAATAGATTCATCAACACTGTTGTCTGGACAAAGCTTGACATATATATATGTCAAAGAGGTAGTGCTTTGAGTATTTAAGATGCTCATTCCTGATTGAGACTTTACACTTTTTGTTTTGAGATTTGAAAGCATTAAGGTCTACAGACTGACAGTCAAAGACATGACTCTTTCTAGCTGACTCCAACACTTGACAGATTGACTGATCCATAATATCTCTGCTTTTCCAGCTATGTCCCTTAATCCGTGTGAGTAAAGATAGCAGAGTGTTTTCGAGCCATAGACCTCTTGCTCCTATTGGCATGATTAACTCTGCTTGAGCTTGTGGAGACACTAAAGTCATTGAGAAAAAGAGTCAACAAAGAGCACAGAATATTGTACAATTACAGCAACAAAATGCGACAAAAATAAGAATTCAAATTTTCTGGCAGACTTGAATTCCTGCGTCACTGATTTTAACATATGTTAGGAAGTGTAAAGTCAGTTTTAAAACACTGTTGTACTCACAAACTGACTCTTGCTAACACGGGAATAAGGTCAGTGTTGGTAACAGATGCCAAGGTTCAGCATAACTCCAGATGCCAAATCATTCATCTTAAAGTGATAGTTCACCCAAAAATGAGAATTCTGTCATTAATTACTCACCCTCGTGTCGTTCCAAGACCTTCTTTAATCTTTAGAATGAAGAAGAAATTAAGATATTTTTGATGAAATCCGAGAGATTTCTAACTCTGCATAGACAGCAAAGGAACTATCACGTTCAAGGCCCAGAAAGGTAGTAAGGACATTGTTAAAATAATCCATGTGAGCTCAGTGGTTCAACCTTAATTTTATGAAGCTACGAGAATACTTTTTGAACGCAAAGAAAACAAAAATAACTTTATTCAAAGATTTCTTCTCTTCCGGGTCAGTCTCCACTGCCTTTCACAAGAGCACCACGATGCATGCATGTGCATTCCTCTGCTTGTAAACAAGGCGCAGCGCATGTGTGTTCTACGTCCGATATCAGAATAAAGTTTATGTTTTTGTTTTCTTTTTGCACAAAAAATATTGGCAACACTTTACTTAAAGCCTTTATGTATAATGCATTATAAAAAAGTAGTTTTAATGCATTAATTATGCCTTGTAATGCATTATACAATCTCATGAATAATTGTAACCACAATTAATACATTATAACACTTATCAATTCATTGTTACACTATGCATTTTAAAATCGGTTATAATTATTTATGACAAGATATAATGTAATACAATGCACATTATGAATAATTATAATGCATTATCCTATAATAACAAT
The DNA here is from genome assembly GCF_936440315.1 of Barbus barbus. Lineage (NCBI taxonomy): Eukaryota > Metazoa > Chordata > Actinopteri > Cypriniformes > Cyprinidae > Barbus > Barbus barbus. Next base: position 17,814,322 of record NC_136741.1, read on the forward strand.
GTCAATGTCCTTACTACATTTCTGGGGACGTGAACGTGTCAGTTGCATTGTTGTCTATGGAGGGTCAGAAAGCTCTCGGATTTCATCAAAAATGTCTTAATTTGTGTTTTGAAGCTTAACGAAGGTCTTATGTGTTTGGAACGACATGAGGGTGAGTAATTAATGACAGAATTTTCATTTTTGGGTGAACTATCACTTTAAGACCTGCAATGTTCTGTAAACCATTGTCCTACAAAGGCCGCCAAAATATAGAAAATCCCTGTTTAATGGTCATTGCCAACCCAATCTCATGAGAAATAGTAACTTTGGGTGGATCTGGCTGCTGGGAAAGCTGTGGATTCTGAAATGGCTAAGCAAGCAGAATCGCTTTTGTCAGGTTATGACGGAAAAAACACAAGGTGGTGATTTTGTACGCATTTGTAAAATGTGATTGTACAGAAAACATACAAAGCAGTGAGGAAGATTGTACAATGTACAAATGAAATTGTATGAATTCATACAAATTAACCACATATTCACCAAAACAAAAAATAGTTAGCCATGAGAATGTGTTTGTCATTCCCTAAAAGAAAAGTGCTGGGAAAGGCGTCCAAATGGAACCAACGATTATATCTAGCTACTAACACAGACACAAACCACAAGAACATTTCATGCAAAATCATATTTGCATACTAGAACATTATAATATCAGTTCACAAGACATTGCACATTTAAAATATATTTGACTATTTAAATTGTACACATATATTAAACATATATATACTAAGAAATCATGTAAATGTCTTGCACTCAGTGAAGAACATTCCTGAAGCTTCTATAAAACTATAATAGATTTGATTAGACAAAAATTGATAGAGATGGACGGTGAGTTATGTAATATTCCTTGGCAAGAAAAAGGGTTTGTGCTGCCATTGCAATATATCAGCAAAACAGTTTAGGAGCCCTGTGTCTCAACAGACCTATGTTAGTCCTTCAGTACGAGCATCTGAACAATCCAAGGTGACGTCAATGGTGTAACGTATATAACATTTATATTGGCATTTGAAAACACCTGTCTTTAGACCAGTGGTTCTCAACCAGCGGCCCGTCACGATTCCAAATGCGGTCCACCATGCTGAATGTTACAGTCTGTGTTGAGCTTGTGCTGAACACAATTAAAAAAAATAACTTTCAGTTTTACAATTCATTTTAGTTTTTACATAAATTAAAAAATATACTAAACAAATATAAGCTATAATGTTTTTGTTTTGTAAAATAATTTAGTTTTTCTTATATTATTTTCAGACATGAGCAGACCTATGTACTCACATAATTAATGTTACGCATTTAACGAACAGTTACAAGCGTACACTTTGGCAGAATTCAATTCAAATAGTCATCAGCAGCCATTAGTTCTGTAAAACTGAGCATCAGATGCCAGTGAAGGAACGTATTCAAACAAGAATAGTCGCAGCATCAGCAGTGAAGAGAGTGCTGGACTTTCGGCATCAACTTTCGGTTTGCCCCGCCACTCACTTGAAGATTTTCAGACAAAAAGAAACACCAATAGGCTACTACGCAGCAGTGTTAATTTTGGCAGGCATTTTTGATTTAATCTTAGTTTTTATCTTGAGACGAAAATGCTTAATAGTCTTAGTCACATTTTAGTCATTTGAGTCTATCATAGTTTTAGTCTAGTTTTAGTCGACGAAAAGTCATTGCATTTTTGTCAACTTTTAGTCATTACTTTTAGTCAAACTGCAGTTACCAACATTTATTTTGGTAGCTATTTTATATGTAGTATTCAAACAAAAATAGTCATCAATACTTCTCTCTTTAGACCAAAACAATTAAGCTTAGTTATGAGAAATTTGAATCAAGGATTGAATTTGGAAAAACTGGAATACATTTTCATTTTTTGGTAGAAATATAAATTAAACTCATTTTTCAGATACAGTAGGTTTACTTAACACGTATACATTTATTTAACATCTTTTGTTGGTTAACATTTATGACAGATAATTAGGAATGCTGTTCATTTAAGACGGAAGGTATGTATGTAATACTGACATACATTCAGTTTTAACGGACTGTATTTCCGTGAGATACTCTACATGAGAGACATTTGGACTGCTGCGTGTGTATTTGAGCGCTGAGAACTGATCGCGCGCTGTATGAGAACTGAAGAAGTGGAGCGTGCGCGAGAGAGAGCACTTCTATCAGCGCGTTTCCGCCTATCGCACCTTCACTGACTTTAAGTTAATCGACAATGAATTGTGACTCCCGGGAAAAACGGGACGTCTGGTCACCCACTCCCTAACCCTTCGGTTGCTGAGGCCATTGTTTCAGATCGCTAGTTCGCGTTTTGGTAGCCTATCCGTCCACTGCGGCTGCCACACTGAGACTAGATATGCAAACACACCTTATCCAATGACAGAGAAGCACATTTTGAAAGACAAGACAGTTAATTTAGCCTATAGGATGCATTTTGAATGTCCAGTAGTCCTCAAATAACATTTTAGTCCTGTCTCGTCTTGTTAATGAAGACACGCATAAATTTCGTCATAGTTTTTATCATCAGATATTAGTTTTAGCTCGTCAACGTCTTGTCTTAGTCACAGAAAAAAGGTTCGTCTACGAATATTTTTCGTCGTCGTCTTCGTCAACGAAATTAACACTGCTACGCAGCAATCATCCTTAATTACAGAAATGTGGCAAAACATCTCTGGAGAGAACCTCAGATTATTACATTTGAAAATGCTTTCCATATTTGGATCAACATAAGCTACATTTGTAAACGCACACTTTCTGCAATGTCACGTGTCAAGTCACGCTTCCGTGCGCTTCTTACAGACTGCAACTTACAATCGCAACTTCATTGTGCTGTTACTCCTTTTGAGCAGAATTTCACAAAATTGGTCAGCTCCCGACAGCATCAGGTGTTTTATTAATGGTGAGTAGAGTTATTTATTTATTTATTTCAATAAATGTCATCATTTAGATATCATAATATTTAGGCTATAAATAATATTATAAATCTGGCTGGTTTGTATTGAGGACGTAATATGTAATTGACATGCGTGCGGCCCGTGAGACTTGCACTTGGACCATAGTGTGGCCTGGTGGAAAAAAAGGTTGAGCACCACTGCTTTAGACTATGGCAAGGTTTTGTCTTATCGTTCATACCATAATTATTTCATAGTGGAACAATGTGGGGTTCAGAGTGAATCCAGCTGCTTTTAACAACCAAATAAAATAAAAAAAACATTATAAATGCCATCTGTCTGGATATCAGATGGGCAAAATGGTGCATCAATACATAATCTAGACGTGTATGACGCACTTTGCGTGTTACAATCCAGACTCCGATAACTCCAACAATCCCCTTTGTGCAAAAAGACACTCCCCTTGCTGGAGACCAGAGGTGTTTGAAAATATTATTGATGATGTCACGCCGTCTCTAGGGGTCTTGTGTGTATAAACACAGAGCAGGGCAGGGATCTGAAGCCAGCTTGGCACCCAACAGTGGACCAGGGGCTTTGGGAAGAGAGTGTGGCATTCCACACTTTTGCACACAGAATCAACACAAACTCTAGACATCAGTCAGGCAGTGAGGCTGTGATGACATGTACACATTTCACACAAACACACACATCAGTTAAATCAGCTAGTGGTCAAATACTGAAGACAAATGCAGATACGGTCACGTAGACACATAGGCCACGCACACAAAGGCCAAGGAGAAACGTCTCTAGACTCTACAGCTACATTACAAGGCCCTTACTGGGTAAGGATGTGGTGTACTTAAATATCACTGACCCATCATGGTCTTCCAGCCTCAAAGGCTTCCATTCTGTTGACGTTTTCCCACTTTATTGCCAGACCCTGCCTGTTTGGGTGGGCTGTTGCTAGAGCAGTTGCTATGGCACCAGAGTCTGAGGTAGATGATGAATGGAAATGATTTGACCAGAGGTACCACGTTGTTTTCAAAAAAGAGATTTCTACTACTAAGTTTGTAGTTCCTCTCCTGTAATGAATAGGGCCGAGGAGTTTTGGTAGATTCAATGATTTATATGGTTTGGTTCAAAAGTTAAGTTTCATTGTATTGTATTGTATTGATTTGATTTATTTATATTATTTTATTTTTGCACAAATAAAGTTGTTTAATGACCTATAAATAGTACAAAATCTGCCAAGAAATTTCTCTCTTTTTTATTAATATTTTTAATGCTCAAAATCTTAAAATGTTATTTTACGATTTAAATTACATTCCAGATTCTTTCCAGGGACTACAGATGTTTATTAATGTGCACTGCAATGCTAAAAAATAAATAAATAAAAATCTTCAATTTGAGCTCAGATGTTTGGACCCCATTGCATGCCAAGCAATATTGCATGCTCCAACTAAACAAATATCATGCACAAACACATAAGTAATGACGCATATTCTAATGGATGGATCCTGCATCTTTTTTTTAGAAATAGGGATGCAAAACAAAAGAGCTAACCAGGTATGCGTGTTTTTGCATATCCGTGCATAAAAAACAGGAAGAATCTGTCTTTCTTTCATAAAATGTCTTCTTATGGTCTTTCCTGTGGTAAAATGAGGAAGCAAGAGGAAATACAAAGCTCATTGTTTGGAGCTTTTCATAATCTTTACCTCTCATAAAGACCTTCCTACACCCTGGGTGCTCTTGTCTTCCATCAAGCTGTGAGCTGTACTTTATTCATGTAGTGTTGGCAAATCAATGGAGAAAAAAGAATTAATAATATACTCTCATAACATTTCTGCTAATATGGAAGGGAAATCTGAGTTCATACCTCCAGATAACAGAGGAATTAGCCAAAACATTTGTGGTCGCTCGGTTTCCAAAGTCGCATTTGAATTCACAATATTTCCACTCATGCACAGGCTGAACCTGTGGTTTTACACGTGAGGCATTACCTCTCATGCCATTCTGAAGCATGACCCCAATAGCCATGACGATGACACTGACGCAGGTTGTCGCTCCCTTGGGTGGACCACTATAAAGACCACCATTGTGATATCCAGTGAAAACAACCTCCAAAAACAGCCCTGCCAGATAATAGTGTTTTTGAGTGTTTTGTTGAAGCTAAAGCAGTTAACGCTAAAATCATTAGCCAACAAAACCCCTGCTGAGGAAATAACTTCAGAGGGAATTTTACCCACAACATTTTGATCTGAGATCACATTTCACCCTGTCAATCCTAATCTAAACCATTAAGCCTAAACAAGCAAGCCATTCCTCAAGCTCTGACGCAAAATCAGATTTAGAAGATCACTCTGATCTTTTCGACTTTATTATAAAAATGCAGAAAATTAAGCTGATTCAGGTTCAGTTTGAAGAGCTTGCTATTGACGCAAGCATCATGGATCAAAGCTTGAGTAGTGGGTTAAGCTTGGGCGAGTGGCACGTGAACAACCTGCACACATATTCAATACTTTGAGCGCACAAGAGCGCTGAGGCGAGAACTTCAAGGGTTTTCCTGGAAAGCATTCCCAGGCCACTTCTCCCTCTCAATACATCTGAAGTCGGTTCACACTGACAGTGACCTGGAGTGAGAAAAATGACCAGAGCCATCCCTTTTATAATGAAAGTTGTTGATTTTTGGAAAAACATGAAAAAATAACTATGTAAATGAGCATGTCATCAAGCATCAGCAAGATGGAGAAAAGATTGTTACTGTGAGAAATACACGTTCTATAGTGTATTCTGCGTTGTGAATGAGATTCATTTTTTACACAATCATTCATCTTGTTATTCATTTAGATGATGTTTTTATGCAAAGAAACGTAAAAATGAGCAACCTTTTGCATAAGTAAAAAAGCAAATAAACATGTTTTGAGTGACAAGAGGACATAGTATGCAGAAGATAGCAAACAATATTGTAAAAATTTGAATTTTTCCTAACATTGCAAACAAAAACAAAAGCAAAACAATAAATAAAATAAATTAAAAAAAAAAAAAACACTTAGGGACCAATTCTCACTATTAACTAGTTGCTTATTAGCATGCCTATTATTAATATATTGGCTGTTTATTAGTGCTTATAAAGTACATAGTTTGCATGACCATATTCTACATCCCTAACCCTACCCAATACCTAAACTTAACAACTACCTTACTAACTATTAATAAGCAGCAAATTATGAGTTTCTTGAAGCAAAAGTCATAGCTAATGGTTTGCAAATAGTGAGATTTCCTTAAAATAACAATGACAAAAAAATCAAATAAAATGTTCATGATATGGTGCATTATGCACTACTACAATGTACTACAAAATGATCTAAATCAAGATCACTTTTTTACATAGACAATATTATTACTCAAAGTAACAATGCAGTCCGAAAATGTGGGGCAACTATGAGTAACTGGTTCTGAAATGGTGACAGTTCAATGAAGAATTCACCCTAAATATAGACCTAGACAACCATTACTGAAAGTGACAGAAAAGAGCATAATGGAAAAGAAAGAATTTCCCCTGGGGAAAAGGAAATGGATAGTTACTGGACATTAGAGTGACTGCTCAGCAAGTATAGCACAAACAAACACGGACAGCCTAAAACTGTGCACCCTGACTAGTCCTGTGTCTGGAAGTGTCACTATATCTAGCTCATGTAGTAGATACTGTAATAGAGCAATGGCAGGAAATGATCACCATGGCAACATTGTTTGGTAGCTCTTTCAGGGTGAATCGCACACTGGTATCATTTCAGATTAAAATTAATTGCATGCTGGTCACGGTGCCCTTGACCAGAGCTTCCTGGCACCATGTTTGGGTGGATCTAGCTGCTGGGAAAGCTGTGGATTCCAAAACGGCTAAGCAAACAAACAGAATCACTTTTGTCAGGTTATGACAGATAAGAAAACTTTGAAGTGAAGTAAAGACTAATTAAATAATTTTCTTATTGACAAGCTTGGGTGGACTGTTTGTCCTTTCGGAAATAAAACACACGTTTAAAACATGCCATTTCATTGCACTCAGATGTTTTAAAGGGCTTAGTTTTGACTCAAGTGGGGAAAGTCAGCCAGCTCGATCCCACACTAGGCCTGCCAGCTGATAAGAACCTTGCACTGTCCTTCTCTAGGTACTCTGTGAACACATTACAGCTGTCAGTCATGTGGCTTCTTCTACGTGCTGCAGACAGCACTTTTCTGCGGGTCCTGATCTCCCTAATCTTACAGACATATTTATGTTTTACAGCGGTAACAGTAAGCTGACCTTATAACTGCATGCGTGTGAATGTGCAGGCCAGCTAGGATGTGATAAGGAAACAGCCATGAAGTTCATATGCGCATTACCCCGTTTATCGTTTCATTAGGCTGGCACAACTCCGGCATCTTACAAGAGTCATGAAACGTTCACCATCATCAAAAAACTTTGTGTTTCACGTATGCGTTGTTTCATAAATTCATGTATTCCTGAATCTTCCGAAGTACTGAATATGCATAAATATTTTAAAGTAAATGTTTTGAGTGATGTCATGAGTAGATGATTAGGTGTTGTGTCATGATATGTCAGATTATCTGATTATTTTTAATGCTAATACACCGTTTCTCTCTCACAAGCCATAAAATAAACTCCAGGGCTAATCTGCCTTCTCTGTAAATACTGTAGATTTTGTTCTATGATCACCTTTTCAGATCCAAATCTCCTCCTTATCTTGTCCTGACCCCAGATTAGCCACTGCAGTCGTTAACATGTCTGCTCTCCTCAGCATGAAGAACGGCACGGTCTTACCTGTGACTTTCCTGAGCTCACAAAAACACTGAAAACATTGCCAGAGACAGAGAGTACCGGAAATTCTGGCCATCACAACAAATTCCTCATACACCACAAATCATGGATAAATGAACCCTACAAACACATACAAACCAATGTGGAAAAACTTATACTGTGGATGCAAAAAGGAATGCACATTATTAATTTTCAACTCTCAGCTCATTGTATACAGTGTAACAAACTACAAGGCACCTGATCCAGCAGACATTAAGAGTGCGCGTGTGTCCGCATCAGTGCGTGTTGAAAGAAGACAATGGTATTTGTCAGTCTACATCCTATTTTCCCCATTTGGTCATTAAGCCACAGACAAGTTCATCTCACGACCTGTGTGCACGAGGAATTAACACTCGCACACTGAAAAACACCTCCTGGGTTCCGGAGGATTCCAGCGGTATGGGAAAAACAGGAAAAATCTGCGCTCTCCTTCCTGCCCAATGACCCTGTTTGTATGACACACAGGAGGCAGTTTAGGTGCAGGCACTAAGTCAGTGGCTCCGTCTCATTGTCTCGGTTATGATTGCATCACCACAGTTCTGCATGCATGGGGGGGGGGGGGTTACATTGTGAATGGAGATTACTGTCATTGTTTTCTTTCAGATTAGTCCATCTATCTGCATTTGAAAAACATTAAAAAAATTAAAACAACCTTGTCATTGCAAAAATATAGATAATTTCTCTGTTCCAATATGTAGTGAACTGCCTCGCTCCATTCTAACTGGTGATTCAACTGATTCAAAAAAATATTTTTGTGTTTTGAAGGGGTCCTATTATGCTTTTTCACTTTTTAAATTTTAGTCAGTGTGTAGTGTGTATGTTTGGGCATAAAACAATCTACAAAGTTACAAATCTCAAAGTCCACTCCAAAGGGAGATATTTCGTTTTTTAAAAATCCCTTTTCAAGAACTACAACAAACGGCTCGTTTGGACTACAAAGTTGTTTTCCTGTATTTGTGACATTACAAATTTTAAATCCCGCCTACTGAAATTTGAATGGTTGGGGGCTGAGGAGCACTGCACGTTTCAAAGTCGAAACCCGGTGCGGGTGTTTTTATATCATTGTATTTCTGATGGACACCAACTATTTTCAGAAAATTTTGGATGTCATTTTTATTTAATCCTGCATATAATGTCTGATAAAGCAGAGTTTGTGAGCGGAGCTCTGTTTTGTGTACAGCGTTACCGGGGAAACCTCGATCTCTCCTGCTCCAACAGCGCCTCCAGCTGGCAGATAATTAATTTGCATATATGTGCCGCCACAAATAGTGTAAATCTGTGGGACTATGGTATAAATAAATTCAACTGTATAACGCTTTCACTGCAATTCATGTTAGAATTAAAGAACAATAAACATAATACTTATTACCGTTGCACTTATCTGTACATAGTAAATGCAGTTATTTTTAAGCTGTTGTTGGCATCCTATCTAAAACATGATTTAGCAAAAAAAAACAACAACAACTATAACATTACCACTTTAATATGTCTTGCAATATAACATTACCACTTTAATATGTCTTGCAATATACGTGCATGCAAAGGTTCTGCATGATCCTCTTGTTCAATATTCTCGAGGTCTGAATTGATATGGCAATATTGATGAACTTGCTGTTCCGGCAAGGGGCGGGGCAATACTGAATCACCGTCTAAGCTGTTCGCCAGTCACAACGCACTGGGACAGCTAACCAATCACAACTCATTTAATTTTTCTGAGGGTGGGCCTTCATCAAACCCGGAACTAATCGAGGTGTTTGTGCCAGGCTGGGGAGAAAGGTATTGTAATAATGTAAATTATGTGAAAAATAATGCGATTTTCGAACCAGTCAAGCATGAGGGCATGTTCTAGTACACCCCCAAAACAAAATCAAGACTTTGTAAAAGAGCATAATAGGACCCCTTTAATGGGGCAGTGGAGTTCCTGTAAGTTTTTTTTTTTTTTTAAGTTTAATTTCCTTTTCAATAAATGCCACGTTTTTACAGCGGTGTCATGTACGAGTTGAGAGATAAGATGTGAGGTGTGAGAGCTAACACATCTATCTACCACATGTTTACATAGAAGCCGGGCAGAGAAACTCACAAAGTGTGAACAGTAATAGCGATTTGGAACTTTCTACACAGGAAGCAACTTTGCTTTCAACTTCGCTATTCACTTCAATGGAGTTCGACATTAGCATGTTGCTACGCTAAAGGCCCGTTCACACCAAGGACGATAAATACGACAATAACCATAACCATAAACTACTGCTAATCAATTTAGTTCTATGAGAATAGGGAAGTCCACACCAAGGTCAAAGAACGTTATTGTTGGAATCACTTTCAGAGCAATAGAAAAAAAGTGATTGCTATTTTTGTTCACTACTTTTTGGTACAAGTTTTTTTTTTATGTTGCTTATTGCAATGCATTTTAAGATTGCCTTAACTGTTAAAATGACATGTTATGTTGCCTTTGAATTTGGCTAAAAAAAAGGTGTTTCTAAAGGAAGCATAATATAGAACAACCTTCACACCGTAAGCCCTTTTGATCCCTTAAAATATTGCCTCTGTAGGCAGCATACTAGATTTTGAAAAAGAGAAAGTATCAATGCTTTTGCAGTGTCAGTTTTTTTTTTTTCTAAATAGAGATAAAGGGACTAATCTGAAAAGAAAACAATGACAGCAGTCTTTTTTTTCTTATCATGCATCACAAAAATATGACAAAGTAGATTAGACCTAGAATAATTTACAGTACATTAACACACAGGCACTTATAATTCTATTGAATACTCTTGTAATATATCTTACACACAGTAGCATACTACACTGTATCATTTATCTGATACATAAAAGCTTTAAGAAGCTATGCAAAACCTCTCCAAAAAAAGTGCCATTTATGTTGTAAACAAATGCATGAATTCTGCATGACAATCACATTTTTTCAACATAACGAAACTAACAGCTTACTAAGAGGTGAGTAAGTATGATGTTTTACTGGCTGCATAATAGCAGGCACTTATCAGAAACCGATCAAGCCTGAAGAGCAACAGGAAGTGAATCTCAGTCCACCTGGTCCAAGAGGAAGTCAACAAAGCCGCATGCAAGCTGACTGACGTCAATCACAACCCACCGCACCTGACAGGAATTCCTACTGACTGCATTTCTCAAGCTCTTTGCTTCAGTATAATGCCACGTACCACTTTTCTTCCACATTACACATTGAAGACCCGGTACCATTTGCCGTATGCCAGAATTAATGCTGTTTGGCCTGATTACTGACGTTACAAGTGCGATTTACTAAAACTACTCTGTGTTACATGGAGCTGAACTCCTGTGCCCTTTATACTTTTTCCTCCTGAAACAAGAACATAAATGATAGACACACAGACAACATATTATATCCTTTCTCTTCCACTCTTATTTGATTTTTCCATCTTTCCTAGAAACATATTGACTGATTACAACCACCAAAACAGACTGTACAGGTCAAACACAAATTTCCCCCCAGAGTGCTTTCTGAAGTTCCTAAGCATGTTTTATTTGGGGGCCTTTGCTATTTTTATTTATACAGATAGTAGAGAGAAGGAAAGGAATTGTTTGAGGGGAGAAAATGTGATCAGGATGCGAGCCAGATTCGAACATGTCTCCTCCAAGTGAGTGCCAAGGCTCAATGTGCCCGTTACAAATTAGCCCATTTTTTCTCTACCTTATATTTTTTCACAGTACAATGTTATAATTTATACAAGAAAAAACGTCAGTGGTATAAGAAAAATGACTTAATTCAAAAATGTATTTCAAAGGCAACATAAGTTTTGTTTCTTACCCTACAAGCAGATATTTGGCATAAGGTCACTTAATATTTCAGAAAACAAGTCTTTATGTCTAATGTCATTTTGCTTATCAAGTAAATGCTTCTTGATATAAGATTGTTTTGTCCAAGCTATTTTTTCTGTCTTAGCTTTTGAGTTATGATCTGATACATAAGGTTGTGTTACAAGAATACAGTCAACTACATAATCTTCTTGCATCTCATTAAACAAAACTTGCTGAAGACTGCGTTTTTATGCAGCCTCTTTCATATTATCCTTCAGAAATGACCTCACTCTGCCAAGGTTTTCTTGACATTTCTAAGAAAACAGTCTGGGCTGTATAATAGAGGCTCCAGTGAATGGCCTTGTTCTGTTTAGTTAGCATAGATTACAGTTCTTCTGAAATCTCTGTCTGGCGTGTTCTCTGATATCACACTGGGAGCCATCCTCAAGGACAGAGAGTGAACTATGAGGAATTTTCCCACCCTTTATACTAAGCTTTCTGCTGAGGCAGGCCTGTTTGTCCGTTGTTTTATTGTATTTGGCAGGTGTGCATGCATGTGAGAGACAAACACGTAGCAGCCAGGGCCTTTTCCTATAGTCTAACACATTCTGTGCGACTAGACAAAACAGCCACTAATATGGGCACCGTGCTTGAATGTGTGTGTAGTTGAGTCTATTAAACATTTCAACACTGCCGGGCCAATCAGCAGAAGCTGCGGTGGAGATGAGTGATGAGGGATACAAGAGGGTAACGGTGTGGGCAGTCACGTAGCATGACAAGAGGTCATTAAAAATATACTTAAACAGCACAACAAAAAAACACGTGTTTACAGTCACACACAAAAACATTATCTTTAAGATGGAGTTATTTTAAAAGTATGGAAAACGTCTTTAACCCAAAGAGAAATTAATAAATATCTAGGATTTGACATATTTAACCCACACTTTTAGGATAAAACATTTAATAAGAAATTCTAATTCCAATCAACAGTCACTATTTGAAATTCTGCACTCGCTTCATAGTTAAAGGAGTAGTTTGCCAAAAATTTACATTTAGCATTCAATCACTGTGTATAAGCATGTATAAAAACATCTGTATAGCGAATAAAAACATCACAATAATTAATTAACATCCTGTGAAGTGAAAAGCTGCATGTTCACAAGAAACAAATCCATTAAGGTGTTTTAACTTTAAACTTTTTGCCAGTCCATAATCCATAACACTTCCGTCAGTAAAAAGCCCATCCCCTCTTGTCCTCTCACATTAAAATTCTGCAAAATTAAAATTTTCAGCAAATTTAAATTTAATACTATAAATCATTTTGCTGTTAATATGATATGTAATTTAAAAATTCTGAAAAATACAAGGATTTTCACTAGAGCTCTACAACTTTTGGACCTAATTTTTAATACATTTTTGCAGTTATAGGTCTTACCAGGTAGGCACACTCTGGTGATGGGGGGCTGGTTGGACACCGGGGACCTCCTGCAAGAGAAAATGTTGAAGAATTACTGAAAATGTGGTTGAATAAATAGAACTCCCTAAAATTCAAACACTTCTGTATGTCATTCCTTTGCGTCATCTCTAACTGTAACAGGATGCATTATGTCAAAGTAAAGAGCATATTTCCACATTAAAGAAGAATAAAGAAGAATTTTCTTAAGTGCATCATGGATTTTATGTGACACTCCTCTTTAATACAGCTGTATAATTATGATATCACAGGGTGTGTCCTCTTTTCCGTAAATACTTCCATAGAATTTCCCTGCAAGCTCATCTGAACTGGGTTGCCCTTGGACAGTCCAGCGAAGAACCCAACAAAAGCCTCAAACAGTGCGGTATAATTGCCCTGACGTAGATCCATGGTTATTTGAAAGGGCGAAATAGTTCTTCCATGAATAACACCAAGTAAACACCTTTTTCCCCGTTTACCCTCATTGCTCAGGTGGAAAAATGGAATTTAGGGGCATGTGGAAATCTTCTCCGTAGGCAAGTGATTTTTGGCGGGGATTTGAAATCTTGAAAACTGGTGACATGTTAAGTGGAAAATGGCTCTAGTGAAATGTCAGTGTGCATGGGTGGCCGAGTCCATAAAACAAATGATTGGAAAGACTGCCCTCTTGTGGTTGGTCTTACAAACAACAGAGTGGACTGTAAAATGAAAATAATAAAAATGTCTATATACAGTACCCTCCAAAAGTATTGGAACAGTAAAGACAAAATTGCTCTGTTGGCTGTGGAGTCAATACCTTTACAAATATGATTAAAAGATGAATATGAGACAAAACTACAGAATGTCACATTTTATTATTGGGTGATTCATCACATAGATGTTTTACCAGCTAAGAAGTTCAGCACTTTTAGAGTTTCATCCCTCTTTCTGATGTGAGCATAAGTATTGGAACAGTTGCCCCACAGGTCTTTCTAAGTGATCAGCTGTGTCCTGTTGCATTGATTCTTCAGATATTAAAAGCAGGGAATGTGTCGTATCAGTTATATCCATTACTTCTGCATTCTGAATCTTGCATTCGATGATGACACACACAAACCAGGATGAAGACGAGGGAGCTGACTTTGAGAGAAAAGCAAGCAATTTGGATGCTAAAAGAAAAGAGGAAGTCAGTTAGAGCTCTAGCAAAAACAAAGGGCATGGAGAAATCAAGAGTTTGGAAACCACCAGCGACACCAGCAACCAACAACGACCTGATCGGCTGAGAAAACAACAGTAGTTGATGACAGACAAATCATAAAAGCTGTGAAAATTAACCCTAAAAGACGTGTCTGTAAAATCACCAACAACTTCCAGAAAGCTGGGGTGATGCTCTCACAATCTACTGTCCTCAGGAGACTTTGACACAGAATTACAGATGCTACACAGCAAGATGCAAACCTCTGACCAGCACCAAAAATAGAAAGGCAAGATTAGAGTTTGCAAAAAAGCACAAAGGTGAGCCAGAAGAGTTTTGGAACTGTGTTTATGGACCGATGAGACAAAGATGAACCTTTATCTAAGTGATGGGAAAGCAAAAATGTGGAGAAAAAAAGGGAACTGCAATGATCCCAAGCATACAGCCTCATCTGTAAAGCCTGGTGGAGGTGGTGTCGTGGCATGGGCATGCATGGCTGCCTCTGGAACAGGCCCTCTCAACTTTACTGATGACTTAATGTATGATGACCCGAAGGGTACAAAACCATCTTGCCTAAAAATATTCAAGAAAATGCCACCAGATTAATTGGGAAGTGCTTCATATTGCACCAGGACAATGACCCAAAACACCCTGCCAGTTCAGTCAAGGAATTTATAAGGGCAAAGAAATGGAAAGTCTTAGATCGCCCAAGTCAATCTCCAGATTTAAATCCGATTGAACATGAATTTCACCAGCTGAAGAGGAGAGTAAAGGCAGAAACTCTCCAAAACAAGCAACAATTGAAATTGGCTGCATTAAAGGCTGGGAAAAGCATTTCAAAGAATGAGACAAGAGTCTGGTGATGTCTATGGGCCACAGACTCACTGCTGTGATTGTGCGCAAGGGATCTGCAACTAAATAATAGCTTTTAATCTTTTATATCTGCCTTATGTTCAACTGTCCCAATACTTATGCTCACATCAGATATAGGGATGAAACTCTAAAAGTGCTGTTCTTTTTATTTGGTAAAATATATGTGTTGAAACGGCTAATAATAAATTGTGACATTCTGTAGTTTTGTCACATATTCATCTTTTAATCATATTTGCAAATGTATTGACTCCACAGCCAACAGAGCAATTTTGTCTTTACTGCTCAAATACTTATGGAGGGCACTGTATATATATATATTTTTTAAATTAATAATAATAACTATAACTATTTTTAATAAATTAAGAACACTAAAATTAGACTACATTTTATGAAATGTTTTAATAATTTACATTTTGTAAAGCTTATATATAAGAGATGTGAAGCACATAACATATTAATCATTTCATACAATAAAAATTTGTTATTTGAGCTTTTAAGAATAAAATGGCATTTTAGCAACATTAAGAATACTGTTTCAAGCTTTTACTTGGTCTGCGCTAGTGACATCATCCCTGTTGGTGGAGTTTGGTCTATGTAAACAGTATTTTGTGGATAGTTATATCATATTCCTCTCTGGTTTCATTACAGATATTGTGTGAAAGTGACAAGGTTTAGCAGCTTTGAATTGTCAGAGGAGATACAAGATCGGATTTAACTTTCCACAGGTTAAGCGATTTTATTCTTCATGCTGGTCTCATGTAAACATGTATAAAATTTTGTGGTGTAATTTCTAATAAATTTTTCAATTTTTAATTTGTATTCCAATACAACACCTTGTCCCACAGACAAGTCCATTACTGCATACACATTTATTAATTTTTTTACTGTCGGGCAAGTCAAAAATATTGCAAACATTTCTTTAATCAAGAATCAACAGAATTATTATTTTTTTAACATAGAAACAATCCTTTAAAAATCTGCTATTTTTAGAGACAAAAAGTTAGAATTTAGTGTTGTTGTCTATTTAAGTTTAGATGAAAGTACAGCTTCTGTTTACAATAATACTCACTTGTTAGATGTGCACTGAACGTTGGTCAAGACAGTAAAGTTGTTTCTGACACTTCGAAGGCTTGCTAGAACCTAGAAAAAGACAAAAACTGTGAGGTAAAACCAAGCACACGTCCATCTGAAACGTAATCCTTAAAGAAACATGACACTAATGTGTTTACCTGAGCAAAAGGTGTGACTATCAAGTCATCCCCATGCCTGTAATCAAGTGAGAATACATTAACATCTTAAGCGATTGACACTCAAACAAAGCATGCACTATAATTTAAAAGTCAAAATGAAAACAAAGTTGATCCTATTTACTTTTTTAATAGATGTTGTTGGTCTTATTGTGAATGATTCCATGGCGAATACTGGCTAAGACTGGCTCTTTTTCTGAAATGATTTTCCTTTTCTGCCTGACATCTCTTGCGCCATGCAGACTACTGGAAATGTAACCAATAGCCAAATAGCTATTAATTGTTTTAGCAAACTCCTATTTGGTCTGGCTACATTCCCGTCCTGCATTTTTTCATGGTAAACATCTAGTTTTTAGTCAGTAATACTACCTCACTCATTAGACTCATTGTCAGGTGAGGCTCCTTTCAGTTTCAGGACCCTAAATGCCACCAAAAAATGGGTTACCAAGAACAATCCAGCACATTCCTCAGGGTTCAACAGATATTTGGCATCTAAGACTCTGGAAAATGCGTTCTTATATAATTCCAGGCAGTTACTGCCAGAAGGTTTGGGAAATAAGGCCTTGATTGAGATACGTTCTGGCATGCAAATTTCACTGCCGTGAGCAGCAGCGCATAAATCAACTCCACTAACCAACCCCGCCTCCACCTTTACCCTGCAGAAATGTTTGGAAACAGAAATACTAGCGTTGATGAAAAAAGAGGCATATTAAACAACTTCAAAGTCCTCAGATTACCAGATGCTGGATGGTTTAGTTGTGGACACAAATAAATTAAAGTGCTTTCCTAGTAACTTGGCTCATTAGCGAAGATGATTCAGTAATTACTGTTTGTAAAAGTACAAAATAAAAGTAAAGTAACTGAACTTACTATATCCATCCTTAACAGATGCAATGTGCAGGAAAAACCAACAAAATGCCACATTTTTCCCTTAAAAAGGCTTAAACCAACCTAGGAATACAGCTGGTCTTAGCTGATATTAGACCAGCAAACCAGTTCAGGCTGGTTTAAAATGTTGATTCAACAGGTCTAATACATAAAAGTAGCTCTTAACACATTAAAAACAACTTTACTCACAGTTCCGAGACGATAGAAGAATTTCGGGACATCGACTTTGGTGAGAGGTCATAGTCGCTGTCTGAGCGGTAGAGGAAGGACTCTCGCCGCTGGTTGTGGCCGGGAAAGTTTGTGTGCACAACCAGGCCAGAACCTGGTGAGGCCTGGGGGTCCAAAGGACTACAGCTTGCAGACGGGCCATTTTCCACATCGAAACTGCAATGGCACAAAAACAATACATTAAAATTAAGGTAAGAACACATACACCTATTTAATGGTCTTGTAATGCTGTCATTTTAACATACACAATATTATTTATATTACTTATATTGTTGTAATGATGTATATTTTGAAACAGGAGGTTTGGGAATTTTCAAAAATTTAATTTTTCAATATTATATTCACTTTTCTCTTACTGAAGACTAAGACCGTCAAACCAAAAACAAGTCAATACTGATCCACCTTAGTCATCCTCAAGATTCAATGTTATATATAGCTTAATGAAAATTTCAAGAGAAATACACAAGCTGTCCCCTGGGACCGGAGAGCTCTGGAAAGTCTCAAAGATTCCCAGCACTTGGGGCGGAAGCATGTCTCATCTTTCCAAACCATAAGGAAACATAGCGGAGATGGTCTCAGCCCACATCAAAAAGAAGAGAAGCAAGGGGAAACACATTACGTTCAAGTCAAATAAACAGTTTCAAAAGATGCTTGTGATTTCAGAGCTAACAGGGAGGAAGTAGCGACGGTCTTTACACTCAGAACGCCAGAGGTTTGGTGACTTTTCACTGTTGCTCCAAACACTGGAGTCTCAAAGTAAAAAACAAAACAAGTTTCAAAAACTAGGGAATAGGAGAACCATTCAAAACCAGTTTGTTGTTTTGCTCCAGTTGACCAATGGAAATTTACTACAATATACAAACCACACATACATGCATGAATATGAATATTTCTCCAATGATAATGAGAGTTATTGAGACGTCTCTGAGTGGCCTGATCCACGCGGAGGTCAGGCGTCTGACAACCAACAGCTAACACTGAATCAACATCCTCCTATTGTGCCCCTTTTTCCTGTTAGCCTGCCATTCACAACAACCATCAATAGCATTTGTGTGTTTTCACACTGCACTTAACCCCTTAATGGGTAAGCACATTTCTTGCAGCCATGGTCTGGGAAAATGTATTCAGGACAAGCTACATTGTACAGTACAAGTGATGTGCAAGAGCGAAACAAGTCATTATATAAACAGGTGGTGTTCTGTGTTTAATCAGTCTATGATACTGACACCTCAAATATGTAAATAAGAATATTAACCCAAGATTTGATACAAAAGAGCTCTGAATTTATGGATAATTGTTGGGAAATAACATAAATAAGTAACAGCCTGTACAGCTGTTTTATACTCTAGGTACATAATTCCATCAAAAATAAGTTCAGAAGTTCAGATTGTCCTCCTTGAACAATAAATCGACAAAGCCTCTAGAGATGCTGGAATTCCCTGCCCCCGGCATCTCTGTGAAATTTCATCTTCAAAACTCAATTATAAATGCATCTGTTAACTTGGTCAACAACTGAAGTGTTTATGCATTGTGCCTCTGTCTTGTGACTACAATCAATTCATCCCTCATTTTGTTGCAAATGTTCCTGTCTTGTGTATCTTTTGTCTCTGTATTTCTGTTTGCAGTGCAGCTTGTCCCACTTCGATATTTGTTCTTCTGATTTCAGCTGCAGTTGTTTCGTGCCATGCATTATGAAGCATGCTATTAAAATTATTAGGCCTATTTTTAATAATCCTGTTAATGTTACACAAAAGTACAATACAACTGAAAGCAACAAAACTAAATATTTGATAAATGAGATCAGTCAGATATGAGCAGTGAGAAAATTCTGATGTGGCCACAATGGTCTTTTGACTACATGCACAAGCAGCACATAAGTAAAACAGCAACATTTCTGCCGTTGCGGCTCAATACAGAAAATATAAGTGATTTTTTGGGTTACTACATTCATCATTTTCTACAATAACACCCATAATTATAAAATAGTTATAACAAAACTTAATTCTATACTGCTTATGCTACACTGCTAAGTGTGAACATCCAGGAAGGGTGTGACAAACCAGTAAACAACACTGCTTATAAATGCCACAACAGGCCTACATTTTTGTGATTTCTCTCCCAACAATATACATTCAGCCTGCTTGGTCATATATTCCACAATATAGAAGGGCTTTAAATCCGCTGTTGACTCAACATCAAATGCTAAACAAAAGAATCTAATCAGATGACGCAAAGCCAGATAAGACACTTGACGGAAACTGACTGACTGGCAGTTGTGTTTTTTTTCACTGGGAACATGATTCTTAGGTGGCACTTCTTTAGTAAATGGAAATTCTTTGTAACAAACTTTCAATGTGTCTAAAGCAGAATATACTCTGGGTCATTTGAGCTCCCTGGAGAGGTCAAGAGCGACCAGGAAACGATACCTCTGACCTCAGCTGTAACCAGTATCTCTGATTCCCATGACATTATAATTACAGAGTTCGTGTAAAGGGTGATAGTGGTTTTACATTGGGAGGAAATTAATCATGATAAGTTAAGTACAAGACGTGAAGTGGCCAAGTTGACATCTGACAACATAAAGGCCCCATGTTGTAATGATGTATATTTTGAAACAGGAGGTTTGGGAATTTTCTAAATTTTTATTTTTCAATAGCCCAACAAACTTACTTACTGTACATCACAACTATCAACCATGATTTGCTCATTCTAAAGATCGGACAAGAATCTATAGTGCAGGATGAGTCATAAATATATTTGATTTGTTTCCAAAAAGCGAAAGACTAGACAGTAACTTTAGGGTCAGAACTAGATATCTACTAAATGTTAATTATGTCAATGTTTAGGAGTACACAAGCATATAGGCCACCTCAAAGAACAATAAAAAATATCACAAAATAAAGCTTCTTCACTATCGCTCAATAACAGTTATTTTGGTATTATGTATATACTATATTTATATACTTATTTTTATAGTTGCAATTTTTCATTTAATTTCAATTTCAGTTTGAGTTATTTTGTTAGTTTAAGGTTTTTTCCCTTTAATTTATTTTTATTTCAGTTTTAGTATTAGTACATTTAGTACTTCAACTTTTATTTATTTCAATTAGTTGCCAGGAAAACATTTTTAATTTTAGTATAATTTAGAGAGTTTGTTTTCATTAAATATAAATATTTATGTTTTATTTGATTTCAGCTTTAATTTAATTACTGAAAAAATATATATATTTGTAATAGTTTTAGTTAACTATAACAACACTGCTCAACGAACAGACAAAATATTTGTGACATGAATGGTTATCATCAACAATTTCAAGCTCAATAATACTTGACCTCAGAGTTGACCATTTTCATCAAAGATACCATTGTTGTTTTAAAGTTAAGATCGGACATTTTTCCATGATTGCCTCACTTGTTTTGATTTGTAGTAAATGCGCAGAAATAGAATATCACATGGTTTTAAGCTAATGAAAATGTTTTTCAGCGATTAAATAGAATTGTTTGGTGTTTATATTCTCACCATGAAACAAAAAGGAGAGAATGTTATCTAATTATCCTGTGACTGCTGTTGAGTCACTGTCTGGTAACACATACACAACACAACAATAGTTTATGTAGGGCAGCTCCAAAAGACATCCTCTACTTGTCTGCTTCGCTTAAATCTCCACCACTCTAACAATGGTCCATCTTCACACAAAGAGACGTTATAATGGGTTTCAAATCATAAAGGTCTCTGTGTCTCACATATATTTTCAGTTCCCCTGCCTGCTAGTGGAACTGCTTGACAAAATTACAAAATGTACTTCACTGTAACATATGAGCAATTCAATTACTACATTATCAGGTATCATAGATCTTTTGTAATGATTTATTTGATCACATGCTTGTGGGGAAGAAGGGGAATTCTACGGACTTCAAGTTACACTGGATTCTACTCTGGCATCAGAAACTCAGAGACAGAAGAGGGAAGTTCACACGAGTCGGTCCGTGAGAATATTCAAGGCTGTGGACCCTGCTTTAAATGGCATTCTACAAGACTAAAAAATGCAGAATGCTTGCTGATTTTTCATGACATATTTCAGAATAAACAGATGCCCAACTCTGGGGATCATTTAAGATGACGTGGTTGTTTTGAAGAAATCAGCTGGTATGCAAGAGAATGTTTGTTTGTGCCAACTTTAGTAGACTAATCGCAGGAGAAAACCCCCCTGGAGAAATGGCTGGTGCCTTGTTTAACTCCCTGGTCCTAATGTCAACTTTATATTTGCTTTTTTCTAACCTGTACAGTATGTTCAGATCACTACCACAGACATATATACGACACAGTAAATACACAGTCATCGACGTTTGTCAGTTTTTTTTTTTTATTATTAAACTAAACACTATTTAATATTTAACACTATTTAAAAAACTAAACACCATTTAAACACTATTTATTCTTTTAAAAATATAGTTTATATTATGTATATTTTGTATTGTAAACTGTATGCGTATTTGTGCACTGTATATAAAATTCCTAACTGTGTACAGTTGCATAGAGTCAGGAGAACATTATTCTCATTCATTACACTTATGCATATAGTGGAGTGTCAAAAGTGATTTGATTGCATAAATAAAATCCAACAAAATATCTCTGACTTCAAAGGTTGTATTTAAATTTCACCAATTCAACACAATCCATATATGCTGCCAAGGGAACATGTTGTGTAGGTAAAAGTACCTCACAGAGCTCAGTTTCAAGCCACACATTTCTGCCTATTAGCACAAATCCAAACAATGTGGAGATTATCTTTGTTGGCATTTGGAGTCATAGGAGACCTTTACACACCCTGCCTGGACGTCAGAGCGCTGTGTGTAAACACAGATGATCACAAACTCATTCATTCATGTGTTTGACAATTAGAGTGTATATAAACATGGACACAAAGATATATTCATAACTGAAGAAACAGTTCACTAATACACATGGTAAAACTGAAACTTGCAACAAATAGCAGAACTGATAAAACGTTTGAACGCTAAATGTTTGCATACATACATACATAATTGAATGAATGAATGGGCCAGGGAATGACTGAATCAAGGTTATTATAATTAACAAACTAAGAAAAAAATAATAAAACCATAAAAAAAATGCACTACTTGAAATAAAATCAGTAACTAAAAAAAAATTAAATTAAAAAACTGTAATAGTATATTATAATAATAGTATAATAGCATAATAGTATCTAAATTATACAAAAAATTAAAATTAAAATATGAAATAAAATATTAAATATTATCATAAATATTTAATATTAAATTAAAACTTTGATTTCTATGCAAAAACCCATTTCCAAATATCTCATGAGAGGGTACTTAAAACCAATCTTCCATCGAATTAGGGCAAAATGTTAGCATTCCGGAAACTTATTTTAGTTTGGAATTGAGCTAAAGCTGTGTGGTAATGTTTACCCAAACAAAGTAAAGCAAGAACAGGGCTCAGGTGTGAAATTACAGTAGAGGTGAATGTATCAACTGATACCACAAGCACACAGAGTGTGTATAACATGCAATCCAGTGCATGCACACAATAGCCCGATGGAAAATGTACTACAGCTGTGAACAATTTGACTCTTATATAAGCACAGAGCTCCGTTTACTTACAAACACAAATTCACAAACTGCTTGAGTAACAAAAATTCATCACAATGAACTCAAAAATAAGCCCAGAAAAAGGGGGTAGAATAAGAAAAAGTACAGAAAGTGATACTATAGATGAAGATGACATCTGATCGCTATGTGGACAAGGGTTCTGAAGAAAGGGACAGAAATTCATGACGTAGACAGACAGAGAGATGTACAAGTAGTGGCTCATATTTAAAGTAGCACTTTGGATACGTAGCTGCAGTAATTGCATACATAAGCAAGCAGAAAAAAACAGAGGGAGGAAGAGAGAGTGTGTGAAAGCATATGAACCAGATAGAGTCTGAGACGTAACAGAGTCAGAAGAAGAGGAGGTTAGTTCTAACCTTAAGGTGGAGGTGTGCAGCCTTTTCACCACCTCCTCACTGAAGTCAAAATGAACCCTGCTTCTGTGGCAGGGCGACCTGCGGAGCATGGCCCTGGAACACACCGCTGTGCTGTTCAGCATGCTCTAGTAGCGTCTCCCTTGCATGACTCCCCTAACACTTAGTGCCCTCCCACAGAGCTCAACTTCACCGCACAGCCACTTCCTTTTGAAGTCCAGCTGCACTAGCACTCAACTCAGCTCTGAGAGAGAAGACAGCCGCACATGAACCTGGGGCGGAGCTCTCAACGTGGAGTCGGAATGTCTCATTCCTAAATGTCTGCTGCAGACACAAACAAAATACATGCAGCTTGATTTAATGAAGGGCATTCGACATTCCAGAAGGGTTATTAATATGTTTTATCGCTTTCTGAATGCCTCACATTGTGGTTGGAATACTTCAGAAGAAGTGTAAAAAGGGGTTTGGGCTTTTTGCGACTTCTGAAATGAAACACTGTCTATTTCAGTGACAAACTTGCGGCAAGACTCATGAGCTATAATGACAAACACATCCAAAACTATGAGTGCTACTACACTGCAACTTGTATATATTGACCTGCATTAAAATACTAATAAGTATTGCTAATGCATAAACTACACAGTTTAACATTTTAATTTTAACATTTTAATTTCCTTTGCCCACCTAAAATTAATCTGTAAAAATCTTAATATATTTAGTAATACTAATAATACTGTTAAATGTAATTATTTTGAAAATGTTAATGGAATATATATTTTTCTACTGTATATAATAATAATATGTTGAGATCCTTAAATTCACTAAAACAACTGATTTTAGTTAGCAGTGTTTTGCTCTCTCTCTCTCTCGCTCTCTCTCTCGCTCTCTCTCTCTCTCTCTCTCTCTATATATATATATATATACATACACACACACACACACACACACACACACACACACACACAAGTAGTGCTACTTATCAGCTTCTTATCAGTCAAAATATAAAAATAATTATCATTTTGGACAGAATTTTAGTTATTAAACCTCAATATATCTGTCTATATAATTCTGTCTGTACAATTTATCAGTCAAAAACATGAAAATAGTTATAAGCTAATTGCGTCAGATATTATTTATTATATAGTATGTTTTGTCTGTATACACCTGCATAATAGTTTGACAGACAGCTAACAGATTGAATGAACTTCAGACATGTAAAAGTTGATAGTGGAAAGTTATTTAAATTGTTTTAATTTAATTTTATTTTATTTTAAAGCTGTAATCACTTTACCTGAAACAAACTGACATCAGAACTGTAGGACAGCAAAACTTGCCATTGTTCAGTGTGTGTGTTGTTTGACTTTTGCCAAGAGATCTATCTGTGATGCTTAGATCCTCTGTTGGTCAAATGTCTTTGTGCAATGTGAATTCACGGGTCAGAGGTTATCAATCTGAATTTTGGTATGCAGTGGAAGACAAAACTGCATGAGCTTGTGTTTCCGTCACATGCATATAAGTGAATAGAGCATCAAGAGAATGCTGCTTGCTTGCTTTATTTATAACTGAAAATAAAGATATTATTTATTTATTTATTTTAAAAATTTGAGCATGTGGAACATGTAGCACATTAAGTTCTGTATCACACAATAAAAAATAGTCCAAAACTGAAATCCACTCCAGGAAACATTATTACCATCAATGAGAAGTGTTTTGTGTTATAGGATTACAAAACATTCCAATCATTCATCCTTACGAGTCTTTCCTACACGACATTTCACTGTTGTTTGATGTGTGAAGACTCTTGTGATCTTTAGTCATCATAAAAAACTCATTTAAATATGACTGATCTGTCGTCATTGTGTGCAATGCTAAGATTCTTACTCGTTCATGAGCTCTGCTGAGAGGAAATGAAGCTGTGAGGAGACACGTGAAGCTAAACAGAGTAAACGTTGACACAAGATAAAACAATTTCTAAGTGTGAAGTTTGAGCTGAGCAGAGGAGCAGAAGAGCAGAGGAAGATCTGTCTGCCGTACAGCTGATATATCTAAACATGTGAGAACGTAATAGGTTAAAAATTAAAGACTTCACATTCTACACTAGCCTCAGGAGCCGTGATTACACATACGATGGAATCATTTATTTAATATGCTTACTTATTTAATGTCATGGCTGTTAAGGGCTCATGGGGTTGAGGTGCACAGAAACCTAGAATGTTGTGATACTAAGGATGCTGATAATACTTACTACAGTATTGCCCACTAGATGGCAGAGTTTACAAATAAAGAAAATCAAGCGTCAAGTAAGACTTTGTTGACGTTTAATAAAAACCTTGCCTGCTAATTTGAGTCAGTAAAACTTAATTGAGAAGAGATCATGAGCAACTAATTAATATGAATGAACTAATAGATCAAACTTCAACAATAAACAGGACGACTCACAATATGAGTAATATTTGCAATACTCCTAAAATACTTCATGACCCAATAACTCCCATGCTTCCTAAACATTGTAAATAACAGTATATATTTTTATTTTTTGCAATCACTTGGCACACAAGAAAATACCAAAACTGTCTACTTTAAGTCTTTCAAATCTTTAACCAAAATTAAGACCATAATAGAAAGATTAACATTTATAGTTTTTTTACATCTTCAAATGTTCAAATAGATAGGAAAATCCTACTTTACACATCGCTCACGCACAGTAACCATAACAGTATAAAGTGTATTATAAGCTTGTGCACTTACTTTGATGTACTGAGAATTAGGTTATTATGTAATTGATCATCAATTAAATTGACAATTGATTGATTATTACTTAAAATAACATCCTGTATTTAATTCACCCCAAAATGAAAATTCTGTCATCATTTACTCACCCTCCACTTGTTCTAATCCTGTGCGAGTTTCTTTCTTCTGTTGAACACGAAAGAAGATATTTTGAAAAATGAAAACCATTTTTTCTCCATACCACTCAGTCAACTCCTTGGTTTCCAACACTCTTCAAAGTATCTTCTTTTGTGTTCAACAGAAGAAAGAAACTTGTACAGGTTTAGAATAACTTGAGAGAGATTAACCCTCTGGTGCTCCTTATTTGGGAGTCACACTTGTTATCTTCACGGTCAAAACTGGACACCTAAAATTTAACCCCCCCTCCCCAGTAAAATCAATGTAACATATTGTTGTTTAATAATATTTTTTCTTTTGTATTTTGAGAAATTTCATGGTAATAATTAATATTTATGCAATAATTATGATCAAATTTTCCCTTTGAAAATAATAATAATAAAAAAATTCAAATATATATATATTTTTTTCAATTATGGCAGTATTTCATGTTAATGAAAATAATGAGTCAAAGCTTTTCAAATCCAATTTTTGAAGCCATCTGGTGGGAGTAAAATAAGCAAAACATCTGCAATTCCATGGTTTAGCCCATAGATTCCTACATAACTCTATATAAAAGGCCTATAAATTCTCTAATAAACTGTAAACTGTAAACAAAATCTGTGAGAGCACTTATTGGTAAAATCACCTTGACAAAATACATAAGATGTAAGAGAAACATTAACTAAATATTTATCCTAAATGTCATTAAATTGTTCTCTCTGAATATCACTCTTGCATTAAGAGCAAGCACAGATTGTCTTATTCTGTCTTAATGTGTTCAAAATCAATGAATCATTGCATAACATACACATACCTGTCACTCTAGGGGATATTTCACTGATTCATGTGACACACTCGGTCTCTCACTTCTAATCAAAGTGCACTGACCTTTGTTTACCTGCTCTGTCTAATTCAATCTAACAAGTCCAACAGGAACGTCATGCATCTCTTTGATTTATTCACAGATGTGATGTTCTTTGACAGGTGTGAGACAGAGGACAGCCAAGGAGAGAGAGAAAAAAAGGAACAGTTAACGGGACAGTTTTCAGAATTGAAAACCCTGCTTTATCTGAAACCTTTTGAGAATTCTATATGAAGAACACACTGAAATGACGATTTCGGTGTGTTCCTCACATAAAACTAGGGCTGCATGATAAATCATTTTAATCGGAATCACAATTTCTGCAATATTTACCTGATGGTTATTTATCCTAACCCTCTATAGGACTAATTGTGAATTTACAGCTTAAAAAATAATTGACTTTATATTTTATATAGTATATTTTATAAACTATATATTTAGGAGTAAAATCATTTTCCAAAATTAGTTTTATTCATCTGACCTTAGTAATTTATAACTGACGTTGTACCATTAGGGTAAATAATTTTTTGGCAAATTGTCTGAAACTTCACACACAATCAAATGCTTTTTCATCTGAAAAGAAGCGAAAAGGTTTTACTGTTTCAATAAACATTAAAAATCTTTATGAACATTCAATTTTTTTCTTGTGCTGCTATATTTGATTTGGAGCTAATTTGGAGCTAATTTCAAATTAATTATCATAGCGCAAGTGAAAGTCAACAAGACTCTTATTTTTCAGTGTACCCTACACATCCCACATCTAAGTAGACGCTGACTTGTGCAGTCATCACTGGAGCATTGCTGCCTGTCAGTATAGTAATGCCAACAGACATTGGACTCTTTCCTGACCTCTGGTTGTTGTATGGATCACATCTTTCAAACTGGCATACAATAATGTACCCAAATGCCTGACTTCCACAACAACCTATTCTTCATCACTGCCCTCAACCTCAATGCTTCTATCTTCTTTGGTCCTCAACAACTTCTTTTATTACTACAACCTGATTTTCTGATGGACTCATATCATCATCATTAATACTTTCTGAAATAAGTACAGATTTCTCACCATCTTCCAAAAATGTTCCAAAAATGAACCTAAAACACATAAAGGCCTGCCTGCCATGGTCAATAGTAGGGGTGTGCCATATCATACCGTCCATGATAATACCGGTATAAATTTTTACATGATAAAAAAAGTGTCATATCGTGACTTCAATGATATAGTGACTTGATGACGTATCAAACTTATGATGGCTCATTGGCTCATTGGCTCATTGTTCGGCAGCCAAAATTATTCGGCCGAAAATAGCAACAACAAAAAAAAGCTCTTTCGGTGTTCGGCCGAATAAGCAAAAAGACCAATTAAATTGTACCGAACAATGACGTGCCGCGATCAAATAGAGGCGCGCGTCTTGTTAGCCAGGGTTCAAAGTCCAAACCTAGAGGGAAATCTGTGCTGAAACTGTGTTACTCGTCAGTTGCTCAGTAACACTTATGAATTTTTACAAGGCATGTGACAATGTGATACGTGCATCCTCCCAAATTAGTAATGAGAATAATTTATAAATCTGCTGCTGTCAACAAAAAGAAGCACTGAGGACTTCCTGCGGGTTTCCGTCAAAGTAAAAGCTCCATCAACATTCAGAAATGTTAGTATTGTCATCTTACTGTTGTTCTGTTAAATAAAATTAAAAAGTATGACAATAATAATGATAATAAGTACAACAGCTCTATTAATATATTTATTATAACGTTCACATATAGTGTTCAAATTGGGAATTGTAATATTTTCTAATGTTTTAAAATAATTAGCATTTATTTGCAAACCTGATTCAAGAAGGGGGTCTCAAAAATGGCCACAAATATTATTTTACTAACTTATTAATGTTAAATTGTGCTTTGTTGGTATAATGTCTGCTAGAATGTAAAAAAAATCATCAGTGTTAAGTATTTTTTAAATAGTTGTTTCATATTAGTGTACAATGTTTAAAAATAATCATTTATTCCATGTAGTGTCCATTTCATTCATTTAACATTTAATATTAACGTTTAAAGTTATTTGACAATATTTTTTTTTTTTAAAGTAACGCAATAGTTACTTTCCCTAGTAATTGGTTTATTTTATAATGATGTAACTGAGTTACTATTTGTGAGAAGTAACTAGTAACTATAACTAATTACTTTTTTAAAGTAACTTGCCCCACACTGGTCACTATTGCACTATAATGCTGCTTCTGCCACCTTATGACAACACTTCGTATAAGGTAGTCTGTCATCAATGACAGTAGCTCATTGGAAAAGGATGAAACATGGTCTTCATTGTGTTTGCACTAATAAATGCTGCTGCCTGCCAGCTGCAATCACCAATAAAACGTTGTTCCATATTTGTTTGTATATCGTCATAAATATCATTATCGCAAATATTCTTGAAATATCGTGATATAATTTTGAGGCTATATCGCCCACCCCTAGTCAATAGTGCCAGCTACAGCAAATATGCATCCCATAATAGGACTCTGTCACTTATGCATGACACTCAGATTTGTTGGTCTCTGAGTTGTTGTTTTTATAAAAGTGCATTAAAAATGACAAAAAAAACTTTAGAAAACATTTGGATGTACAATTAAATTTTTTATAACTTGAATTTATATGTATTTTTCTAACATGAGCTCAATGTGGAGCCTTGAGAGCATGTGACCTAACATGTTCTAATGTATCCTTTACTAGTTAACAAAAATGTGAAGCACATGGCTAATAAATTAAAATTTTACTGCTTGAAGGGGATGTCATTTGACATCCCTAAAATAAAATTTTGTTGGTTGAATATTAATATTGTATTTTAAATGCAATTTTCTGATCGTCATTTATAAATGACGATATCGAACAGAGGGCTAAAAATGTTTAATGTTTTATTCATCATTTTACATTATCTTGCATTGGAAGAAGCCTTATGCTTGTGGTTGCCAGATGTCAAGAGCTTAAATCCCCCAATCAGAGTTTTCAGGATACCTGGTGTTTGCCAGTCTGTTTTCTTTCATGTGATCATTTGTACTTTTTGCTTCGACTAAATCTGCAAGCAAACCTGAACTGTAATAAATCTGAACCTGAATCTTGACAATATTGCTTGCAATTGAATAAATACGCAACCTCTGTGCCACAATACAAATTCAATTTTGCTGTTGTTTTAAAGGGGTCATATGATACGATTTCTTGTTTTCCTTTTCTTTAGTGTGTTATGTTGCTGTTTGTTCATGTATACGATCTGCAGAGTTACAAAGCTCAAAGTCTCTCACAAAAGGATTTATTCTATCTAAAAGAGAAGACTGGGATAAAACGCCTCATTAAAACACACCCCCACATGTCTATGTCACAATGTGGAAATACTTGCGTAATGCCGCCCAAATGTGAACGCAAAGAAAGAAGGCGTGGTTTCAGTAACTGCAATAGTGTTGAAGCAGCCATGTCAGGGAGACGCTGTGTGTTTTTATGCGAAAGCAAAAGCACTTTATTTGGCCTTCCAAAAGTAGATGCAATTAGGAATCATTGTTAAGATTTGTTTACTACAGAACAGCACAACCCAGATGTTCGAATTTGTGCAATGCATTTTGTGGACGACAGTTTCGTGAACCAAGGAGAGTACAAGGCTGTCTGTGCACGAAGGCTTATTTCTAAAAAAAAAAGGGTAAATTCCAAATTTGCCATGATAATTTGGTGCTTCTGAATCAGCGTCTGTAAGTATGTTTTGTTATTAGTTTAAGTATTTGCTTTTGACTGTTCAAATGCGGAGTTTTGTGCAGTGTAGAGTAATGTGTTGTGTGTGTGTGTGTGTGTGTGTATGTGTGAGAGAGAGAGAGAGAGAGAGAGAGAGAGAGGGGGTCACATCACAGCTCATCAGCTTATCTTAATCGCGGCTTGTGCGCAAACACATACGAGCATCATCACTGTGTCGGTCACGCGACTCTGTTCCCCTTTCGGGCTTGAACTGATGGTAAAACTAAGGACATTATTAACTGTCTTTATATTTACTTTGAAAGTTGAAGCGTGCTTGTGGTGTTCGGCCAATCACAATGCACTGTGTCAGCTGGCCAATCAGAGCAGACTGTGCTTGTCGGAAGGAGGGGCTTTGTAGAAAACCAGGCGTTTGAGAGAGGCGGAGCATAGAGGAACTACAATAATGTACAGTATTTGAAAAATAATGTGTTTTATGAACATTAAAGCATGTCAACATATTCTGTTATACCAAATGCACAAAATAATGATCTTTAAAATAGCATCATATGACCCCTTTAATGAAAAATAGTTAATATCAGGAATTTTACTGATTTAGCTTTTGAAAGAAGCTTCTTCTTGTACTTGTTTTGACTTCATAATGAATGTGTTAATTTATATTACGAATTAATTAGGAAACAAGATGAGGTCAAATAAACCAGTTGACATTCTCTTGATTAATTCTGAATAACTGAATAATTCTGATGAAATGTAAAAAGACATTTCTAAAATGGCAATTATTATGATTATTAACTGTGATTGTCAGTTTAGCCATTATCATGCAGCCCTACATAAAACAATTCTATGGCTTCAGAAAGTTTAGAAAATGGAGCACAACAAAATGACGGTCAGTAAATGTTGGCAATTTTCATTTTTGGGTGAACTATTGCTAGCAAGTGAAGAAAAATACAGGAAGAAGAAAAAGAAGTCAGGAAGGCTATTAAAAGGTGAAAAAAGGAAAATAACTTGTGGAAATGAGTGTTAGAGGGCAAGGGGGAAAGTCTGAAATTTTCTTATGCGTTTTTTCAGTTTTTTCGTATTCGTTATCCTTACCTATCAAAATGCTTACTACGGATGCAAAAACGCAGAAAATCAAACCTGATCTGAATTTTTTTATGATGGACGAATGTTTCAGAGGCAGTGTGTAAATGTGATTGACACAATGTGAGGTCATATTTATTTTTTAACGTGCGAACATTTCGGACTCGGTGTGCAATGACATTAAGGGCTGATCTTCTCCAGATGGGCACAGGGAGGGAAGACGGAGAGGTGAATGGTAGAAGTCAAAAGGACCTGACTCCCACTGTGAAGCTGGCTATCTGAGAGCCCAGCGGATCCAATCTACATGCTTTCACCTTTCACCGCTAACTCTATACAAGCTTATCTGACTGGCAAAAAACACAGGGCAGCACTTAAGTTTCAACTGCTAGGATAACTGCCTGCTGATCATGAAAATGACACATAATCGCTTCTCATTTTCATGAGTAATGCGGCCCTATCAGGTTTCTGCTGCTTAATGCGTAATGTATTACATAATTGAGCAAATAGACTGTATTAAACCACTGGGATCAGTTCCATCTGTAATGCAGGTGATTTCAAATCTCACTTAGGTTGGAGGTGAGGTGGGGAAGTGGAGGTATAGGGATGCGGAGCTGTGAATTACATTTTAGGTCGATTTCAAAAAGTGGCTGAACTGGTAATAGGAATGCTTCAAATATAAATGAGTCAAAGAGTTCATAAAAATGCTAACTATGAGTTAAATATGTATTATATGGGATAATGTATAATCCCTGATCAGACCAGTAAAGGCTGTACCACCCTGAAGTTTTGTTGTGTTTGTCAAAGTTACTGACTGTATACTACCCTGTCAGTACAGTAAAGTAAAGTAAAAATGTCATACAGTATATTAGGTTATTTTATTTTTATTATTTTAAAATATAGTTTAGTTATATTTTATTAAATAAATAAATATTTTATTTAAATACAAATTAAAAAGCCATATAATAAACAATCTTGACACGATAAAGCAGAATTAAATTTAGCTAATTATGTTTTTCCTATCCAACTACTTGGATTTTATGGCCCTAACCTGCCTATGAATAATTAAATAAGGGTATTTTTAAATGGAAATACTGTATATGGCATAGTACTGAATGTGCCATATTCGGAGACCATCATATTTACAAAGTACACTAAGGTACTTAGTATTGCCACAATATATGTCCACAAAACCATGGTAGTATCTATTGGTCCTTTTAGATGGAATTTTAATATACAGTATATGCCACATTACCAATTGACTAACATATTCAATATACCATGGTATTTACAAGACACGCCAACGTGCTTTGTATTACAGTATTTGTTACATATTTTATTTATATTTATTTAGATTGAACAAGGCTTGAGAGAGTCGTGAGTGAATGCGCGGGCGCAGCCCTGTTGCCAGATCAAGCTAGCATAAGCATTTTTGGACTTGTCTTTTACACTTTAGCAAGTTAATAAAGTGGGAAGTTCCAGTTTACGGTTAAGCGATATCTTTATATTATTTGCAAACGATTTGAAATAAATTTGGTTTATTATAATTTTTTTGTTGTTGTTTTTGTTTTGTTTTATAACAATATCTGGCAACACTGCATCACCGGCACTTAAACTGACAGTAATCAAAAGAGCCCGCGGAAAGGATAGCACATTCGGTAAGGCAAATGCAAAAAATATCATGATATTAGAAACGCTATCAACGCTGTCAAAAACAGTAACATTTAACACTAGAACACAGATCTGTAGAACAAGTAAGTTACAGAATGAAATTAATTATGCAAACACTAGCCATGAAGAAGTCTGCAATTTCATTCAGCAATAGTTAATTACAGTATAGTAGTATATGTATTGTTGCATGATTAATAAACAACTGATAAAATTATCCACTCCTAACCTACAGTAAAATATTAACAAATTTTAATGAAATAAATATGATATAATTTAACAGTGTTCCCTCCAAAACAGACAAAACATCTTTCACAAACATCTTTGTCTCTTAATGAGTTGTATTTGTTAATCCCACCCCAGACTAATTTTCAAACCCTGGGTAAGGCCATGCCATTAATTAAAGATATTTACTCTTTTAGATGGAGAGGGTCACCCTCATGGGGGCAGCCATTTTGAGATCACATGACCAGCCAAAAATGACACCTGTTACCTAAACTAACCCCTATATTTTAGGACACTGAACCGACTGTAAATAGTACATTTCTATTGCAATGGCATCAGACACTTCTGTTTTTGCAATGTGCATCATCCAGCCACTAGGTGTCAGTATAACATCCAAGGCAACTCTCATAACAACCAACAAAACAAACGAGTAGGGTGAAGCTGCAGGCCAGCTCTCCCAGAACTATCGTTTTTTTTAGACAGTGCCTCCTGCTGTTTGGATGAACATTTGTTTTGTAGCGGTGTGTACCGTAATAATTTCCAACATTATAAAACTGCTAGCAAGTAGCAACATCAGACACGTCAGTAAGGTTATTAATTTTATTAAAGCGATTCCTGAAAATTACCAGGTTTTATGGCATAAATCAATGTGACATCTTATTACACCAACAAACAAATAGCCTATTTTAGTATTAAATTTAGTATTTTTTTTTGTTCTCCCCAGTTATTTTCAAACACGTGGTGCGTAACCTATTATTGCTAGCTTAGTCAGTGTTTGATTTGATAAAAATTAGTGTCGAAAGATAGCATTATTTTATAATATTTACAGCTTGCTCTTATTTTCTGTGTTATTGTACCATTCTGGGATACTTAATATGTTTTCTAACAAAATAAAAAACGTTAAAGGAAAAATGTTAAAATAAAATTTATAATATATAATAAAAAGATTAGTTGTAACATATTTTAGTACTATGTAGGTCTACTGTACATATCACTGTATTAACTACTATTATTTCATACTATTAGTAGTAGTAATATGTGTAAGAAAAATAATATTGCACATTCTTTTTATTGTACTTTACAAATCTCAAGTGCTACCACAGACAATAATAGTAACACAATAACAGTGTAACAATTAGAAATAAGTTCTGTAATAATTACAAATAAGATCTTTGGAATAAAATGTGGCCTTGAGTTTATTTTCATCAAAATATCAAGTAATCTGCGTAGAATTGACAATATGAGCTCTGTTGGGTTGTCTAAATAATTTGCGTGTGACTTGTGTAGTGTTTCCCAGATGGTTTATTTGTACAGGCCATCATTCATGGCCTTTGCGAGCTGCAGGGCTTGTCTTGGCAGGAGGCTGAAGAGGTGTTCCTCCAGGGCCCCATTTATTACTCAAGGTATGTTTTCAATTTTTGTTTGTACAAAAACTGTTACACAACATTTCTGACAACAGCATTTATCTTTTCTTTTAGTGAAGTTGAGGAATTTGACAGAAGAATTGCTCGAGAAATGAAAAATCTCCCCAACAAGAATGTAAAGCATTTATTTTATTTGATGTTCTGTTTATTTTTATTTTAACCTGTGCTGATCAGCTGGCCCCCATCTTCACACAGATCTTCAACAGATCACTAGAGCTGTGTGAAGTCCCCTCATGCTTCAAACGCTCCACCATCATCCCCGTCCCAAAGAAACCCAAAATTACTGGACTTAATGACTACAGACCTGTGGCTCTAACGTCTGTGGCCATGAAATCATTTGAATGACTGGTTTTGGCTTATCTGAAGGACATCACGGGACCCATACTGGACCCCCTGCAGTTTGCCTACAGAGCAAACAGGTCTGTGGATGATGCAGTCAACATGGGACTGCACTTCATCCTGCAGCATCTGGACAGACCAGGGTCTTATGAGAGGATCCTGTTTGTGGACTTCAGCTCCGCTTTTAACACCATCATCAGGGACACCCTTCAGAATAAACTAACTCAGCTCTTCGTCCCCACCTCCGTCTGTCAGTGGATCACCAGCTTCCTGACAGACAGGCAGCAGTTAGTAAAGCTTGGTAAAACAGGCAGCAGTTAGTAAACCCATACGATCAGCACTGGAGCTCCTCAGGGCTACGTTCTCTCCCCACTGCTCTTCTCCCTCTACACCAACGACTGCACATCTAAAGATCCCTGTGTCAAGCTCCTAAAGTTTGCAGATGACACCACAGTTATTGGCCTCGTTCAGAATGGTGACGAGTCTGCTTACAGACAGGAGGTTAAGGAGCTGGCTGTATGGTGCAGTCTTAACAACCTGGAGCTCAACACACTCAAAACTGTGGAGATGATAGTGGACTTCAGGAGAAACCCCCCTGCTCTCCTCCCACTCACTATCATGAACAGCACTGTGACTGTAGTGGAGTCATTCAGATTCCTGGGCAGCACGATCTCTCAGGACCTGAAGTGGGACAATCACATAGACTCTATTGTGAAAAAAGCCCAGCAGAGGTTGTACTTTCTTCGCCAGCTGAGGAAGTTCAACCTGCCACAGGACTTGCTCAAACAGTTCTACTCTGCCATCATCGAATCCATCCTCTGCACTTCAATAACTGTCTGGTTCAGCTCAGCTACCAAGTCTGACCTCAGAAGACTACGGAGGGTAGTCCGGTCTGCTGAGCGAATCATTGGTACAACCCTCCCCACTCTCCAAGAACTGTACTTATCCAGTGAGCAAAGTGAGCAAAAGGGCTGGTAAAATCACTCTGGACCCCTCACATCCAGCACACTCCCTCTTTGAACTGTTATCGTCTGGTCGATGCTACAGAGCTCTGAGAACCAGGACGACCAGACACAGAAACAGTTTCTTCCCTCAGGCAATCTATCTCATGAACATTTGACAATAAAATGCGGAACACACAACTAAATTATTACTTTTTTATCTAATTTTTTAATTTCAAATTTGCACATATCAGACCTGTACACACATTATTGTCTATATTATATATTGTGTTTTTACTGTTTTGTACATTGCCTATTTGGATATTTGTATTATTCTTTTATTATCTGTGTCCTGTCCTGTTGCTGTCTTTCTGTTGCACTGTAGAGCTTCTGTTACTACAACAAATTCCTCATACTTGTAAACATACTTGGCCAATAAAGCTCATTCTGATTCAGATGTTATTTAATATGCAATATATACATTATTAACCCAATTATTTTTTTCACCATTTTTCTCTGCATTGTTTACAAGTCAATGACTTGTAGGACCTCATGAAAAAGAATACAAAAATAAAGTTTGGTGTGAGGAAATGACTATGAGCACTATAATTTATTGTATGTAAATATATAATTAATGTTCATAACTCAATACTAAAGAATGTGATAAATCCTTAATTAATAAATGACTGAAAATATTTCAGTAACTGAACAATTTCTATTTACAAATACAATTAATAAAAATAAACCAGACTTAATGCATTAAATCATAACCTAGTATGTGTAATATTTTATATAATAATGCATTCAGTCATAGTGTAATATTTTATAGTAGAAAAAAAGTTCTTCAGGTTAGGTAATCTTATCTAATCAGGTTAGATAATCTAACCTGGTTAGATAATCTAACCAGGTTAGATAAACTTAATGCATTAAATCATAACCTAGTATGTGTAATATTTTATATAATAATGCATTCAGTCATAGTGTAATATTTTATAGTAGAAAAAAAGTTCTTCAGGTTAGGTAATCTTATCTAATCAGGTTAGATAATCTTCCAAACAGCAGGAGGCACTGTCTGAAAAAACTATAGTTCTGGGAGTGCTGGTCTGAGCGGGCAGTTGGGCCTCCAGGCCTCTGGGCCTGCAGCTTCATAATGTTGAAACAAACAGAAAAGAGTGCATCTTTAAGCATCTCTTTCAAGGAAGAGCTTCAGAAATTATTTTAAAACACCTGTTTAGTTCAGTGTAGTCCAGAGAGGAGACAAATACACTGAATATCACAGTATATAGAATATACTACTATATTAAATTAAATATATTCAAAAATACTAAGTAAGCACTAAATCAACCA
Source organism: Barbus barbus (assembly GCF_936440315.1). Taxonomy (NCBI): domain Eukaryota; kingdom Metazoa; phylum Chordata; class Actinopteri; order Cypriniformes; family Cyprinidae; genus Barbus; species Barbus barbus. The sequence continues at coordinate 17,852,262 of NC_136741.1, forward strand.
CAAAATCAACCCATTTAGCTCTTCCATTAAGCCTGGCTATCAATGAGAGAGAGTGATGAGAATATGTCAAGCTGAGCAAGAGTGAATGGGATAGTGTGGTAGAAGTCATACATTTTCAAGAAAAAAACAGCTAATTTTTAAAAAGAAATTCACTCTCTTTTCTAAGAAATTACTGGAGGAAAGTTCTTTCACAGCCACGCTCTCTTGCCAAGTCTCCTCTGCATGAATAAAATGAAACCCCATCCACCTGGATCTCAGAGTGCTGCAGGTATAGGGTGCCATGTAGGCTTTCAAAATCCTTAAAAGCCTCTGATACAAGGAACGGATAACCTTAAAACTGAGGGCACGAAGTTTAAGAGCCAGTTTTGAACATTCTGCTCCCAAAACATTGTGCAACTGTGCACCTAGAACATAAATTAGTTTAATTTGCCATTACAAGTTACGCAAACAAAGTCAACTAATCCAAACAATCGAACAGGTGGCTGCAGCGGTTACTACCTTACACCCACATTCGTGCTTACCAGACCCAAGAGTGCCAGCGGTATGAGTATGTACCCAGACTCAGACACGACTTTAGAAAGCTCTTGTTGTCCGACAGGTTAAAATCCGTCATATTTAAATTCCCAACAGATTCAGCTGTCGTCCAATGGAAGCTCTTTGAACTCTAAACTCATCCGTCCACCAGTCAAAAACGCTGGAGGGACTCAGGGCAGCAGAGAGAGGGTTACTGTATCTGCTAGTGGGTGTCTCTGGTTGCATTGTCAGTCAGTCACACTTCTACCTCCTCAGGGGGTCGAGTATCACAGGTCCGCTCACACCTGGCAGAAACAGTGTCTCTTGAGAGTACGGCAGCTCTTTACTTTCAAAAACAGGAAGACGGTGGCCTCTGCTCAGCAGTAAACAAGAAGATCTGGAGTGCGGGGGAAATCACACAGTCAGTAAGTCTGTTTCCAGTCGCACTTAGAGACAGAAGACACGTGCCTATTTTTCTTGCACAGTTTAAATGTTACTTTTATCAACAAATAGACTGTACACATGGTAACAGTCTAGAAAATGGAAACCAGACACCCTGCTGATCTCTGTGGTGATGACAGTCTCAGAGGATTTATGCTTTATCCAAAATCCATTATAGTTGTATCTTTCTGTCCTAAAGGAGAGAGATGATCCCTTTTATTTGGTATCTCTCTGGCCCTGACTGCCTATTTCGGTTCTATATTTAGGACAGTTTTTTGAGTTGTTTTTGTAGCTTTATTTAGATTCTGGAAATCTAGTTTTTGGGTGCATACTAATACAAAGCAATGGTTTAAGTAAAAGTTTGAGATCAGTAAAATGTAAATAATGACAATAATAATAATACTGAATAATACTTTTATTCACCAGGGATGCATTAAGTTTATCAAAACTGACATTTATAATATTCCAAATTGGGAATGTTATAAATCTCGGGAGATTTTAGCATAGTATTGCATTTTGTTAATGAATTTGGTCTTGGTGGAACAGATCAGCTACGCTGCTGCTGCTGTAGGTTATTGCTGTTGTTGTAGATTTTTGCTGCTGCTGCTGCAAGCAAGGAAGTACAGGAACTTGCTACTGCCAATACATACAGCGATGCGGTCCTGTGAGTATTTAAGACATACTGCTGCTGCACAAATAGCATATATAACAACCCATAGCAGATCTATACAGGTGGAGCTGGGGAAGTTGCAGGGTTTCAGAGGAGCTCTGAAAGTGCACTGCAAAATGCTCAAGCGAATGCTAACAGCCATTTAAATGTAAAGCAGCAAGCTCATCGGCTGCGTATGCAACATGAACCAATCAGCTTATGCCAAGTCGTTTAACGCTGTGAATATCATCAGTTTATGGTCAGGACACATCAGCGTGTGTCATCTAGAGTTTCATGACAGACCTTGGCATTACAATTTTAATATTTAACACTATTACTGTTTCTACTGTATTGTTTATCAAATTAATGCAGCCTTGGTTAGCACAAGAGACTACTTTCAAAGAAACCTTACCAACCCCAAACTTGAAAATTATTGAACTCATTTACCCTTTTTAACATGATGTACCATTTTTTTTATTGTTCTTGTTAATTACTATGGACACCTCACATCCATTTCTCTCCAACTATTTTCCCCAGCTTGCACTATCACAGTATGTATAAATCATGCTAATTGACACCTCATTGTTTACTGATGTTTGCATTATTTGCACTGATGTGTTTGTTTTTAGTTTTCAGCATGTGTTTATAATTAAATGCATTTCTTCCTTTAAAGTAAATGTTTATTCATTTTTATATGTGTCGCAAGCTGCCTTCTTATTCTGAAACAATCCTCATCTAAAAATAGCTTGCGGTAAAATCTCCTTAGGTTCTGTTACAAAGCAATGGTATGGTTTTCCATTCTCATCTCAGTCAGTCTGTTTGCTAAAAAGATCAATTCACGTTTGTTTATTGATTTGTTCTGTGGCTCTTTCTGCAAGTAACATACTACATAAACACCAGTTGCTGACTTTTTGTATCAGTCAGGGCCCTTTTGTGTGCTGAGTGAATCTGAAGTCGTTCACAAGTTTTATTATTCATTATTAAAATGTCCCTGTCTACAAATCTACTAAAATTGTTCAGCATTACTTTTATCAAAGTATAAAAACAAGAATAATAGCCATAAAAAATTTCAATACCAAGTTTCAATAAGATTATAATATCATTTTGTGTACAGCATCAGTAATTTTTACACATTTTGAATGAGACTAACATATCGAACGACGTCATCAACAAATCATCATTCACAAACAAGATCCCAATTCATTCAGTTTGTTCAAAATCAAGATGTCCCTGTTCATTCATGAATGGGATGTCCTAGTTCATTCAGTTAGTTTACGAATGAAATGCATGAAAGTAAATCCGATTAATTCATTCACTAAATATTTTTTTTAAAACACTGATATGAACAACAAATTGTTTTTCTTCTAAATATGATACCTACTGCAACAGTAAAATATTCTTAAGAGCCGTTTAAATATTTTGCCCTATTTTGCCCATTACAAAGATATAATTGCCTGTGAACTGATCTGTGAATTATTAAAATAACTACCACAATTTAAAATGCAAGTAGTCAGTCTGAAGGACAGCCGTGAAACTTAAACTGCATTCCAATGATATTAGACATAAAACAAATATGTAAAATAAGAAAAGTATTTGAAACAATAACATATGTTTGGATGTGCAAACAATTGTTGGTTAAAGTATCTATGTGACCAAAATTAGACTTAAGAGAAGAATAAGAGAGGTCAATGATTATTTTGAAGAAACAGAGGTCAGTAAATGAAAATGGAGTAAAGCTGCACCTGGCAATCATATCTAAATCTGTCATGGTTACCAGCTCAGAATGACTCAGTAAAACACGGCTGGCCACTTAATATAAGTTAAAAACTTCTGTAGATATTGCAATAATATCATTATCGTGAATTAATTTGACCACAATACTCATGTAGTGAAAATCTGATATACTATAATACAAAGATCTCTAGGCTAAGAGGTTTTGTATGTTGATTATGCATTAATGATTTTTTTAACTGGTTCATATTGGCAGTGCCTGATTATTAATCATACGAAACTGAATGAATAATTTTTCCCCCTGAATGACTAAAGTATTGAAAATAGCTTTCTATATTCTGACAAAAGCATGAATAATTAATAATGTATACAAATCTGTTTACTTTCTCATGTTTTGAATTTAAACAAGGAGCAGTTTATGTTTTTGTCCGCTTGAGACGATACCTGTTTCGGACACAGACACCAATGCTGGAAATTCATTTTAGAGATGGACTTGGCTCTCAAAAGGCTGGAACATGAAACACAGCTGTTGCAAATATGTACTCTAGGGATGGAAGCTGAGTGCATCCTGTTGGCAACGTCTATGCCATATGCTGCTTGGACTAGTCCCTAGTTTCTTCAGCTTTAATGCAAGGACAAAAGCATTTGAACATAAGAAACAATGGTCCCTCAGTCTCCAATCAGATTTGTATAACTGTGCTTTTGAACTCACTCAAAAAATGAATTTGGTGCAAGTTGTCAAGGTGATTGTGCTTCATGCGCACAAATTTGTCACCGAAGCATCATTAGATAAATTTTTGAAAAAACTAAAACCATACTACCATAGAAATTTGCCCATCAGACAACCAATTTGTTTGAGAATGATGTGCTGCTTCCAAGGTAATGACATTTGATTAGGTCATAGAACCAATTTTGGAGGAGGAATTGAACAATGGCTTTATAAAATGATAGTGCTCCTGAATCAACAAAATGTCCAGACACCCCATTTTGGCACAGGAGCTCATTTTGAGCTTTTCTGCTATGTGTTCGTACATCCAGAGTTTGTGAGCAGTGTGGAGTGAAATTGGAGTGGGGAGCGAAGCTGCATGATTACGGCTGGAACAAGAAGAGATTTTTGTTGGAGTGTCTGAGTTTTCTCTCATTTCAAGATCACTCTCCATCCAAGGCCCAAACCTGCATGTCAGCAGGAATTCATCACATTAAACAAAGAGTTAATAGACTATTAGCAATCGGACTAAAAGAAAAAGGTAAATATATTATTTAAAAAAAAGAATTTGTCACATAAGGTTTAAAGTTGCAAAAGGTGATTGTCTTCAAAAACATTTTTTTGTTATGCTGGTTGAAAGTGTCTTCACATCCCGATAGCAATCATTAAGTTAAGTGGTCTAAATGTATTTATCTGTATTTATATATTCTGTGGAAGACGTAGGACCAAGAAATGTTCATCCAATCAAAACGTTCGTTCCGAGCATTTTTATTGACTTTCCTACCTGCCTGTCAACATATGTATTTGCATATCTCGGAGCACCCTGTTCACGCAGACAGGATACGTCATCAGCGCGTTTACGTACGCTATGCAGACCAGTGTTACCAAGTCCATGGGTTTCCCGCAGAATTGGGCTTTGGCAAGTTTTTTCATGTTCGCGGGTTGAAGCAACCCCAATAACGTGATATTTAGCCCCTGGAATGCAAATTTTACCAGGGAAACCCCACCAAAAAACTTGTATTTTTCCCCCTGGAACATGATTTTTATTGGGGGATCCCCCTCAAAACGCGATTGGGCTAGTTTTGAGTAGCAATTGGGCAGGTATTGTCTCACAAAGTCTCACGATTTCCACAAATTAAGCACAATTGCTTTCAACATAATAATAATAATAATAATAAGACGAAGAAAAAGAAGAAAAATAAATGTCTCTTGAGCACCAAACCAGCATAAAATGATTTCTGAAGGATCATGTGACACTGAACACTGAAATTCAGCTTTGCCATTGCACGAATAAACTGCATTTTAAAATACATTTAAATAGAAAGCATTTATTTTAAATTGTAATACTACTTCACAATATTACAGTTTTTACTATATTAAATACTATATAAATGCAGCATTGGAAAGCATAAAATACATAATTCAAAAATCTTTTTACTTGGACCACAAACTTGAATGGTAATGGTTTCATGTGTTTTGTGAGTAAACACTAAAATAATTGTCACGGTGTGTCTTTTCCATCTCTTCTTCATTAACATTTATCAGTAAATGTTTTAAACATTTTTATCAGTAATTCTGTTGACAGGATTAACCCTGATCTGTACAACACTATCCTGTTTTTAAAGAGTACAGAGATCACAAGAGTTTCCGACATTCTGCCGCACTTCAAATGCAGCTGAGGATGCCATGCTCGCTCTCATATTCTCCTAAACCTGGTCATCCTAAATCATGTTTTACTCAGAGTCAAAGTAAGCATATTAGCGCTGCAGCTAAAAAACCTTAACATGAAACACAAGCAAAGTTTTTCTCACATTCCTGTCAAACTCGCACACACACACACAACCATCCAGCCAGCCAGTCACCCTGTCATTTCAAGCGTCATCTGTGGCTTTGTTCAGCAAATAACAGATGATCCACATGCCGCACTACAAATCACTAGCAAAACTTGGCTCCTCTGGATGCAACAGATCCACAGCATTCATGATGATGCACAAACAACGTCGCCACACTTCAATGACGTGAAATTCAATCTCATGCTAGTCACGCTCACGCAAATCCTCAAGACAACCTCGTCGTTTAATCACATTAATGTCCTTCCTTTGTTTCCATGGTAACCAGGTTTGTAACTTTGCCCCTCCCAAAGCAAATCTACACCTAGTGTGTCTTGCATGTGTGGGTTGCTGTTAATATCAATAACCTGTGGCTGACACACATTTACAACGCAGGTCAAATCACTATACAGATCGCAAATAATTGTTTGCAATATATCAAACATGTAATTTCATTATTGTATATTTAGCATGTACTCCTCTGTGGTTAGAGGTGATAAATGGATCCTGCTTTTTACCGGTACAGATATTGGCAATGTTACAAGAATCTGACAAGGTATAGGGTCTCTGTGTGTGTTCGTGCGTGTATGTGTGTGTGTGTGTGTGTGTGTGAGTGTGTTGCAGTCGCCAGCTTGACAGAGACAAATGTGGACTGTGTGCTGTTGCCACACTAATTGGCTAGGTTAACAGATTACTGTGAAACAAGGCCAAGATAGCACAGCCGTTCAATAAACTAGCCTATATAAAACAGGTGCATGTGCACACTCACCCAAAGGCTGCGTCTCACCCACGGGAAACATTTGATGGTGATTCAGAAATAACCTCTGGACCCAGAACTAAAGGTAAATAGTGATCCAACCAAATAGAGGAAATGTTTTTCCCAGAAGATGAAACATTAGCTCATCGTCATGAAATGTATTACACGTTTGGCTAAATGACCAAGGACCAAATTTTCTTTCCAGGCTTTGTGTGGATAATAACATGTGCGAGCTTAATCTACTATAATAACAAAGTATATTTAAAGTACTGTCTTTTTTAGATGCATGTATTTATGGGCATGCATATAAGTTGCAAATTAATGCAATTTTTTTATTTTATTTTTATAACCATTTCTTACTAAGCAAGTTGTTGTTTTTATAGCATGTGTGTTTGGCTCAGTGTTCTTTTTTCAGGATTATTGTTAAACTAATGTAGTTTGATTTTTATTTGTTATCTATTTTAATTTTAGTTCAAGTTGTACCTACACATGTGGGGAAGTCGTGGCCTAATGGTTAGAGAGTCGGACTCGTAATCCAAAGGTTGCGGGTTCGAGTCTCGGGCCGGCAGGGATTGTAGGTGGGGGGAGTGAATGTCCAGCGCCCTCTCCACCCTCAATACCACGACTGAGGTGCCCTTGAGCAAGGCACCGAACCCCCAACTACTCCCTGGGCGCCGCAGCATAAATGGCTGCCCACTGCTCCGGGTGTGTGTTCACAGTGTGTGTGTGTTCACTGCTGTGTGTGTGTTCACTGCTGTGTGTGTGCACGTTGGATGGTTTAAATGCAGAGCACGAATTCCGAGTATGGGTCACCATACTTGGTAGTATGTCACTTCACTTTCACATATGTTTTTTTGGTGTTTGGCTTAGTGTTATGTTAGAATCATTATTATTATTATTATACACTTATACCTTTTGTGCTTTAATATTTTGAATTGTTTTTAGCTTTATTTTTTGTTTTAATTTAAATGTTAAGTTTTGATATTTTGTTGTATGCATTTGTCATTTTTATTTAATTTCTTTATTTTTTTTAAATGTGTATTTATAGTATTTACAACATTTTAGCTTTTAATTTTGGATCTGTTTTAGTTGTTTTAATACTACAATTGATTGCTTCTGTTGTCGCTTTGGATAAAAGCGTCTGCTAAATGACTAAATAATAATAAAAAATTATAATAATTGAAAGGCAGATTTATCATGCACAATAGCTGCTTTCGTTGTGGCCAAACTTTGAGAATGGATACTGTAGACCTATATTATTAAAGGGATAGTTTACCCAAAAATGAAAATTCTGTCATTAATTACTCACCCTCATGTCGTTCCAAACCTGTAAGACCTTTGTTAATCTTCGGAACACAAATCAAAATATTTTTGATGAAATACGAGAGCTTTCTGACCCTGCATAGACAGCAATGCAACTGACACGTTCAAGGCCCAGAAAGGTAATAAGCACATCCTTAAAAGTCCTTGTGATATTGTTATATGCATTTCATTTATTCAAAGTTGCATTATTGAATCATCTTTGTTATTATATGAAGGTACACTACTGATTAAAAAAATGGGGTCATCTTTATTTTATTTTATTTTTATATGAATACTTTTATTCAGAAAGGATGCATCAGATTGTTCTAAAGTGACAATGAAGACATTTATAATGTTACAAATTTCCAACTAGCTGCTCTTTTAAACTTTCTATTCACCTGAGTATCATGAAAAAAGTATCACAGTTTCTGTATAAAGCAGCAAAACTGTTTTTTTACATTGAAAAATAACAAGAAAGGTTTCTTGGGCTCAAAATATGTATATTAAAATGATTTCTGAAGGATCATATGACACTGAAGACTGCTGACAATTCAGCCTTGCCATCACAGGAAAAAAAAAAATATTTTTTAAATGTATTAATATAGAAAACAATTATTTTATATTGTAATAATATTTTATAACAACACTGTTTTAACTGTATTTATGATCAAATAAATGCTTGATGAGCATTAGTGGGACCTTAGTAAATCAAGTATTTTAAACCCTTACCTATATAAATCTATCAAGAAATGGAAATGATTTCATGAAGACAAATGCACTATGCTTCATTTGAAAAAATAATAATCAAGTCTGCTTTTTATTTTATGGAGTACTGTGGAGTACTTATTTAATAAGCATATGACTCACACTTACAAACCAATTCATGTTGTCCTACACTAAAAATAACAGAATATGTGGAACAGAAGTGATCAGTCACTCAACAATCTACTCTGACTGTCTTACCGTGACAATCTGAGACGATTCTTACTGGCTAAATGCACAGGACGACCTGCGTCAGATGTTTGATGTGCGCCTGGTATAGGCTTTCTATGTGTATAAAATGTGTTCAACAAAATGGGATTTGACCCATTTGCAGATAAAAGACTGTAGATTTTACTTCAAGCCCAGCAAACAGAAACAGACGTGCATATGCGCTTGCTAATTTGCAAGTCTGTGCTGAATTGGGCCCACTGCGAGGCACTGGGCATGACGCAAGCTAAACAAAAGATCTTTCCGTTGCCATGACTCTAAGGCATCAGATGACTGATATTTTGCTCTTTCTCCTTTCTAGTTCTCATCTGGACAGAAGCCCCTCCAAAAAATTCCCCTGTACTTCCTCTTTCACTTGAGAAAACTGCGTCACAATCACATACATAAGAACAGCATTTAATAGATTGTTCTAAAATCCTTCATTAAAGTAAATTACCAATAAAACTTCATAATTAAATGCAATTACATATTTTTTAGATTCTATTCCATTTACAAGCATTTAGCAGACTCTATAAACCAGCACAAAAAAGGCTTCTGGGAAAGACAGATCACATGACCAGCATCAAACGGATGGGAATCCCACTTTGTGATGCATTTGCAAAAGCGTTTGCAAAATCCTCCCCACTTTACATCCTCTGCGATGCTAAATCACTCTTGATATTCTCCTAATCAATATGAAATATATTTCACAAGGCATTAGAAACGCAGAAGATTCATTTTCATATGCTCTTATGAGTGCTCACGGAGTGCTGTGTGTATAAGCGGAAAATGTGGGTCGTTCCAAGAAGAGCGAAGCGTGCACTCAGGAACACTCATCTCAGCGTGATGTATCTTCAGAGTAACAATCACTTCAGAGCACATGAGAACCGCCACTGCTCCAAACGCGTCTCATGTTAGAATTAAACCACTCCAAATATTACGATAAGTGCAAACTAATTCCCTTTCGAGATCTCTAAATGACCAATTTTAAAGATGATGATGGTTAATAATGACATTCTGTCTGGTTACATAAATTCTATGGTTATAAAGCAAGACGTGTGATGATTTTTAAAGCAGGGCTGGTGATCATTGAGAATTGAATTAAAAATGCCTTTTAAATTTACATTTGATTCCTGAATTTGCTGGTAATAAACAGGATACAGACAGACACTTACTTTTTTAGTTTGTATATTTCATTAACAAGGTGGAAAAATGCTTTATTTCCTAAAACGCATTATTAAAACTTTGCAGAGCGAGATTTTATTTTAAATGTTTTTAAAAAAAGTATCTTATGCTCACCAAGGCTGCATTTATTTGATCAAAAATACTATTGCAATTTCAAATTACTTTTCTGTTTGAATATATTTTAAAATGCAATTTACTCCTGTGATGCAAAGCTGAATTTTCAGCAGACATTTCTACAGTCTTCGGTGTCACAGGATTCTTGTCATCATTGTCATATGGTGATTTGGTGCTCAAGAAACATTTCTTACTATTATAAATATTTATTCTATATAAATGTTAGGTTACACTTTATTTTGAGGTGTCCTTGTTACACTGTAATTATACATTTCAGTATTGAGTAATATTAATTAACTACTATATGGTTAGGGTTAGGATTAGGGTTTGGCTTAGGGTTACTTGCATGTAATTATGTACAATTTATTGGTATTATAATAGAAAGTACATGTAACATGTAACAAGGACACCTTAAAATAAAGTGTTACCAAATATTAAATTCAAATGACCACTGAAACAGAATGTTTTGTAACATAAAAATCTATCACTTTGTTATCAGTTTAAGGCATGCTTGCTGAATAGAAATATTTAAAATATACATCAAAAAATTACTGACCCGGGTACTTTAAACTGAAATTCATTAAATTCCTCTTCCTATCATTCCAGCTCAATTTCCTGTGGCACGTGGCCAGTGCATTTCTAATTCACCATCAAAAAATGATGTATTCTCAGCAAGCATGCATGTGATTTCATCTCAAAATACCTTCAAGAATAGAAAACCATTGTTAGTTGAAATGGAACAGTACCAGTTAACTATAAAGTATGTTGGCTGGAAGTGCTGTGACAAAATATCCCATCCTAATCTGTGCCAGCACTACCCGGGAAAGCTTTCAGTGATGGAATGACATCATCAGTGACACTGGTTCTTTTGTGAAGAGAGTGTATGTGTAAAGGCTCCTTTTCCCCCATGTCATTGTCACACAGCACCGTCTGATATCCCCAGGTGGACCAGTGTTACACCCCCTCCACATACAGGAGATGTCACATCACATCTCCTGGAGTTTGGCTCGAAATTGGAACCCATGGATCAAATCACAGCACCATAGAAACTATAATCTATTACACAATGCCAAAGTAAAGCCAACTTCACTGATATGTCATGCGCAAGAACCAATGATTAATACCGCACCTGAAAAATCTTTTCATTGTACAAGCTGGAGTGCAGACCTTTGAATGAGTAGAGAACTGAAAAAAGCTTTAACAAACGTAAGGCTTTTCTTCATTCTCAAAGAATCACTGTGCTTCAAAATGCATTGAGAATTTCAGCAAATTATGAAAATGTAAAGAATGGCCATGTTCAAAAGATTCAAAAGCAACTGAGTTCTAAAAGCTTGCACATCATTCCCTTTTTAAAGGAAACAAAAATAAATTATTTGATTGTTTATTTACAAAACTTGTATTACTTCCTTTTTTTCTATAGAACACAAAAATAGAAGTTTACAAGAATGTTGATGGTGCTCTTTTCCTTAACAATGAAAGTGAATGATAGAACATTCATTTTTTAGGTGAACTATTCATTAAAAAAAACAACAACGAGAGCCATCATTGAGAGTGGTACTTGAAGAAAGCAAACTAATGCAAACCAGAGGTTCTTATTAAAAAGTAGGCTATCGTGCCAAATGTAGCTGTTTGTGCAAACAGAAGTGAAAGAACATTTAAAGTCTGTGTGTAAACCTGACTATAAATGGTAGCCTTTGATGTGTGCTGCCTTAAAGGGATTTATAAGATTAATTTCAGGAGCAATTTTCTTAAAAGAACACATATTAAAACTTGAAAGATGACTGAGTGGAGTAAGTTGGTGAATGGATATTAAAAACAACCACATAAATCTCAGGAAATGCCTGCCAAATGGAGACAGACCGGATCAAAGGTGAAGAACACAGGGAAGGGAAAACAATCAAAGCATGCGGCTGTCAATCACACCTAGTATAAGGCAGCAAATTCCAGTACCTGAAACACATGACAATATGCTGCTATTTCTCATGATTCATTGAATAATCTGAATTGTAATATTTTTGCACAAACAATGAAGAAGATAGGGCTAATGAGATGGCCATCAGACAACAGTGGCATCCTAGTTACCTACATTACCATTCAAAATGTTGGGTTGGTAAGATTTTTAATGCTTTTAAAAGACTTTTGTGCTCACCAAGTGTGCATTTATTTGATAAATAAAAGAAAACAGTAATATTGTGAAATATTATCCCAATTTATTTAGTTTTCTTTTTGAACATATTTAAAAATATATTTTTTTTTATTCCTGTCATGAGTTTTCAGCAGACATTTCTCCAGTCTTCAGTGTCACATGATCCTTCAGAAATCATTCTAATGTTGATTTGATGCTTAAGTAACATTTTTATTATTATCAATACTGAAAACAATGTTGTGCACCTTAATTTTTTTGTGGGAACTATGATATACGTATTTTTAAGGATTCTTTGATGGATAGAAAGTTCAAAAGAACAGCATTTATTTGAAAGTTTTTGTAATATTAGAAAATGTCTCTACTGTCACTTTTTGATCAATTTAATATTTCCTTGTTGAATAAAGGTATTCATTTTTCTATATCTGTCTCAAAAAAAGTTGTCACCTTTGTTTCTACAGAGCTTATAATACAGATTGTATGAAAACAGCTTCACATAAATAAACAGAAAAATCTATTTTTTGAACAGAATCAATTATGAAAAGTAAACTATGGAGACAGTTTGAAAAATAATAATAATTAAATAAAAACTTTGAACTGTACTGTAATATAAAATACAGGGAGTTTTTTTTTATATTATCTAATTATTGCACTGCTATTTAGCCGTTTTGTATTGTTATACGTATGAATTCTAAAATGAATGTGATGTAATAAGTCTTCACTGGTTGGCACAAAACTGTATATCAGTTTTCAATACATTAGGCATGTTAACATTCATTTTAATAATAGAATGTAGAATCAAATTAAATATTAGAGTGTTTACACATTGCAAATGCCAGTGAAATCAAATACCAATATTGCCATTTCCAGTATCGACACGAGACAATTAACCTCCGGGTGAACAATCTGGCTGGTTAAGGGACGCAAATGCCACGGAGCTTGTTTCCAGGGTAACCCTTACGGCCGTCCCTAGTACCACTTTCCGCTACCTACACCCGCCATATAATATTGATCAGCGGCTAGAAATGGGCTTAGTGATCTTGAACCTGCAAAGTGTGATTTGATTTGTTTGCACCTCTGCAACCACAATGTTTCCTCTCTCTCCTCCCCAATGGCTATTTCGCTACAAAAGTCCCTGACACTGTTAGTGGAAAACAGAGTTGTTCAATTTGATTAGTTGTGGCAAATGAAATGGAAGACATTAAATAAAGGCCACGGAATTGGAACACACAGAGAAGAATGCAATTAAATGGAACTCAACAAAACCCTAAAGCTAAAAATAACACTTCACTGAGACATATATTTGCAATGGAAAAAAGTGAACAGGAAATTGGCTCTGTGGATCATGACGCAGAGTACCAGCCACTGATGGAATTGCGATAATAATATACTTCTATACTATTTTTTGCAGAGTCAACAGCAGCAGAAAGAAAGCCTTCTCTGAAAGGTTTTTTTATGAGACACATTAAAAACGTAAATGTTATGTTACTGAACAGGGACAAGAAAAACAAAGCTAAGTGGCCCCAAGAAGCTGTTTGTGCAACAAAAGGAGATGGTAATTTCTAGAAGGTGGTATAAGCGGCCTGTAATTAAAAAGCTCATTGCCTCACTTTGACGGAAGCAGGGAAATAGATTCTGCATAAGTAATGGCAGCCACACCACCGCCAATTCCTCAGTAGTGTTATTGTAGAGTAATATACGATACCGAATGTAAGAGTGTATAACTACCATCTCATTAACTTCACCTCCTCTGGATCTCACTCACTAATAGCTCAGAGAGATATGGGGAAAGAGAGAAAGACACAGAGAACAAGACGGCAAGTTGTAGAGAGTTAGAAGATGTGGGCACTTACCGAAACCCCCAACATGATGACAAAATCATTACATATTACAAATAAAACATTTTAAAAATTGCCTTGGCAACTGTATTAAATAGAATAAGTATATAGGTTTATAACCTAAAATTACTTAAATGGAGAAATGAAAAATAAAGCTAAATAAAAATATTTATTTAAAAATAAAAATGACAAAAGCACATAAAATGACAAACACTAAAATAAATAAAAAAAATAACAATAAAAGTTAATTAGTAAAATTATTCAAAATACTAAATAAATACTACAACAACATATAAACCAGGGATCGGCATCGGGCCAAAAAAACATTCACCACTAGATGGTGGGCCAGAACATAGTTAAAGGATCATTTAAGATAGGCTATTAATTGATAAAAAATGCAAGCAGAATTGCCTGTGACTGACTGTTACAGTGTATTTTGTTGCTGGTAGTGAGCTGTTACTCTGTGTAAAATCCTGCGACAGTCATTAACAAAAAGCCACATTTGCGTGGCGGTGTCTGATCAGAGTATGTGAGCGGAGTGGAGCAATAAACAACCATTTCTCCTCCGCGCTCCGAGCATTTAATAATCACTCCGCTCCCGCTCCACTCCGCGCTCACTGATATCAGAAACACTGCTCCGCATCTAAAGTATTTCACTATGTTTGAAATATCACAGTTCTATGGAAGCCCGTTTCCGCCACTGAATAAAAAATAAATAAAGGTTATTGCGTTATTGCGGTTTTGGCCCGCGGGCTATCTGTTGCCGACCACTGATATAAACAATGCTAAAATAAGAGACAGACAGACAGATCCCAGTAGAATAATGTAATAGTAACTGTAACTGTCAATGAAAAATCTTAAAAGTATACAATCATCATCATGAATATCATCATCATCATCATCATCCAACTGATTCCCTGCAGTAATTTACATCACTACATCCATCACCACATAAGCCGTCAATTGGTCTGTTATGCGACTGTTCTTCTCGCTGCCAAACGCCCCCGTTCCCGCCTGCCTCTCTCTCCCTCTCTGTTCAGGAACACTGCAAATGTGGTGGCACAGATGGCAGCAGTTGGCCGAGCTGGTGCCGTCTGTGAACGGGGTTCAGCAACTTTAACCCGGCAGCAAAGAATATTAGGGCCGAGAGGGGCATGGAATGGCCTGCCAAAGATATTATTAGAGGCATAAATACATTGCGGTTCAACCTGTTCCACCTGTTTCTCTGGGGCCTTTGCTCCTCTTTGCCCGAGTCAAAATACAGTGTGACATGTATGTTGAATTATTTATGGACACAGTCAGTCACGACTATATACTAAACTAAAATGCTATTGTCTTGAGAAACTGATGCTGCGATCAGCAAAATTTCTGAATTTCAGCTTGCGCACCAATTTAAAAATATAGTTTGGCTCATACTAATTGATTCCCCTGTGGGCAATGGCTCAGATATGCTCGGATAACATTAATTTGTATTAAAACCAATGGCCGTTTATATAATAATAATAATAATAACAATGCTTAATATAATGAACACTGTCATCACGCACCATATATTTATGATATTAGCAAGGACTAAGCTGGAAGGTCATAGGCACAGATGTAATGAAAATATTCTGAGAAATCTAAGAAACAATTGTTTGAAAGAAATATTATATATCTACTTTAAAATATAAAATAATTAGGTATGTTAAGTAGGTAAATTGCTCATTATACATGGTCAAAACTGTTATATTGTTATGCCTTACAAAGCATTTGGAATTTTTTTGTCTTTTGGACTTTCTATTCATCGAATTTCTATTCAAATGTATCACTGTTTCCACAAATAAGCAGCACCACTGTTTTCACAGTTTCAAAGATAATTGTTTTTTGAGCAACAAATCAGCATATTAGAATGATTTTTAAAGGATCATGTGACACTGAAGATTGGAGTAAAGGCTGCTGAAAATTCAGATTTAAATTGGATTTTGCAATATTTGCTGGTTTTACTGTATTTTTAACCATATAAATGCAGCTCTGGTGAGCATAAGGGACTTACCAACCCCAGACTTTTAAATGATAATGTAGGACTACATTACATTTATATAATGATATGAAGAAGAATGACAATGTTTTTTGTACGTGTACCATACAAAATAAAAAACAGCAAATAAGACAATATGAGAAGGTCACAAAATATAAAATTGGCAGGAAATGTTTGCAGGTGTAATGCAATGAGAGTCTGTTGGGTGTGCTATGTTCGATGCAAAACTATGCAATCAAACTTGAATTTAACCACAACATAGTAGTCCAGACATGCACACGCATACATTTTTTCTGTGTTTAAGCATCTTAAATCAGGCTTGGATTATGCCAGCTTTCCTAACCAACAGAAGAGCACTTGTTACAGGATGTGCAAAAGCTTCAGCAAGAAAATCGATGACAAAAGGAGCTCAGTCTGAATGACCCACACTAATGAGAGATCAACCGATTGGCTCACATTCCTGAGTCAGGAAAACCTTTGTTAGAGATGGGCTGTGATGACAACAGGTTTATGGGGTGCAGTTACTGTGCCAGCGGTCAGCCAGATACACAACCTGCTATAATTTCTACCCTTGGCAAGCTGGTGGGCCTGTCCCCATAGCAACATGCTGCGTATGTGAGGGGAATAAACTTGTGTGTGTGAGTGTGTATGCGAGTGAGTGTAAACACAGACTCATCTTAAAGTGATTTGTCTTTCAAAATGAATATTTGACGTGGCATGCTTTTTATGGGTCTCAAACATGGATAGAGTAGCTACTAGCTAGTGAAGGGATTTTAAATATTTGCTTATTGCTTTGTTAATCAAATGGTGTATTAATAGAGGGGAATTTCAGTCAGTGCTCAAACATTAGTCACAGTATTTTGCAAGATTTGGATGCTTTATGGTGAACCAGTTTTTGTTTAACCAGTAAGAACGATAAAATCTCTGAAGGTCATTTGAAGGTCAAGTGAAGTCAGCTCTGATTTAGCTTTTGATCTATAATTTTTAGACCATCTATATGCTAATTTACTCCTTGAAACCTTTAGCAGATTTATGCATTTTAAGCAGATTTATTCTCTTCTGGGAAAATGAACCAAAAATTCTGTTTCAAAAGGAAAAAACATGCAGGAAAACTGCACTTGTTATTTAATTTCATGGTTTCCTAAATATAGTAAAAAGAATGAAAGTCTTGAAAGAAAGAATGACAGGATGTATTAATGTCTAAAACACATTAATACATCAATATCTCCTGTAATCAAAGTTTTTGTTTCAATATTGATTTCTTTGACGTCAAATAGGGGTTGAAAAAAACCTTGGGGGCGAAGAACTTTTCTTGCTGAAATGTCACCAAGTCTGAATTGACAATATGACAGACTATCCAACCAAAAGAGCTCATTTTTCATGAGTCTAAAAATTGCCACTATCCAGCAGCTTCTGCTAAAGAAAAACCAAACTCTTTTATCCATTTTTCATCCATGAGTGTTCAGTTCCTCTAATAAATATCCTACATAGCAATTGGGCTTGTTTTCTTCTTTATAATAGACCGTGTTCATTAACGCCTCACATTAATCACATTATAATGTATGACGCCACATGACCTCTCATGTTTTTTCATGATAAAACTCAGCTTTTATGACTTCATCGTGAAACATTCTCTGGCAGGCGAGCAACGGGATTAAATATGCTATAAATATTTTTATTAGACTTTGTATTACACCTATTCTTAATGTTGCAGGCATATGTAATCTGTTATACACTGTATAAAAATAAATGTGCATTTGTTACTTTAAAAGAATAGTTAATCCAAAAATAAATATTCTGTCATTTCAAACCTGTTCTTTCTTTAGTGAAAAAATATATATGAAGAGTTAATTTGCGAAAACAGATAACTTTTTTAACAATTTTCAGAAATCATGTTTTTTTAATCTCAATCAAACTGCAGTTGGGTTATTTTCACTAGGTTAAACAAACAATGAACCTCACTGATTTTCCTAAATGATTTCAACATAATTGTGCGTAAATGAGTACAGAATGTTAATTTTTTATGTGTTAAAAATCCCTTTGACAACCTATTTGTAACTTATCTGACCCTGATTTTAATAGGTGTAACCCATTTATTCAAATTTATCTTTAATAGTAAACAATTTTTAATTATCCGCCCTGGTTTCCTGCCCTGCCGGCTCTGCCTCGATCCCCGGCCTCTGCACTTCCGCAGGGATCTGGCCCTCCATCCCTCCCCCTGTTCCGCTCTGGGCCCTGGTCTCGCCTGTTCCGCCTGCTCGGGTCTGGTGGTCATCTGCTCTACCGTGGAGATCCTCTGCCCTGTCTACGCCACACTGGTGGGCTCCGGCTTTGTCTGTTCAGCGGTGGTGGTCAGCTGTCTGGTTCTGGGGGTCTCCTGCTTCGCCCAGGTGCACTCTGGTCTCGTCCTGCCCTGCAACAAGGACTCTCTCTGTGTTGTCTGTCCCTGCTCTCTCTGTGTTGTCTGTCCTTGTTCTCCCCAGATCCCAGTCTCTGTCATGGGTTCCTGCCCTGTCTGCCTCCCTGTGGTGGTCCTCTGCCCTGCCATGGTGGTCTTATGCTCCGGTCTGGTGGGCTCCGGTCTCGCCTGCTCCGCCCTGGTGGGCTCCGGTCTCGCCTGCTCCGCCCTGGTGGGCTCCGGTCCCGTCTGCTCCGCCCTGGCCTCTGGCTCCGCCCTGGTTTCCTGCTCTGCCGGTTCTGCCTCAGTCCCCGGTCTTCCCACTTCCTCGCGGGCCTGGCCCTCCGTCCCTCCCCCTGTTCCGCCTCTGCTCCACCGCCCTCCTGGATTGTTTGGGAGCGTCTGGAAGCCGCTCTTTGGGGGGGGGGGCTATGTCACGAATCTGGTCCATGCTCTCCCGGTCAACCACCACTAGAGGTCACCCGTTCACCACATTGACTTTTTCACAACACACTGGACTCCATTTCCCACAATTCATTGCACTAATGACACGCACAGCTGTTCACCATTATCTCGCCCACACCTGATTATCATTTCACAAT
The DNA here is from genome assembly GCF_936440315.1 of Barbus barbus. NCBI lineage: Eukaryota > Metazoa > Chordata > Actinopteri > Cypriniformes > Cyprinidae > Barbus > Barbus barbus. The sequence continues at coordinate 17,871,459 of NC_136741.1, forward strand.
CACTCACTCACTATTTAAGTCTGGGACTTGCTATTGCTCACTGCCGAGTATTGTTAGCCTGCTACCTTACAAAGCGTTCTTAGTTTTCATAGTCTTGCCTTGCCTTGTTTTCCTTTCCGTGTCTGACCCTGCCCGAGTTCTTGGATTATTCTCTCTGCCTTGCCCTGTCTGGATTTTGTATGCCGATCGTCGACCCTCGCTTGTTCCACGGATTGCTCTGTCTTGCCTCTGCCATACCTGTTTGCTGTCTCCCGACCCTGCCTGTATGACCACGTTTTACAATAAAGCTTTGCAAATGGATCCGTACGTCTCACGTCTCGTCAGCCCTGTAACAGAGTCCATGTTTTAGGCATTTTTACTAAATCTTTAACCCTGGCACCCAAATCAATAATGATCCTAATAATGTGACCTAATCCACCAGACATGTGCTGGCAATTGGAACAAACAGCAATCACGAGCAAAGGCTTCTCATCAACAAAACATGCATCCAGCTGTGCTCGAACTGAATGTTTGATTTAGTCAGGGTTGTGGGAGACAGAAAAGAGGACAAAGCAAATCTACTGCTATTGGTTCCTTTGTATTTATTGTATTCCATGTGATGCAATGAATAGGAAACAACAAGGGCCATTTCAGTGTGTACCTGAAATTTATTTTATCCGCTCTCTTTCTCCACTATTCTTCAGTTTCTGCGTTTCTCTCCTCATTGTTCTCACTTTCTGCACTCCCAGAGGAGCTGAATCACACTTAAGCTGAACGCTGGGTAACAGGTTAAAGTGAGACTACATGACACAGCAGCCGCTGGTATCGACTGACTCTCAATTGCATTCATTTGAAATGTAACAGGCCCAATAAATCATCCAGCTAAAAGCAGCCCCCCAATAGCTGTCCTTGCTAACACTGCAACACACGCACACACATTGCACCTCAAAATTAGTGTGTCTGTGTTTCGGCTGAACACCTGTAACTGCATATTGTTGTTGAAAAGTAAGTGGAGCACCTCATTTATCCCGATGATCCACCTACACACACACACACACAGCATAATGAAACAAGTGTGTATTGTGTCTCTACAAACTGTAGCAGGATGGCAGGCTCTTCAATGTGTGGTGCATGAAGCCATCAACCTCCTCTAGTGTCATGATGACCTGTACTGAGGGTGGTCAATATTTAGCTGTGAGTGTTGGACAGCCCTGGGAAAAAAACAGGCCAGTTAAAAACATACTTTACAGCTCAGAGATACGATTTTACCTCAACTGTTAGGTATGAAGACTTTTATCTAGAAAGCATTTTTTCACCAGAACTCAACAACATTATAAAGTATCGCGAGTGAGAGTGTTTCTCTACATTTTTACATATTTCTCAATGTTTCTACATATGTTATATAGTGTGTATAAATACACACCTGAACAAAATCTTAAGACTGGGGGAAAGTATTCACATTTCACGCTGGTGGATCATAACCAGGTTGTAAGTACTGCTTCGAAATGCCAAAAGAAGAAACAGGAGCAAGAGACAAACAAAATAGAGAATAGACAATTTATTGAAAACTGCATTAAAACTCAAACAGGCTGTTCATCAGCTGATCAAAAGTTTAAGACCATAGGCCTTAAAAAGTTCAAATCTGCGCAAAAATATGGCTTTCATGTCATTGTCCTTCAGGCAGTCACACTGTCATGGCACAATGTGTCCCTGAGCAAGACACTTAACCCCTAGTTGCTCCAGAGGCGTGCGACCTCTGACATATATAGCAATTGTAAGTCGCTTTGGATAAAAGCGTCAGCTAAATGTAAATGTAAATGCAGAGAACAAATTCCGAGTATGGGTTGCCATACACCACTTCCCTCATAACATGCAACAAATACATAGGACCAGGATAAAGAGTGCTTCAACCAGAATAAAAAGCCTTATTGAACAGATATGTTTTTAATTTAGACTTAAAAATAGCCACAGATGAAGCCATTCTAATAAAAATGATCTCCTGATGGCAAAGGCAAAAAGGTTCTTTGAATGTGGCAGGATTGTTGAGCTGCACAAGCAAGGGTGCACGCAACACGCCATTGCTGCTGAGGTTGGACTCAGTAAGACATTTTACATTTCTTAAAAGATCCTGAGAGTTATGGGGCAAAAAAGTCAAGTGGTAGACCCCAAAAAAAAAATTCACCTGAACTGCGCCGGAGGATCTGACAAGTTGTCCGTGAAGACAGGCCGATCCTCAAATTAAGGCCCTTAGTGATGCTGACTGCTGCCCAAAAACCATAAGACGGCATCTGCGAGAGAAGGGACTGAAGTATAAAAAACGTCTTCAAAGGTCACGTCTCCTCCCACGCCACAAACTAGCCCGTTTGGAAGAAAGTTTGATTCTATGATGAGAAAAATTTAACCTGGATGGTCCTGATGACTTCCAACGTTACTGACATGACAAGGAGATCCCACTGGAGAGGTTTTCCACGCGGCACAGTGGAGGAGGCTCCATCATGATCTGGGGTGCTTTTTATATCAATGGGAAAATGGAGTTTCAGGTTGTGCAGGGGCGTCATACGACGGCTGGCTATGTGGACATGTTGCAGCAGGTATCCCTCTTGACTGAGGGCCCTCGTCTGTGTGGTAATGACTGGGTCTTTCTACAGAACAACGCTGCAGTTCACAACGCCCAATTGACGAAGGACTTCTTCCAGGAGAATAAAGTCGCTCTTTTGGACCATCCTGCATGTTTCACTGATCTTTTTTGGGTCTTTGACTTTTTTGTCCCATAACTCTCAGGATCTTTTAAGAAATGTAAAATGACTGTCTTACTGCGTCCAACCTCAACAGCGATGGCGTGTTGTGTGCACACTTGCATGTGCGGCTCAACAATCCTGTCATGTTCAAAGACAGAAAGACTTTTTGCCTTTGCCATCAGGAGGTCATGACAGTGTGACTGCCTGACATGAAAGCTATATTTTTTGTGCAGATTTTAACTTTTTAAGGCTAAAACTTTTGATCAGCTGATGAACAGCCTGTTTGAGTTTAAATGCAGTTTTCAATAAATTGCCTATTCTCTGTTTTTTGTCTCTTGCTCCTGTTTCTTCTTTTGGTATTTTGAAGCAGTACTTACAACCTAGTTACAATCCACCAGTGTGAAATGCGAATACTTGTAATGTTTCCACCGGTCTTAAGATTTTGTTCAGGTGTGTATATTGGTACAGAAGGGAAAACATTTACTTTAAATTGCTTCTTTTTCTCTTTGTTTAACAGTGATGAACCATCTATATCTCTGTCTTTAAATAAAAATACTGCTGCAACTAGATGCAACACTCTTCATATTGCAGTTTATGTTACTGTTGTAAATGGGGAAAGACATTTTAAGTGCTTCCACTTTTGGATTCAAAATATTTTGCAAAATGTACATTTTAGTCAGAATTATTGCACTCCATCTACCAGAGCTAACCCTAACCCTAACCCTAAACGTTCATAAATGAAGTTCATTAGAGATATCAGGTGTAACATAGTTTCATGCCATAAATTAATTAATCTATATTCACCTGCCATTTGTCAAAAATTAGATAAATATACTCTCACATATTCATTCAAATTATTTTCACTGGTGTTACCTGTATATTCAGGTTGAATAAGAAATATTAAACAAATATTTAATTCAGGTTATAAATGAAGAAATCTTAAACAAATGTATTACTTTTAACATTTAAAAATCTAAATAAATCTACAGAAATGATCTGATACTACATTTTCAAACAATTCCCTAAACAGTCTCTCTAACACTAATGCAATGTCACACAGCTCGCACCATGAACACAGACACACTGAGACATAACATTTGATTTCTATATCAATATATATATTCGAAACAAACCATAATAACCATATTATAGTAATAATGTAGTTAAAATCACCATATTATTATCTCTCTCGCTGTGGAGCAAAGCTTATAGTAGAGCTGTAATAAATGCTAATCAGAGAAAGAATGAGAGAGTTTCACGCTGCTCTTGTCCTTACATTAACCTCTATGAGGGATTCTCATATATGCTCATTAATTCAGATGCTGGACACAGCCGATCAGCCGCTTGAGGAAGCATGTAAACACATTCCTGAAATGTGCTTCTCTTTCTCAACTCTATGACTCATACTCTAATATGTGTGTGTGTGTTTGTTTATTCTGATTTATGGCATATATTCAACATGAAAAGCTAGTCCACTGTGTAATCTAATTAGAGATGAAAACATGATGTTCTCTTCTTTCTAATAATACTTAATACTGTAGATAACGTTACTATTAATATCGTAAACAATATGTTATTAATATGACATGAAATGGAGGACAAAAGTGGAATAAAATAAATTTCTTCAGTGTAGTTGCGAGTAGGCTATACAGTATATGCTATATATGTTCTAAACATGACTCTTCCAAACTTATACCTTACTGTTGCTTGTTTCTTCTAATGAAGCCTATTAAACAACAAAATATTTGGAAAGACTCTATTTAAAGTATTTTTTGTTTTGTTTAAAAAGAAAAGTATACACCTTATAATGGTTAATTACGATTGTCTAAATATTCTAAAGTGTTATTTTTAGTGCTGGGCAACGATTAAAATTGTTAATCGCGATTAATCGCATTATTTTCTGCGATTAATCGCATTATGCACAAAATTCAAAAATGCATTCAAAAGTAGTGTATTGTGCACTTTTTTCATTTAAAAGTACTGCTATATGAACAAAAATGCAATAACATTTGGTTTGCAAACAATTTAAACAAATAAGGTGATATAACAAATTTTACAGCAGTATTCCCTTTACATAGTAACTTATAACATTAATGTAATCAAATTAAATATAAAACCAAAGCTATTTGCCACTGCCAGGGCATTAACATTTTTATAGAAAATATTTTATAGTTTGTTATAGAAAAACAAGTTATACTCAGTCCAGAGCCTCGATCATAACATTATAACAGGCACCTTCCGAGTAACCGCTAACCGTGCCGGAGCGCGGAACTTCTGACACGTGCAGCATGATTGCGTGAACATTTCTGAGCGGCAAGGGTGACAGATCTGTAAAGCAATATATTGTGAGTGTGTTACTGCATCCCAAACGACTCAAAATAATAAAGCACAAAGTTAACAAAACAATGCACTCCACTGTGCTGAGCGAGAGCACTTCTCTGCTGTCTTCACGTGCTATCGGAAACTTCTTATTTCCCACTTATGAAGTCCTGATTATGAGCACGTTGCATTCTTTTCTGTTAAAAATAACAGTGAACAGTGGTTTGTGAATGTTGATGCTTAGCCTAAATAATTTTATCGGGAGCATTCATGTGAGCACTGCAGCAGTCTTAGGCCCACCCCAAATGCTCTCATTGGTTGAGGCGCGTGATGACACCCATCCCAAGCTATTTCTGATCAACATCCCACCCCTCCTGTGACCCATGGTTTGTCTGTGGCCTATGTGTATTGAGAGCCAGTGAGCAACGGACTTTCATAATAATAAAAAATTGTGTTAATGCACAATAAAATAATTGTCTGCGTTAATCAATTAATGTGTTAATGTGATAATAACGTGTTAACCTTCCCAACTTTCCCCTAGTTATTTTTTATTTTTTATACAAATGCACACTGTAATTTAGTTCTTAAGTCAAGTCAAGTCAAGTCAAGTCAATATTATTTGTATAGCGCTTTTAACAATGCAAATTGTGTCAAAGCAGCTTTACATCGGCTTGATATAAAGCTGGGTGGCTTTATATCAGTTTAACAGTATTTAGACGGTGAAATAGTTTGTCGAAATAGTGTCATTCTCCTCTAGCCAGACAAAATCAGTAGTGGAGTTACATAACACAATATCAAACTATTTTTTGTGTATATACAAATCAGTATATTAGAATGATTTCTTTAAAAAAAATTATTCCAATAAAAAAGTTATTTTAAATTGTAATAATATTAATAATAAAAGTAGTAAGTAATAAGTAATAGTAAGTTTAAAAATTATAGTAACACTTTACAATAAGGTTCCATTTGTAAACTTTATTAATGCATTAACTAACAATGAGCAACATTTGTACGTTATTTAAATCTTTGTTAATGTTAGTTTATTAAAAATACAACTGCTCATTGTTAGTCCATGTTAGCTCAGGTCCATTTACTAACATTAATAGATACAACTTTTTTATTTTAATAATGTATTAATAAATGTTGAAATCAACTTTAACTAAGATTAATACATGCTTTAGAAGTATTTTCATTGTTAGTTTATGTTAACTCATGTAGTTAACTAAAGTTAATGAATGGAACCTTATTGTAAAGTGTTACCAACATAAAATTTTAAATACTTAAGTAATAAATGTGTAGTAATAGTAATAATAATAATAATAATAATGTGTAATAATATTAAATTAAATTGTAATAATTTATTGTATTTTCCATCAAATAAATATTGAATACTGAATATTGAGCATAAAAGACTTCTTCTAGCTACCTTTACATTTTTATATGTTAAGGTGTCTGCTGAATATCATGAGTGTCACAAAGCATTTCAAGTATTTAAAAATATATATTTTTTTAAATACTCATTTGCTCTCTTGCAAGGACTTGCATGTCCATCAACGAATTCAAATCTCATTCTACTAAACATTTTTCACAGAAATGAAAATACCATTACTCAAACTGGTATTGTACACCAGTCCGGAGGACTGAAAACTTTTTTGGTGTCACAGCATTCCACCAGAGAAATGTGAAACGATGACCTTCAAATAACGAGTGTTGCCAGACAGGAAAAGGTAACCATACTATACACTATGCATTCCAATGCTTCAGCAACTAAATGTGGGACTTACATTGGTTTCTTCTCAGTTCCTATAGGAATGAGGTCTTATATACCATGAAGAAACAACCCATCCGTACGATGCACAAAGGTAGACCAGCCCGCAGGCTATATGAATAAATTATTCCAAAATGTTAAATAATGTTTAGTGTAACGAGTAAAACAAAGATGCTACAGCAGGTGCTTTTTAAATCAAATTAAGTCAATGTAATTTTAAGGTAAAATAAAAAAAATAATCATCCTGTACAGAACGTCTCGGTTACGTATGTAACCCTCGTTCCCTAATGGAGGGAACGGAGACGTTATGTCGTGACGACATTAGGGGATTCACTTGTGAGCCCCAATCATCTTTGACTTTAAGAGAAAACGGTGGATTTTGCATACCTGAGCCACTCCCCATGCATACGGGTATAAATACGCGACAGGTGCATCCACTCATCAGGTTTTTACACTGAGGAGTCGAGATCGTGTCCCTGACACCCAGCGATGGTTCAAGATTGTGGCATGGGTACATAACGTCTCCGTTCCCTCCATCAGGGAACAAGGGATATATATCCCTTGTTCCCTATATATCTCCGTAACCGAGACGTTCCCTATCTGTCGGTCACTACGAGTTATATCGTGACGACATTAGGGGTCCATGGAAAGCGCTACAACCTGAACCCCGTTACAACCTTATGGCATTGCAAATGTTGGCAAGCAAGCGCGTGACAGACAAATGCAATGCAAAAATCGTAACCTTCCCATCACCCCAGCGCAAATTCGCTGACCTTGGTTCCTGCAGGGACCACAGGTGAGTACATCGCTGATGGAGATAGCCAAGCCGCTGTTCCTTTCACCACAGAATTTAGAAGGGATTTCGACCTTCAACGAAAGATTGCTTCAAGTATTTCCTATTTGTTGTTACAGCTTGGCAGTAACGACGGGGAAGCGAGTCTTCCGGAGAAGGGCGCTACGGAGGCCACATCCTGCCCGAAGGGAGGTAACATGTGGAGACACTGATATGGACTGACCCAGGCCTGGGGCAGTACTACATACGAAATGGGACTCTGAGGCAGATCCTACCTAGGAGTAGGGAGGAGAGCTGCCAACAGAGCCAGACAGAGTGCTCTGTCAAAGGGAAGACACGGGTTTACAGAGGGGGAAACCTTACCGTGGAAGAATACACATATGGGATTGCCCGTTGGGAATCAAGCCATATGGACACCTAGCCCAGTACAGGGGCTGACCAGAGACCCGGGCGAGCTAACACCAGTACTGGGCTTGGCGTCAGGCTGCTGGAGGAACTCCACCAGGGTTCACCGTCCGAGGGACTCTACTGGAGCAGTGTTAATTTTGGCAGGTATTTTTGATTTAGTCTTAGTCTTTATCTTGAGACGAAAATGCTTAATAGTCTTAGTCACATTTTAGTCATTTGAGTCTTTCATAGTTTTAGTCTAGTTTTAGTCGACGAAAAGTCATTGCATTTTTGTCAACTTTTAGCCATTACTTTGTCAAACTGCAGTTACCAACATTTATTTTGGTAGCTATTTTACATGTAGTATTCAAACAAAAATAGTCATCAATACTTCTCTCTTTAGACCAAATCAATTAAGCTTAGTTATGAGAAATTTGAATCAAGGATTGAATTTGGAAAAACTGGAATAAATTTTCATTTTTTGGTAGAGATATAAATTAAACTCATTTTTCAGATACAGTAGGTTTACTTAACAAGTATACATTTATTTAACATCTTTTGTTGGTTAACATTTATGACAGATAATTAGGAATGCTGTCCATTTAAGACGGAAGGTATGTATGTAATAGCCTACTGACATACATTCAGTTTTCACCCACCTGTTTAAGCTCACTTAAACCATAACGGACTGTATTTCCGTGAGATACTCTACATGATAGACATTTGGACTGCTGTGTGTGTACATTTTGAAAGACAAGACAGTTAATTTAGCCTATAGGATGTATTTTGAATGTCCGGTAGTCCTCAAATAACATTTTAGTCCCGTCTCGTCTTGTTAATGAAGACGCGCATAAATTTCGTCATAGTTTTTATCATCAGATATTAGTTTTAGCTCGTCAATGTCTCGTCTTAGTCACAGAAAAAAGGTTCGTTGACGAATATTTTTCGTCGTCGTCTTCGTCGACGAAATTATCACTGTACTGGAGGAGGAAAAAGGTGCTCACATCCCCGGGTGAGGGGGAATAGCGCAGCAAGCGTGACACTGGCCTGCTCTTCCCGCCACTTACCTGTTACCCAACACACAGGAAGAAACTGCCTCAACGCGGAGACTGAAATCTCGCGAAGGTGTTCGGTGTCACCTAGCCTGCAGCTCTACCGATGTCTGCCAGAGAGTCGCTGTGCGCCAAGCATAGGAGGAGGCAACACTCCGTGTGGAGTGAGCCCTCACCCCCAGGGGGCACGACTCGTCTTGAGATAGGTACGCCAAGGCGATGGCATCCACGATCCAGTGGGCCAACCTCTGCTTGGAGACAGGCTTCCCTTTCTGCTGACCTCCGTAGCAGACAAGGAGCTGCTCAGAGCTTCTAACGCTCCGGGTGCGGTCCACATATATGCGCAGCGCTCTTACGGGACACAGCAACGCCAAGACTGGGCCTGCCTCCTCCCGGGAAACCACGGCCGTCATCTCTGGGTCCGATTCGGTGAAGGCCGCGACACCCAAGGGGGGCAGTCCTGCTGAATCTTCATCCTCAGAGGACGATTGCCCATCCCCCAATGCTGCGATCGACATCTAATCCTCTATCGGCGCGCCAAATGAAACGCTGGGCACGCCATAAGATGGCACAGCAGAATCACCAGGGGGAGCCGCACAGAACAGCTGCTGCGGGAATGGGGGAAAGGTCCGTGGGGACTGGCCCGGCGGAAAGCTCTCACTGTAACCCTCAGATCGCCCAAGGCACTAGCCGATGGTTCTCTGCTCATGGCAGAGAAGCCAGCACGGGTAGTGACAGAGGGAGCTCCTCCTATCCCCATGAGGAGAAAGAGGCGCGGTCGCAGCGCTGCCATGAACAAACGCATAAACCATCCACTAACACAGCTTCAGCGTGCTGGATGCCCAGACACTGAAGACAACGATCGTGGCTGTCGACGGAGGATAGGAAATGACCGCAACCAAGAGGACACAGTTTTAAAAGAACTCTTTTAAAAGAGTTGAACCGACGGTGATTTGCTCTTTCAGGAAATCTGCTCTTTTAGTTGAAGTGCCCAGGGGAATCGCTGCAGACAGGGACACCGCTGTTCGCACCGTGACGCCAACCAGAACAGCTTCCAGACAGATGATGAATGGCTTTGTGGAGATCAACACGTTCATCCACTCGGCTCCGAAGGAAAATCTGATGAGTGGATGCACCTGTCGCCTATTTATACCCGTATGCACGGGGAGTGGCTCAGGTATGCAATATCCACTAGCCAATATTCAATGGCATTTTCTCTTAAAGTCAGAGATGATTGGGGCTCCCAAGTGAATCCCCTAATGTCGTCATGACATAACTCGTGCAACTTCAGTGAGCACAGGAAAGCGGCTCCTATTTGTGCGCCAAGTACACCAACGACTGTTCGCTTCTTGATATCTGTTTTTCTGAGTTTGTTGTTCTTGTGCCAAATGTCTTCCACACAAATGAAATGTTCGCAAATGATTACAATGTAGTGTGCACACGGGCGCACTTCTGGAAAAATCGGCCAAAAAAAGACAAAAAAACATCTGGTTCCGATTTATCAACCGGTGCATCCCTAGTGTAGAACCAAACAACTTTTCTAGGCCACAGATATGACTAGGCAGTTCATCTTATGTGATTGTACATCATTTAAATCATATTTTCCAAAAGTACTATTCTTTTTGTTTTGTGCACATTTATGAAATGATTACAGTGACACTCTTCCAGTGTTCGCTTTTCTCTAAACAAGTATCTGATGGGGTTTATTGCACAAATCTAGACTTTCGATTTCACAAACGCAGAAACACATTCCTACAAGATTGCCACAGACAGCTCAGTGTCTATGCTGTGGTGGGCACAGGGAATGAAAGCAAGTTAAAAAACAAAACCAAATTCAGCTCCCTGCTCTAATTATAGTTGTGATTTGGGAGTACAGTGTGTAGGAGTCACCTGTGGTGTGCGTAGTAGGTACTCCATAGTGAATAGGCTGTTAATGAGCACTAACAGTTATTTTGAGGGAGTGGGTGGACTTTCTTAAGAAGCAAAATTGGAACTTGCAGGCACTAATGAGGCACTGGAAAACTGCACAGGACCGTGTACCATCAGTCTATAGTGATTAAAAGAGAACATATATTCAGTAAAAGGATACATGCTCATATTTAGAGACAGCCTTTGAATCAAAAACCAGATACAGCCCCTAATAAATCTCTTGGCATTCACATTGGCAATCTGGAGAGGATGACAAATTGATCTGGCGTTACAGCTGACATCCAATGACTCAAATTCCACCTGCCATTTTGGAAATGCAAGGACACATAAAATGCAACATACAGTCTCTTTATAAATCCTATTTTTATTAGAAATACAAGTAGGTGTATGACAAACTACTGTTTAAAAGTTAATGTAAGATGTTTTGTTTTTAAAGACTTATATGCTCACCAAAGCTGTATTCATTGAATGAAAAATACAGCAATATTGTCAAGTATTATTACAATTTAAAATAACTGTTCCCTATCTGTCGGTCACTACGAGTTATGTCGTGACGACATTAGGGGATTTACTTGGAAGCCCCGACTGCCTCTGATAAGAGAAAACGCCAATGAAATTTGGCTAGTGGATTTTGCATACCTGAGCCACTCCCCGTGCATACGGGTATAAAAGGGCGACAGGTGCATCCACTCATCAGATTTTTGCTTCGGAGCCGAGTGGATGAGAAGTTTGCGATCTCCACAAAGCCTTCTGCCTCAAAAAAAAAAGAGTTTGTTCCTGGGTGGCGTCACGGTGCAGACAGCGGTGTCCCTGCAGCAGCGATTCCCCTGGGCACTTCACCTGAAAGAGCAAATTTCTAAAACACTGGGCGGTTCGCGTCTTTTTAAAGATGCCGTTCCGTCCGTGTTCTCTTGGTTGCGGTCGCTTCCTGTCCTCGGATGACGGTCACGAGCGTTGTCTTCAGTGTCTGGGCATCCAGCACGCTGAAGATGCGTTTGTGGATGAGTCATGCGCCTGTTGTGGGCGTATGAACATGGCAACGCTGCGTTCTCGCCTTTCCTTTCTGAAAGGATTGGCACCCTCTGCCGCCACCCGTCCCGGTCTCTCTGGCTCGAGCAGAGGACCGCCGGCTGGCGCTCTGGGAGATCTGAGGGTGACGGTAAGAGCTTCTCCGCCGGGCACGTCCCCACGGACCTCTTACTCCTCCCGCAGCGCTTGTTCCGTCCGGTTCCCGAGTGATTTCGCTGGTTCGCCTCACGGGGCCGCCAGCATTTCATTCGGTGCGCCGCCCGAGGATCAGATGTCGATCGCGGCATCGGGGGATGGGCTTTCGTCCTCTGAGGATGAACGATCGGCGGGGCTGCCCCCCTCGGGTGTTGTCGCCACTGCCGATCCGGACCCAGAGCTGACGGCCATGCTTGCCCGGGCAGCCGTGAGTATCGGGCTGGAGGTCAACAGACCGCCCAGTCCCGAGCCCTCGCGGCTGGATGATTGGTTCATCGGCGCAAAACGCGACCAGCGGCCGCACTTTGCCCCGGTGCCTTTCTTCCCGGAGGTGCATGAGGAGCTGACGAAGTCGTGGACGGCCCCTTTCACGGCCAGAAGCCGCTCGTCTCCCTCCTCCGTCCTCACTACCCTCGATGGCGGGGCGGCCAGGGGGTACGTGGATATTCCCCAGGTGGAGAGAGCGGTTGCGGTGCACCTGTGCCCGCAAAACGCCGCCACCTGGAGGAATCGTCCGCGTCTCCCGTCCAAAGCCTGTAAGCTGACGGCCGCACTCGCCGCCAAGGCTTACAGCGCTGCGGGCCAGGCCGCCTCTGCCCTGCATGCCATGGCCATCCTGCAAGTTCACCAGGCCAAGGCACTAAAACAAATGCACGAGGGTAGTCCCGACCCGGGGTTGATGCAGGAGCTGCGCACGGCGACTGACTTCGCTCTCCGGGCGACGAAAGTCACGGCGCGGTCCCTCGGGAAGGCGATGTCCACGTTAGTGGTCCAAGAGCGCCATCTCTGGCTCAATCTGGCCGAGATGAAGGACGTCGACAAAGTACGCTTTCTCGACGCCTCCATCTCCCAGACGGGGCTATTTGGCGACACTGTCGAGGGTTTTGCCCAGCAATTCTCGGCAGTACAGAAGCAGACGGAGGCAATTCAGCACATCCTCCCTAAACGGCGGGATGCTCCAGCTGCCACCGCTGGCCCAAGGGCCAGGCCCCAGTCTGCTGGTCGCCGTGGGCGCCCTCCTGCGTCCTCCAGAGCTGCTCCGCCCCGTGCTGAGTCGTCACCTAGGCCGGTGCGTCGAGCCTCTCGCAGGAGTGCGGCGCCCCCTGCGCCTCAGCCGGCCGCCAAGTCCTCCAGGAAGACGACAAAGCGGCCCTGACGCGCACAACCCGGAGATGGAGGAATTTGCTCTTTCCCAGGAGACGACGAGGCTAGCGTCGCTCCTTCCCCCGGAGGAGGGCCGGGTGGAGAATCCTGTGTTTTCTTTTCTTTCTGTTCCGCCACTGGCTCAAGGGCCAGTGGTACCCACATTGTCAAAGAAAGAGCAATTTCCCTCTCCTCCGGGTTCCCAGGTCTGCGGGCTGACAGTGTGCGACGCACTGCCTCCTCACTCTCACCCGAGACCCATATTGCCAGTGGCCAAGAGAGTGCGGTCTGGGGACGCGATGCCTCCCCGCGCACCTCTAGCCAGTCCCCCCGGGGACTCAGGGAGTTTTGTGGGGATGAGTCAGAACGCACCGCCTTCTGTTCCATCCAACCTTACTCCCCCTCGCTGCACCACTGCGGGCACGTCGATTGTGCCTTTGGTGCCACTTGCACGGTATCTGGGGGCGTGGCTTACGCTACCCAGCCCGTCTCGCTGGCTCATTCGCACAGTTCGACTCGGCTATGCGATTCAGTTCGCCAGGCGGCCTCCCAGGTTCAGTGGCATCCTCGAGACTTCGGTGGCAGTCCGAGATGCACCTGTCCTGCGCGAGGAGATTGCTGTCCTTCTGGCAAAGGGTGCAATCGAGCCGGTCCCTCCAGCCGAGATGAGGCAGGGGTTTTACAGCCCCTACTTCATCGTGCCCAAGAAAGGCGGTGGCCTCCGGCCAATCCTGGACCTGCGAGTCTTGAATCGGGCCCTACACAAGCTCCCGTTCAAGATGTTGACACAGAAGCGCATCGTCAAATGCGTGCAGTCCGCGGATTGGTTTGCAGCGATCGACCTGAAGGACGCTTACTTTCATGTCTCGATTCTCCCTCGACACAGGCCGTTCCTACGGTTTGCGTTCGAGGGGCGGGCATGGCAGTACAGGGTCCTCCCCTTCGGGCTCTCCCTGTCTCCCCGTGCCTTCACGAAGGTGGCGGAGGGCGCCCTTGCCCCGTTACGGGAAGTGGGCGTCAGGATCCTCAACTATCTCGACGATTGGCTCATTCTGGCCCGGTCGCGAGAACAGTTGTGTGGTCACAGGGACCTGGTGCTCCGGCACCTCAGCCAGTTGGGGCTTCGGGTCAACTGGGAAAAGAGCAAGCTCTCCCCTGTGCAGAGAATCTCTTTTCTCGGTGTGGAGTTAGACTCCGTGAGTATGACGGCACGTCTCACGGACGAGCGTGCCCAATCAGTGCTGAACTGCCTGAGTTCCTTCAGAGGCAGGACAGTGGTTCCGCTGAAACAGTTTCAGCAGCTCCTGGGGCATATGGCATCCGTAGCCGCAGTCACGCCGCTCGGGTTGCTTCATATGAGACCACTTCAGCACTGGTTACACTCACGGGTCCCGAGATGGGCATGGCGCCGCGGGACACGTCGTGTGACCATCACACAGTCGTGTCGCCGCTCTTTCAGCCCCTGGTCAGACCTTGCTTTCCTACGGGCCGGGGTGCCCTTAGGACAAGTGTCCCGGCATGTTGTTGTCACAACAGATGCCTCCAGCAGGGGCTGGGGCGCTACATGCAACGGGCAGGCAGCCTCGGGGCTCTGGACGGGGCCTCGACTGCTTTGGCACATCAACTGCCTAGAGCTGTTGGCAGTGCATCTGGCCTTAAAGCAGTTCCGGCCACTGCTTCTAGGCCAGCACGTGTTGGTCCGCACGGACAACACTGCGGCTGTTTCGTACATCAACCGGCAGGGGGGTCTACGATCACGCCGCATGTCACAGCTCGCCCGCCATCTCCTCCTCTGGAGTCAGTCACAGCTCAAATCGCTGCGCGCCGTCCACATTCCGGGGGAGCTCAATCGTGCAGCCGACGCGCTCTCACGACAGCTCACGTTCCCCGGAGAATGGCGACTCCATCCCGAGACGATCCGGCTGATTTGGAGTCGATTCGGGGAAGCTCAGGTAGACCTGTTTGCTTCCCGCGAGTCCTCCCACTGCCAGCTGTATTTCTCCCTGACCGAGGCCCCCCTCGGCACGGACGCACTGGCACACAGCTGGCCTCGGGCTCTGCGCAAGTATGCGTTTCCCCCAGTGAGCCTGATCGCACAGACGCTGTGCAAGGTCAGGGAGGACGAGGAGCAGGTCTTGTTGGTTGCGCCATATTGGCCCACCCGGACCTGGTTTCCGGAACTCACCCTCCTCGCGACAGCCCCTCCCTGGCGCATCCCTCTGAGGAAGGACCTTCTTTCTCAGGGGCTCGGCACCATATGGCACCCGCGTCCAGATCTGTGGAACCTCCATGTGTGGCTCCTGGATGGGACGCGGCAGACTTGAGTGGCCTGCCACAGGCTGTGGTGGACACCATCACTCAGGCTAGGGCCCCTTCAACTAGGCAAGCCTATGCACTGAAGTGGAGTCTGTTCGCGGACTGGTGTTCTTCTCGTCGAGAGGACCCCCGAAGATGCACGATTGGAGTGGTGCTTTCTTTCCTGCAAGAGAGGTTGGAGCGCAGGCTGTCGCCCTCCACCTTGAAAGTGTACGTGGCTGCTATTGCGGCCCATCACGATGCAGTGGACGGCCGGTCCCTGGGGAAGCACGATCTCATCGTGAGGTTCCTGAGGGGTGCCAGAAGGTTAAATCCTCCTAGGCCACCCCTGATGCCCTCCTGGGATCTCTCTATTGTCCTGGCTGGACTTCAGAGGGGTCCCTTTGAGCCGCTGGACTCAGTCGAGCTGAAATTCCTGTCGGCCAAGACAGCGCTCCTGACCGCGCTCACTTCCATCAAGAGGGTCGGGGACCTCCAAGCATTTTCGGTAAGCGAAGAGTGCCTTGTGTTTGGGCCGGCCTACTCTCACGTTGTCCTGAGACCCCGGCCTGGATACGTGCCCAAGGTTCCCACCACGCCCTTCCGCGATCAGGTGGTGAACCTGCAAGCACTGCCCTCGGAGGAGGCAGACCCAGCCTTGGCGTTGCTGTGTCCCGTAAGAGCGCTGCGCATATACGTGGACCGCACCCGGAGCTTCAGAAGCTCCGAGCAGCTCTTTGTCTGCCACGGAGGTCAGCAGAAAGGGAAGGCTGTCTCCAAGCAGAGGTTGGCCCACTGGATAGTGGATGCCATCGCCTTGGCGTACCAATCCCAAGGCGAGCCGTGCCCCCTCGGGGTGAGGGCTCACTCCACACGGAGTGTTGCCTCCTCCTATGCGCTGGCGCACGGCGCCTCTTTGGCAGACATCTGTAGAGCTGCGGGCTGGGCGACACCGAACACCTTCGCGAGATTTTACAGTCTCCGCGTTGAGCCAGTCTCTTCCCGTGTGTTGGGTAACAGGTAAGTGGCGGGAAGAGTTGGCCGGTGTCACGCTTGCTGCGCCATTCCCCCTTACTCGGGGATACGAGCGCCTATTCTCTCCTCCAGTTAGTTCCCCGAACGGCGAACCCTGGCGGAGTTCCTCCAGCACCCCCGGCAGTCAGGCTGGGCGGAGCAGTCTGACGCCAGGCCCAGTACCGGTGTTAGCTTGCCCGGGTCTCCGGTCAGCCCCTGTACTCGGCTAGGTGCCCGTGCGGCCTGATTCCCTTCGGGTGATCCCACACGTGTATTCATCCACGGTACGGTTTCCCTCATGGTAAACCCGTGTCTTCCCTTTGACAGAGCTCTGTCAGGCCCTGCTGGCAGCCTTCCTCCCTTCTCCTAGGTAGGATCTGCCCCAGGGTCCAGGCGTATGTAGCACTGCCCCAGGCTTGGGCCAGTCCATACCAGTGTCTCCACACGTTACCTCCCTTCGGGCAGGGTGTGGCCTCCGTAGCGCCCTTCTCCGGAAGGCTCGCTTCCCCGTCGTTACTGCCGGGCTGTAACAACAAACAGGAAAGACTTGAAGCAATCTTTCATAGAAGGTCGAAATCCCTTCCGATTTCTGGGGAAAGGAACAGCGGCTTGGCTATCTCCAGCAGCAATGTACTCAGTGGTCCCTGCGGGCACCAAGGTTAGCGAATTTGCGCTGGGGCGACGGGAAGGTTGCGACCTTCGCATCGCATTTGTCTGTCACGCGCTAGCTTGTCAACATCTGCATGCCACAAGGTCGTGACGGGGTTCAGGTTGTGGCGCTTTCCATAGACCCCTAATGTCGTCACGACATAACTCGTAGTGACCGACAGATAGGGAACGTCTCGGTTACGTACGTAACCCTCGTTCCCTGATGGAGGGAACGGAGACGTTATGTCCCCATGCCACAATCTCGAACCATCGCTGGTTGCCAGGGACACGTTCTCGGCTCCTCAGCGGAAAACCTGATGAGTGGATGCACCTGTCGCCCTTTTATACCCGTATGCACGGGGAGTGGCTCAGGTATGCAAAATCCACTAGCCAAATTTCATTGGCGTTTTCTCTTATCAGAGGCAGTCGGGGCTTCCAAGTAAATCCCCTAATGTCGTCACGACATAACGTCTCCGTTCCCTCCATCAGGGAACGAGGGTTACGTACGTAACCGAGACGTTTTCTGTTTGAACATATTTTAAAATATAATTTATTCTTGTGATGGCAAAGCTGAATTTTCAGTAGCCATTTCTCCAGTCTTCAGTGTTACATGATTACTCAGAAATCATTTAATATGCTTAACACTTAACAAAAATTGAAAACAAAAACTATTTGAAATGAATGAAAACAATGTAACAATGTTTTTTGTAACAATGTAAAATTTACAGTCACCTTTGATCAATGAAAATCATCCTTGCTGAACAAGTGTTAATTAATAATTAAATATATATATATTTATGTAATTCTACTGAATTCTACTGTTCTACTGATCCTAAATATTTGAACAGTAGTGTACCTGAAGAAAGCTAGGAAAGCTATGCATTCTTATTCATGAATGATTTGTTCCCCGCACATAAAGATGATAAAAATACAAGTGTGTAAAAATGTGCAATAACAATAAATGTCCCACAATACTGATTAGCTTGGGAGATCTTGATGTAGGGAAAGACAGAGAAACAGAAAAGTGTTTGCTTGAACTTTAAAATAGAAAGTAGTAGTAAAATAGTAAACAGCACCGTGATGTCTCAAGTATACTTTAAATAAGAGCAGACCATTAGTTAATGTGTCCCGCTGGTACACAAACACACGTCTGTTAAAGCTTTTCAACTGAAATCACTTTCAAACAAACGGGGAACACTACGAGCAGAGAGTGCATTTGGCTTTTGGTTTATTCATGACAAAACCACTGCAGTGGCAAACGTTGCAATGGTCCCACAACACAGTGCGAGAGCATCTCTCAACGGGGTTGCTGTCATGGTAAAAGAAGTCAGGTGAGTCAGTAGCACAGCTACATTCAGACCACAGACTAGTCTTGAGTTCAGTCTTCCTTGTGTATGCTTGCCACGTTTAACAACAAAATTATTAATCAACTAAAAATACAACAAATACAGGTAACACTAGGGACCAATTCTCACTATTAACTAGTTGTTTATTAGCATGCCTATTATTAATATATTGGTTGTTTATTAGTACTTATAAAGCACATATTCTCCATGACCATATTCTACATCCCTGATCCTACAAAATACCTAAATTTAATAACCACTTTACTAACTATTAATAAGCAGCAAATTAGTAGTTTATTGAGGCAAAAGTCACAGTTAATGGTTTGTTAATAGCAAGAATCAGACCTTAAAATAAAGTGTGTAATAAATATATAATATATGTTTGCAACATAATGGACATCATATAAGCTCAAATATGCTCTAATCTCACAAAATACATGTGGGCATTGAAAGATTATCTTTCAATCAGCATCATTAACGTCAGAGTTTAAATTAGCTCTTCCTGTGCAGTTCTATATTTCACTGCCTCTTCTTGTCCAGCTCGCTGAGCCCACTTTGATATCCTAATTACGGCTTTAGGACAAAAAAACGAATGTCACAAGTGTTTACTTTCTGTCTGAGACACATTGATTGATTAAAGATCTAGCAGACAGCAAAATAAATGGGTGGAGGGATGGAGGCTGGCTATGGGTGTCAGTAAACAGTAATCACTCATTTGAGGAGATCATTTGAGCAGATAATTCAAACAGTCTTTTAATCATGAATTTCTAATGCAGTTTTAAGGCCTGTGTGCATAGGGAACAGTAACAACGGCATAATTATACAGAAACATTTTCAGTTGCACATTTATTAAAAAAATGTCTTTTAAAAAAACAGAACCAACTGTGTCTACTACAGGATACTGATACTTCATAAAGACGGAAGCGAGAAAGACTATTTTTTGCAGGTCAATTCACATTTTCTTTTATAGATGTGGCCTGTTTGGTGACATCAATTGTGAAGCTTAGCTTCTCAAACCCTAAACTACAACTGTAGTCCCTTGTGTGTGTGTTTTTTTTTTAAGTATGTGGGCCTTGACCGGCGGTCTTGTGAAAGATAACGTAACAATTATGGAGTAGATGAGAATGCAGCCATAAATCCAGCTGAGAGCAGACCCACTGTGTTCCAGATACTTCAGCCCTAGAGACTGATTAACTCGCTGGCAAAAAGTGAGTCTACCAGCCTGAAAATGTCTGAGAGCCAGAGAAAGAGGTGCATTAACAACAACCGGCGAGTGAAAAGGTCACCTAGCTATTCTTACAATGTTGGCACAACATTTTCTTCTCTACAGTTGGGTTCAAAAGTAGTAATTATATGGTAAAAAATAGCTAAAACAAATTATTATATTGATACAATGATATTTGTAATGAAAAATAATGCAAAATAGAAGCATTTTCACTAGTGGTATCAACATTTTGAACCACAGTTATATAAAATGCTCTATTGGTTGTTACAGCTCTGTCAATACATGAGAAAATTTGTCAACTTTATCTTTATCTTGTTACTATGAGTCATGATGCTGAAGTGATCACAGCAAACAAAGTATAACACACACACACACTTTTTTCACATCTTTAATTAAATGTACTGACAGCCTAACAAAGGAACTGTGAGTGTGTGTTAGCATCAGCATTATTGAGTGTGAGGACAGAAATCACTAGTTCAATCTAAAGTGCATGCAACACTGGATCTGCTCTGTGATAAAGCAGTGGGTAAACTTGTTTATCAACAAATGATCTTTTTAGCTCTTAACCCAAAACTTGCAATGTCAATTGAATGAGAGGAAGAGATGCTGAAACCACATTACTTGTTCTCTTAATCGTGCTTCACCTTGCGTTGGTTCAAAAAGCAGTTGGCATTTGACCTTATATGTGTCTAATGAGAGTGTTGCTGTGTTAGTTCTGTTTATCCTGTTACTCAGCACTTTGTTTAAAGACCACACCCCCCTCCCCCCTTTAGTGCTAAAAGCATGTCATCAATATGCCTATTGACCATGCTGCTTTCCTAATTATTTCTCTACACGTTCATGTCCACATTATATGTTGTATAAAGTATTAAACTCACAATTTTTTAAGATGAAATCATATTAGATAGTATTTCTTAAGGCAGTGGCTATTTCCACTAAGTGTAAATAGCGATAGATGCTTTTTACACTAAGTGCAAATAGCATATTTTCTTAGCAATAGATACTATTTACATTAAGTGCAAATAGCTATAGATTCTATTTACACTGAGTTAAAATAGAAAGATTTTCTGCTATTTATACTACTTCTTGCAAATAGTGGCAATTATCTGCATTTCAGTATTGTAGTACATTATAAAACAGTACGCAGTAATAACGTATTAAGTGTAAATTATAGTTTCAATTCAAATTATTAAATGGATGCCACCTTACTGGGACAATAAAGCCCTCCTTACACCTACCCTAACCCAACCCGATACTTTTAGTTTCAACTTTTTGATTATTTCCTTCATTTTTATTGAAAATAAATGCCTTTCCGATGCGATATGAGATTTGAAAATGGAGAAAAAAAGTTTGGCAAAAGGTGGGCTCGAACTCGGGTCAATCGCGTCAAAAAGCATGCTCCTTACCATATACACCACTGAAACTGATGCTGAGCTAGTGTCTTTTTTTAGTGTTGACGAACTCAATCACACATTGGTGGGCAGAGTTAGTGTAAATAGCCTTTGCCAACAAGGTGGGCTATTTGCACTTAGTGTAAATAGACACCCTGATTTCTTAATAAGAATATCACAATATGGGTAAATTTAAAAAAAATTATTTCATCAGTTTTGCCCTCTTCACCTTGTCTGGTGCTATGCACTTCTTTAAAAACACTATAATATGGAAAACAGGATATGGTGTTACAGTCTATACCTTATTTTTTAAATAACTAATAAATCATGAATGACAAGTAATAAATATGTGCTAAATGTGATTTGCATGCAATCTAGTTAGACATTTGTAATACTCCCTAACAAATACCACTAAAATAATACCAGTCCTTTAATGACATCTCTTCCAGGAAGTGACATCAGAGGACAAGTAGTATTACCAGAACTATTAGTATTAGTGAGGAATTCCTTGAATTTATGTTAATCTATCTAAAATGTGCTTGGATATAAACATGCAAGTACAACACAAGCACATTAATTTTGTACAAGTTACGAAATTCAAGTGGAACTGCATAGCACCTTTAGCACCAATATAATACAAAATGATAAAGTGTACATGCCCAACTAAAAATAGATAAAATCTGAATATTGCCCACATTGTGCTTGGATTAACACAAAATATAATTTCACATTAAAAGGCTTAAATTCTTGATATGTTCCAAGAACTGAGATGTGACCCAGAATTTGATTCAGGCGTGTCATATTAAAGAAAGCAAATATGTATGAGGCTCCGAACGCGTGTGCGTGTGTGTGTGTGTGTGAGTGTGCGTGTGTGCGTGCACTTTTGTGAATGCACAAATCTTTCTTCTTCTCCCACTGTTTTGAATATCAACCATTCCAGTCCAGTGACCTGATGAATCCAGCAGGCAAAGGAGCATAAACACTGACATGCTGCACAACAGAGTAAACAAGCACTTTCAGACAGACTAGGGGACAGGAAGGCTACTTTACAACACAAAATACAAAACACGCCAACATAATTTGCACAACTGGCCCATTTTAAGTGCAAGTCACTGATGTGTCCAAATAAAGTATCTTATAAGCGTAAAGCTAGGTTTAAAATCAGATTTCCTCAAGCAAATACCGAGCCAAGTTTAAAGTGATGCAGAGACATTTGCATTTGCCAAAAATGCCATGTGAATAAAACCCTTTCATACTCAGTTTTGCACCAAAGCCACAGTAACGGAACTGAGTAACGGAAAGGAGTTGTTTGCTTAACTTTTAATAGAGCGTACCAAACTTTTTTAGGATGCTTCGGATGTTTATGTATGCTAATGCAGTATAATGTCTCCCACAGAGAGAGGGAACAGATCCAAATATTAGGCCCTGGGGAGGCAGAATGAAAGAATATCTCATTAGATGAAGAAGAAATGTATGTGAAATGATTAGTATGAAAAAAGGGGAGGATGTTGATTTTTCTAGTTTTAGATACAGCTGAAGGAATGTTAGCGTTATATATTTAGCAACATCTGCCTTGCACGGTCCTCCATTTTGAAATATGCGTTTGATAACTTTCAGATTTAAATTCAACACCTGAAGAAAACTGTCTAACCATCTCTAAATTCAAAATGTTTTTCACTGTGTCATCATGACCAAGCAACAAGTAGGCTAATATGACTGTTCACACTTATAGTGTGAATCAAGTGAGACAATCAGCAGAGCTGAAAGAAAGAATTGGCTCCCTTTAAATTCATGAGTTGGAATTTTAAATAAATTGGCCATGTGCCACAAGACTTTGAATTGGAATTTGAATTAAAAAGACAGAAAGTGGAATTTGCAATGAATTGCATTTTGAAAAAATTACTTTTCAAGGCATTCTGGGAATTTAAAGGGGTCACCGGATGCAAAATTAACTTGCAAGTTGTTTGAACATAAATGTGTGTTGGAAGTGTGTGTACACATCCATCCTATAATGATAAAAATCCACCCAGTGTTTTTTTTAAATCCCTATTTAAAATCATTTCTCAAATTAGGCTGTTCTGAGATTCCTGTCAGAGTGACGTAGTTCTGTACAGGCCCCTCCCACGATAGTTGATTGACACGACTGAGTGAGCTGAAAGCTGTCCAACTCCAGTGCAGGGGAAGACAAGATGTCTCCGATTGAGCAACTGAAGTGTTTAGTTGTTGGATGTAATAATGAATATAGCAGTCGTCATTTACTCCCAACATCTGAGCCGATGAAGACGATGAGGATTAACGTTGCTTTCGTTTTGAATGGAATGCGCCAATCCCCGATCTACATAAATGTTTATGTTCGCCCAAATCTTTCATGATCCAGCTTTATCTACAGAAAAAGTGAGTATAAGGTTTTTTATGAATCTTTGCAAATCGCCTTTCCTAATAATGTGCTAGTTAGCCAGTTTCGCAGCTGAAGTTTAGTATGCTCCATAGATATATATACCTAGATGCCCAAAAGAATTATCAACAAAATGTCATGTCACTTGTCACAGCTTATAAGGACAGAAACTCAGGTTAACATGGAAAAGCTTGTGTTCATTGCCTAATTAGGATATGGTATTATAATAACAATCAAAAATCTTTTTTTTTAATTTCCAAAAATATCCTTTTAAATTTTAACATTTAAAAAAGCATAAGATAAATGTGTCAGAGACATGGCACAGCAATTATGGCACATACTCACTGTAAGCTCGTGTGAAAACTGCAGGTTTGAGTCTGACCTGCAACATGTCTCAACCTCATTTCCCCTCTCTCCCCCCAAAATTTCCTGCCACTCTCAAATATATCTTAATATATTTAATATGAACAAAAACCCATTTAAACCCACACATAAGGTTAATCAGAGATAGCCCTTCCATTTTCGTCATTTACGAAGGGATGAGACACTCTTCAGCCATTTTCCACACCACCGCACTTGTCTTTTCTCCACCTCCATGCTCATGCACCACCTCACTCCCTCAAGACAACCCTGCCCCCTCCTTCCATTCCCGGGGTGTGTTACCTAACACAGCAAGGACCAAACCACGAACAGAACTATGACACAAGCCTCCGCTCACGATAATTCAGATGTTCTGTTGCACAAGATGTGAAACCACCGGTTACACAATGCACATCTGCGATAAGATGTTCGATGAGTTGCAAAAGTTCCATCCAATCATCTGTCGGACATTCAGGCTGCATTTAGACGTAGCATATAAGTCAAGAAAACCACTTCTCTTTACACAGGTTTGAATCTGTCAGTTTAAGACAAGATGACATCCATAACTCAAGGCTATAGTATTCCTTTGGAGACCTGCTATGACATTTCAAATCACTCTGATTCCATTTGTGGTTAAATTTATGAATGGTTGAGATTGAAAGCGTGCACTTCCACTGACTTTGTGCGTAGCAGATTGGTGCTAAAATCCTCTGCCACTATAATCATACAAATCACTGCAGTTATTGCAGTCTGCACCATTAAACTCCCTTCATTAAACGCTCTTCTGTCTGTGTCTAATGGTTGTCTGAATGAGTAATGCATCGGTGCTGGTGGCTGTATGTTTCATGGTGTAATCCAGTCACAGTGTATATTGTACCTGACACATTAAACCTTAAACACACTCTGCTTAGCTAACTAAGCAGATGAAGGGACACCTTTTACACACGGAATGGATTTGAAACATTGCTCCCTTAGAGGTACTTGTGTGAGGAACATCCAAGGCTCAATTCCAAGAATAACATATCTTACTGGTTTAAATTCCAGGCGATAAAACAAGCACAAAGCCTGGTCCAGTTCACATACATCATGACTTGCAAACAAAACCTTGCATTTTAGAAGAAAAATCTCAAATATTCTTGCACACGGTCATTATTTTTCCAGAGAATCCAATAGGATCTCTCATAAAAAGCGTCTCACTGTTCCATTCTTGTAAAAACATATCCGAGGCAAGAGTCTAGACAGGATGACAAATGCTCTATTTACTAAAGGATAAAAACCTTCCGTGTCACATCATATCCTGCCCACATCCTTCTAGCACTGATCCAATCTCTCCAATAGACAGGGAGCATCTCATAACACAAAGCTTTCATTTTGTTACAGTAAGCGATAAGAGTGGATATGACTCTCACTATGTTATTATTTTGAGTGACGCAAAACCTTCTTTTAAAGCTGACGCTTTGAGTGGTCACACTTTTACAATGACAAGAATAGCAACTCATTTTCTAAATGAATGTTTCAAATAATTAATATGGAGGAGAGTTTATATGGCATCAACATCAACTGCCTAGCATCCACTGCAGTTTACATTACGATTATGAAATGATAATATATTTTCATAAATATAATATAAATATAACAATTTTGTCTTGAACGATGTTACGATACAGATATAAAAAATATAGATACATATAAACATATCCATTTTGAAACGTGGTTTAACACAAAATCAGAAAAAAAGTTAACATTATGCATTATATGTATTCATATTTATATATTATACTTTTTTTTTTCATTGGACTAGATGATCTAAAACACATGACAAATATTATGTATCTACACATCATTTTTTGAAATACTTTCAAAATTCATGTCTACCATTTTAGCATAAAATGCCTCAAAAATCTTTAGCAGTTTGCAGAGAAAGGGTTAACAGTCTTTACTTGTTCCTGAAAGGAGATTGAGATGGTTCCACATAGAGAGAGCAAAGAGAGCATCACAATATGTCATGACACATTGACAGAATTACCCTGTTGTTTCAGCTTCTCTGGCAGTCGACACATCACGCATTATTCACTAGTTTCCTTTCTCATTATTAGCACTACGATAATCACACCTACAGTGACAGCACACCTCACCGAACCATAATAACATTTACCCAAACTAATTCAGTGTCATTCATAAAAATAAAAAAATCTCAAACAACGTAGTACTGAAACCCTCCCCATTTACACTTCCTCTTGCGATCCTCCACTCTTTACCCTTCATACCCCAGACAGGCTTACCAGGTGTGTGCGACGGTGAATCGGCGCCTGTGGCGGCTGCCCTTGTTAACCATGAGCTTGCGGAAGAGGCACGGGGAGCTGCGGGGAGATATTTTGGGGGAGGTGATGCGCTTGTTGCCGGCACCCAGTCTCGGAGGCTCCAGCTCCAAATGCATGTGCTCCTTAAAGGTACGAATGCAGGAGTCCAATTCCGGAGCACTCAGCTCATTGGATGACATGGTGATGCTGCGAGTTGAAACAGCCCTATTTTGCCCTTTCTGAGTCACACTACCAACTATTCCCTCCGTTTCTCTTAGTCAACTAGAGGTTATGCCATGGAGGCTGATGTTTTGTGTGTCAGACAGGAATAAATGTGTGCGTTGAGCTGCTCTATTCTCTCGCTTCCTCCGTCAGCTTAGGCTTTCGGCAATGCAGTAGTATAATCCTCTCTCATTCAGTTCCACTGACACACTGAGAGCAGTCCCCGTCAGTGCAGTCACACCTCCTTCCTGTGAGAACAAGAAAAAAAGAAAAACACACTCTCTCTCTTTAGCTATAACCACACCTCTCTCTGTCTTTCTCTTTTTAGGCAAAATGAGAGAAGAAAGACTGTCTGTCTCTCCTACACAGACACAACTGACTTCATAGGATCTCGGATGTCCAGTGTTCGTTCTTTTATTTAGATGTCTGTCTCCCACTCAGTCTCCATTCTTGCAGCTCCTCAGACTCGCACTTACTTCACTCAGCTCCAGGAAACTCCATCTTAAATTATTCAACAGTGGGCAAGAGCAGGTCTTCTCTCCCATCAGCGGCTCCTCTCTTTAGGAACTACCAGGTAGAGCTTCTTGTGATGCAGGGAGGAAACCCGGAGGAAGGAATCGACTGAGCGCACCTAATTCTTCTACCACAGGTGCTGTCTGCTTTGTAAATAAATGAAATAGCTTTGAGAGCCTTGGATTTTAAAAAAGCCATGAGAAAAAGTGCTTAGTGATGGTAAAAGCTCCGCCCCTCCCTGCAACTGATTGGCTGAGCTGTGGTTAGTTTGATGGGCGTCTCTGGCTGAATTCTGATGAGGGCTTCAGCCCTTTCACTGCTCAGTGGCGTTCAAGACACCGATAAAACAAAAAATCCAAAAAGCAATTTAAGCCCAGGATTAGCAGTGTCTGGGGAAATAAATATTGCTATGAGGTAAATGAAGGTTTAGATACTAAAGTGGCTGGTTTGAAGAGAAAATAATGGGAGTGAATTGGAAAGAGAAAATGATTTAAATGGAACATGGACAGAAAACAAAAGCAATTTAAAACAAAGAGATCAATAGACAAGCTCCTTTGAATAACATTTCATGTTATATGTGTTCAGATGTTCAGTCAGATAGCACCTAGATACCTATACACCAATAAATACCTAATGAAACAACTCGCAAAACCGTGATGCGTGTTGAACATGAAACAGCATACTGCTCGCCCTGTGTGACAGCAACACAGCAGGATTATCTCCGGCTCTCATAGAGACATGCTGAAGAACGGAAGTACGTTAGCCAGCTATCAACCTGCCAGTCAACACCCGCCGGCAGCCAGGACTTCACCATGGAGACGAAGAAGTAATGAGAACAGGAAAAAATGATGAATGAGAGGATAAACAAAAAAGTTGGAACAGATGGTAAAATCTTATATTTCATGAGCCATTTTGACAGATCTTTCAACACAGAAGACCTATGATATATAACTTAAATTCCCTTATTTTAGCAAGCAAAGCTCTGGCTTTAAACTGGGTTTAGATTCTAAGATTGCTATGAAAGAGGAGAGAGACAGATACTAGAAAGCCACTGAGATCAGTTTTACTATAAGTATCAGTATGGATGGAATGAGTATCAAGTTGTTTAAGGGCTACTGAACCTTTAGTTGGTCTATTGCATTCATCTTAACAGGGTCTACTGTATTCTGCTGCATTCACTTTGAACAAGGACACCATAAAAATTCACTATGATTGAAGTTTTGTATATCGAATGAGGTTGTGTATATTGAAAAGTGTAAAGGGATCAAGAACTGAACCTTGAGGCACCTCAGTGACTAGCTGATGAGTGTCAAACATCCTCCTCTCCAGGAAACTTTAAGGCCGGGGTACACTTCATTTTCTGTGTTCTACTCCATCTAGTGCACAGTTCAGCATTGAAGCCATATACTATATGGACCATGAGTGCTGATGGACATGTTCGGCACTCATGCACTACCCAGTGGACCTTTGTTTTTTGAAGCACTCAAATCACTCGCACATTCGCTGTTGTATGTGCACAAAACCGTGCAAAGTGTGTGCACTGTGCAGACATCAACGCACTGTAACGAAAATTGTTATACGAATGTAACATGAACAAAGGAAGCATGTTTTCAGCAGGATATGTCTGATTCTGTAAACACGACAATAACAAGGCTTCAGTGCAGTTTTTGCAGTTTAAAGACAACTGTTGGTGTATAGGGTACAAAGGGGCTAAAGGCACCTTAAGAAAAATGTGCTATTCACTGCGCCTAAAATGTATAATTTCAGAAAAAATATATACGTTGTACTGAACATTAATGCCGCAACAGATTTAGTGTTAAATTAAATCATTCAAGTTGTTTATTTTGTTTACAAATCTTATAAATGTATAAGGTGGCAAGAGGGGCCTTTTACCCCACACACGGGGTAAAATTGCTCACCAGCATGGGGTAAAAGGCACATGGTATTTATACAAATACTTCAGCTAAAATAATGTTTTTTTTAAATGTCTAATACTTGTTCAAAACAATCACTTTAGCAAAGTTTGTACTATTTTCTGCTTATTTTGAAAAATACAATAATCAATTTTTGTTCAATAAATATACTGTCATTAAAATATGTTAATATAAAAAATATATTTTAAAATACAGAAACAAAATCATTTTAATAAGTAAAGCTTCTGAAAGTATTGAAGATCCAATAGTAATTGAATATATATTTACAGTAGTAACAACAAATTATATTTTATTATATGATATGATTATATATGATGGTTTCATTCTAAATATGGTGATTATCTTTAATATGGACACCCAACATAATATATGATATTTACCATCTGAATCTAACCATGTCATGTCAAGGAATGGAAAAGTCAGCCATCTATTAATTATCATGTTAATTACTGTGAGCCTTTAGCCCCAACGCCAGGGGCGCTTTTTACCCCAAAAATTCCCCTTTTACATATTCTTTCGTTATTTAAAAAAAACTGTTGCTTTAATTATCTTAAACAAAACTGAAAATCATAAAGAAGACCTTTGTCTCAAAATGTATGCATTAATTTTAGCGATTCTCATTTGCTACTTAAATCTGCAACATTTTAAAAAACATAAAATATTAGATCAAGAAAGTACAGAATCAACTTTGCGCAGCTGCGCGCAATCCCGTCAAAGATCAGACAAATCAGCACTTGCATCTTGAAAAGCGGATGTTTTGGAAAGTGCTACGCCACACTTTTGTGCCATCTAGTGGTTTAGATGAAAATAATATCAAAGGCGCCTTTTACCCCAGGGCGCCTTTAGCCCCGTTGTACCCTAATCTGCTCTGTATTCCCCTAAAGATCTTGCCCCATTGTGGTAAACTGGCTCCTACAGAGGGGAAACTGGGGCTCTTATTCTATTTACTGTCATATCAACTATCCTAGGGAGATAAAGCCATAGTGGAAAACTACAGTGCAAATCTGTAAACACCATTTTGAGGACTCTGCAGGTGGTATGACTTCCATTTAGCAGACACTTCCTTAACCAGCAGACAGTCCTCTGGGATCAACCTTCAGTAAAGTGGCTTACTAAATGGTAACAGTTCATGAGTCACTGCTGCTAGGATTTGAACCTATAACCTTTGAGTTACCATCGCATATTTATTACTAATCTACTACTACTACTACTACAACTACTACTACTATACTACTACTATCCTTAGTAGGGGTTTGCATTATTGTGAAATCCAAGCCTTGTGTAGTAATGTGAGTCTAGCACCGAGTTCAATGACGAGGAATGTGATCAAGTCACTCTGACTGACCTTTCTGAGTCGTGAGCCTATTCACTGATGGAGTCTTAGTGGAGAGGTCTTACATAACTGAAGGTCTTACATAAAGACATTTCCTTACTGCTGACTGCTGCGATGAGGGAAGTCATATGGCCCCAATGCTAGCTCGTATAGTAAAAAGGATGAGAGATGCTGGGCACCAACACAGACATTATGAGGAAAAATAGAAAGACGAGAGGAATGAGAATGAGGGCAAACACAACCCCTGCAGAGTGAAATTTAAAATCATTTCACAGGATTAGAATTTGTTATAAGCTGCCTCGTAAATGCTTACCAACTACATTTCTCACCCTGCACAGTTCTGTGTATTTTGTGAATCTGTAAGACCAAGAAGATTCCCTCTACCCTAAACATTGAATGTATCAGTCCTGGTTTCTGCCTATAATATTAAATAACGTATTAAGCTACAAGGAGATTAAATTTATCTATTTTTACAGCCACCAAAAATCCCTCTTTTAGAAAGCTAGATATAGATACACAAAGGAAGTCATTAATTCAGCCCAAAATATTTTACATACAGTTGCATCACTTTCTAGTTTTTGTAAACTAATACCCTGTTAAGAACTTTAAGATTAAAGTCTGAAAATCTCCAATTGTTTTGCAGTTTAGAGATGTTTACAATAATCTAATTACAGTCAGGTCCATAAATATTGGGACATCGACAAAATTCTAAAAATTTTGGCTCTATACACCACCACAATGGATTTCAATGAAACAAACAAGATGTG
This sequence comes from Barbus barbus, assembly GCF_936440315.1. Taxonomy (NCBI): domain Eukaryota; kingdom Metazoa; phylum Chordata; class Actinopteri; order Cypriniformes; family Cyprinidae; genus Barbus; species Barbus barbus. The sequence continues at coordinate 17,902,534 of NC_136741.1, forward strand.
CTTTAACTGCAGACTGTCAGATTTAATTTGAGTGTATTTACATCCAAATCAGGTGAACGGTGTAGGATTTACAACAGTTTGCATATGTGCCTCCCACTTGTTAAGGGACCAAAAATAATGGGACAGAATAATAATCATAAATCAAACTTTCACTTTTTAATACTTGGTTGCAAATCCTTTGCAGTCAATTACAGCCTGAAGTCTGGAACGCATAGACATCACCAGACGCTGGGTTTCATCCCTGGTGATGCTCTGCCAGGCCTCTACTGCAACCGTCTTCAGTTCCTGCTTGTTCTTGGGGCATTTTCCCTTCAGTTTTGTCTTCAGCAAGTGAAATGCATGCTCAATCTGATTCAGGTCAGGTGATTGACTTGGCCATTGCTTAACAGTCCACTTCTTTCCCTTCAAAAACTCTTTGGTTGCTTTTGCAGTATGCTTTGGGTCATTGTCCTTCTGCACTGTGAAGCGCCGTCCAGTGAGTTCTGAAGCATTTGGCTGAATATGAGCAGATAATATTGCCCGAAACACTTCAGAATTCATCCTGCTGCTTTTGTCAGCAGTCACATCATCAATAAATACAAGAGAACCAGTTCCACTGGCAGCCATACATGCCCACGCCATGACACAACCACCACCATGCTTCACTGATGAGGTGGTATGCTTAGGATCATGAGCAGTTCCTTTCCTTCTCCATACTCTTCTCTTCCCATCGCTCTGGTACAAGTTGATCTTGGTCTCATCTGTCCATAGGATGTTGTTCCAGAACTGTGAAGGCTTTTTTAGATGTCGTTTGGCAAACTCTAATCTGGCCTTCCTGTTTTTGAGGCTCACCAATGGTTTACATCTTGTGGTGAACCCTCTGTATTCACTCTGGTGAAGTCTTCTCTTGATTGTTGACTTTGACACACATACACCTACCTCCTGGAGAGTGTTCTTGTTCTGGCCGACTGTTGTGAAGGGTGTTTTCTTCACCAGGGAAAGAATTCTTCGGTCATCCACCACAGTTGTTTTCCGTGGTCTTCCGGGTCTTTTGGTGTTGCTGAGCTCACCGGTGCGTTCCTTCTTTTTAAGAATGTTCCAAACAGTTGTTTTGGCCACGCCTAATGTTTTTACTATCTCTCTGATGCGTTTGTTTTGTTTTTTCAGCCTAATGATGGCTTGCTTCACTGATAGTGACAGCTCTTTGGATCTCATCTTGACAGTTGACAGCAACAGATTCCAAATGCAAATAGCACACTTGAAATGAACTCTGGACCTTTTATCTGCTCATTGTAATTGGTATAATGAGGGAATAACACACACCTGGCCATGGAACAGCTGAGAAGCCAATTGTCCATTACTTTTGGTCCCTTAACAAGTGGGAGGCACATATGCAAACTGTTGTAATTCCTACACCGTTCACCTGATTTGGATGTAAATACCAAATTAAAGCTGACAGTCTGCAGTTAAAGCACATCTTGTTCGTTTCATTTGAAATCCATTGTGGTGGTGTATAGAGCCAAAAATGTTAGAATTGTGTCGATGTCCCAATATTTATGGACCTGACTGTACCTTGATGGTGCCATTGCAATATTTACAAGTGAACTGCAATTGAGCTTTTTTCTTACACTCATTCGCAAGTAATTTTTTTTATGTTTAACCAGTTTCTATTATTTTATTTTTATATATGTAACCATATATTGCTACTTTTTCACAGCAAAGATAACACAGAAGTTGTGCTATGAATTATGTCATGTCATGATAATTTACCTAACAATGGCAAAGCAGCTGTGATGCTGTATTTAATTTACACAGAACCAAAGCAAAAAAATGAAATGCAAATCTAGTTTAAAGGTGGGGTAAGCGATTTCTGGTAGCCAATGTTGACATTTGAAATCACCAAACACGCTCCTACCCCAATATTTTGATAGCTCTGCCCCACATATTTCCCTATGGCAATGATTAGTTCTGTGAAACAAAGCAAAACCAATGTGACCTCGGCTCCCCAATTGCAGGCCTTCCCTCTCCTTGAGTCCTCTCCGGTGCTGGAAAGCTGATCCGCCATCTCTATCTTTCTGTCGCCGCTCGGCTCGGCTAATGTCCGTCATGTGCACTGATGAGCGCTCTCTCCTCTGCATCATGAGTAGACATGCCCCTTACTGCTGATTGGCTACAAGTTTGTTTTGGTACTCGGCCCCGACTCGTTTTCTAAAGCGTTTTTGAAAAAATGCATTCCCCACCTTTAATTATTGCTGTTGTTATACTGTACTAGAGCCGGTACTACTCCTGGAGTTGCACTGAAATGCAGTTCTTGTAGTTTATGTATATGTGGCACAGACACAGCTGTTAGTAAATTGAGTCAAATGATTAGAATTAGCACTCCACTCCACAGCAGGAGACACTGTAGTTGACAATGTGGGAAATGCAGGTCAGTTTGATTTGGAGGATAGTTGATTACTGCAGGCCGCAGCCAGCCTCCATTACTTGGTCTCTAAGCACAAATCAAGCCTAGAAACTCAAAAGCTTGATGCCTCTAATCCAACAAAATTGTTTGTGCACACACAATGTCTCACTGTGACCACAGTGTGAACACGCTCTAATGGTACAGTCGGTGTGTTTGTGTGTATGTGTGTGTGTGTGTGTGTGTGTGTGTGTGTGTGTGTGCGCGAGTCTGTGTGTGTGTGTGTCTGTGTGACCCAGCCATCCTTCATCTTCACCCTTGTCTGATGGCTCCTCTGGCATTTTCAGGTGAAGGGTCATATGAAAGGAGATGTCTTAAAATCCTCCATTAAAAGCTTTGAAGGACACCAAAAATTGATAGAATCAAAAGCCTTTGAGAAAGATGATTCTAATTTTCCACAAGAAAGGCCAAGAGTAATGAGACAGACTGGGAATGAGTAATAACACAGACTGGGAAACAATGAGTAATAACACAGACTGGGAAAGACCATACACGAACACACAGACAGCGATTTAACTTAGCAGTATAAATGGAAACATTCCATAGACTTCTATTGTTTTTATTTACAGCTATAGTTATGAATACTATAACTTTACCCTTCTTAATTTTTACAAAAACAGAAAAAAAAAATATATTTTTATTTTTTTTCATTTTAACAAATGAGTATATCCCCTAAAGAAGTATTTATCAGATTTAATGAGTAAAGTGGCTCGCTTCTGAGTTCAAATCTGACCCCAAAATATGGTACACAAACACACACACACACAAAAAAATTATAATAATATATAGGCCCGGTCTGACAGACAGGGCTTAGGTTAAGTCAGAATTTGACCATAGTTCAATTAAGACATTTAAGTAGCTTTTATAAATATGCCTTAAATAAAAACATTACTGGTGTGCATCTTGAAAAACAATGAATCGAACATATTTTAAGAACACTCAGTGCAAGTTTCTTTCAGTTGAAATAGCCCAGACATACATTTTAGTCTGGGACTAGGCTCAAGCCTTGTCTATGAAACCGAGGGATAGTTTCTACATTAGTAATGTTATTATTAGTGATAGTTTGTTGGAAAAAATAAAAAATAAATACAATTTCTGATACATCAGAGTTGGGTAATGCATTATGTATTCTTCTAATTACTTTTCCTGATAACGCAGTAATGTAATGTGTTACACTTTAAAGCTGCAGTTCGTAACTTTTTTTGGTTAAAAATGATCGAAATTCAATATTTGAGAAAGTACATAACCAGCCAGTATTCAACGCTATCACCTTACTTTCGCCCGATTCACAATGGTTAGCTTATAATAATGTTTTCTAATTTGAGTGGTACAGGAAGGTTTTCGCGGGAAATTCGAGCATGCTGCTGCGTCACTACGTCACGTCTGTAAACATAAAGAAGTTGTCCCGGTTACTTGGCTATCGCATGTGAGGATCCTGTATTTGATGGCCGATTGCAATCCAGAAAGGATTATTTGTTTATGAAACATGTGTGAATGAAATTCAATTATATTCCCCTTTTAAATATGCTTCTGATTACAGATAGCCTGGGATTACACACGATTTGTATTTTAAAGACAACCAGTTAGAAGGGAGCATAGTTTGCTTTTTGGGTTAAAAGAATTTATTCATATGAAATTCGAATGGTATGACAATTAGATTAGACTGTACAGAAATTGAAATCTACAGGCTAATACACACTGTACTCATTGTCACGCAATACTAATGTTGTTAACATTAATAATTTGAGAATAAAGTATAACAATAATAATAATTTGCACGGTTTGATGTGATATGAGCTAACCGATCTTTAGATTTAATCACCATTGGTAACGCGATTTATTGTAATTCTTTTTTCCTCAGTTGGTCAGAACAAACGTGGCAGGCTTGTTACTTACTTGTTCAGATGACAATATACGGTGAAGATTCTAATTTGGGTCATATATTCCAAGACGTAGGCTAGAATCTTTGATTCCTGAGTACAGTATCCAAACCAGTGCGGTGACTGACAGACTGAAACACATACTCCTCAAAACATTAGATTCATCCGCGCTGGAGCCGTGCCAACTCACAACCCACGCAATGAAGATAATAGATGGCGACAAAGAGGTATAACTTACGGACTGCAGCTTTAAGTTACTAATGCAATGTTGAAAAATATTTTAAAAAACAAAAATCATGTTTTGCTCATCAGTACGCCTTTAATAAATCACCGGAGAATGCGAGCTAAAATTCAGACAAGTCCTACAGCATTTAGCTGCAATGAAAGGTTTCCTATCGTATTTCAAAATGTTGCACTCGATTTCCCATATTTTAGTGTGGCATTATAGCTTGGGAAAAGTTCAACTAGTAAATGTGTACAAGTTTATGTCACAATAACACTAATATAAGTAAAAATAAATGACTCATCAGAATGGGATCCTCCGCTGAAATAAGCCACACGTCGCATAGGTTTAAAGTAAACTTGAAAGTAACTTGAAAACATTAGGAACATTGGGAAGTCGTGGCCTAATAGTTAGACAGTCAGACTTGTAATCCAAAGGTTGCGGGTTCGAGTCCCCGGCCGGCAGGAATTGTAGGTGGGGGGAGTGAATGTCCAGCGCTCTCTCCACCCTCAATACCATGACTGAGGTGCCCTTGAGCAAGGCACCGAACCCCCAACTGCTCCCCGGGCGCTGCAGCATAAATGGCTGCCCACTGCTCCGGGTGTGTGTTCACGGTGTGTGTGTGTTCACTGCTGTGTGTGTGCACGTTGGATGGGTTAAATGCAGAGCACGAATTCCGAATGCAGTAATCAGTAATGTAATCAAATTACAATTTTAAAGAAGTAATCAGTAATTTGTAGTCAATTACTTTTTTATTTGTAACTTACCCAACATTGGACATCATTAATCATGTCATTTGAAACCCATACATTTTACTTTCTTCTATGGAGCACATTGAAAAATAATTATCAATAGGTTTAGGGATCCTCAGATACAGAAAAAAATATTATTTATTTAATATTTAACTGATAAAGTATTTTAAAGCCTATAATCAACATATTGGCCAATGTAAATGTTGTTAGGGTATTTACATAAACTCACACATTGGTGTAAAGTTTTTCATACTGTGTATACACACTAACTGGTCCCTTCAAGCCTTGACTGCTCTTTTTGTGTTCCTCAGAAAATAAAGCCAAGCTAAATTTAGGATCAGTATATTCATATTTCTAAGAGATGATGACGACTAAAAGTCACAGAGATAGAAGTGTTCTTACATCATACAGCCATTCATCCTGCAGGAAGTGACAGATTAGGACTAAACAGACCTCGATCTGACCCGGACACAAGATCGTGAGGAGGTCTCTTGCCCTGGAGCCTTGTGCAGTGGCACTTCTGAATGAATCTGCCTCACACTGTCTGCATGACTTGATGTCAGAAATTTTTCTTTCTCTCTCACAATAGAGCGCTCAGTTCCGAGAAAGTGGGTAAAGTCACTGATGAATTCACTTGGCAGACAGCTCAGTGCCCTGTAGTGTCTGTCCTCCAGCATCATTGCTTATGCCTGGCCCATAAAGCTTTCCCACAAGCCACCTGGGAACACCCAAATCAATCTGCAACGGAGTCACGTCAGCAGGAAAATAATTGTGCTCCAAATATAGCACTTTCCCTAAACCTTGTCTCCTGATTCTCCTGACACACAAATCAAACAGACAGCTCTAACAAGAGCAGAAATGCAAGAGTGTGAGATAGCAGGGCAAATAATGAATGCTTGCCAGGGTGACTTTATTCGTTTGTGTGTGTGCGTGTGTGTGTGTGTGTGTGTATATATGTCCAGTATTCTAACTGGAATGAATACCATAGCTTATGAAATTTAAGTAAAGTTTCACTGATTATGTACCTTTTCCAGTGAGGTGTTTTGTTACCCTAATCAACCGATTCACTGAAAATATCCTCAGAAAATGATGGATTCACAAATTGGAAATCATTTTCTTTCTCTCATAAATGCACCAAAGATAGTTATGGCAGATGACAAGATTTTCAGTGAAAACTGATATAATCTTGGTCTGTGTCTCTCAAAAGACCTGTAATAGGGTGGTATGATTCACTTTTCTTATTTTTCTTTTTTTTATCATTTTGTCCTTGACAGTCCTCCTCATACACTTTCATTTTATGTAAAAGAGTGGCCATGATATTCAACCAGATCTCTTTTATTTCTGGGTGTACTATTCCTTTAAATAAACATTATGAGACAACATCCAGATCTTATCTCAATTTTTCATCCATTTGAAAGAGGCATGCAATTAAATGGCCTACTTTAATACATTTTATGACAAATGTGGGTCTGGAGTGTTTTTGGGGGGCAGACTGATGATGAATGCTCATGAGGTTTACCAAACCAGAGGTGTCACACACAAAAACAACTCAGAAGAAAAACCATGATGTATTTTAGTCTCAATGCTGCTCTCCACTGGCAAACAATGACAACAACAACCAATTTAATGCATATACTGTAATCCGATGGAAAACATTTAGCAAACACATCAAACTTGTGTGCTCTAAAGTAAAAAATATTGAAAATCAGACCTGTTTATTTTCAGACAGATAAAACAAAAATCTCATTTGTGGCTAAACTTATAATATAAAGTATTATAAGTATCCAATCACAAATTTATTTTGGACTTATTGGTGCATTTGCTATGGGCCCATCATCCATTGCAACTCATTAATTGCAACTCTGCTGTCAAATCACATCTTTTTAGCAAACAAATTAAAGGAAGAATGATTGATTGATGATTACAAACCAGCTGTTGCTGTGTTGCCAAGCACAACCAGACAGCTTTCCCTCTCCTCATGGCAAAAAGAGCAGATGCAGCTTAAATCACCACTGCTGGAAGCAAAACTAATACATTTCATCTCTCATCATGCAGCAATTTAGGATTTCCATATCTACATATGTTACATGTAAAGCATATTGCAGATGCTAAGACAAACAAGTACATTAGAAACACAGAACAAAACATTTAAAGGGGTCATATGATCCGATTTCAAGTTTTTCTTTCTCTTTGGAGTGTTACAAGCTGTTTGTGCATAGATAAGATCCCTGAAGTTGCAAAGACTGAAGTCTCAAAACCAAAGAGATATTCTTCATAAAAGTTAAGACTCGACCACGCCCTCCTAAAATGGCTCATTCAAACACGCCCCCACATGTCTACGTCATGATGTGGGAAGATTTGCAAAACACAGCCCAAATGTATACGCAATGAAAGAAGGCTGAACTATTATTCTCGCTGTAGTATTGTTGATGCCACCGGCTTCCAAAAGTGGACACAACTAGAAATCAGTGGTTAAGTTGTATTTACAACACTGTTCCAGAACAGTTCAACCCAAATATTAGAGTGTGTGCAGTGCATTTTATGGAGGACTATTTCCTGAACCTGGGAGTAGCCTGCCAGCTGTGCACAAAGGCTGTTTCTATAAAGTGGGGCAATTCCAACTTTGTAAGGACAGTCTGGTGCTTCTGACTCACAGCCTGTAAGTATGTTTTCATATTTAAAGACTTTGCCACTGACTATTCAAATGCGAGTTTTGAACAGTGTAGAGTAGCGCTTTAGAGAAGCGTTCGTCGTTTCTCTGATCACAAATGAAGACATGGTAATGTTTACACGGCGCGATGCAACGCGATGTGTTAAAAGACAGAATAAGTCATTACAATCGGTAATTATGTTCCCACTGGATGCAACAAATGCCTCGTTTATAATGGGTTTGAGGTATTCGGCCAATCACAACGCACTGGATAGCTGGCCAAACAGAGCACACCTCTCTTCTCAGAACGATAAGCTTTATAAAAATTGACGCGTTTCAGAAAGGAGGAGCATAGAAGAGCAACATTAATGTAAAGTATGTGGAAAATAATGTTTTTTGAACCTTAAACCACATAAACACATTGCATTACACCAAATACACAAAATAATGTTCTTTTTAGCAACGTCATATGACCCTTTTAAAGGAATAGTTCAACCAAAAATGAACATTTTGTCATCATTTGCTCACCTTCCAAATATAAGAAGATATTTTGAAGAATATTGGTAACCAAAGGGTTGACGGCAGCCATTGACTTCCATAGTATTCTTTTATCTCCATAATATGGAAGTCAATGGTTACCGTCAACTGTTTGGTTACCCACATTCTTCAAAATATTTTCTTTTGTCCTCAACTAAAGAAAAAAATAAGATTTGGAACAAACTGAGGGTTAGTAAATGACAGAATTTTCATTTTTTGGTAAACCAACTCTTTTGGTAGATTTCAAATAACTTAATAATGTATAATATGTGTGCTAATTTACAAGCTTTGCAGACACTTCTACATATCTAAAGCAAATTATGCAAATCATGAGTGATGAGAATCAGCTTCAGAAATTTGTGGTTCATTTTTAATCCTGAAACATCTTTCTACAAAAGCAACATGCAGTCACATTAATCAGAACAGCCACAATCTACATAATAATAAATAAACACTTAATTTGTGTTTTACTGACTAATAAGAGAGATAAAAATCTTTGAATTAAATGCCAGTGTTGGAGAATTCTGCACTAAAAGAGACACCAAACTGGCCGTATTCTTATGTTGACTTGTCTAAGAAATGTGCACATCCCACAATCCATACTCAAAACCATAATCAGCAATGCAGTGGATGGCAACATATTTATAATACAAAGAATAAGTCATCATACTCTACATTTTTGATAGAGAGATGCCACAAGAATGAGCACAATTCCTCTCAATTAATATTAGCCAGTTCTAAATAATTTAAGTAACACTGCCAAAGCAACCAGAACAAAATAAGTGTTTTAATATAAGACCTATACAGACTGTTAGTTAATGAAACAACAACCTGACTTTTACAGCTAAAATAAGACTTTTTTGTTTGTTTCAAGGGCGCCTGACATGACCAGATAAAACTAAATTCTTATATAGTATAAGTAACACTCACTACCGTTCAACAGGTTGGGGTTATTGAGATTTAAAATGTTACAATAGATTTGTATTTAAAATAAATCTCTTTTGAACTTTTGAACTTTCTTTGTTGACATGAGGGACTCTTTCTCAAAGAGAAAGATGAAAAAATTATCACCGTTTCATTAAAATATTAAGCATTATTAAAATATAAAAAAAATTCATAATAATAAATGTTTCTTGAGCGCCAAAGCAGCAAATTAGAATGATTTCTGAACAACCATCACAAGAATACATGTTATATTAAAATATATTATAATACAAAAATGTTCAAATGTAATATCACTAAATGCTGCTTTGATGAGCATAAAAGACTTCTAAAACTTTAAAAAGCTTACCAACCCCATACTTTTGAATTGAAGCGTATTATGTAGCCTACATTTATATAATATAAAAGCTTCTATAGTTCCTTAACATCAAACATTTTACACACATATTTTACAATATATCAGATTTCTGAAATGAAAGTTGAGGAGCAGTGAAAGGAGCTGACTGACACGGACTCACCACTCAGAGTCCACAGGTGTGATGTCAATGCGAGGGGGTGTAATGAAGGGCAGTGTAGTTGGTCTTGCCATCATCTCGTCATCTGGACTGCGGGACCTCTCCATCTGCCGCCATGATAAAGGAGGCAACTGTAGGTTACCAGAGAAACGACGCCGCCTCCGCCGCAGGTCCACCCCCAGTGTGCAACCCGAAGAGGTGAAAGATTCACTTAGTCTGCAGTCCGGAGGCTCTTTGCTGTCCTGGAGTGAAAAAAAGAGAGGTAGGTAGTAAAAAATGTAATGCCATGTCAGCAGATGAGGCTATTTTGATGTCAAGAGCTGTATTGTACATGTTCTACCAGTTACATAGGAGTTGTATATATACAATAAAATAAAAGCAAGTAAGAGAGAAATGAGAGAGCAAAAAGGAAAATTGCTTTAAGTGGGCTTAAGATTTGAGTGAATGAGACAAATGTAGGCATTGTAACGTATTTCATACCACTAGAGGACGCCAGAACCTTTCACTCAACATCAACTTCACAGCTCAACTTCTATGTTGCTTGAAAATACATAAAATGACATTTAATAGAAGTCTGTTGTACAGACAAAAGCTCTAGATGTGGGAAAGTCTAAACAAAACAGAAAATAGCTGTAATTAATATTTTAAATATTTGGATTAGACGTGTCAGATAAATCTTCACAGTCAAATATATTCAGTGTTACAAAATTAAAACAAGCACAAAAACGTGATATGGTACAGTTGTGTTTTTGTATGTGATATATATTTTAAGATGACTATTAAAGTACTGGTTAGCAAAGTACTACCACCTAAAAACCAACATATTACCAAGATACTTCCATTGTACATTTTGTAAGGAAAGGGAAAGACAAAAAACTCCCCCACAGAACTGAGATATGAGAAACACTGGATTGATTGATATATGCTGTAGTCGCTCTAATAAATTTTCCATTACCGCTGTGTTCCAGCATACACGCAGTTCATTTGTGTGTACTGCAAAACCATGACAAGCAAAGACTTCTTTCAATTTAGTCATCCTCTCGAGGTGCACACAAAAACAAAACACACAACCAGTAGTCACTAACAAATTATTCATATGCATTGGTTCTAGTTCAATTTGAATCAATATGACGAGTTTTTCTCAGAGGTTATGCGAATAGAATATTTTCTCTTCCTTTATCACACATACACATACATGTACACAGCAAACTTCTAAGATACAACACACTCTCAAAAATAAAGGGATACCTTTCAAAAGGTATACGTTAGGTACTATTATGCACTTTTAAAGTACTATTATGTAACTTTAAGGTACTAATATGTATCATTTAGGGTTAAATAAGGTAAAAAGTTGTACCTTTTAGTTTCTGTACCTTAGGGTTCCACCCCAGTGACAGCTCTGTATGTTTTAAGAATTTTCTGATAATTTTTTTATTTACGCTATTTTATTTCATACTTTATTGTATCTTATAAATAAAGCATATAATAATTCATTCAAATATTAAAAGCATATTATAATATTTTTCATATAATAATTTTAATTCATATAATTTTGTCTAGTTATTTTAATCTCTAAAAATATTGAAAATAAATTGCTAAGAAATAGCTTTTTGTCATATTGCAATTTATTTTTAATTTTTATTTATTTTACTTTCTGTAAATAAAAGTGTTGGAAAAGCAGCTTTGTCATTACAACAGAGCGACCAGAAACATCTTGTGGTGCCTTCAAATATTGTATTTGACAATGAAGGGCCTTGTTGTCAAAAAAGTGACACTGCTGACAGAGAAAGTGCTAACCAAGAGGACTGTGTTGCCCAGATGGTTTGCTCAATCCTTTAAAATTGCAGTACTAAAAAAAAAAAAAAAAATCCTTTATGTCTTTATTTACACAGTGTGCATGCATTTATTTATTTACAACCCAAATTCCGGAAATGTTTGGACATTTTTTAAATGTAAATAAAATGAAAACTAAAAGACTTTCAAATCACATGAGCCAATATTTTATTCACAATAGAACATAGAGAACATAACAAATGTTTAAACTGAGAAATTTTACAATTTTATGCACAAAATGAGCTCCGGGTGTGTGTTCACTGCTGTGTGTGCACGTAGGATGGGTTAAATGCAGAGCACAAATTCAGAGTATGGGTAACCATACTTGGCCACGTGTCACATCACTTTCACTTTTGTCACTTTCACTTACCTTTCAGCATTCATAGTGCCTTCCAAAACATGCAAGCTGCATGCTGTCCGTGATTTCCAACAAGAATGTCAATTGGACTCGTCTGACCATAGAACACTTTTCCACTTTAAAACAGTCAATTTTAAATGAGCCTTGGCCCACAGGACACGATGGCTCTTCTGGACCATGTTCACATATGGCTTCCTTTTTGCATGATAGAGCTTTAGGTTGGCATTTGCAGATGGCACGGCGGATTGTGTTTACCGACAGTGGTTTCTGGAAGTATTCCTGGCCCATTTAGAATCATGCAACAAGTGATGCAGTGTCGTCTGAGGGCCCGAAGACCGCGGGCATCCAACAAAGGTCTTCGGCCTTGTCCTTTACGCACAGAGATTTCTCCAGTTTCTCTGAAACTTTTGATGATGTTATGTACTGTAGATGATGAGATTTGCAAAGCCTTTGCAATATGGCATTGAGGAACATTGTTTTTAAAGTATTCCACAATCTTTTTACACACTCTTTCACAGATTGGAGAGCCTCTGCCTATCTTTACTTCTGAGCGAACCTGCCTCTCTAAGACATCCTTTTTATGTTACAGACCTGATGTCAATTAACTTAATTAGTTGCTAGATGTTCTCCCAGCTGAATCTTTTCTAAATTTCTTGCTTTTCCAGCCCTTTGTTGCCCCCGTGCCAACTTTTCTGAGACCTGTAGCAGGCATCAAATTTGAAATGAGCTCATTTAGTGGATACATTTCTCCGTTTAAACATTTGTTATGTTATCTATGTTCTACTGTATTAATAAAATATTGGCTCATGTGATTTGAAAGTCTTTTAGTTTTCATTTTATTCAAATTTAAAACATTTCCGGAATTCGGGTAGTGTTTTCCTAATTTCCAATTTATTTATATGCAACATCCAATATATCAGTTATAGCTCTGTGCATGTAAAACCATTCACACTATGCTGTGTGCTGTGCTGTTCCAACACAGTGGTAGTATGATGGGAAGATATGTGGGCAGCTGAAGATGTTTGTTAGCAGACCAACACTGGCTGGAAAGCAAAAAGAAACTCGCCAGCAACTGATATCATCAGTACATCTGAGGAAAGGAGAAGAGTGTTTCTGCATCATCTGTCAGGAACCACAAGAAAAAACTCTCAGAAGTGAATAGAGCTCGATGTTATGAAGAGGAACACTGTTGACAGGAGGTGCTAAAAAGCTCATCTAAACAGACAAAGCTGCAAAGCTCTGGATGCTAAGACAAGAAAACACTCCTACACCCCTCTTTACTAGAACCAATTCAAGGAGAGCGATTCCCTGCCTGTCACTCACATTGTAGTAATTAAACGGAATAGCAAGCAGAAACAATTAAAAACAGACAAAATCAATTCCCACCATACATTTTTTTTCACATTCAAGAAGCCATTTCATTCAGATATACATCACAATAGGTAAGAAAAGATTATTGCAACTACTGTTTCTGTCAGTCCTGTGTCTTGTTTCCCCTTCCTCTCGTGCCCATATTTGGCCTTCCTGTTCCTGTCCTTGTTTGTCATCATTAGTTCCTTTGTCTCCAGCCCTGCTTAATTGCCCCGCACCTGTTTCTGTTCTTCCCTGTTGATTTCTTAGTGTTTATAATCCCATTGTTTCCCTGCCCCTGTGTCCGGTATGGTTCGTCTTACCCCGATCTCCATGTTCTGTGTTTTGGGACTTAAATAAACCTGACGATGGGAAATCTCAGTGTCTCCTCGCTCCTTGCCCCGAGTGCTACGTGACAGTTTCATGCTGATTTTAACCTGTTATTTAATCTTGATATCTCTCCTCTGAAAGGGTTTAAACAGTGAATGAGTCATTTGTGAATGAGTCAGAAAACAACATCAATCAGTCTGATTCATTCATAAATCAAAATGATTAGAAGTATTTCAGTTGTGGTAGCGATAATCAGATTAACAGCTTACTGGAAGGGAAGATTTTCAGTTAATAATGATTCTATTTTGGCTTGTTTCTTCTCACACAAAGATATTGTATGGCTTCAGAAGACTTGGAATATAGTACTTTTTGATGATACTTTATGATGCCTTTAGACTTAAAATCTTAGGCTTCCATTATTTACTAGTAGCTGTGTCCAAAAAGCAACAAGTTTTCATTTTGGGGTGAAATATTACTGTGTCCTTTAAACATAGTGTTCAGATTCCCCTTCAGTCAAGGGCAAATATGGAGATATTTTGCAGATTTAGATGCATCTATGCTCATGTCATCTGGCAAAGGACATAATCTGTATTTGACAGATCCAAACATTAGCTCATGGTAAACGTATCATGTTGTGATTGGACAGCGTCCTCCTAAGTTGATGTTATCCAGACCATTGGCTCAGCCCTGTCTGTGCATCAGAATTACAGCATTTTGTCCCCAAATGAACTCAGGGAGAGCACAGGAGCACGACGGAGCAATCAGCCAAACCAGGGATGGCCAAGGTGACCTCCTGAGATTCCCTGTGTCTGGAACACTCTGCGGTCAGCTCACAGCCAACGCCTGCAGTCACCCGAGACCACGTTCTTTTTTAATTCATTAGACTAATGCAGTGGCTCTCCGAGCTATAAAACAGCCCTGTGCTCTACGGACAACTTTTTGTCCTTCAAACTAAAATTACCCAAAGCACAGGCACTCAAACCTTCAATCATACCTTCAACCATATGGTGCTTGACTCTCTTTGACTTTGTTTGAAAGAAAAAAAAACTTGAGAGAAAAGTGTTTCATCATATTCAGTAGTCCAGCAGTTCTCATTTCTAGTCCTGGCGACCCGTCACTCTGCACATTTTGTAGGTCTCTTTTATCTGACACATTTAGTTCAGGTCATGGAGTTCAATAAAATTCTACAAAATTAATCACTGCTAGTCATTAACAATAAAAGTGTAGTTTCACAACATTCAACACCAGAATAAAAAACTAATGTTATTGAATGGACTCCTTTATTAAAAATGTTATGTAATAAATAAAAACAACATTATTATTAATCTCAAATAAAAATATAAATTATTATTATTATTAAATGCAGTTTTATTATAATTATTTTTATTATCAGTTTTATTGATTTTTATTTTTGTTTAATACTAATATTAAATAATGACAACTATTATTTATATGGTTGTTTAGTACTAAAATGTTTTAAAACTATAATAATAATAATAAATATAAAATGATTAAATGTTGTTGCATTTTCCATTAAGTTGTTATTATTATTATTTATTTATTGTTATTATTGTTGTTGTAATTATTATTATTATTATTATTATTATTATAAAATGCCGTTTTCAAGTATATGCCATTAGTTAAATAGTAATACTTAAGTTAATATTGAATAATGACAATTATTATTAATATTGTTAATATATACATTGCTACCCATTACTACCACTCCTTGGGTATGAAGACTGCAATCGTTACTTTTTTTTAATCAACTTTTGAAATTCCTAGCATAAATCTACAGTAAAATTATTCTATATACAAAACCCAAGTGTACAGAAGACATACTTTCACAACTAATTACACGTAATCCTATAACAAATCCTGTATAATGAGGTAAGTAGCTTAACTATGTTTAGTACCTTTCTGAATGACTATTAGTCCCATTATCCCAAAGCAGATAAAGAGAATCATTAAAGGTGACTGGAGATACAGAAGAGACACATCACACTATGGATGTGAGTTCAGGGGTTCACCTAGTAAACCAAAAGTTCAATAAATTGGACAGACCCAATGGAGACTCTGCAGGCAGAATTCTAAATAATGCCTGTAACAGAATAAGAATTGTATCCACTAATAACTGACAGTCAAAATAGCCATTACATTCCATATGCACTTAAAATAGTGACAAACAAACCTTCCATCACAAAGCTTTCAAGGGCTTAGTCAAAGACATGGCTTAGCAATCCAAACTAAGTTGACCAAGCCAAATCATTGAAACACAAACAGAGAAATACCTCAAATATTGGACAGAAGCAACATCACAAGACAGTGCATTGGAAAGCTATTTATCCCTCAACAAAGAGTGCAAACTGGTGGAATATTTGAGCAGAGTGACTAGGAAAATATCCAAAGATACATGCAGATAGGGACAGGAACAGACATGAAAGATGACAGACTGTGTCCCCACTGCACACAAATGAAGTGGAAACAGAAGTGCACTTTTTGACCTCATGATTGAACTACACAGAGACCAGGGACACTTCATTTCACAGCCCACCCCAAAGACGTCCATCTGAAAGCACACAAGGACAAACTCTCAGGCCTCAAGGTGAAACTCTAGCAAGCTAAATGCCATCTGCAAACTATGAGAAACCCTGACATCACAAAAGGGCAGGAACCAGCAGGAAATACCAACCATAAAATGACATCAGGTATAAAATGTATTGTTTGTTTAAAAGTCAAGCATGCACCGCTCTATACAGCCAAATCATTTGCGAAAACAAGTTTGGAACACCACTCTGTCAATCAAATTCAAGGGTTAGAAGTAACTGTTATAAATAAAAATTAACGAGTAATAGATGGGAACCCTTCTGCTGCAAAACAGAATTCTGTGGAAAACACTGCCATACATGATGTTAGCAATACTTTGCCAATATAAGCTTCTTTTTACCATTCCAATATAAATCTTATTCTGATAGTAAGAGAGAAAAAGAATCCTGCTGCTGCTTGACATTTATAAGTTAAGTTAAGTTAAGTTAAGTTAAGTTAAGTTAAGTTAAGTTAAGTTTAAGTTAACTTAACTTAACTTATAAATGTCAAGCAGCAGCAGGATTCTTTTTCTCTCTTACTATCAGAATAAGATTTATATTGGAATGGTAAAAAGAAGCTTATATTGGCAAAGTATTGCTAACATCATGTATGGCAGTGTTTTCCACAGAATTCTGTTTTGCAGCAGAAGGGTTCCCATCTATTACTCGTTAATTTTTATTTATAACAGTTACTTCACTGTTTATGTCACTGTTTCTGTGGCTTTATCAGATGAGCCCAACACATGATTGCACAAAGAGAAGACATGCATTTTATCACATATCCTGCTGCTAACAAGAGGGTTTGTCAAGCATCAATATATGACAAGCAGGGAGCAAACACAGAAGCAAGAAGCAAGGAAAGCAGAGAGCATAGAGGAACATAACACCAAACACAATACACAATAGGCAGTTCTATCTGGCAGCATCCAAACTGAAACTAATAAGTGGCTAATTTGGAACGCTCTACATAGGCAGCAATCCTTGAACAACACAAGTAGCATGCCACATGGGAGTGAAAGTCTAATAAGCATAAAATACACAGTTAAACTAGGTGATATTTAGTGATCAGTTAGTGGCTATTGCATTAAAATATAAATTCTGTCATTAATTACTTAACCTCATGTTGTTCCAAACCCGTTAGACAACAACGCAACTACCACGTTCAAAGCCCAGAAACGTAGTAAGGACTTGGATAAAATAGTCCATATGACATCAGTGGTCCAAAGATAATTTTATGATGCTACGAGAATACTTTTTGTGCGCAAAGAAAACAAAAATGCCAACTTTACTCAACATTTCTTCTCTTCCCACACATTGCTGAATAAAGACATTATTTTTGTTTTCTTTGCACACAAAAAGTATTCTCATAGATTCATGAGATTACGGTTGAACCAAAGTGTGCACCAAACTGACCCGGGGTCTCATTTATAAAACTCTCTGTAGATTTCATCCGACTTAGGCACAAAAGCTAGATTTTGCGTATGCACAAAAGTTTTCAGATTTATAAAGCCATGCCTACGCCAGAACCTGCGTAAAAATCCCTTTATAGATCCCAGTCAGGGGAAGATTGTGCGTACGTGCATCTCCACCCCGACTCCTCCCCGAAATCACCATATATGGAGCTTACAACGTAGTTTTATGCATAACCTCATCTGCATATCATTTCCATGCGTTACCATCCACGTGACACCATGTTTAACACCATCAAAGGTACAACACATTAAGGAAATATGAGATAAGGACTATAAATGCCATTTGTGCCAAACACGTTCATTTTTATTGCTAAAAATCATCCAGTATCATTATGTTTCACAATAAATATATAAAAATATCCATAAAATATTGTTCATAAAATAGTTCTCAGAAAAAAATATTTAGAACAGAGTTAATCTCATTCATTTAAAATAATATTTTAATTGTTTTAAAAATTTCAAATTAAATTAAATTTGAATTAATTAAATTAACAAACAAAAAAGTGTCAATAAAGTGCACAATGTCTTTAATGTGTGATGACAGTACACATTTGTTTTTGTGTGCATGCGAGAGTAAGAAGATGAATGTCATAATTTCCTTGAAAAGTCTCCAGCAAAACACAAACGTCCTACTAAAATCTTTAAACCTCATGTGTCAAAAAGAGACCTTTGATTTACCTCCTTAGATAATCCTCAAACACTGCTTCCAAATGTCATCAGGCATTGATATTCACCAGCTACCGTGTACTCCTTTGTAAGATGTATATGTTTGTTAGCTCAAGGTTAGTAATAATGAGGGTCTCATAGTTCTAATATTCTAATATAGTAAATACTGGTTTCTATGTGATGTAAAATGATGGTTATTAAACATTTACATTTGGTTAATCTTGAATATTTTGTTACATCCTCTGTAATAAGGATAGTTTTTTTGCAAGGTCAACTGACACAACACAAAAGACCACAAAGAGAAAAAAATGTTGAAAGCACTAAAAGACACAATACAGAAAATCAGGCAGCATGCAAACCAAGAGGAAGCCAGAGATGATAAAGAGATCTGCACAGTCAAAAAAGGGTGTTGAACAAGTGAGGGGATGAGTGAGAGAGACAAAGGAAATGCAGTATATCTTCACTGTTTAACTTTACAGACACACATCTTCCTACAGTCTGGTTGTCAAGGATCACTGACTCAGCTCTTATCTAGGGACAATTTCCCTGCACCTCTCCATCTCCTCTATGTTTCTCTTAACTTTCCCCATTCCTTTTCACGTCATTTTCTTCCCAACCTCAGGGATATATATCCACTTCTTTCACATCTTCACATATGCTTGCAACAACCATTATAAAGCCATTTTAGGCAATAACCATCATATTTTAAGAGATGGAGTTCCTGAATTGACTACTAGTTGATTCAGTGACTCATAATGACTTTCACATGCTTCACTCCTGAATGAGTGTTTGGAATGAACCAGTTCAATGTTTGACTCATTAGGTTCTTTCCAATTTGCATAGCTATGCAGTTCTGTGCCTTTTTGTATTATGGACATTTTAAATATCCAGATGATGCATTTATTTAACCGAAAAAATAAGTGTGGGGTGTTGAAATCTTCTTGCACTCGAGAGTCGCAGCTTTCCTTAAGCTGAAGAGGAGCCATCAGATTTCAAACCTGGTTGACAAAATAATTTTACAAAATTCATACACTACACAGAAGAGTAGTGCAAAGCATAATGATGTGGTCACATTAGTGAAATTTCATGAGCGAATTTTCATGTTGCCACCTAGGGGTGTAAAGATGTAACCTTAATAAAGGGTCACTGAAAAAGTAAGAGTGATACAAGTCACACAAGTGGACTAAATATCAACCTTCTTGGTGCAGGTGTACAGCCAATCACACAATATGTCAGAATACAGAATTATAAATCAACCCCCCCAAATAGTATATCCACAGGTGTCCCCCAAAGATCTATTCTGGGTCCATTGCTATTTACATTGTATATCAATGATTTTCTATCTGTTTGTCCCAACACTAACACCCAAATGTATGCAGACAACACATTTATATTTTTGGAAATACATGATTCTGTATCACTAGTACTCACCTCATTAGGTGACACAGTCAGAACGCTTCGGCTTTTCCTCATCTTCTGTTAAGTTTTCCTCTCCCTGTCTTGCACAGGCCTGCTCCGCTGACCCTCCTGCACAAAACATCAACACAGACCCACACAATCAACTCTCGCAGCAAAGACAAAAAGAACAGAAGAAAGAAAAGACATCTGGCCTTGCTTTCTTGTGAGAGAGATGCCTCATGGTAATGTTAAGATGGAGAGTCTTTCGCTATTCTTCAGTGAGAGAGATAAAGAGAGCAGCAGAGTTTGTCTGCAGTCTGACAGTAACAAGCATCTCTTAAACCCTCACAGCCACCTCTTTATCAGCTTTTGCGCTCAATATTTTTTTCCAGCCTGTCTAAACTGACTTGCAAAAATGATGTTAAGAAGATATCCCTGTGCAGAGCATTTTTATATCCGTTGTGTATGATTAACTTCTGTAAAATATGAATTCAAACAGCAGGGATTTGCACACTAAAACCACATGGGTCAGTATTATTTATTTAAAAAGCAGTACATAAGGGTGAAGTGTGACATTTTTGGGCCATTTATGGAGCCAAACGAAACTGCTAAAATACCCTTTGTTAAGCCACACCTTAAAATTGTTAGTGACCAATCCTACCTTAGCAACTGCTGTCATGCACCATTTCGCTCTTGTCTAATGCAAGTCTTTGAATGATGTGAAGGCTTGAACATTTTAAACACAGTTCTACAGAAATGAACCAGAAATATTGTAAATTATTGCTGCTGGGTCATTTATTACTGCTAAAATGCAAATAATAAGAAAAAATATTTTTTTTACACTAATGTTATTGTTATGTAATTGTAGTGAAAAGATGTTACCCTATGTTTGTTTGTCTTAAGTTAGATGCATGTTATGTTGTGTTTCTTTCAAACAAACAAAAAATTATAGATATAAATACTTTGCAATATCTTTACTTGTTCCATACCACATATTAATAATTTTCAATCACATTTTACTGCTTTATAAGTATATTTTACTGAACTATGCTAGTTACATCAGGCTATAGTTGAGATGTTCTTGGGTGGGTCATTCTGTAAACAGTCCAAGAGAAGGGTCATTTAGAGGATCCTGCTCTTCTATGGTCATGTACTGTATGAGAATTATTATACAGATGGGCAGGCTTTTATAGCTGAGCAAATATGTGACTCTGAATGAATGAAATATTGCAAACCAGTTTGAATGTGATTTTCAAAAACAAACATTAACCGGCAGGAAAATAATACATTGGCAATGTGCTGTTGCTGTAAACTGGGGATGCTCAACTGTAAAGACACCAAATGCTTTTGAAAATTCAATTTAAGGAACATTCTATGGAAGAAGAAAAAAACAAGCACGAACACTGTCTGAATGAAACATATCTACAGGTCAGAATTATTTATTATATTATATTTATATTTATATATTTATTAATTATTATATTTTATTGGCAAAATAAAAAACAAGACCAACAACAATAACAATGATAATAATTCAAAGTAGTGTGGTAAGAAGTGTTTTAGTTCCCCCTAAGTAAACATTAATGAACTTGGCTGAACATCTTGTTTTTTATTTAGTCATCAGCCACGTCTGTCTGCAGCCACTGCTTCAGTATCTCTTTAAGATTGTGTTCTCTTGTCAATCCGTCAGCGACTTCTGTGCCTAGCTCAATCCAAAGCCACTGAATGCGACGGACAGTCCAGGCCGTCGGGAATTGGAAATTAGGCAGCTGTCTCTCAACAGCTGAAAGCCTGAAAAACATGACTCCATAACCACTTTCTATTGATTTGACCTCTGCTTTCTTATGCTGTCCGTTCAGTGTGCTCTCAGCATCCTGGCCATACTGACATTAACCAAAGGAGGAGTTAGATGGTCTCTCGAGTCTAATGGTAAGTAAGAGCTTGCTTTAAATATTGCCACTGTCACTGAATTCATGCAGCATGTAAAGGTGTCTAGCGGCATGTGTGTCTTATATATGAGTTACTCATCCTTAGACACTTACAAAAGGCAATTCCATTTTTTTTGCCCAGTGAGCCCCAAAAAGGATTATTTGAGAATTAAATTATTTCAGGTGGCTTTCAATGTGGAAATGTTCATTTTCAATAATCACTTGGTATCAACATTTCATTGTGTTTCTGAAATCTGTGAATGTCTTCCAATTTGATTTGTTCAATATCAGTAGCAAAAAACTACTTCACACAACTACGGAAACACATGTTTAAGTACAGAATAAAAGTGAGAAGATATAAGTAAGTGAGAGATTTAAATAATATAAAAAAATGTATAGATATAAAATTACAATTGTGACACAGGAAGTCACATTTTTATGACAAATAAAAGCCAAAGTTCTTTCATGAAACTCTAGATGGTGAAGTCTGATTGGTTCTAACTCAGTCTGACAATGACATCATTATGCACATGCTGCAGCTGATTGGTTTCTTTTCATATCGGCAGCCAATGAGCTTGCTACTTAACATTCAAATATTTGGCTAGTGCTCCCTGTAGTAGTTGCAGCGCTCTTCAGAAACCCTCCACCCTCCCCAGCTCCACCTGTAGATCAGCTACAAGGTAATTTCATGTATGTTATATATTGGGGTTATTTCATATATGTTAAATGCGCAGCAGCAATAGGCTATTTCTCACATGCTCACAGCAGCATGCTGTGGATGTATTGGCAGTAGCAAATCTGGGTACTTGCTCTGCTGCAGCAGGAGTGTAGCAGATCTATTCCGCCAAGACCAAACACATCAATATTGTCATGTACATCACCACGCCAAACTCTCAAGAGTTGTTGTGACAGAAATTACATTGTCCCACGGTTTCACAGACAAGGTTTAAGACTAGTCCCAGACTAAAATGTAATTCTGAGCTGTTTCTTGCACTGACTGATCTTAAAACATATCAGTGCCTTTGTTCCTTTTCAGTCGGTTGACCGATGAATTGGGATCTCGCTTAGAGAGACCAATCCACTTCGAGTGTAACTAAACGAGCCAATGCACATTGGCATGCGATTATTGCATCCAGCTGCCGCTGATCACAGCGTGAGTATAAGTAGGCAGTAGGTGCAGCGCATATTCAGCTTTTCGCTTCGGAGCCGAGCGGTCTTATCATTCTGCTCCTGACCTCTGCTACGAGTGCCTGCGAGTCAACGCTCTCAAGGAAGCTCTCGTGCTGGTGGTCCGGAGCTTCAGCGGTGGTTCTTCCGTGTCGAGTGGATTGCACACATCAGGCTGCACTCTGGAAAACCTCTGGAACCTTCATGTCTGGTCCCTTCGGAGGTTCTATGTGACCTACCCCAAGAGGTAGTTGACACCATCACTTCGACGAGAGCGTCGTCTACGAGACATGCTTATGCCTTGAAGTGGAACCTGTTCATCGAATGGTGTTCTTCTCATTGAGAAGACCCCCGGAAGTGCCCGATCAGGTTCGTGCTGTCCTTCTTGCAGCAGGGGTTGGAGCGAAGGCTGTCTCCCTCCATCCTTAAAGTCTATGTGGCTGGAATTGCTGCCAACCACGACCCCGTGGAAGGGAAGTCGGTGGGGAAGCATGACTTGGTCATCAGGTTCCTTAGGGGGGCGAGAAGGTTAAATCCTTCACTGCCCCACTCTATACCCTCTTGGGACCTGTCTCTAGTGCTCAGAGCCCATTTGCGCCTTTGCAGATAGTCGAGCTGAAGTTTCTTTCAATGAAGACTCTGCTCCTGTTGGCACTAGCCTCCATCAAGAGGGTAGGGGACCTGCATGCATTTTCGATCGACGATTCATGCCTAGAGTTTGGGCCGGCTGACTCCCAGGTAATCCTGGGGCCCCGGCCTGGCTATTTTAGATTAGATTAGATTAGATTCAACTTTATTGTCATTTATGCAGAGTACAAGTACAGAGCTAATGAAATGCAGTTAGCATCTAACCAGAAGTGCAAGAATATAGTGTTTTATATACATATAAGTGCAGAGTAAGTGAAGATATGATTTACAGAATATACAGTGGAATTGCTATATACAGTATTGAGCAGAGTATATACAGAATATAAAATAGGAATGCAATGTAGGGATTGTATGTACATTATGAACAGAGCAATGTAGATTATATAGATTACAGATTATATATACACATTATGAACAGCAGAAACGTGAGAACAGTGGTAATAAATAAATACAGCTGGATGAGTGTGCAAAGTATTGATAGAACAATGTATTCTATGCAAAATAGCAGTAGTGCAATATTTTATAGAAATAGTTTACTGTGCTTGTACAGTAACAACTTTAAACAGTTTATAGTGTAATGACTTGAACGATGTGCAGTCTGTGCAAAATATGAGTAGTGCAAATGCATGTGTTTAAAGTACTGTGACCAGTGCAGTAATAAGCAGGTGCAGGTTAGATTGGTGGTGTGGCGTTCAGAAGTGTCACAGCCTCGGGGAAGAAGCTCTTCCTGAGCCTACTGGTGCGAGAGCGTAGGCACCTGTAACGCCTGCCGGATGGAAGGAGGGTGAAAAGTCCATGGTTAGGGTGAGAGGCATCCTTGATGATGTTTCTTGCCCTGCCCAGACAGCGCTTATAATAAATGTTCTCAATGGAAGTTAACTGGGTGCCGGTGATCCGTTGAGCAGTTTTCACCACCCGCTGGAGTGCTTTGCGGTCAGATGCGGAGCAATTGCTGTACCATACTGAGATGCAGTTCGTGAGTATGCTCTCAATGGTACAGCGGTAGAATTCCACAAGGATCCTGGGATTCAGGTGAACTTTCTTAAGGCTCCTTAAGAAGTAAAGGCGCTGCTGTGCCTTTTTGACCAGAGTAGAGGTGTTATGGGACCAGGTGAGGTCATCAGAGATGTGGATGCCAAGGAACTTGAAACTCGACACACGCTCCACTTCAGCTCCGTTGATGTAGATGGGTGTGTGTGCATGACTCCTAGTCCGCCTGAAGTCCACAATGATCTCCTTTGTCTTCTGGGTGTTTAGCTGTAGATTATTGGTGGCACACCATACAGCCAGGTGCTGCACCTCATCCCTGTAGGCTGATTCATCGTCATCCTTGATCAGACCTACCACCGTGGTGTCATCTGCAAATTTGATTATGGTGTTGGAGCCATAAACAGGAACACAGTCATGGGTGAAGAGGGAGTACAGGAGAGGGCTCAGTACGCAGCCCTGTGGCACGCCGGTGTTCAGGGTGATGATGGAGGAGGAGAGGTTATCTAACTTGACGGACTGAGGTCTGTTAGTCAGAAAATCTAGAATCCAATTACAGATGGGTGTGCTGATTCCAAGCTGGCTGAGCTTGGAGATCAGCTTGGAGGGGATTACTGTATTAAATGCAGAACTGAAGTCCATGAACAGCATTCTCACATGTGTGTTTTGACTGTCCAGGTGGGTGAGGGCAGAGTGAAGCGCTGTTGAGATGGCGTCCTCTGTTGACCTATTGTGGCGATAGGCAAATTGGAATGGGTCCAGTGTAGCAGGGAGACAGGATTTTAGGTGGGATGCAACCAGTTTCTCAAAACACTTGGCAATGATGGGGGTGAGTGCAACAGGACGGAAGTCGTTAGGGACCGAGGCAGTGGAATGTTTCGGTACTGGTACGATGGTGGAGGTTTTGAAGATAGTGGGGACAGTTGTTTGGGCCAGGGACAGATTGAAAATGTCCGTGAAGACCTCAGCTAGCTGCTCCGCACAGGCTTTAAGCACACGACCAGGTATTCCGTCAGGGCCAGCTGCCTTCCGTGCATTCAGCTTACGCAAAGTGGAGTAAACGTCTGATGTGGAGAGAGTGAGAGGCAGTTCACTGGGTTGATGCTCAGCTTTGAGTGAGATCTCCTTATTATTTTGATCAAAACGAGCATAAAAGTGGTTGAGCTCGTTTGGGAGGGAGGCAGAGCTGGAGGGGGGCACAGAGTTAGGTGGTTTGTAATCCGTGATAGATTGTATGCCTTGCCACATACGCCGGGGGTCTGAAGAATTGAAGTGTTCTTCAATCTTCTGTTTGTGTGTGAGTTTGGCCTGGCAGATACCCTTCCTCAGGTTGGCTCTGGCTGAGCTGTAAGCCTCCTGGTCTCCAGACCTGAAGGCTGCATCTCTTGCTTTGAGCAGGAGGCGAACCTCTCTGTTCATCCAGGGCTTCTGATTGGGGAAGATTTTTATTTTTTTGTGTGTAGTCACTCTGCTCACACAGCTGTTGATGTGCTCCATGACAGAGTTGGTGTAAGTGTCAATGTTAATCTGAGAGTTTGTGGTGGCCTGGGCAGCAAACTCACTCCATTCTGTGAGCTGGAATTGATGTTGAAGAGTGGAGTCAGCACCTTCCAGCCAGATTTTAACAGTCCTTGTTGTAGGTTTCACACGTTTGATGACCGGGGTATACTTGGGGAGCAGGAACAAAGAGAGGTGATCAGACTGACCCAGGTGGGGGAGGGGTGTGACTTTGTAGGCATCACTCACATTAGTATAAACGTGGTCCAATGTTTTATGTCCTCTTGTAGTGCAGGAGACATTTTGATTAAATTTAGGGAGAACAGATCTAAGAGTGCAGTGATTGAAGTCCCCAGCAACAATAAAGGCTCCATCCGGGTGCAGGGTTTGTAGTTTGCTAATAGCAGCACAGAGTTCTTTCATAGCCACGTTAGCATTAGCGTCCGGAGGTACATAAACTGCAGCAGCAACAATGCAAGTAAACTCACGTGGTAGATAGAATGGCCTGCACTTGATAATCAGGAACTCCAGCTCAGCAGAGCAGTAGGTATCAACAATGACAGAGTCTTTGCACCATGATTTATTTACATAAATGCATACTCCACCACCCTTGTTTTTACCAGAGGTTGCTGCTACTCTGTCAGCCCTGAAGAGAGCACGTCCATCCATATGCACCACGCTGTTTGGGACATCGTTGCAGAGCCATGTTTCAGTGAAGAACATAACATTACAGTCCATAAGCCATTTCTGTGTGAGGGTCCAGATCTTTAGTTCGTCCATCTTGTTCATCAGAGACCGTACATTGGCAAGGAAGATGCTGGGCAGAGCTGGTCGATGTGGGTTTAGCCTTAGCTTAGCACGCAGCCCTCCACGCTTTCCCCGTCTTTGTTTACGGTCTCGACGCCGACGCCGAGCACTTCCGGTCGGTACGAGTGATCCGCTTGTCCGCGGTGATCTCAGTAGCTCCGGCGGGAGTTCGCTGAAGTCGAAAGGATGATCTAAAACTATGTTGGAACACTGTTTGTTGATGTCCAAAAGTGATTGTTTACTATAGCTGTAGTTCGCATAACTGGATCGCGCGAACACGAGTGAAATAACCAGGTAAATTAACACTATTTTCCAAAATCTGGTAAGACGCTGAGCCTCGCGATGTGTTCGCGCCGCCATCTTGTCACTAATATAGTGACTATGTGCCCAAGGTTCTCACTATTCCCTTCAGGAACCAGGTGGTGAGCCTGCAAGAGCTGCCCCCGGAGGAGACAGACCCAGCCCTAGCTTTGCTTTGTCCCGTCCGAGCATTGAGATGCTACATTGACAGGACGCGAAGCTTCAGGACCTCAGACCAGCTCTTTGTCTGTCATGGAGGCCGGCAGAAGGGAAATGCCGTCTCCAAGCAGAGGATGACCATCAGAATTGAATAGTGGACGCCATCCCCCTGGCTTATCAGGCACAGGGTGTGCCCTGTCCGTTCAGTTTGAGAGCCCACTCAACTAGAAGTGTTGCATCCTCCTGGGCGTTGGCTCGTGGCACCTCGCTGGCAGATATTTGTAGAGCTGCGGGCTGGGCGACCCCTAACACGTTCGCTAGATTCTATAGCCTTCGTGTGGAACCGGTCTCCTCCTGTGTTCTCACCTCAAATGGGTAGATGCACTGAGAGGCTCCGGTTTCGGGTTGGCTTGCTAAAACTGCTCCAGAGAGTCCGTACTGTAGACCCTGTCGAGCTCCTCCATTCCCTCGGCAGGCAGACGCGGCGGGGCGTCCAGCGCCAGGCCCTCACTCGATGAATCCGTGAGAACCGGTAGAGGGCTGGGTTCCATATGTAGAGACCTAATTGGATTCCATATGTGTAAGTCCACGGTACAGCCTCCGAGCCCGTGTTTCCCCAGCAGACGTTCTGCCATTATCCAAGAGGCCACAATCACCTCTAAACTTCCATATGCACCTAAGCGGTTGTTCATATGCATAAGTGCTTCTGAACCTCCTTCGGGAAGGTTGGGCTTCCGCAGCGTTCCTGTTCCAAGTGGAACGGGTACGTTTTCCCAGAGTTATCCAATCTTATTGAGTGGGTAGTGCCATAACACAGTAGCTGGTCTTCTTGTGGTAAGCCCTGACCTGCGCCAAAAAGTAGGGGCGCAAGAGGCTTCCACAGGACACTGGAAGGGGCAGTATCCGTGGCCCTTTGGTAGGGATCCCAATTTGTCGGTCACCCAACGTGACTTAGAGTGACTGACTGAAAGGGAACGTCTCGGTTACGTTTGTAACCCTCGTTCTCTGAAGGAGGGAACGGAGACGTCACGTCCCGTCGCCACGGCTGCTGTACCACCGCTGAGCGGCTGGGTCACCGGCTCGGCTCCTCAGCGAAAAGCTGAATATGCGCTGCACATGCTGCCTACTTATACTCACGCTGTGATCAGCGGCAGCTGGACGCAATAATCACATGCCAATGTGCATTGGCTTGTTTAGTTACACTCGAAGTGGATTGGTCTCTCTAAGCGAGATCCCAATTCGTTGGTCACCCGACGTGACGTCTCCGTTCCCTCCTTCAGGGAACGAGGGTTACATAAGTAACCGAGACGTTTTGTCTCAAGATGCACGCCAGTAATGTTTTTTCGAAGGCATGTTGATAAAAAATTACTTAAATGTCCTAATTGAACTATGGCCTAATCCTTGCTTAGTCTAAGCCCCGTCTGTGAAACCGGGCCTGTGAGATATAAAATCACAACGGAAGTTTTAAAATTGCAGTTATAAGAAATGAAGTCGCAATTATGGGATATAAAATCACATTTAAGGGAAATATTGTAAAATTACATTGTGAGATATAATGTTGCATGATAAAAAGTTGTATACAGGATATTATTACTTGCTTAGATTTGTCCGGCTGAATGAGAGCCAAGAAGTTAAAGCTTAAAGGTAAAGTTGTAAAAAAAAAAAAAATAATTATCACACTTTGAGCTTTAGAGGTTCGAAGTGGTCTGCACTTTCAACTAGACTGTTATCAGAAACTCGAAGTTAAAGGCCCGGGAGTCTGTCAAACCTCTCATATCCATTTAAAGAATGGATGCGCATGCACTGTAGCATCAGGAAAAACATCAGCTTCACAGATACTTCAGTCTGATTACCTGTTTCCTTATACCTACCAATTACCTATTCACCTCTCCCCATTCAAAGAGTAAATTAATGATAAATGTGTTCTAATATAATACTGTAGCTGCTGCAATATGCACAATCACCAGCACACAAAAGAAATGGAGGTGAGTCACTACCAGCTAAATTACCATTCCCATTAAATCAATATATGCCCCCTACTAATTACAAAGTCTTGTACAGATGCAAAACAAATATGTCAGCATTTGTGGATCTCAAATCCTGTTTTTCTTCATGTTCTCACCTAAACCTTGAGCTCAATTTCACACTTGTTTGTTATCTGGTTTATTATAGGCTGTATATATTTCTTCATCTTCTAAAAAATCTGAGGGAGTTTTTTGTTTTGTTTTTTGTAAAGCTGCTTTAGAATAACACGTATTGTAAAAAGCACTTCACAAATAAATTCACGAAATAAGATTAGTTTTTTCTTCGCCATAAATGTCAAGTTTGTTGTTTCACTCTTCGCTTGCTTTGCTCACTTTCCAACAACAATATTGAGCTTTAAAACAGCCTTACAGGCACTGACGAGTCTATTCTCATTAGACAATCACATGAAAGGGTTATAATATTTGATGCGTCCTTTGAGCAACAGCACAATCTGGTCCCACTGCTGTCGTTTTGCCATTCTTCTGTGAAAGGCTCTGACATCCTGAAAATAATTACTGTGACTATAGCTCTTCTTTTGCCAGATGTTTTGACATACGACAGGGAGCATGTATAATGCCCCTTCAAGCAAATGTACATACTCTGAGACAGAATGTTTCAGTGGTTAAGCACAATTAGTTACAGTCCGTTTGAATAAAGCAGAACCAGCAACAACTCTGAACAAAACTGTGTCTATGAGACAAAGTATTGATGTTCACCATTATTATCCATATATAAACAATCTAAAAAATGTTGAAGAAAAATAATGTTTTTGCATTGCGCTAAAATAATTTGTGGTAACACTTTACATAAAGCCTTAATGTGTAATGCATTATATAAGTAGTTTTAATGCTTTAATTATGCCTTGTAATGCATAATGCATTGTACAATCTCAAGAATAATTGTAACCACAGTTAATACATTTTAACACTTATCAATTCATTGTTATACTATGAATGTTATACTATGCATTTTAAATTCGGTTATATTTATTTACGACAAGATATAATGTATTACAACGCACATTATAAATAATCAATGCATTTGACCTTTTAATAGCCCTTTATAGTGCATTATATATAAAGGCTTTAAGTAAAGTTTTACGGAATTTATTTTCTATTCTATCATTTATATTAAATATACAGGTTTTATTATTTTCAATTATGAAAATAATTGAAATGTTATCTAAAAATGTTTTAGATAAAAAAAAACTTTTCTGCTCTCTCTCTCTTTTGAAACATAGAGTACAGTAATCCACACACACACCACTTTTTAAATATTCATTCATGGCAGTTATAAGCAGATTGTTACAGGGTTGACGAGACGTGAGACGTGCGGATCCATTTGCGAAGCTTTATTATAGGACATGGTCAAGACAGGCAGGGTCAAACAACAGCAGACAGGTATGTAGAGGGCAAGACAGAAGCGTGGTCAAGGAAACAGGCGTAGTCAACGATCGGCGTACAATATCCAAACAGGGCAAGGCAGAAAGAATAATCCAGGAACACGGGCAAGAATCAGAACACAGGAAAACCACGAGGAAAACTAGGAACGGAGAACGCTTTGTAGTGCAGACAGGCTAACACTACTCGGCCGTGAGCAAGAGCAAGTCCCAGACTTAAATAATGAGTGATGGTGATTGTGAAATTGTGATCAGGTGTGGGCGAGATAGTGAACAGGTGTGCGTGTCGTCAGTGCAATGGATTGTGGGAAATGGAGTCCAGTGTGTTGTGAGTGAAGTCAATGTGGTGAACGGGTGACCTCTAGTGGTGTTTGACCGGGAGAGCATGGACCAGATTCGTGACACAGGTATTATTTTAAATATGTATTACCAAAATCTTTTCAGTAATCTAGACTTTCCTTCATTGCTCCAATAATCTTGATCTTGGAAGTGAGTTTGACATTTATACTATGTTCAATTTGTAGTTTTGTAGCGTTACTTACAACAATAAAATTAAAACCATAAAATGCCAGCAGGATGTTCTCTGCATGAAAATTTTGTTTTAAGGAAACTGCCAAGCTGTAGCTGTTTCTAAACTGCAGTTTTGTGAGTCACCAACAGTTGGCCAATCATTGTGTGAAAGTTCATTGAGGAAACCTAAATATACTTCCCAGACCAGATGAGGGTTAAAGCATTTAGACTTAAGTAAAGTAAATTGCTGATGTACCACAACAATTTAAAAAAATAATGAAAAATACCTTATTAGAAATCCACATGTCATGGTATATTCACAAACTCAGATAAATATTTTGTTGCTATGCTATACTTCCTTGTTGCTTTGTGTATTTTTAACATAGGGAACATTCCCATGGTAATGCTTAGTCAGAGTCACGCGCACCCATTTGGACATCAAACCAAACAGATAATGATTACGTTTGGATAATGGGTCTTTAGTGTTTAATCTGCCCTACTGATCAAGACTCAATGAAAATTACTTCATAGTCACTGGGCTGCTCTCCCCTCCAGTGAGGCAATTTAAGTACCTGTGTCCTTAATAACCTGTGTCTATAGAAGGGGATTTCTTCTCTCCTTCTCCAGTATAGCAATAATCCAGAGTGTAAGAGGGGAAAGGCGTGTGTGTATCAGGGAAACATATAATCTTTAAAATATATATATATATAATATATAAAATATTTCTATTGAGCTTTAAAAGAGGGAACCCAGAGAGGTTCCCAATGTTCCCATTTTAAAAGTGACTTTTTGCGGTAAATGAGCCCAAATTTGCTTATAACAAGTGGACACAGCAACACTAGTTAATTTGAAACACCTCTGTTCAATTATTATCATGACAGGAGGTAAAGAGAGCAGAACACCTCCAGAGAGAAGCAAACAGGTGGTGAAAGGACATCTTTTCCCTACAAGCCATAATGTTCCTCCATTAACAGTATGCAAAGCTCATCTAAACTGGTACAAGACACACAAAGAAAACTTTAACGGGGCCAAGGGGCATCATAAAGGTTTGGTAAAGTAATATTATGGTGATTAGACACGAGTGCTAAGAAGATACAGTAAGTGGCAAT